>NC_136059.1:1583717641-1584431807 GCF_964261635.1 Lissotriton helveticus | reverse complement strand
CCAGCACAGGTAAGTGATGGCCCCCCCTGCTCCGCCAAGCAGAGCGCTGTTTGTAGGCGCCTCCTGGCGCTTGCGGTGCGTGGCAAATCAGCGCCGCCGCTGAGGCAGCCGGGAGTTGCAGTCCCGGGGCGGCGGTGCTGTCTCAACACTGAAGTGACTCCTGGCGGTGGCGGCAGCGGAAGAGGACTCCCCTCGTCCCCCCAGCACAGGTAAGTGATGGCCCCCCTTTAGGACATTCAATATTCTCAAGTAATTCTTCCTTAAATAATTTTTAAGCTGTTCCACCTCCTCCTGCAGTTCATGTTCTCCCCTTTGTAGTGCTAGGATTGCTATCATTTAGATCCTTTTTTAACTCACCAATATTGGTCTCCAGTATCTGTGTTCTCACTGTCAGAGAGTCTACTTTTTTCTCTAGAACCTCAAAGAAGTTACGTATCTCCCCTTGATTTGCCTCCGATACCACAAAACCTTTTCTGATATCCCTAGAGAGTGAGGAGAACATATCTTCTAGTGAACTCCCTGTGGCCCCAGCATATTCTTTCTCATCTCCAAAATTCATTAGGCGTCAGGCCGAAGAAGATTTTTCCCCATTTTTGTCCAATGTATTTTCACCTATCCGGGCCTCACCCTTTCTCACCTACAACTTCTAGTACAACTTCTTCTATCTGTGGCTCCCCTGGGCAGGTTAGACCCCCCTCAGCAGACATCCCAAGTCCTTCGGGCTTTTTCCCACACTTTTTTCTTGACTTTCAAGAATAACCACCGTGGGAGAACCTTAAAAAAGGTCCTTAAAGAGGGGGTCATTTTTATTTTCTGGTTTCAATTTTCTCCCCTTGGCCTTTTGGTTTCCTGGTCCATTTTCCCCTTTAATCTATGGCTTGGTGGGACATACCCCTTATACTAGTTTCAAGGATAATATCACATTAAACTGTACTTAGCCTCCCCACGCTAAGTGCAGTTTTGCCAGTGGTCCTCTTCTCCACTTCTTTCCTCCTGCTGCTTTTGATAGGGAAACTCTCTCCTTTCTTCCCTTTTGGAGCTGTGGGGGAGCTCCATTCCTTCTGCCTTTGAGAGAGCAGGGCTTGTGCTGACGCTGCTCCCGATGCTCCTTAGGAGACCTTGTGCTGTCATCCTGCAGCTCTTCCAAAGCTCTAACGCAGCATGAAACGAACAGGACCCCCGCTGTCTTCCCACGGCATCTCCATGCCCTCTGCCAGGACCAAAGGGACGGCGAAAGCAACCAAAAAATGACTCAGTAGGTCACATTTAGATTAGGGAGGGGGGATTAATAGCTTGTACGGTGGTAGTGTGCTCGGTGGAGTCTAGCAACCCGCGTGAGTGGCGGGCGCCATGTTCTCCCTCATCTTATTCAGGTTGGTGTTGACCCAATTTCTCTTGTTTTGTATGAGTGAAACCTGAGCCAAACTATAGCGCCTCTGTAACCTTTGTTTTTTTCAGAGAATTTTAAAGGTTCTTTTATTCCATTTCCTAACTATAACATCCCAGTAACCTTTGGTTATTTCACTGAATTTCTAAGGTTTTTTAAATGCGAATCACTCACTATGATATCCCTGTAACCTTTGCGTTTGGAGAGTGTTGGTGAGAGGGGGCTGGGCCTCTGACCAGTTCTCACTAATCCCGCTCTGTAGGACTTACAGAAGGTACCAGGAGGGCTCCTTGGCCCTCAAGGTCCCTCATGAGTAAAGAGGACATCATACCACAACCAGTAGTGCATGATGAGCCATGTTTACAGCGTGGTGGAGAAAGGGAGAATGGCCTCTAAAGACCTTTCACCAATCCTGCTTTATGGGACTTATTGGAGATAACAGGAGGGGTAGTTGGCCCCCAAAGACCTCCCTGGGGGACAACTAGCCCTCATGTTACCTCCAGTAAGTCCCAAAAAGCAGGATTGCTGACACCTGGTAGGAGGACATGCCCCCGTTCTCTACCACTCTGCAAACACACTTTCTGGTGCACTACTGGTAGGGAGAGGCAGTCCCCTTGGCTTTTGAGTATCCTTGGGGGCCAACTACCCCTGCTGTTACCTCCAGCAAGTCCCATTCAGTAGGTTTGCTGATAGGTTTTTTGGTGCCCTGCCCCCTTTCTCCACCACTCTGCAAACACGACTCCTTGTACACTACTAGTTGGGGTTTGAAGTCCCTTTGGCTCTTGAGGGCCACGTGGCCCCCCTTCCCAGCCTAATTTCAGCCCTGGGGACCCTAGTATTCGTAGGCTCTGACCTTTTAATACATTTTTTTTAATAATAGAAATGGTGCGGCACATCTCCTGGGCCACTTTTGCTCCTGGTGACCCCATCGCCAGGGGCCTGCCCCCATTTAAAAAAATATATTATTTTTTGTTAAAGAAAGAAGGGCTGCACCGCCCCCCTCCCTGGCTGAATTTGGCCATGGGGTCTGGCCTGTAGTGTGGGTGCCCTGGTCCCACCCAGGGCACCCACTTTTGGATCACTGGGGACCACAAGGGGTTCCTGAAGGCCCCCGCTGCCCCTGCCGGCTCCTGTCTCCTGTGGGAGCCAGCATTGCTTTGGGACACAGGGAGCTGCATGGTGGTTGCCATTCCATAGTTATAGTTAGGGCCCAGATAGCATAGCAAGGTTACCTATTGGTTTGTTAACTACTTTGGCTCTCTTTGACCAATCTTCATGAAACATTAAAAAAAAGTCCATCCACCTCAGCTCTTTCTTGGAAAGTTTTAGGGTGATTCAACAAGCCGTGGCTGAGAAAAAGGGTGTCCTAAAATGTAATTTTCCTAATGCAATTTTCCATAGGAAAATTGAGCAGTGAAATGGAATTACATTAAATTTAGAAGAAATCTAGCTATTGGTCCAGAAAGCATGCTGAAAATTAAAAAAGAAAAAAAGGCATAAAGGGGCATGGTAGTGGTACCCTGACCCCCTGGACCTTGTGTGGGGTCTTAGAGAGAAAAATTTATATATATATATAATTTTTGGGTATCCGCGATTCTGGGTGTGTCCCATGGGGTCCATCATTCCCACCATGGCACCTGTGGCCGCACCGGTTACCCTGCAGGTGTCGGCTTTACTCGCTCCCGACGGGAGCAGATTTTTTGTATGTTCTCACTGTGTAGGAACCATCTCTGTTTCCCTGTAAAGGTATTTTATATATTTATTTTAAAAGTAGAGCATGAAGTTCAAATAAAAAAATTAATTCCCACAGTAAGTTAAAAAAATGTTTTATTATTTTTTAAATATTGAAAGCAGTGTATAGAATGAACTAAAAGTAAATTAATTAAATAAATAAAAATATTGTTACATTAATTTGTAAATTAAAAAATTATGTCAGAATATTTTATAAGTAAATATTATCCCCTTTGGTGCTGTAGACGGCCGCTGGCAGTCAGGGCCGGACTGGGAACCACAACCGGCCCTGGCAAAGTGCTCGGCCGCGCCCCCCTCCCAACTCGGGGGGGAGGTTGGAGGTGCCGCCGAGCTCTTTGCCGGGCCGGTTTGTGGCCGATTTTGGTACATGCTGCAAAACCGGCCCAGTAACAAAATTGGCCCCCGCGGCACAAAACCAGCCCCCACCCTTGCGGCGCACCGGGGGATTGCCAGGTGCCTGCTATGGCCAGTCCGGCCCTGCTGGCAGTCCCACGTGACGGTAGGCGTGTGTGGAGGACGGCCGAACCCCGCCCAATGATTACAATGCCTGCACTGCAGCAGAATTCTCACCGCGGTCAACGGATGAAATATGTTTCATTTTTAGATTTTTTTAACATTAGATGATATGTATATATATATATAAAAACTAATGTCTGTCTGTCTGTTTGTCCTTTATGCATTACTACACCATTCAACCGATCGCCATGAAACTTTGGGAAGTTTTCTGGCATAACATTTTTTTAAATATCAGCCCCCGCAGGGCCCTCATAATCTTTTGAATTGTACCTACCAGACGGAAAAACAACAAATCGTGTATCCACAAGCACTTGAATAAATAAATAGAATTAAAACACCATTCATCTGATCGCCATAAAACTTTGGGAAGTTGTTGAGTACACTCCCGCTAAGGTTTCTGGTATACGTTTTTTAAAAATATTGGCCCCCCCCAGGGCCCTCATAATCTTTCGAATACTGATGTACGCACAAGACTGAAAAACAAAATATCATGTATCCACAAGCACTCGAATAAATAAATAGAATTAAAACAGCATTCATCCGATTGCCAGGAAACTTTGTGAAGTTGTTGAGTACACTCCCGTGAAGGTTTCTGGCACACATTTTTTTTAAATTTTGGTCCCCCCATGGCCCTCATAATCTTTCGAATACTGATGTACGCACCAGATGGAAAAACAAAAAATCGTGTATCCACAAGCACTCAAATAAATAAGTAGAATTAAAACGACACTTTGAAACGTTTTCCATATTAAAATGAATAAGTTTCAATAAAAATGACACAATGTAAATTGAATGTTATCATAACGAGTTTCCTTGAATTTCCTTTCTCGGAGATCGCAGCAACGCGCGACGGGTAAGCTAGTGTATTTATATTTTTAACTTTTTAAAATATTTTATTTCATTTAGCATTATTTCCTAAGGAGATCTATTTTAAGTCCCTAAGCCTGTTATTTTCTGTGGGAGGGTGTTGCAGTACCAGTGGCTGGCCAAGAGTGGTGATGGGCTTACACAGTTCTGAGGTATAGTATTTTACTACTTTTTAGGTTCAAGGTTTGCCTGTAGTAACTTTAGAAGTGCAGTGTGTGAATAGCAATGGGCTTACTCTTTTGTTGGTTGATGCTTGTCTCTCCCCAAACCCCTCTATAACACTCCATAATCCTCTCCTTACTCTTTCATAATCCCCTCCAATTTAGTAGCAGGTATGTCCCTTTTTCCAGCCACTCCTCCTGGTCCTTCCTACAGTTCCTACTAAGGAGTAAACTTTTATGAGCAAGGATCTCCCCATAGAGAAGAGGGGTGAGGCGGAGGTAGAGTTTTAGAATCATAAGTTTGTGGATAGCATTTTGTAGTATTTTAGTAGTACTACTGTAGCACCACTAAACTACTAAAAAATTTTGTTTGTGAATAGGCCTCATTGTGTTATGTTTCTCTTGGGTTTTGCCATTTGTTTTACTGACACATAATGTGAACTACAAGACTGCGTGATATCTAAAAAAAAAAAAAAAAGCAGCCGGATGTCATATAGCTTTAGGTTGCAGTGATTTCAAGACCGTTTCTGCAGTACTTAATTTGAGCCAGTGGTTCCTGGTGTGATGCATTGGTGCTCTTTTTTGGGGACCTGCACTTATTTTCCCCCTTCAGACATATCCTGAGAGCAAGACAGGGAATACACACACAAAGCAGAAAGATGGAGGAAGAGAATATTAAAACTGTAAAAAAATTAAAAGTTCCTAACACAAATATAACATCTTGTAGCTCATTCACAAAGGCCTTAATAAACAATCTCTAGTGACTGCAAACTAAATTTGAAATAAACAAAAGTATTGCACTGTTTGAAATATTGGTGTAGTAAGGCAATAGTATGCCAATACCGAGTATCCAATCCTTGAAAATGTAAAGACATTAATGACCTCTAACATTGTGAATTGCAGCACGGTGAGACAGATACAAAGTCAAAGAGTTTAACTTGCAATAAAAGAAAAGACGAGGGTTGGAGAAAGGTCACTAACAGCATTGCATTTTCTAGTCTCTGGGACAAATCAAGCCAAAGTCACCGGGGTAGGTGGAATTTCATTGGGTACTATGCCACGTTTTCTGCATTTATTCTCCTGTAACATGCTCACAAACATCAACATGCAGATTCACTTCCCAGAGATTTCTGCAGAGTTACAGAGTGGGATGGAGGTATTACGTTATTACACTTTCTTTTTCTAATTTAATATCAGGGTACTTTTTTTTGCTTGTCCCACCACTCGCCACGAAATCCAATAATAAAAATAGAATGGGTTTATGCTCACATGAATGAGCAGGGAAATTGTGATGCAAATTATATAATAAGAGAACTGGGATCTCACTTCGAGAAGGCAGAACTGTACTGCCTGGGCAGATACCCCTCAGGGCTATTCTGAGAAGCACTGTGTTTCCAGGCCTGGAATTACTGGAACCACAAATACTGGACATGGTAATCCAGACCAGGAGACACCTTTCCTAGACCTGTTTTCAGAGCTGTTGCTGCTGGATGAAATTGCTGTGTTGGTCACTACCACTTTTCCCTCCTATGCCACTTGAGAGCTACAAAAGTTCTTCCCTTGTTATGATTTCCTTGCTGTGTACTCTCCATGGGCCACTGACCCCCACCAGCCTCTTTCAAGCACATCCACTTTCCTCGATTCCTATTTACATGCTCCTAACAGGTGCCAAATGAGAGGGGAGAAAGCCCTATTACTTACTTGTAATCTTCATCACTCCGTTGTCCTCGTCCCGTTTGTTTCATATAGAAATAACTATCTCCCAGACAGAAAACAGAACAAAAGGAATGCTGGGATCCTCTACCCTACCCCCTCCCACAGGGAGTACTTACTCAACACTTATCCAGCATTCGTTCTGAACTACCAAGCCACCAACAGGAAGGCCAGTTGCTCAGGAGGGAGGAAGTGGTGTCATGAATGGGAGGAGGACAACAGGACCAGATGTAATGAAGATTACAGGTAGGTAATAGGGCATTCCCCCCAAGTCCCTCCTGTCCTCACCCATTCATGACATATGGAGCTTTCAAACTCCCAAAGAACACCTAGGGCACCACACTGAAAGCAGTAGCCAAAGTAAAGCATAGGGAAGAACCACAGGAAATTATCGGTAGGAGCACACAGCCCGCAACACCAACTAAAAAAAGGCCCTCACCATCCAAAACAAGTGGAAGAGGACAAAGGCAAACAAAAAAGCCATCGACACTGCCACAAATACATGCCACAGAGCCCAGGAGGCAGCCAACCCACACTGGGAATGCCCGCACCCATACCTGGTGGAGGAGCACCAGCCAGGCAATGAGTCAAATGAAGCACCTGATACAGCCCTCAACCAAAGGACAGCGAGGAGACCCACACCCCCTCAGGAAGAGGACTCAAAGAAACAAACAAGGCCACAGACGGAAGAAAGACCCAGAGCAGCCAGAACAATCAGCGAAGCGTGAGACAGACCAATACGGACAACAATCAAGGCACTGGAAGAACCAACACCCCAGTGGCAAACACCAGCCCTTGAGAGAAATGGAAAGGAGAAGCCAACAAAGGCACAAAGTCACAGAAAAAAACCAAGTAGGACACCCTGGACACCAGAGGCCCGATCCCGAAACCGCCGAGCAGAAGGTTGCCAGCCCAGAAAACCACCACGCAGGTAACAAAGCAATTCCACCAACTCCAAAGGCTGAAAAGGAGGCAGACAACAGAGACTCTAAAGCCAAAGGTAAATCCCTAGAAGGAAAGTGGTGGTGACACCACAGGACAGGAAAGAGTGAATATTAGAAGCAACTATAACAGAACCACAGGCACAAAGGAGAACCACAACAGACCAAGTACCTCAGCGGGCACGAAAAGCCTGAAAGGATGCCATCGCCCAGTGCCCGTTAATCCATCTCTTAGACACTGCAGCAGAACTGACAGAGAGCACTGCAAACCCGGACAACTGAAGGAACTCATAACAACACCGAAAGTCTCCACAACAAAACCCAGAAGAGAACCGAAGGGAAGTAGGGAAATACCCAAAAGCCACACGCTCCAACCAGGAAATGGAGAGTGACAGGGCCAACAATGGTACCAACGCCACCACCACCATGGAGTCCCACAGCAGACCAGCCCAAAAAAGGCAGTTGTGCCTTCCGCCGGGGCCAAGGCACACACCAAGAAGACCAGTTAAGCAATGGACAACACAGCCGCATTCCAGTTGCCCACACACAAACCAAGGGCAGGAAACCGGGGAACATGCGCATGAGGAGGAAAAATAAACAAGTGAGAAAAAGACAAAAGCAGGAAGGGAGGAAGCATCGAACAGGAAGCAACCCCCACCGACCTGATGGGAACGGCCACTGGAGATCGCAGATGATGCCACCACCTCCAAAAGACCCAGAGGAGGACCAGGCCATACAAAAGGCACAGCGGACACCAAACTATCCACAGGATCCCCAAGCACCAACCACCAGAGCAAACAGAGGATGATCTCCAATGCACCCAAACCTGGAGTAGGAGATCCAGATCCATGGAAATGAGACAGACCGACAGTCAAAGACAGAGACCCACACAAAGTATGCAGGTAATACCGGGTCCCAACTGGAACCCTGCCCACTGACCTCCACGGCCCCAGGAAGGAAGTAGGCCCGATGAGCGCCAGAACCCCAGCCGCATAAATACCAAACAGGAGGACCAGGCAGCCAGTTGCCAACACCCCACCCAGACAGGAAAAGACACGGGGACAGCCAGTGGTCAGAAACCAGCGAAGCACAAAACCCCACCAGGGAAAGTTGCCAGCAACAGGGACCATACCCAGACTAGGTAAAATCCCCCCCCCCACCCCAGGGATAGACACCACAAGTCTCCGAACCAGACCGAACTGGACCAGGACCCAAAAACCAAGGAGGACTGAGGACAGAGTGAACCAGATCCCCAAGTCCACAGGACCAGGGGTACACAAAGACCAAACAAAATCACCAGGGAAGGCCCTGCCGCAAACACCGACCAAGGCTGGCAGCCTCATCCCGATCCTCGGGTGTCGACCAAGGTACACCAGCAGCTTCTGGAGAAAGACAAGCCCAAGCGTGGATGGAGATGAGCCACACACCAAAAAACACCAACAGTGACCATCCACAGCACACCCAAGACCAAACAGCCGGGACAAGGGCAATGGGACCCGGGGCCATCCAGCGAGAAGAAGGAAACCCCCAAACCAACAACAAGTTGACCAAACGGCCCAAAGAGAAACTGCAAGTAATTCCCAGCACCAGCCACAGAAGGGTCAACCCAAAGCCCTACAACCACCACAGAACAACGGGAGATGCTGCGAGCCATAAGACCCAAAGCCCCAGGCCAAACACCAACAGGAATACAAGCACGATGCCATGACCACAAGGACAGCGTAGCCAGAAACACACCAGGCAAGTGGGGCAGCCAACAACCCAACACCACCGATGTCTGCCGAGGCACACGAAAATCCAGGGGATGAAACCAGAGACCAGCCAACAGAGGCAGGAGGATGAACCCTCCACTGGCCACTAAAAAGCCCAACACTAAGAGAAGAAGGCTAAATGCAGCCCAGGAGAATGAGCAACCACTGGCCACTAAAAAGCCCAATACCAAGACAAAAAGGCTAAATGCAGCCCAGGAGAATGAGCAACCGCATGTAATTCCCAAGCCAGCGACCCAAGGCCAGAAAAAGGAGAACCAGAGACCCACAGGAAGGTGTGCAGCAGGCAACCACCTGACCAGCAGCAGGGCTACAACCACCTGGCCCCGGAAAAAAAGGAGCTGACATAGATGGCCCCGGCTCAGCCCAAAAGGCAGGAAGAATAAGAACCCTCACCAAACGGCTGGCACAGCCCCCAGACCAGGAACAAGGAAGCCCCCAACACGGCACTCACACAGTTCTGGAAATGAGCGGCCTAAGGACACCAAACAACCACTCCCCAGTAACACTCCAACCCCTCAATGGCCCATCGTAACCAGCCTCAACCAAGGCTATAGAGGAAACACACTGCAGAAAGCACCAGGAAGCCAGGGCCGAAGCTCTATGATACCAAGAAGATGAAGGGAAGCCAGAAAGTCCAAATGGCAAATACACATAAACTGGCCCACAAGGCACCAAGGCCCACAAAGGCCAGGACCGGACGTACCTCAAAGACGCAAGTGCCCATCGGCCAGAAAGGACCCATAACCAGGTGACGTGCGCAGAGAACGCACAGCCAACATGAAAACCTAGCAGATCGACAGGACACCAGGGAAGAAACCTGGAAGACCACCACTCCCGCCAAGCAGGAGCAGCTACCAGCACACCTCGTCTCATTCTGTCAGCAGAAAGAAATAATAATATGACAAATGTTGGGTAAGTGCTGGTTAAGTATTCCCAGTGGGAGTGGTTGGGGTAGAGGGTCCCAGCATTCCTTTTGTTCTTTTTTCTGTCTGGGAGATAGTTATCTCCATATGTCATGAATGGGACAAGGACTGGAGGGACCTGGGGTAATGACCTGTTAATGTGGGTGCTATCAGCTATCTATGCATAAAAAGTCCTGGTACACTTGGATCTGCATAATATTCCGCAGTCTAGCCTAATTAACTTGTAATTGCAAGATTTAAATGTGGGATTACCAATTGGAATCAGGGATTCCCGACCTGATATCCCAGCAACTAAATCCCTAAGATTTGCAATGAGGGCAATGGGTAACAAAATACTCATGCATGACTTATAACACATAAGTATTCTGGCCCTACATCCTGCATCTGATAATGGAAAATGGTGAGCGGGCTAACTGTGAAATTATCTTTTCGGGTTAAATGTTGTGCATTGCTAATGATGATTAATATGCCTTTTTATACATGACGTTTTATATTTACCCTGAATTAACAATATTATAACTGAACCTCAGTTCCTAGGAGGTATAGAAATGTGTTTATTAATATGTATTAGTTATGCCACATTTCTGCGCAAAATGCAATTTTTAGGCCAGATGGATGCCACTTCTGTCACTCACTCCTGCTCTCGCCCCCTGTGCATATTCTCTCTCTGCAGAGCACAATCAAGCTGACATGTAGTAGTTTCTTTCCACTGTTATGATTACATGGCTTTTGATGCAATTTTTCCTGTCCCTATGACTTGTCACATTTATCAGGTTCCTTCCGCTGTGAAAACTTGTCATTCAATTGCTCAAAGTTTTATTGTTTATACATCTCGATGACATTATCGTAGAGGGTGATGAATAATTTTTGGGGAGAACGATGGCGCTTATGTGTTAAGGTAATGATGGGTATAACTCTTGTGTTCTGAATTGCTGAAAAATTGATACTTATGATTACACCTAATGATTTTTGCCATTTAACTATGCAAGAATTGTTTATAAGAACCCCTTGATTTGGAGTATGAGCCAGAGAATTTTTAAGACTTTCCTGTTTTAAATGGGTTGCTGCCAAAATGTTTTTTTTATTTTTCTGCTCATGTGAAACTTATAATATTTCTGATTTTACATGTATTATTTTGCATCTATGAGCTTTCATGGCATTGACTCGGTACCGTATATTCTTGAATTTTCATAATAAAATGGTAAACTTTTCATTGATCTAGAACTCAATTATTGAGTGGGTACCATTACCCATATTATCAAGGAACGGCGACGCAATTATCCGAGCTTTAGCGGCAGAAAACTACAGCTGAAGCGGTGATAATGGACCCTGAGAATACCAATAGAAGCCCATGTTCTGCTGTGAACATGGGCTTCTATTGGAATTCTCAAGGGCATATTATCGAGCCCATTATCGCCGCTTTAGCTGCAGTTTTCTGCCGCTAAATCGGCGATAATTTTAACTCAGTTCCTTGATAATATGCCCCTTATTGACTTTGCTAATAGTTTGAGGATGTACTTTGATGAGCATACTAAACTGTGGGACAATCAAATTAGGTACATTTTGTGGGTGTCCATATTTTGGATAACTGTTTTGCTCCCACGTAATAGATGGCTCCTTTGTGAGGGTAGACAAATTTCCGGCCATAAATGTCTGCACAACTTCTCTTACTATATTACAATAATATTTTCCCTCTCAGTTGATAGTGCTTATTGCATATGTGGATGGATACTCACACCTATTTATATCCCATCACAGGCAGGTGGAGCAGGTACAACAGTGTGCATAGAAGGACAAGGAATGTGGTGAAGCAAACATCTGGTAATTTGTTATACATATTTAGGTGTTGTGCCAGGACCTTTTTGGAGTAAAGGAATTGTGGAGGTAGGTTTTTGAGTTCAGGTGAGCGAGATTGAAAAGGTAATGCTGGATTGCACTGACCAAACTAAAGGCAAAATATAAATATTATTAATAGCTTCAATATTCGAAATAAGTAGTTCTGGGGTATGGCTGACTACATGTGTGTGGCCAGAACTTCTTAGATTAAACTGTAAAATTTGCATGGCGCTTTCAAGTTGCTTACAGAGAGGGTCTTCTAGGTTCTCAAAGTGTAAATTAAAGTCTCCTATCACTATATCAAGTTCATTTTTGAGATAAGTGGGAAGAGCCATAAAAGTAGATTGGCTGCCTACTGAGAGTTATACCCCAGGGCTCTGTAGAGGATAGCACCTCCCCAGCAGTATAAGCTCTTTGGGAAACAGTTGAAATGCTAACAGTTCACATTTGAAAGAGGATAAGCTAAATTCAATGGAGCATCTATTTATGTCTTTGAAAATAATGGCCATGCCGCCTTCCTGGCACCCTATTCTATTGCATTTCAGTATATTATATCCTAAGAGCAATGAGACTGCAATATCAGGTAGGGAATGCTCAGTGAGCCATGTTTCAGTGATGAGGCCTACATCTGGGGTGGAATCCGTAATAAAGTCCCAAATCTCCATAAAATGTTTAGATCGGGATCTTGTATTAAAATATAGGCATTTTAAGGAGAGTTCCACTGAATGGTGAGTTAAATTAGATAAATCAATGGGAGGCTCCATAATTGGGCAGCCTTCCTATTTACAGTTACAACCTCTTAGCATTATACTTTCTTGGGTGACAGAAAGTTTTTCCTGCACACTATTAAATTCTTGATATTCAAAATCATCTGTGAGAGGCCAAGTATGTTTTCTCCATGATTGCACTGCAATTTCATCCTTGAGTGCAAGCTTGTCTTGGTCTGTATTTGTAAAGGAAATAGGGATAGGGTTAATGTATAGTGCAGCTGGTGGGTTGGACCTTACTTTGAAGTTAATGTATGCTTCGTCCACTTTAGATGTTGTACTGTGATGCAGTAATGGACCTTGTGAGAAGTAATCTGCAGGGTTTTGATCCTTCTCTGGTTTATGCACAATACTGTAATTATACTCTAGCAATCTCGACCCCCACCTCCCAATTCGACTGGGCATCTCGGCCTTCAGATGGTGAGCAACACGTTGTGGTCAGTGACAAGGGTTAAATGGTTCCTGTACAGAAACACATGAAAATGTTAACAAACACACACTTCAGCAACATTCTCTTTTTCTGGCTGAGAATAGGCACTTTCAGTCTGAAATAGGCGTTGGCTGGCATAGGCCACAATTTTTCTCTGAGGCTTGCATCTACAACAATCTCAATAAGAAACTTTGTATCAAAGTAAGCCATTTCAGTGCCATTTGCAATTGCATGTTTGATTTTCTTTAAGCTTCAATCACATTCAGAGGACTAATGGAAGGAAACATTCTTCTTCATCAACTCTCTTAATGGGGCAATCACTGTGGCAAAATCTCAACTGTACCTGGAGCAATAGCTGGCTATGACTAAGAAGGATTGCAGCTCATTTACATATTGCTGGGGACAGGTGGATGACAATGCTTTCACTTTTTTAGGGTCAGGAGTCATCCCCCCTCCAGAGAAAATATGCCCAAAGAGCTTGAGTTTGGTTTTGTAAAACTCACACTTTTCTCCATTTAATGAGGGACCTGCCTCAATGAGCCACCAACATACTTGTGTCAGAGCAGAGCTTTGTCATGTTCCAGTCGTGTGGCTGCAAACAACCAATATGTCATCATTGTAGTTAAAAGCATGTGTGACAGGTTGAATTACTCTGTGAATGACATCCTAAAATATTTCTGCAGCCGACGACACACCAAAACTGACTCTTTTGTATGTGAACAAACCAACTTGAGTTGAAAAAGCAGTAATGTACCTACAGTTCTCTTCCACCTTGAGTTGATGGTATCCTTTCTTTAAATAAAGACGGGAGAAGATTTTGACTTCACTCAGCTGTGTAATCTTGTCTTTCTCTCTCAAATGCTTTGCTGGCCTGGCGCATGTCAACATAAATACACAGTGCATATCCACTGTCTTTTTTTAGATAGATAGATAGATAGATAGATAGAAAGATAGATAGATAGATAGATAGATAGATAGATAGATAGATAGATAGATAGATAGATAGATAGATAGATAGATAGATAGATAGATAGATAGATAGATAGATAGATAGATAGATAGATAGATAGATAGATAGATAGATAGATAGATAGATAGATAGAAAGATATTCTATTTTGGTGTGGGAATAGTATATCTGTCTTTTCCAAATTCTAACACTTTCTTTACTGTTGCTTACATTAGAGTGAAAATACTACAATTGATCCATCCACATTCTAACATTTTCCCTATTTCCCTACTGTTGCTTACATTGGAATAGGAATATTAAATCTGACCCCTCCAAAGTACAAAATGTACCCTACTGTTTCTTACATTGTGGATGGAATAGTAAATTTGATCCCTGTTACTCGGGTTGGAGTGGGAATAGTATTTCTGACCTCTCCAAAGTTCAACATGTTGTATAGTTTAGAGTGGGAATAGTGAGTTTAATGTACCCATTCACAAAGATCTAAATCAGGCCCAAAATCACATTGATGCAGTAAAGCTTCTCCACTCCATATGCCCCAATGTCTCTCATGCAGGCTAGTCTTCCATCTTCCATCCTGGTAACTCCCACATCTCTAATCCCATCTAGGAGGATTATACTTTTAGTTTGATTCTTCATCAGCTCCTACAATCTCCTTCAATGCATCAATCCCATATTATTCCTTCCATGGCACCACACTTTTTCAAATTTATTAGAGCATACCCTGCATTGAACCCCCACCCTTTCCACTTCCATGAACACATTTATTTCATCTTTCCTTCTTGTGACTTTTGGGATCTGTGCCTCTCCCCACAGTTTGGCCACATCTCCATTGGTCACCATAAACTCCAGCAAAATTCCAAGGGTCTAGGCAGCACATCCACATCATTAGGGATCAATAGTATTAGCAGCTGGGGTGTTCCCCATATCTCCAGGCCCAGCACTGTCTCCACCTCTTGGAAAAAAAACTCCCGTAGTTGCCAACTTTGGCGTATCTCTATATTGTATGTATGAAAGTCCCCTCCTCAGCAGCACATCTTAGACAATTGGGGCTACCCCCACATCCCATCTTAATGAGTTTACTTTGGTTATAAGACATCCTGTGCAATATTTTAAGTTGTACAAATTGTAGCCTTGCCTTGATGGCCACTTCCCTAGGGTACACCAAGGGTGCCTCCCAATCTATGTCTTCCATCTCCCCATTAGTCTTCTCCTATCTGGCTTTAAGATTGAGGAGACCATCCGGATCGTCATTCATAAGTGTTTGATATAGTTATGACACTCACCTCTGGTCTATCTCCTCCTGTAGCACCCAAACGTTTATGAACGTATGCATTGAGATGTCTGATCCAATATTTTGTTGCATATTGAGAGCAGGCTGTAGCTGTATATATTTATATTTTGGGAGGATGCTAACTATAATTATCTTCGCAATTCTTCAAAGGATTTCTGCTCTCCTGTTTGCAGGATGTCTACTAGAGTTTCTATACACACCAATTCCCACTTCTTGAACCATGCTAGTTTGCTAACCTCCTCCAGAGCTGCCCCCTTCCATAACAGGGTGGCTACCGTAAACATATCATGCCATCCGATCTCCCTCTGGGCATCATCCCAAGCTTTCAGAGTCACCCTAGTCCAGTGTACTATATAAGTAATAGGTGTAAGTGGCTGGCCTCATCTGCACCCCCTCAACTCAGGTCGCAGGGCTGCTATGTGGCTTAAATCCCCAGTCATTAATGACCTGCAGTTGTATCACCCATAGTACATTTTGATGTCAGGTAGGGCAGTACCCCCATTATAGCAGGATCTATAGTGTCCTGAGGGCTATTCTCAGGCTCGCTCATCACGAAGAAGTGGTCGGAGTGACCTGTTGACCTTATTAAAATAATTTTTATGGTGTCTCAAATTGGGTATTTTTTTAGATATGCAGCAGCTTGGTCATGGTAATCATGTTGTACACCGAAGCCCTACCCATAAGCATTAAGGGCAGCTTATCCTATTGGTCCGCATCTACCCTGAATTCGTCTAACACTCTGGCCAAATGCTCTACTATAAATCTCCCGTCATCCATGGAGACGTCTATCCCCAGATACCTGAATCCTACTCTTGAGTTTCTAAATCTCCTAGTTACCCCTCCAGACTCTCCTAATCCCCAACATGGAACTGAGTCCATTTGTCCCAGTTAATGCAGTATTACAAATATTCTTCATACACCTGAATGATTGAGAGGACAGCTGGGAAAGCCATCCTTGGATCAATAAGATATAGCAGTACATTGTCTTCATACAGCAAAATTTTTTCAGGCTTCCCCATCAGCCTGGGAAACCCAGTAACATTGGATCTGCACCACACACAGCTCACCACTGGCTCCAGGCACAGTACAAACAGTAATGGGGATAGTGGACACCCCTGCCTTGTCCAGCTCCCCAGGTTGAACACAGTGGAAGTTACCCTATTCACCCTCACCACCACTGTGGGGTTTTTGCATAACAATGCTACCCACTTGTAAAATGTAGGCCCGAACCTCCTCAGGGTCCCATGGAGATACTTCCAATCCATTGAGTCAAATGTATTTTCGGTGTCCAGGGAGAGAATCGCTCTGGGCTCTGTGCTCCCTTACATCCTGTCAAGCCATACCTGCAACTATCGGAGGCTGAAGCGGGTATCATGTTTTGGTACGAATGCCGTCTGGTCCTCATAAACCAAAGAGACAATTACCCCGGCTAATTTTATGGCCAATACATTAGCTGGAATCTTGCTCTCTGTGTTCAAGACGGAGGTCGGCCTATACGAGAGACATGTAGTCAATATTCTTGTACTTTACGTAATATGTAGACTCAATAATTAAGTCCTCAATATTTGTTTTTTTTACACAATGCTTTTGTTGTCAATATTATGTCAGACAACCATTCTAAAATCACTTAGACCATTTTTCTTCATGGCCATGTTATTTCTGTCATATTATTGACGTTTATATGGTGATCTCCTTGGGCAATGACCTTATGTATTCTGCTACATACTCGGAATACACTCAGCATGCTGGAAAATATTGTCTCTGATAAGGCAAAAGACTTTGCATAACAATATGACAAATGTAAGTTTCATAAGTGATATATTTCCTTTGTAGACCATACAGTCTTGGCATATGGAATGGAAATGGGCCTGTGTTATATGTTATCCATGCATGCTTAAAAGTGTACTCTGTCCAGCCGTATCAGAGGGGGCATTCGAGCTATTTTAGATTGGACATTTGCAAAACTGTGAAGAAACCTTAAACTTAAAAAAAATTTAAGTTCACCCAACCTCAATTGTAGAGTTTTAATCCACGACTGAATTTTTGAAGAAAGTGGTACCTTATAAGTGAACCCAGGAGCATAATAGTTCTCTTGAAGCAACCATTTTTTGACACACTACTGATATGTCATCTAAATATGAAACTTTATTGCAATGAGAGTAAAATCATGCCCAGCGCATCAAACAAATGGATTTTAGTACTCCATTGGTACTCCATCGCTACTTACCTTTATCTCTTAAGTTACACAAGAGAGGGTTTCCCCTACTCTTAAGGCCAATCATCTCAGGAATTGACTCCCTCTTCTCACATATAGGAGCATACATTGATGCACAGCTGCAATAGCTCATGAAGGATTAACCTAGATACATTGGGGACACCAAGCACAGATTGCAAAAATTCCCGATATTAAATGGCAAACCAACTATATTTTAACAACTATTGAAGCTGAGAGCTTATATACTTCCAGGAAGTAGCAGAACTGAAGCAGCAAAAAAGTCCTTAGCCACAAGATCAGGTCACTGCAGGGAAACCAATCAAATGGTCTTGGAGGTGCCGAAATTCTGTCTAAACAATAACATTTTCTCTTTCAACAAAGACCTGGACATACAGAAACAGAGAATTTTGAGGGGAACCAAATTCACCCCACATATACTGACCTCTTTATGGCCAAATAGTAAGGTAGTGGCTTCGGCTATGGGATCTTAATTTCCAGGACTACGTGCCCCTGTTAGTTATGTGGTCAAGAAACATTAACAGCAGTCATATCGTTTAGCAAGGCACACGGACACTTCTTCGACAATACATCGAACAACTGAGCCAAAATGATTTCAACATAAAATTGGCCGATACTATTAAAGGACAAACAGAAACTACAGCATCCTAAAAATAAAACCCATTAAGATTCAGTCACAGTTGTGGTCAACATTGGATATTGATGGAGCGAGGCTGTGACAAATTCTTTTTGTATACCCCTCGTAAAATTAGTTTCTTATAACTATAATATGTATAAATCGAGTGGATTTTACAACTAACCAATGAAAAAGGAAACACACACAGAAAAGTCCACGTGGGATACTAATTTGCTTGTGCTGCAAATCGTAATACTTGAATCATGTGAATTCGTCATCCTAATATAGTGCAATAACGCTTCTAATTCAACAAAAGTATGCAAGTAGGCTTATTATAAGTATTCATAGTGGCAAAAACGATTGAGAATGGTAAGAAAACAACGCCTCTTTGTGGCTTAAGGCAAGGTAACCACTTACGGTAAATTTAGAATGGAGGGAGGTAAACAGAGGGGCTTTACTTCGAAATCTAACGTTTAATTGTGTTTGTTTCCATAATAGTTCCTGTTATGGTCCATGCGACCTAACAAAACATGGAGGGTTTGCGAGACTCGGAGAAATTGTAATTCTACACATGCACAACTGTGCTCGAGAGATGTACGAGCAGCCTGTGCCTGGGCTACCGGTGTCAAGGTCAGCGTGGCCTGAAAAGCAGAATGGTGCTAAAATGGAATGCTTGAGTTGTGAGCCTGGGAAAATGTACTGAAGTGTTGCAAACATAAACAATTATGACAGTATGAGAATTATGGAAGTGACTTTGCAAAATTTGGACAATGAGAAGATGATTTGATCTTCAACAATCCTTGAACGGACCAATGAGGAATAAGTGTGGACCCTAAAGTTTCAAATTTTTGTTAGATAGTTAGGGAAAAGGGTATAAAAGAGGCCATTTGGAAGAGAGAGAAAAAGCTTGCTTTTGAATTATTTTCGCACCACGACACTCTGTCGGACTGATCAATTTCCTGGTTGCAAAGACTTTGACATTATTCCTGACTTTAACTTTTGATGGGGTCGGAGTCCTGATGGGAGGTGAACATCGAGGAAGATAGAGAGGCTGTTTTTGGGAACTTTGTTGTTTAATCCTGTTCTTTCCTCTATGAACAAGAAGATGGATAATATGTTTTGAATTTTCTCATTTCTGAAATATTCTGCTAATATATGTAAACTATTTGAACTTGTTTTAGCCTCTTACTTGAAGTCATCAGAGAAATGCTTAAACTAATTTTTCTGAATAAAGATTAAAATTCTAATCGTAAGGTCATGCTAGAAAACTTAAAGAGAAATAAATGAAATAAATGGAGAATTAAGCGGGTCTTGTTGTCCATAAACTAACTTTTACTAGCTGATCCTTTGACCAAAACAGTGGGGTGCCTTAAATGCTGTTTATGAGATTTAAATACCATGGTGAAATCGAGGAAATGCGTATGTATATAATGTATAGAATTTAAACTAATAGATGAAGTAGGATACTTCGCTATCCAGCAGCTCCTCCTCTGGCTTCACTGATCTTGGGAGCAGTGTGATTTGTGTGAATGAGTGACTCGCGGTGCTATGGGCCCTACGACGAGTGAAGAGTGATAGCTCCTGGGGATTTCGGTGAAGGGTTGGAGGGTTGTTTGAGAGCAGCGCTGGATCAGTTTTTTGGAAGCAGGAGTCTGGTTGCTATAGGTTAGTTTGGATAAGAAATGTATAGATTTGACAAGGTAAATGTATATAGAGTTTTGATGTACAGAAAATTATGACTAACATTATATGTGTAGTCGGAATTTTGAGGCTTCTGGGAAGTAGGAAGCTGGGTACTCTGTCTGCAGGCAGAGGGAAACGTGCGGCAAGTGAAGTTGCACATTACATAGTCTGTTTCAAGGTGGTAATATCGTCGTGTATTACAAAGTTAGGGACATTTCAGGTGTGAAAGTGGTGAATGTATAGCGATGGCAACCTATAAAATCTTGGGCTTAAGCACAGGAATAAATTGGGTATTCCAATTAAAACTTATCTCTGAGAGAGTAATAGAGTTTTCCCCTAAGCTTGAGAGAAGGGTAATATAAAGGGAAGTGCTGCTTTATCGGCGACTCTAAAGTTCTGTGGTAGAGAAGAGGTAAGCGCTGTCTACTGGAAATACACAATTTTAGTGAGTTTGAAGAAACTATCACTTTGGCTGTAGTGAAACAGACAAATGGAAATGTTTTATGTTGTAACTAAATGATTTAAGTTGTATAAAGTACAATTTTTTTTTCCAATAAATGTTGTAAAGGAGGGGTCAGCAGAAGCTGCAGAAGCCGGAGTAGGGCTGACTTCAGAAGTGTCCCGTTAGGATAGGTCCGCTTGACTAAAACGTTTTGAGTGCTGATTGGAAAAATGCAAGAACTGTACAGCATAGTCGCAGCAATTGTGACATATTCTGCTCTGATTGGTGCGTTAGTGTGAATTGCGCTGTGATAGGTTGGTGCAGCGAAGCAGTCCGAGAAGAGCGAACAATTGTTTGTAAATATTGAATCGGCAGGCGAATGGAGAATTATTACGGAGAAGAAATTGAGAAACCTACATGGTTTAAGAAACTTAAGAACATGTTTAAAAAGGACAAGGAAATAGTTACCAGAGAGGGAAAATTGCTTCCTCCGCCTAAAGCACCTGCATCATACATGATGACGAAATATGACTATCACACCTGTATTTGGTTAGAGAATTGGGCAAAATATACTAAGAACAATGGAGCATTGGCATTTCCAGAAGTAGGTTCATTTAGCAATGCGGTGTTTCGAAATGTTGGCGAGAAGATGACAAAGCTTGAACCAAAACCTAGACCGACTCAATTTGAGGCATTGTCAGAATGGGAAGATGAGATGCATGAATTGGAGCGAGAAAGATTTGAAGGATTCAGAGAACCAAAAGGTAGGCTGAGAGGTTTATGGGGAACGACTCATGAGAGTAGAATGAGAAGATGGAGAAATGGTGATATGTGGGATGGAATGTATCCGGTGAGAACAGTTGATGAAATGGTGGAACGGAAATGTACGGAACAGAGGAATAAAGTGAAGCCGGAGAGAAAGAGTTATGGGATCGGTGATACAGAGGATGAGGCGTTGGAGGAGATTTTAAATAGAAGACCCCCTCCATATCAACCGAGTTCTGTAGTAGTGACCCCAAATGCACCACCAATGGAGACTAGATTCACTGATACTTCAAGACGATTTTCTAAAATTAGGAGTAGTTCTGATAAAGGAGAGCAGAAACCTGAAGAAAATCCAAGTACCTCTGAATTGATGCGATCTACAAATGAATTGACTGAAAAGATTCAAGAACTCACTAAAAACATAGACACTGTAACTGTGCCTGTAACAATAGGCACTATAATTCCCGTGTTTGAAAATCAGAGGATAAAAGAACCATCATTAACAATCCCTTTGAACCAAAGTTTACAAAGGTCTACCCAGATTTGTCTGAAGTTAGGAATAATAGTTGTATGACACCACCCGAATTAACCATAAATCAAAGTCTTCCGTACAAGTTTCCAATGGGTGCGGAATCGGAATCAGTAACATCCGAAAGGAGTGTAGATAAGATTGATTTAACAAGAACCCCAGAAGGACCAACTGCAGAAGAGTTAAGTGATTGGGCTAAAACGTTGCAATTAAAAGATCAGGAACCTAAAATGTTAGATGTGGTCAGAGTAAAAATAGATATGGAAGAATTAATCATTGCAACGATTGGAACTGAAAGGCTAAAAACCTATCAAGATGGTGAACTAATATTTATGGGCAAAAGCATTAAATGGAGGGCTAAAAATCTGCATGACCGATTAGAAGAAACAGCAAATGAACTTGGAATGGAATTTGCAAAAATGTAAAGGCTGCAAAAGCCTTATAGAGTAGATTTTACTGAAAAGGATATAGACAATTTAAATACTGCCGGAACGTTAACTCAGATAAAAGAATTGATTGTATTGCTGAGAAAGTGGGGAGATGTGGAACGATGCAAAAGCAAATGGGTAAAGAAAATGGAAGAAAGCAGCGATGAAACATCATTAGCATTTCCAGTTAAAGAAAAGAAACCTGTAGTGAATGCATTCCCTATGAGAGAAATACCAGGAGGAGGTTATGTGCATGTTCCATGGATTAGGCAGGAAATATTGTCATTTACAAATGATTTCCCCAGATTACAAGAAAAACCAGTAGAATGGTACAGACAAGTAGATCGATTTGTGAATGTCTCAAAAGTATTGTGGGAAGATTTGAATGGATTGTTTGACATAGTAGTACCAGCAGATTTGTGGTCTGAATGTAAAATAACAGTGGACTGGCCAAAAGCAGAGTATCTAAGGATACTAAAACAGGTGCTCCAGGACCTGAGGTAATGCGCAAATATGATCAGATAATAAAATACTTGAAGAATAAAATTCCTCCAAGAGAAACTGATTGGGTAAAGATTGACAGGACATTGCAGGAATCTAAAGAATTAGTGCATTCATATTAGGGGAGACTGCTCTTAGTGTTTAAACAGTATAGTGGGTATGAAGAGCTGAGCGAAAAGGACATGAACCATTTTGTATATCAATTTGTCTTCGGTTTAAGACCGGAGATAGGTGATATGATAAAGCACAACCTGATGTGCTGGCAGTGCTTGAGGCTACACAAAGAAAGCTTAAAGAAAAAGCTATGTGGGCACAAGTGAAAGTGGCAGAACAACAAGTTGCTCAGTTAGGGAACCAAAGCAATGATGGAGGTCAGGCCAAAACGAAACGTAACTCATACAAAGGAAAGGTACTAGCAAATTTAGAAGAGGCAAAGAAAAAGTGGCCATGTCACAACGGCGGCAAGTTAGGGCATTGGACGAACGAGGGTAAGTTACCTCCAAAGGTTAACCCCAAAAATACATCATTGAATCCACAGGTGCAGCATGAGGTAAATCAACAATCGTCGCCACAGCAACAGGTAGTTGACCAGCAGAGTCAGGTGCCACAACCACAACTCCCACACAGTGTAAAGCTGCAGAAATACAGTGCAGAGACAGGATTGTACGGAGGAGAACAGGTAACAGGACCACCCCGTGTGAATGCGATTCCACAGTATTGGCTGAAGTCAGATGGAAATGAGTCAGATGAAAGTTGTTGACGGTGCCTAGGAGAGGAAGAGGAGTGCGTGCTTGGCGCAACTCTAGAGGTAGATCAATCTGGTCCTTTTGTGAATGGAAAGGTGAATGGTGTAAATGTTACCTTCCTAGTGGATACAGGTGCTACCCGTTCGACCGTTAGATCAGTAGAAGTTCAGAACCTTCCTCTCTCAAGTTAATTTATCCAAGTAGTAGGAGTAGTGAATAGACAGATTAAAACACCCTTACTGAACCAGTTGAGGTTGAAATTTGCAATTTTAGGGAAATGCATAGATTTGTGACAGTAGTCCTGTTAACCTACTTGGAAGGGACATACTGTGCTAGATGAACTGTGCCATTTATTGTTCACCAGATGGCATTGAATTCCAAACTGCAGAAGAAGATAGATTGTATAAAATGACCATGTCAATGATAGATTCAGAGCAAAATTGAATGTTTCCTATGTTTGACAAAGACAAGATACCTGGTGAACTGAAGGAAACAGTCAGAGAAGAGGTATGAGACTTTACAAGAGAAGAGATTGGATTATTGAGAGGTGTGAGTCCTGTGAAGATTCTGTAAAAGAAGGTATAAATTATCCAAATACACCCCAGTATAAATTGGCAACAGAAATATTTGAAGGAATAACCCCTGTTATTGATAAAATGATTGAGCATGGAATTTTGAGAGAAATAATGAGTAGCCCATGTAATTCACCTATAATGGGACTGAAAAAGCCAAACGGAATGTTCAGAATAGTGCAGGATTTGCAAAAGGTAAAGACAATCGTTGTCCCATGTCGTGCCATTGGACCAAACCCAGCAGTAATCTTATACCAAATTCCACATGATGCAAAATGGTATACAGTCATTGACTTATGTAATGCGTTCTTTACAGTTCCTTTACACCCTGACAGCCAACCAATATTTACTTTCCGGTTTGGAGATCGTATTTTGGCATGGTGCTGAATTCCTCAGGGGTATACTGAGAATCCTTCTATCTTTAATCAGTTGCTAAAAAAGTAACTGGAGAGTCTAGACATGCCAGGAAAATCTGTACTGGTTCAATACATTGATAGCCTACTGGTTGCATCAAGAACCAAAGATGGATGTGGTTCAGATACAATCGCTTTGCTGAATCATTTGGCAGAAGGAGGACATAAGGTATCTCCATCAAAAATACAATTCTGTCAGAAGGAGGTGCAGTACTTAGGTCACAAGATTGCAAAGGGAACCAGACAAGTTACCATAGAAAGAATCAGAATAAATCAAGGAATGAAGCCCCCCAAAACGCAGAAACAAATGAGAATGTTCCTAGGGATGGTAGGGTACTGTCGACAATGGATCCGTGGATTTTCGCAGATTGCAAAGCCTTTACAAACACTGACTAGAGCAGATGTGAGAGACCCAATAGTGTTGAAAAAATGGAAATGGAAGCCTTTGAACAATTGAAGACCAGTTTATGTGAAGCACCAGCACTAGGTATGTCTGATTATGAGAAATAATTTGAACTGTATTGCAGTGAACGGGGATGTGCATTGTCATTTTTGATTCAGAGACATGGAAAAATGAGAAAGCCCATTTCATATTTCTTAGCAGTGTTAGATCCAGTTGCTAAGGCATTGCCAGGATGTCCGAAAGCAGTTGCTGCTGCGAGTGTGAGCTTGGAGCAGAGTGAAGGAATAGTGATGGGATACCCAGTGAAGGTATATGTACCACACTATGTGGAAATTCTCCTTACTCAGTTCTTGACAAACAATAGGATGACTAAATATGAGAAGGTAATCCTGGGTGCAGATAATGTGACCTTGACAAGATGTGTAAATGTGAATCCTTCTACATTGCTACCTGACACTTTGGATGTAGAAGTGAAAGATGAAGTTGATCACAAGTGTCTGGATGTACTTGAGTATTGTACCAAGCCAAGACCTGACATTAAGGATGAACCACTTCCTGAATCTGACTATGTGATGTTTGTGGATGGTTCATGTTTGAGAACTCATGAAGGTGTTCTGAGTACTGCATATGCTGTATGTACAGTGGCAGATGTCTTAGAAGCATCTTGTCTGAAAGGAATTCGTTCGGCTCAGGTGGCGGAGCTGATTGCTTTGATTCAAGCATGTGAACTGGGAAAGGAAATTCGAGTAACCATAGTGACTGACAGTCAATATGGGTTTGGGGATGTCCATGACTATGGCTGACTGTGGTCTCAAACAGGTTATTTAACTTCTGCAGGATGCCCCGTTAAAAATGCTGAATTTGTGAAGATGTTGATTGATGCAATTCAGTTGCCTCAGAAAATTGCTGTTGTAGAGTGTGCAGCTCACAAGAAAGGTGATGACTACATTACTGGAGGCAATCTTTTTGTTGACTCCATTGCTAAATATTGTGCTACAAATATTGCATCTATAAATCGGAACAGAAAAGAAGAACATGTTTCAAGTCCTTTAATGCTAACAGCAGTGGTTAAAACTTGGCAGGAAGTAAAACAAATGCAGGAAGAAGCGAGTGAGGAAGAAAAAGACATTGGGTTTACAAAGATGAAAGACCAGTAATGCCTGATAGCAGGATCTCTAACATGGTTTGAATGTATCATGGTCAAGCACATATAGGTAAGGACGCTATGATTACAATGTTTAGACAAACCTGGTACAACCCCAAGTTTAGGATGATCGCTGAGAGCCTTTGTCAGCAATGTTTGGTGTGCCAACAGCTAAACCCAAGAAGAAAAACGGTTGTGAGCTTGGGAACCATAGGACGGGAGGGAGGTCCTTTTACTAGAATGCAATTAGACTTCATAGAGTTGCCACCCTACAAACGACTTCGATATGTACTTGTAATCATTTGTCTGTTCTCGCGGTGGGTGGAGGCATTCCCTACCAGGCAGAATGATGGAGTGACTGTTGCAAAACTCTTGTTAAGAGAAATCATTTGACGTTTCGGTTTCCCAGTAACCATTGAGTCAGATCGTGGTACACATTTCCAGAATGAAAATGTTCAAATGATTTGTGAAGCACTGGACATTCGTCAGAGATTACATTGTGCTTACAGACCAGAGGCTTCTGGGATAGTTGAGCACGTAAATGGAACAATAAAGAACCAAATTGCAAAAATGTGTCTGGCCACTGGATTGAAATGGTCTGATGCTTTGCCACTTGTTTTGATGACCCTGAGGAGTACACCTGATAGAAAGACAGGATTAACTCCTCACGAAATACTAATGGAAAGAGTAATGAGACAAGCATTTATACCAGTTGATAAACTGGTGGCTATAAATGATGATATCATACTGGATTACTGCAAGAACCAGTCTGATGTGGTGACTTCTGTATTCCATCAGGTTGGAATTGATGCTAACACTAAAGAAAAACATCCAGCTCATGATCTAGTGTCAGAAAAGGATACACAGGAGCGGTCCCCTCAGGAACAGAAGCTCTTACCCCAAATCCCTCAAGTCAAAACCCAGGACAACTATTATTCTGCTGCCCTCGGAGTTAACTCTGGGGGAAAGGGGAAGTGGAAGACAAAACAAGAGAGACTGCTGCAGACGCTGGCTCCTCCTCTGGATTGGGACTGGAGATGTACCTGAAATGCAAAACAACAATTAGCCTCCCTATTCTCTATCTGTTCTAAGCTTCTTATTACCTGAACTTTCTAACCTTGGGGAAGCTTACCAGTGATAGAATGAAGCTAGCTACTCTCCAATAGTTTTGTCTGTGAGTTTTTGCATATCTGATTCATTGGAAGAACAAACTGGTGCCCTGGTATAAACCCTCAGTCTTTTCTGTGCACGAGCAATGATCTCCTCAAGCGAATACAGTCTAAAATCTGTTAGCAGTTTTAGTTCCTTCTTTAGCAATCACGTTTTCTCACCGTCTTTGAATATGCTGTCTCCAGAATACCTTGTACTAAAATGCTGAATCCTTTAACTCTGAAAATAGTCTTTTCTAGAAAAAACTCTGGATGCTTGTGAACTATAGAATAGTCTTTTCACCACTGTGAAATTCCATGAAGCAGAAAATGATAGTCTCTTTAGGCTCGAGGCTTCTGTGAGGCTCCCAAGCTTGTCATGCTCGAGAACTTTGCAGTCTCTTAGTCGTAGCCTGAGACTCGATAGAAATGCTAAAACGCTTACTTGCATGGGTGAGGTCTTCTCTTGACTGAAGACACTCCTGGAAATACCTGCTCCTTTTCTTTTCCTCGTGGCCGAAATACTTGAACTGCCACAGAATACTTCTTTCTTGTCAAATAAAACTGAGGAGAAAAACTTTCATTAATACACGCTTTTTACACAGGAAGAAAGCGTTCAGTTCATACTTCCCATTAAGTGGAAGAACGAAGGCTTCACATTAGATTTTCGTTGAGTACTAAACCAAAAAGACAGCGAGCATAGGCTAGAAGCTCCTGTCACAGAAATTTGCCGATTGAAGTGCGCAGCGTGTACGACGCGCATGCGCAATGCAGGCACGCTCCGAGTCCAGAGGGAAAACAACTAGACCGCTGCCCATCACCTGAAATGGTAACAATCTACTGCCTCCCCAAGATGACAGAGCGCTGAATTTCCATCAGTAGTTGCCGCAAGGAAGATCTCCAGCAAGGGCTCCTTCGCCATGAGTTTCTTTTAGGGCCCAGTGGGCGGATCCTGACAGTACCTCCCACCAAGAAGGCTCCTCCCTGCCGGGGTTTTGTAGGATTAAGCCTATGAAACTCTCGAAGTAGTCTCAGAGCATGAATGTTCTCATAGGGTTCCGACGATCTCTCCTCAGGCCCAAAGTTTTCCAATCAATCAGATATTACAGTGTGCCTCTCTTGACCTTGGAATCTAAGATTTTATGTACCTCAAACTCTTCCTCTTCATCAACTTGAATGGGTTTGGGTGCTAAATGTACTCTTACGTTTGGTGGACTCCTCTTTAACAGAGAAACATGAAAAGTGGGGTGCACCTTAAGGTAAGAAGGTAAGTGAATTTTAACTGTCACTGGATTTAACATTTTTTCCACCTTAAATGGGCCTAAGTTTCGAGGTTGGAACTTATGATTAATCTTTAACCTAAGATTCTTAGTGGACAGCCAAACTCTTTCTCCTGGATGAAAAACTGGATCTGCCCTTCTCTTTTTGTCTGCATGTCTTTTATAAGATTCTTTTGCCTTCGTCAAATTCTTTGTAACCTGAATAAGGGATTTCTGCACTTCTGAAACAATCTTTTCAACTGCGGGGACTGGGCTTTCCTCTTTTTTCACAATTAGGGTGGGATGTCTACCATAGTTTACATAGAAAGGAGAATAACCAGTGGAGGAATGAACCGCATTATTACAAGCAAACTCTGCCGCCCACCCCCATTCAGACCACTCCATTTTCTGATCCAAAAGGTAAAGCCGGAGGTACTGCTCAAGCTCTTGGTTCACTCTTTCCGTCTGGCCATCTGTTTCTGGAAGGTAGCTGGTTGAAAAGTGTGTGTCAATTCCTAGCTTTTGAGTGAAAGCCCTCCAAAAGTGTGAAACAAATTGGGTGCCCCTGTCCGAAATCAGAACCTTTGGGATTCCATGTAAGCGCACAATGTGTTGGAAAAATAGTTGAGCTAAAAGTGGAGCACTTGGGATCTTTTTCTGTGGAACAATATGCACAATCTTAGAAAAAACATCTACAAACACCAACACAGCGGTGAACCCATGACTAGGGGGCAATTCCACAATTAGATCCATGGACACTGTATGCCAAGGATATGGTGGGATGGGTATTGGTCTTAATTTACCCTGAGGGGGTCTCCGATTGGACTTCTCCCTTAGACATCTTTCACAAGTAGTTACAAATTGTCGTATCTGCGGTTTCATGCCGGGCCACTAAAAATTTCTCTCCACCAATTCCGAAGTCTTGTGGATTCCTTTATGCCCAGTCAACAGGTTGTCATGACAGGATTCCAAGGCCTTCTCCTGAAGCTCCGGTGTTGGGAGGAATAAACGCTGATCCTGATATGGAAGACCATTCTTGATTTCACGACCCTCGGCCTCTTGGGACCAATTCTTCATTTCTTGAGGCGTCATAGTCTTTTGCACCTTGTCCGCAATTTCTGAAGTATTTGTGGCCAAAACGATTTTTTCTTCGGGTATGATGTTTTGCAATTCTCTATCGGCTTCCGAGGAACCCAAATCGATTCTGGATAAGGCATCTGCTTTGGCATTACTTTTCCCAGGTCAAAAGGTGATTACGAAATAAAAATCAGCAAAAAATTATGACCATCGTAACTGTCTAGCAGTTAAAGTTCGTGCTGATTTGAGGAACTGCAAATTTCGGTGATCTGTAAAGATGGTAATTTTATGTCTAGCTCCCATCAAATAATGACGCCACTCTACAAATGCACTTTTCACCGCCAACAATTCTTTGTCTGCAATTGAATAATTACACTCTGGAGGACTCAATTTTCTGGAATAATACGCCACTGGGTGCAATTGCCCTGACGTTGGATGCCGCTGCGACAAAATTCCTCCTATTGCCACATCAGAGGCATCTGCCTCTACATAAAAAGGATCTTCCGTTCTGGGGTGTAACAAAATGGGAGTTTGAGTGAATGTGTCTTTAAGAAATTAGAAGGCATCTTCAGCTTCAACTCCCCACTCGAACTTGACTCCTTTTTTTAACAACCGGGTTATTGGGGCCTCCTTCTGAGAGAATTCAGGAATAAATCTCCGGTAGAAATTCGAAAACCCCCAAAAACTTTGAACCTTCTTCACTGATTTTGGAGAGGGCCAATCTTGTATTGCCTTGATCTTAGTAGCATCCATACTCACTCCGTCTGGAGACAGAACAAACCCCAAGAATTACACTCGGGTGACGTGGAAAGCGCATTTTTCCAATTTAACATAAAGACGATTCTCCAACAACATGGTTAAAATCGCTCTCACATGTGGAATGTGCTCCTCCACACTGTTGGAAAAAAGTAGAATGTCGTCAATGTAGACCACCGCCACCCGATCCAAAAATTCTCCTGACACATCGTTGACAAAGTGCTGGAAGGCGGCGGGAGCATTGCATAGACCATAAGGCATCACCTGATACTCAAACAGTCCATATCGGGTTCTGAACGCTGTCTTCCACTCATCCCCATAAGCCACCCGAATTAAATGATAGGCTCCTCTAAGGTCTAGTTTGGTATAGACCTTGGCATCTTTTACCTGATCTAATAGCACTGAAATCAATGGGAGAGGATACCGATTCTTAACAGTTACCTGGTTCAATGCCCTATAATCTATGCAAGGGCGAAGATCTCCATCTCGTTTTGGAATGAAAAAAAGAGGGGATGACACTGGAGATTGAGAGGGGCGAATAAATCCATTGGCCAAATATTTGTCCAGGTATTCCTTCAAAAATCGATTTTCGGTTTCAGTGAGTGCATAAATCCTACTACAAGGTAAAGTGGCTCCAGGCTCAATCTCAATCTTGCAATCATAAGGGCGGTGAGGTGGTAATGTGTCGGCCCTTTTTTTATCAAAAACCGCAGCTAAATCTTGATACTCCACTGGAATTTCCTTTGTCTCCAATGTGCAAATCTGGACAGGATGAATGGATGCCAGGATCTTGCCTTGCGAATCTTTTTTCTTGTGACTTTGGATACCAAAACAATTTTCTCTACAATAGGAAGAATCCATTTTAATCGTTCTTTTACTCCAATCTATTCTTGGGTTGTGTTCAGTCAACCAGGGAAGACCAAGGATTAGCTGAAACTGAGGAGCATCAATCAAGTTGAAGGTTATCAACTCAGAATGTCCCTTTAATCCTGTTAACCGAACCATCTCCATTTCATGCGTGATTGGACCTGAAGATAGGTTGGTGCCGTCAACAGCACGCAGCGTACTTGAGATCACAAAAATTCCCAGTTGCCCCTGAATCAATCATAACAGACACCTCATCAATTTTCCTGTCACGAAATTTTACAACAAACATAGCAATCAAATGAGGAGATGCAGACTGTAAGGTGTTCATTATATGTTGCTGTCCCAGAGTTGGCTTAGATAATGCTTCCAGCCGTGCAACTCCATCTACGGGCGAAGCGGATCTTTTACTGGCAAAGAGGTTTTTGGTCTCTTTGGACATTCCTTCACGAAATGACCGGACCCCCTACAATATAAACACAATTTTGAAGTTCTCCGTCTTTCCTTTTGTTCTTTGGTTAACGGCCCTCGGACCGAACCAATTTGCATTGGTTCTTCTGTAGACAATACTTCTGGACTCTTCTGAGATTCACCTTTCACTCGATCAAACCGTGGGGGTAGCGGACGAAAATCCCTTTTCTTCTCATGTCGACGCTCCCTCAATCGATGATCCAATTGTAAAACCAAATCTATGAGTTCTTAAATTTCAGTAGGCCTTTGAGGAATTTGGGCTAAGGCGTCCTTTAGATCATCCCGAAGACCTCTGTAAAAAATTGCCGCTCTCTTTTCTTCCGGCCAGTTGGTTTCCACCACTAACTTGTTAAAGCTTGCTAAATAACCCACCAAATCACGATTCCCTTGCTTGAGATCCAGCAATTCATTGTCTGTGGCTTGCAAAGCTGATCGTCGATCAAATATTCGAGCAAACTCCACCTTGAAGTTCGCATAATTATATAAAATGGGATCATTCTTGGTGACCAAGGACATGGACCGAGCGGCCGCATCCCCCGTCAGATACGACAATATGAAAGCCACTTTTGCTTGATCTTCAGTAAAGATCACAGGACGACATAAAAAGTGTAAAGAACACTGCGTCAAAAAAATGTGAGCTTTCATTGGGTCTCCACCATATCTCTCAGGAGAAGCTAATGGGATGATAGGAGAGATAGAATGGATCACCTGAGTGGAGATGCCTGACGAGGAGGATTGTTGGGGCGATGAAACATTACCTCGAAACACTGACCCTGCTGACACTAAATCATCTAATCTCTGCCGGGTTTGACTGGACTCTTGACTTGATCTTCTAACCTCTTCTCTTAACGCCTTATTTTCTTCCAAGGTGTTATTTAACTGTTCCTGCATACTATTTAACACATTAGTTAGAGCCTTCAAGTCAAGACCTTGTGCTATTCTGCTCAGGAGGGTACCTGAATCCTCAATTAAGAGGTAGGCACTTCAATCTGTCAGAAAAGGATACACAGGAGCGGCCCCCTCAGGAACAGAAGCTCTTACCCCAAATCCCTCAAGTCAAAACCCAGGACAACTATTATTCTGCTGCCCCCGGAGTTAACTCTGGGGGAAAGGGGAAGTGGAAGACAAAGAGAGACTACTTCAGACACTGGCTCCGCCTCTGGATTGGGACTGGATATTTACCTGAAAGGCAAAACAACAATTAGCCTCCCTATTCTCTATCTGTTCTGAGCTTCTTATTACCTGAACTTTCTAACCTTGGGGAAGCTTACCAGTGATAGAATGAAGCTCGCTACTCTCCAATATTTTTGTCTGTGAGTTTTTGCATATCTGATTCATTGGAAGAACAAACTGGTGCCCTGGTATAAACCCTCAGTCTTTTCTGTGCACCAGCAACGATCTCCTCAAGTGAATACAGTCTAAAATCTGTTAGCAGTTTTAGTTCCTTCTTTAGCAATCACGTTTTCTCACAGTCTTTGAATATGCTGTCTCCAGAATACCTTGTACTAAAATGCTCAATCCTTTAACTCTGAAAATAGTCATTTCTAGAAAAAACTCTGGATGCTTGTGAACTATAGAATAGTCTGTTTACCACTCTGAAATTCCATGAAGCAGAAAATGATAGTCTCTTTAGGCTTGAGGCTTCTGTGACGCTCCCAAGCTTGTCATGCTCGAGAACTTTGAAGTCTCTCAGTCATAGCCTGAGACTCGATAGAAATTCTAAAACGCTTACCTGCATGGGTGAGGTCTTCTCTTGACTGAAGACACTCCTGGAAATACCTGCTCCTTTTCTTTTCCTCGTGGACGAAATACTTGAACTGCCACGGAATACTTCTTTCTTGTCAAATAAAACTGAGGAGAAAAACTTTCATTAATACACGCTTTTTACACAGGAAGAAAGCGTTAAGTTCATACTTCCCATTAAGTGGAAGAACGAAGGCTTCACATTAGATTTTTGTCGAGTACTAAACCAAAAAGACAGCGAGCATAGGCTAGAAGCTCCTGTCACAGAAATTTGCTGGTTGAAGTGCGCAGCGCGTACGACGCGCATGCGCAATGCAGACGTGCTCCGAGTCCAGAGGGAAAACAACTAGACCCCTGCCCATCACCTGAAATGGGAACAATCTACTGCCTCCCCAAGATGACAGAGCGCTGAATTTCCATCAGTAGTTGCCGCAAGGAAGATCTCCAGCAAGGGCTCCTTCGCCATGAGTTTCTTTTAGGGCGCAGTGGGCGGATCCTGACATCTAGTCCCTGGAGATTGGGTTTGGATAAAAGTGCACAGGAGAAGAAACTGTCTAGCTTCTCGCTGGGAGAAGCTGAGGCAAGTTATTCAGGTTAGCACCACTGCAGTCAAGTGTGCTGGAGTAAAGAGATGGGTGCACGCCAGCCACACGATTTGCGTGCCTGAACCCGAAAATCCGCAAACAGAAGAAGCAGAAAGCACTACTGACTCTGATTCTGAAGGTGAACCAGATCAAAATCCAGATACTGAAGCTCAACCTGTTCGTCGACATCTGGAAATATCAGATACTAATTCAGAATCTGAAGGAGAGAGTGAAGTCATTGAAGTACCAGATTCTGAAGATGGACCTGAAAGTCGAGATCTGGTAAGACCTAGCACCAGTTTCGACACTGATCAAAGCAAAGAAAAAACTGGTAGTCAAATAAGTGCTGAAGGACAGTTTGAAAACTCTGGAAGCAGGAACGTAAATCTTGAAACTGGTGAGAAGTAAAAGACTCACGATGAGGATGAGCTTCCAAGTACCAGCTATGGAGGAGTTCCTAACAGAGTAACTGAACTGACAAAAGGAAACACAGATTCAGTGAATGAAACAGACATTATAAAGTTCAAAATAAGAGGAAGTGATGAGAAATCTGAAACTGAGTCTGATGACAGTGATGATGATAAGAAACAAATAAGGAGGAGCTCAAGAAAAAGAGCGTGGAGATTGGAACGTGCTATTGTAGAACCTGAAAGTAAGAGTCCACGTAAAGGCCTAATTGGCCTTATTGGCCTAAAGGAAATGATGGACTAAAAATTAAACTGATTAACAAAGCCAAAAGTCAAGAAGAACAAGTAAATGAGATAACAAGTCAAAAGGAGTTGTTGGAAGAAAGGAAAGAGGCTTTGCAAAGGCCAAAAAGAGTAAGGAGACCAAATCAAAACTATAAGTCACCTGAATGGACCTATGTTGCACTGCCTCCAATAGAGGAAATCAACAGCAGCCAGGAAAATCTGAATTGCCAAAGTGAGTAAGAGAGAAAATAAAGAGACAAAGGATTGCATAAACTGGGAAACAAAAGAGAAAGATAAAAGAAGAGAGACAAGATTAAACTTGAACTTGACATTAAAGACAGCGCCATGAGTGTAAAAGGAGTTGAAGGGACACTATAACGGTGAAAAAGACTGTGAATAAATTGGTGTGGTTAAAAAAAAATGGCTACTATGATGTGCAAAATTCGAAGTGTGCTTTTTTAGAAAATGCTGTAGAATGTGGTTAATATGTACAGGATTATTAATGGTAGTATGGTCAATATTAGCAGTTGTGATTTCTTTTAGACCTGAATTTGAGAATACAAAGGCAAATGAAAGTGCAGAAGAGAAGGCTTATGAGTCAAAGGGTGATGTGAAACATGTATATAATCCTGATTTGCATAAAGATAATTCTATAAGTGATTTTTCGAAAAATACTTTTTCCGAATTATTGTCTGAAAATGTGAAAAAGATAGACGCAAGCAACTGCTATGTCTGTATGAAGTTGCCTGCATCTGTATCAGAGGGCGTGACTTATCATCACCTCCCTTTGACGTATTGGGTTACTTGTAGTGTGTTATCTAGTTTGTTTTACAACACAGGTAAATTGGAGTATTATTATTCTAATTCTGATGACACCTTTGCAACTTTGAAAGTCGTACCTGAATTTAACAAAATTAAACTGGCAAAGTTCTTGGTGAATATTTTTTAGAAATGCAAGAACTGACTTTTGATTATGCGTTCAAACATAATTTGACTTGTAAAATGCGCAATGAAGAGAAAGCCTTTTTGGATATGGTAAAGGAAAGGAGAATCCATTTCAAAAGAAAAGAAACTGCAAAGAAAGCAAAATCAGCAATGTGGACCTTTGAGGATGAAAATATTGAGGGAAATAATGTGAATGTGGCAATAAGTATAGATACACCACAAATAGGGAAATTATGTATTCGGTGAGATAACACGTTGTATAATAATTATTTTGTGGGTGCAAATCAATGCTAAGATACCTATATTATAAAAGGGGGATGGGGATTTAAAGATGGTGATGATCCTGTTTTTCCTGGAATTTATTTCTTGTGTGGTAACAAGGCTTACTATAGATTACCGGACCATTGGTATGGATTCTATTATGTAGGTTTGGTCTTTCCTATAATTTTTCATGTAGATAGGGGGACTAATGGAATTCATGAAATTGGTAAACCATTAACCCATAGGAGAAGGGAAAGTGTATTAGAAATAATGGGTGATGTTTTTGGAGCATTGATACCAGCAGTGGGCATATCTTTTAATGCAAACAAAATTTGAAAGTTGTTAACAATAGTAGATCGTTTATCAACAGACACTGCAGGAGGATTTTTAATGGTATATACTGAAATGGATGCTATGAGAGCTATGGTGATGCAAAATCGACTTGCTCTTGATATAATATTGGCAAAAGAAGAAGGAGTCTGTGGAATTTTGAAGGTACAACACTGTTGTACCTATATTCCGGAAAAAAGTCAAAATACTCAAAGGTATATTACCAATATTACCGATTTGCGTAAACAAGTTGCTCCACTGGAGGTTGATGGTGTTCTTGAGAAATTTGGTAGGAGTTTTTCAGTTGTAAAGAAATGGTTTCTTGAAATAGGTAGGTCAATAATAGGGAAAGTATTAATTCCACTGACTGTAATGATAATAATCCTTAAGATTAGTTTGTAAATTTAGAAAAAGGAGAAACATTAAAAAGTCCACAAAAAGGAAAGTTGATGAAAGTAAAAAAAGAGAAAGTGAGAAAGGGGAAATAGAGTTGGAAGAGTTTAAAGAAAGACTATACCATAATAGAAAGAACATGGAAGATACAAGAGTTTAAGTCATATTAACTAAAAAGAACCTGAAACATGTTTTTGAAAAAATTCTACAAAAATGTTTGGTGTTATTTGGTGATAAGATCACCAAAGGGGGGAATTGATGGAGCGAGACTGGGACAAAAAATTTCGTATACCCCTCGTGAAATTAGTTTCTCATAACTATAATATGTATTAATCGAATGGATTTTAGAACTAACCAACGAAAAAGGAAACACACACAGAAAAGTACACATAGAATACTAATTTGCTTGTGTTGCAAATTGTAATACATTAATCATGTGAATTCGCCATACTAATATAGTGCAATAATGCTTCTAATTTAACAAGGCTATGCATGTATGCTTATTATAAGTATTCATAGTGGCAAAACGAAGGAGAATGGTAAGAAAACAACACCTCTTTGTGGCTTAAGGCTAGGAAACCACTAACAGGGTAAACTTAGAATGGTGGGAGGTAAACAGAAGGGCTTTACTTCGAAATCTAATGTTTAATTGTGTTTGTTTCTATAATAGTTCCCATTATGGCCCATGTGGCCTAACAAAACATGGAGGGTTTGCGAGACTCTGGAAAAGTGTAATTCTACGCGTGCGCGACTGTGATCGAGAGATGTACGAGCAGCCTGTGCCTGGGCTACTGATGTCAAGGTCAGTGTGGCCTGAAAAGCAGAATGGTGCTAAAATGGAATGCTTGAGTTGTGAGCCTGGGAAAATTTACCGAAGTGTCGATATAAGGACAGAATGAAAATGTTGCAAACATGAACAATTATGACCGTATGAAAATTATGGAAGTGACTTTGCAAAATTCAGACAATGAGGAGGTGAGGTGATCTTTACCACCCCACGAATGGACCAATGAGGAATGAGTGTGGACCCTAAAGTTTCACATTTTAGTTAGATAGTTAGGGAAAAAGGGTATAAAAGAGGTCATTTGGAAGAGAGAAAAAAGCTTGCTTTTGAATTATTTTCGCACCACGACACTGTCGGACTGATCAATTTTCTGGGTGCAAAGATTGAAAAAATTTTCCTGACTTTAACTTTGATGGGATTGGAGTCCTGATGGGAGGTGAACATCGAGGAAGATAGAGAGGCTGTTTTTGGGAACTTTGTTGTTTAATCCTGTTCTTTCCTCTATGACCAAGAAGATGGGTAATATGTTTTGAATTTTCTCATTTCTGAACTATTCTGCCAATAAAGGTAAACTAAGTGACCTTATTTTATCCTTTTCCTTGAAGTGATCAGAGAAATGCTTAAACTAATTTTTCTGAATAAAGATTAAAATTCTAAGTGTAAGGTCATGCTGGAACACTTAAAGAGAAATAAAATAAAATAAATGGAGAATTAAGCGGGTCTTGTTGTCCATAAACTAACTTTTACTAGCTGATCCATTGACCAACACAGTGGGGTGCCTTAGATGCTATTTATGAGATTTACATACCATGGTGAAATCGAGGAAATGCATATGTATATAACGTATAGAATTTAAACTAATAGATGAAGTAGGGTACTCCGCTATCCAGCAGCTCGTCCTTAGGCTTCACTGATCTTGGGAACAGTGTGATTTGTGTGAATGAGTGACTCCCGGTGCTATGGGCCCCACCGATGAGTAAAGTGTGATAGCTCCTGGGTATTTCGGTGATGGGTTTGAGGGTTGTTTGAGAGCAGCGCTGGATCAATATCATGACATTGTCGCCAATTTGGAAGACCTTGGTCTTTTCCTCCGTCTTGCATAAGAAATGGCCAAACGTGTTTAGTTTGTCAAGATGTCCTAAATTAAGCATAAGTATATTAGCAGCCAAAAAAGGTATTTCCGTGGGCAGTACTGTCCTGGCTAGGAATTTAGAGCCTTCAGTGTGAAAAAGTATCATATTTATTCACAAACTTGGTAAAATGTTTAATCAGGAAAAATATAGGCATATATCTGAATGAATTATTTTATTTTTTTACTCCATGCATTAGCAATGTGGCTTAGTGCTGCTTGGTAAATATTAAGCAGGCCCCTGAGCCGCCAGAGAGTTGCAAATAGTGAGGGCCCGGTGCCGCAGCCTCATTGTAAATGAGGCCCTTGAGAAAGATCATATCCTGACCGCAACAAGGACCAGCCACTGACAGCGACTAGCCCGCCATATATTACGGTACATAAGAGGCAACTCGCTTACTGTTTGGCTTCTGCACCAGAAACAGAAGGACAGCCTTTAACTCTACTTCCCTCATTGACACATTACCTCTTCTCTTTTGGAAAAGGACTGTGACTACGAAGGTTCATCTTTTACTTAGAAATATTACACTGATTCTGACAAAGGATAATTAAACTTTATTTGAAGCTCTCCAACCCCTGTATCTGCTCATTTGTGGTGGCATCACAACCTTAATTCTGACACCAACAACCTAATGACTGCTTAAGCACTACCTCATATATTTACAAACACAATAATTAGTATAGAAACATGTATGTAAACAGTTTGCTGTCATTCGTGCCTGGAGGGCAGTACTAAGAAATGGCACATTGGTGCCATTTGAAGGGACGGTGATCATTTCAATATCAATTTTATTGTCTACTAATGACTGTTTACTCCTTCTTTTCTCCATTATTGATAACATCCTTGAATGAGCCCTAGGCTCACCATCTGTTAGGGAGCAAAACATGTGTTGGTTGTGATCCATTTCATTCCAAAGGAAAGCAACAAACTTAAACAATCAAGATACGTGATGAAAGGCCAAGCATAGACTTATGAATCAACCGTTATGCTACTTGGTGTGAATTTTTCGCGCGCATGAAGAACTGTTTCCTTAAAAACTATTATTCCATTACAAATATTCTGCACTTGCCTCTTCTGAACAAAGGTGCATATCGGTGAAATTAGGAGCAATGAAGGTTAGCGCAGCAGTGGTTTTTGATGCTACACACAAAATATCTGTCAGGCTCAATTTTGCACAGTTTCACAGACTGTGCTACCTGTGAGCCTGGTACTCCTGAGGAGTGAATAAATCATGCTGCTTCCTCTCTTTTATACTCAGCTGCTTTTTTGTAAACTTCTTAGTGTTGTATTGGGTGTGTATATTCAATACCTCGATTCACGACATCTGGTTTAAAACTTCGTCAGCAGAGAATATGGGGCAGAGTTACAAGCCCCTTGCGCCTCTTTTTTGCCGCTGTTGCGTCACTTTTGTGACGCAGCAGCGGCGCAAAGCCAGCACCATGCTGCGGGGTATTTACAACGTGACGCATCTGGGAGATGCGTCACATTGTAAAGCCCTGCGCCACATTTAGGCATTCTGGCACGGGGGGGGGGCGTTCCGGTGCAGGAACGCCTCCTAAAAGTGGCTGAGTGAAATCTAGAAGATTTCACTCAGTTACTTTTAGGGCCATGCTGCATCAAAACCTTGTGCCTGCTTGAAGCAGGCGTAAGGATTGACGCAGCATGTTACAGATAGGGCAACCCGAGCCTTGCTGGAGCTGCGTCGCGCTTGCGACGCAACTCCAGCAATGCACCGAATTTCCGCCGGGGATGCGTCACACATCTGCCCATCCGAGCACCACGGTGCACCGCATTGTAAATGCTGCGTATCAGTAGTGGTGCACGGGTGGGCAGATGTGTCACAACTCTTCTGGTGCATCTCTGCTGATTAGCAGAGATGCGCCAAATCAGCAGAGATGCATCAGAAGTCGTAAATGTGCCCCTTAACATTTATGAAATAGTGAATAGTGCAGAGCAGCAATTCATCTTGCTGTGCTGCACTGCATCACTGGGAAAATACAGGAATGCACTGTAGTTAAGGCATATTCCCGACTTTCCCCCCTGTGATGGCTCACAATGGGCTGCCTAGCACCAATGCAGGCACCCCTGCACCATGGTGCAAGGGGGCCTGCGTTGCATGCACTATTGGCCATCAAATGGCTACCCAGGGAAGGGAAAAGCAATGTAGCAATCTGCGTTGTGTTACTCCAGATTGTTAAAGCCATATGGGTGCCTTCAAAAATCTGACTTAAGGTTTGCGTTGCTGGTGCAAAAGCAACACAAACGATGCAAACCAGGTCATAAATATTGCCCCCAGTCTTTTGTCAGGTCCAAGAATTCTGCAAGGTTCCCATGTTTCTACCCTAGTTTTCGATTTGAGCCTAGTAAACCTCTATCATTGCCTACTGGATAGTATCTCCCATGTGTTACAGCTCAGATTAGGCCTCCTGATGTCTGTGCTCAGGGCTAAGGGTCTTCGTGGAGTGGGCTGCATCACAAATGTGCCCCCAAATATGAAGAAGTCTGCTGTCAGCATTTAAGCACTCCTGACGTTCACCACCAAACAATTCTTGTCAGTCCTCTGCACCTCTGATTTTGATAGGTCTTGGGGGATGTTTACATCACCCTCTCACTTCCAGAAAACCCAGGAGTCGCATTACTTTATCCTTCCTTCCTTTCTCTCATGAGGGAGCAAACACTCCATTATCTCTGCAAACAAGCAGCAGATCCAAGGATTCAATTATTTAGTAATAGGTAATGGAATTCCTCTTCAACTACACCTCTCACCAGAGAGATATCAGGTTGAAGAGTTTTTTTTTACCCTGAAAGGTCATTTCCTTCTAAAAATAAAAGTGAAAATCAAAAGAAATATTTAGAGGGTAGGAAGATGTGATTTTATGTAAACCAGAAAAAGTAAGGGTCTATACAATATAAAAGTAAATGGAGTGAGAACAATTGGACAGTCCAGATCACTTTGTTTTTTTGCAGAGGAACAATCTACTAAGCACTTCTTTCTTCACTGTCTCATGTGCAGGGTGTCGTTCGGGCTAGGGTCTCAAACATGATCCGAATATGCCTCTTTAAACTTACTATCATCTGCCTTTGGAAGCCTTCATGAATGTATGAGTGACTTGGGGTATGAACGTCTGTTCAAAATTCATCTTTTTTGGACTATTAAGAGATGGTTTCTTTTTATTTCAGCATTTGTTTTTTATAGTGCATACTTTACCCAAAGGTGTCAGAGCTCTTTACACTAGAACCAGTTGCATTATATAAGGACTTCAGAGTACATGAATTACATAAAAGATACAGATAAACTCTGAACTCTAAACAATGGTAACAGGTACATATGTCTATTACAGATACTCGTGGTTAGAATTGCACAAATATAAGTTTCAAATTCACTCAAGATTACATATTGAGACAAGTTAAAGCGATTAGGGTAAGACAAATATATATTACATATTTATAGAGCATGATCTTCTCGCCATTGCTGGTGTTCTTGCTGTGTTCTTTCAGCCAGGCCTACAGGGTGCTGTTGCTCTCACTGGCGGTGTTCTTGGGCCTGGAGGGATGTTGTGGAGTTTTATATAGCGCAAACTCGACCTGGAGGAATCAGGACATTTTACATGAGCACCAGTTATGTTACAGATGGACATTCATTGTGTTAGGATTAGATTAAGTGATTTGCCCTGAATCACAAAATGTTGAGGATCCCTGCCGAGACTCGAACCCGGTTCCCCAGCTCCGAGGTCGACCGCCCTAGCCGTCAGGCCACATTCTCTCCTCAGGATCTTTGAGATGGTGCTGACCTTGGGGTAAAAAGCCAGTAAGTGGTGGGTGAAAGCAGCGAGCTGGAGCCCGGGATTGTTCTTGAGCTCCTGCTAGGGGCTAACTATGGGAAGGGGGTAGCTCTGCGCTTTAGTTCATGAAGGCACCATAGCCAGTGTAGGGGAATTTGTAAATGGAGGAAGGTTAGTCATTGGCTCTGTGCTGTGGGAGAGAGGCTGGAGTAGTGGTAACCAGCCAGTCTGCGGTGTGCCGAGACTTGGGCAGTGTGAACAGGCAGGGCTGTTGTATGGCGTTTTAGGATCCAAGCGAAATTTCCCGATTCATGCCCTTAAATAGGTACAATTCACATTGCCCTAATATAGGCATAGAAATCATACCCATATTTAGACATAGCCCATGCAGTCCAAATACAGGCATGGCTTATTCCACCAGTACCAAAAAAGCCACAACGACTTCTTGGAAAATCAGCTTAAGCAGTCAAGGACTTCCCCTTCCTTGAATATTGATTTGTCCAAGAACCCATGGAGTTTTCAAAGAACTACCATTCCCTTGGGGTTCTTTACTGATGTTATTATGCCCGACTTTACGTCAAACTAGGCCTTCACTTGCTCTAGCAAGAAACGGTGGTTCAGAGCAGCTCGACTATCTACTTGCCCGACGCAGCTCGCTATAGCAAGTGCCGAAGGAAGCCGACCCTCCAGCTGACGCACTGATCGAGAAGCTGTCCTTTCTCTCGCCGAGAATCTAGCTCACGGGGTGTTGGGAAATCGAGTCCCGGGACAAGAGATACCAGACCTCCTTCATTCTAAACTAAGGTATGGAGCTGATTAGACCCTAAGGGAAATCTTGGATAGATTCTTGGCAAAGAAACTAAACCTATGCTACACCACACTTACTTCTTCCCTTGTACTAGGCTTAGGTTAGGTACATTGGGGGAGGCGTATTTTAGAAGCACCAGTTGAGTACTTTTAGCCTTTGTTATTTATGTATGTAGTTATCTATGGTTTAGAAACCGTACAATGCTTTCACAGTATTATTTTATAATACTCTTCACGCTGTACGCATTATACTTTGCAGCTTGTATTACGATTGTAGCAGTTCACTTTACTTGTATGAGAAAGAAGACTGTTCAATAAATCCTTTTATTGAAAATGCCTGCCTCTCTATTTCTCTGCACCTATGATGAAATGAAGCATGCACGATTGACTGAGTAAACTATCTATCTATTGTTTCCACGACTCTAGAGATACATTTCTTATTCTTGGGGAAACAAAGTTGTCATGTTTATGCGGTTGTCAGAAACTAATCCCTTCGTATGTATTCCAGAAAGTTTCTAGTGACCTCTGAGCTAGCTGGCACTCACAATGAAGTTTATTATATTCGATAGAGACCTAGCCGACCTCAGTCCTAGGTCAAAACTGTGACACTTGGGGTACAGTCTTTGCTGCAATCTACACAAAAACACATGCTGTTCCGTCTATGTCGGTAATAAAAGATGTCCTGAAACAGATTCAAAATTAATACGGGGCAGAGCCTGCTTTAAACTGGGTATGAAACTACTGAGAGATTTTAAACAGGTCTCAGCTATAATATTAGCTAATATTAAAGATGGAGCAGCATCCGTGGCGATCTGCCAAAAATTAAGAGAATTTTATGTAACTGAGCAACCATATGAACTGGCCGGAATAATTGAAAAATCCTATGAAGAACTAGGTGGAGATAGTTTGGGTGGGAAACCAGTCAACCCCCAACTAATAGAAAGTCCAGAAAAGGTCTTTATTAAACACACTCTCACTAATCCTAAAAAGCAGTGGGAGAACACTAAACAAACTTCTAAAGGGAAGCATTCTCAATCCCGGGGTAGGTCTCCTCAAAAGGAGCACTCTGAAAAGAGGTATAACCTCAGGAACATGATATCAAGATACTGATACACGTTCCTCTCGTACCTTTCAGACTTCCTCACAGAAATCGGAAAAAAGAGGACAGTCAGAACACAAGGAAGAACGCGTGAAGTCCAAAGACGATCAACACATTTAAAAAAATAGGAATGCTCAATTCACCAAAAAGAAGGTAACATGTCTAAAAATCAGACATGCCGAGGATCTTGAGGACACAATTCAAGAACGGGGAGTGGGCCCAGACAATGCTGGACAGCGCAGCAGAAGTCACCATAGCTCGCAAGATCTTGAAGGATCATCTGGAGACAGTGGACTTGAATGAGTGACATCCAAGTTGAAACTGCCGATACCAGGGTTAGTGTACTCCATAAGTTATATGAAGTAACGCTCCGGATGGAGGGGGACATAACTAGGAAAATAAGATCACTCTTTTGGGAGAAGCTCTTTAAGGGTTATGACTTTCTTCTAGCTGAAAAAGACTGGCCACCGAAATTTGTCAGGGAGTGTCCACATGGCGAAGACATCATTGTGCCAGCCTTCTCCAATCACATTCCAATTCACTTAAAATACACCTAAGCCAGAAAATGGGCTGTAGCCCAGGCTCCAGCATTATATAAAAACCATGTAGGATGGGATGAGGATTCCCTTCACCATAAAATCCAGTTAAAAACTCAACCAACTGCAGAAAGGCAGTATCCAGGTAAGCAAGAAGCTAAAAAACAGGTCAGGGAGATCTTAGATCAACTTGAATACCAAGGGGTGATTGAAACATGCACCTCGTCAATGAAAAATCCTTTGTTTCCTGTCTCCAAACCAGACAATGCATATCGTCTAGTTTTGGACTACAGACAATTAAACTCCTGTTGCAAAACCATTGCAGTACAAAATGCACACAGTGCAGCACTAATGAATAATATTGTGTGTAAAAAAAATCAAACCACATGAGATATTTCTCACTGTTTCTTCTGTCAAAACATTGCACCTGAAAGCAGGTACTTTACCGCTTTCTAAATTATGGGGACACTGCGTCACTTCTGTTGTCTCACCCAGGGATTCACGAATAGTCCGGGGAGTGAATACAATTATACTTGGCTTCGCATCTGAAGGGTATAAATTCAACTTTAAGAAATCAAGAATTTCCCACCTCAACGTCTAGAATACGAGTTATCAAGTGAAGGCAAAAGCCTGGCAGCCAACTTTTTAGAAAAGTGTGCGCTGCTCCAACCTTTGAAAACGCTGAAAAACTTACAGTCAATTCTAGGTTTTCTAAATTTCGAGAGAACATACATTTTAAATTACGCACAAAGGGTTAAACCTCTCTATGAATTAATCAGACCTGATTTTAAAACAACTAATTGGACTAAAAAATACACAGAAATGTTGCGTTCAGTCCAGACAGACATGTTAGCAACAACACATTTACAGACACGCGTAAATGTACGCAACCTTGTAATCCGAATCATCCAAGGAAGATGCGGATTCACGTACTTAACCTTTAATGAAGGTGAAATAGTACCAATTGCTTACAAATCACACTTGTACACACAAGCTGAAATGAAATTTACTTCTACAGAGAAAATTCTGACAGCGGTTTAAACTGCAGTAGCAAAAGAGAGAGCCCTCGCACAGGGAAAGCGCATAATGGTCGTTACACCTGTACCTGCCTTAGAGGCAGTGACGAAAGGCAGCATCCCAAATGCAAAGGCTTTACATCCAAGATGGATACAATGGGTTAACTCTCTTTCTGCAACAGACGTTGAATACGTGTTTGACCCCTTTTTGAAAACACAATAATTTCTACAATACGAACAAGAATGTCCTCTGCCCCCTGAGATTCTGCCTTTAGAACAGTATGACTGTATAATTTATACAGACGGATCAGCACAACCGGCAATTGGGGGTAAACAAGCTTATAGTGCTGCGTGCACGATCGTTAATCCATTCGCTGCGCTGAACGTTCCTGCGCCAGTGCGGAACGTTCTAAGAAACGGGCGGGGCGCGTCGGCCAATGGACGTGTGCAGCACTACCGAGGTAGTGCTCGCGACGGCCGTTGGCTTACAGCAGCAGCCAATGGGTTAAAGGTCGCTGGCGCGATGGTAAACACCTATGGTCACAAAAACTCAATCTCTTGGAGATTGTACAGCTCAGCGAGCTGAACTACAAGCATTTAAGATGGCGCTTGACAGTACCGATCGCAAACCCCCCACAATTCATAGTGTGCGATTCATATTAATGCATTTAATATTATTTATTTATTTATTTATTGAAAGTTTTATAGAGCGCGAACCAGACCCTTGCGGATATCAGAGCGCTTTACAAGCAGTGAAAAATTAAACAACACAATACAAAATATCAATGTATATCAGGCAGTGAGAGTTATACAACATAATACAGGATACAAATATATATGTACAAAGTGTGCATAAATATAACAAACGAGAGAGGTAGATCAACACTGGATCCTACGTTGTGCAAAGTAGGAGACAGAGAAAGGTGCGGGCCGAGAGAGTCTAAGTGACATGTCCTTCAATGAAGTTCATGTGAATTTTTCCATGAGAATCGCCTTTACTTCCTTTTTGAACAGTGCAGTAGATGTGGTAAGTCTGGTTTCTGGGGGTAGTGCGTTCCAAATCCTGGGAGCCATCCCTGAGAAGGAGCGTTTGTAAGTTTTCGTCTTATTAAATCTGTGTGGTTTCACTAATAGGCTTTCTGCACTTCTTGTGGATCTCTTGCCTCCAGAGATAGATAGTTTCCGAGAGAGATAACTGGGTGCTTTCTGGTGAATGGCTTTGTGGGTCATGCATGCTATTTTTAGGTGAATTCTAGCTTCCCATGAGAGCCAGTTCAAAGCTTTTAGGTCAGGGGAGATGTGGGACCTTTTTTTCGAGCCCGTGATGAGCCTGGCTGCCGGGTTGATGGTGGCTCATAGTGGTGCTGTTGTAGCTTTGGGGAGACCACACAGGGAGACACTTCCGTATTCGATCCTGGGGATAACTAGAGCTTGAACTGCCGTCTTGAGGTCATTTTTTGGTAGGAAGGGTTTAAGTTTCCTTAGAATATTAATTTGGAAATTTCCTTCTTTTGTTGCATTGACAATGTGTTTATGTATGTTGAGATTGCCATCAAGGGTTATACCCAGAGATTTAGCTGAGTCGATGATTGTAGGTTGCACGTTGAATGCCGTGAGGTGTTTGAACCAATCCTGAAGGAGGGGAATTTTGGAGGGGGGAGCTATAAGTAGGAATTCAGTTTTGAGTGCGTTGAGCTTGAGATGGTTCTCAGCTAGCCATGTTTGGGTGTTCAACAGCGTTTGGTTAAGTTGTTTGACATCTTCAGGAGTATGAATCTTCAGATAGAGTTGTGTGTCATCTGCGTACATGTGAAATTGGACGTTGGATGCTTGCAGCAAGAAAGTAAGAGGTTCCATGAATAGATTGAATAGTGTAGGTGATAGAGCGGACCCTTGAGGGACTCCAAGAGTTACTGGTACAGGTTTGGAGAAGGAGTTATTGACCTTGAATTTTTGGGTCCGGTTTTGAAGAAAAGAGGTAAACCAATTGAGCACTGCGCCTGATAGACCCATTCTGAGGTTCAGCAGTTCTATCAGGTTCTCATGTTTGACCGTATCGAAGGCAGCGGAGAGATCTAACAAGATGAGTAGGCATGATCCATTCTGGTCGAGTATTTGTAACGCATCGTCGATGATGTGAGTCATGGCTGTTTTGGTGCTATGCCCTGCTCTGAAGCCAGATTGGTGATTGTCCAGGAGGTCAAAGAGATCAATGTGTGTAGTCAATTGTTGGAGAACGCATTTTTCCATGAGTTTGGCTAGGGTAGGGCTGTTCGAAATAGGGCGATAGTTGTTAAGGTCCATCGGGTCAGCTGTGTTTTTTTTTAGGATGGGTGTGACTTGACCAATTTTGAGGATGTCAGGGATGCTGCCTTGTTGTAGGGAGCTATTGATGATCCTGGTCCAAAGCGGCAGAATCAGAGGGGTTAGATCTTTAACTGCGTTAGCAGGGAGAGGATCGATGGAATGATTGGCCGGCTTGAGGGTGCTAAGGATCTTGCCTACCACTTCTTCAGTGTATGAGTCAAAGGAGGACCAGGTAGCCTCATTTTTTTGTTGAAGTTTTGCCGATGTTTGTTGTGGCGGAGTTGGGTGAGATGGAGGGATTGTTGTAAGAGGGGAAGCCTGAAGGACTGTGAGGTCATTGAGAAGATCCCACTTGATGTTTTCTGTTTTTAGGTTAAAGAAAGCAGAGAATTCGTCACAAGTGGGTTGGGTGCCTGCGGTATCTTGTAGTTGTTTAGGTTCATCTCTAGATTGTGATTTGATTAATTCAATCGATTTTTTGCTTGATCTAGTTGATGAGAGAAGAATTCTGCTTTGGTGCCTTTGATCTTTCTGTAATAGTCTTTTATCTTACTCCTTAGAATTTTCAGGTGTTTGGCGGATGGGACTGATCTCCAAATACGTTCTGAAGTTCTAAGCCAGCGTCTGTCATCGTTCAAAAGGTCATTAAACCAGGGTTTGGAGTTTTTAGAGGGAACTCTCTTTAGTTGCAGAGGAGCGGCTTCATTGATAACCGTAGCCATAGCGTTAAGGTAATGTTTGGTGAGGTCATTTGCGGAGGCAAGGTCATCTGGAGGCTGGAGTAGTTTATGGGAGTGAATGGGCATAATGTTGGGCTTGAGTTTTTTCAAGTCTCTTTTCCAAATCTTTGGTTTGGTGGATTGGGTTGCATTAAATTTCAAAGTTTCCCTGATGAAGAAAGTAATGATGTGATGGAGTTGTTTTTGGAAATTATTAAGTCCAGGATTGCACCTTTTTTATGTGTGGGGCTGTTACAGATTTGGGTGAGGTCAAGTGCGCCAATTAAATTTTTGAGACTGTTGACCGTTGAGTCATCGTTGTCATTCCAATGGAGATTGAAGTCGCCTAGGAATATTTGGGTGTTTCGACGTCCGATAGATGTTGTGACCATGTCCATGAAGTGTTCAGTGAAAGTCAGGTTATCCCGAGGAGGATGATATATGATGTGAAGGGAGCAAACTGGCGTACTATTGCTGGTGGTGTCGATGCACATGTATTCACAAGAGGAGAATGTTGGGGATATGGCTCTGTTTACTGATATGGTGCTCCTGTGGATGCATGCTATTCCTCCTCCAATTTTTTGACTTCTATCAAGTCTGATGATGTCATAGTTAGGTGGTACCAAGATGTCCAGAAGGGGTGAGGAGGATTCAGTTAGCCATGTCTCTGTTAGCACAATCAAGTCCAGCTCATGAGAGATGATGAGGTCGGCGACGTCTACTGCGTGTCTAGCGGCTGATCTGCAGTTCAGGAGGGTGCATTCGAGAAGGGGTGTCGTGAGAGAAGGGGTGGGATCTAGTGTGAGTGTGATTCTTCTAAGGTTATTATCACTGATTCCTCTATTGTTGTGAGTGGCGGGTCTGTGTGGATTAGAGGTGATAGTCCTAATCGTGTGTGTCGCGGCGCTAGGGGAGATGAGAGGGAGATTGTAGGAGAGTAGGACGGAGCGAATATCCTTCTCCGAGAATGGGTTAGTGTATCGGATAGGGCGGGAAGGGAGATTGGGGAATGGGATGGAGTTCCATGAGAGGCGATTGTGCTCGATGGTGTGTGGGCGGTGAGTAGGGGGGTAACCTGATCTAGCCGTGTACGCCGATCTGGAATGCATTGGTTGTCTAGCAATCATCTTTTTGACAGTGTGGAGTTCTTCTTTTATTAGTAGGAGTTCAGTCATAATCCTATTGAGATTGTTGCTTTCCGTTGTGCTGGGGTAAACGTATGAGATTGTTCATCCATCGTGGTATCCGAGGCGGATGTTGTTGGAGTGTAAGAGTGAGTTATGCATGGGTGGGGTAGTGCCGTCACCTGGGTGGGTCCAAGTAGAGTAGTGGATGATGTTATATGGATGGGTGGAGGGACAATTAGTACGGGTATCATAGGTGATAGGGAGGAATGTTGTTGGTGATTGGCAGAAGTGGGTGGAGCTGGGAGCGGAGAGAGGACAGGAGGAAGAACGCGTTCGGGATCGGTGTGGGGGGAAGCAGATGTGTGTGCCAGCATTCGATCTTTGTAGTGAGGTTACAATGAATCTTACAATGAATACTTGCAGAATTGGATTCAAAATGGTTTCAAAGATACAAAAAGTGGCACAATCAAGCATAAGTTGCTTTGGGAACAAGTGGTTCAATTACCGAGCAACAAAAGACTCACGTGATCCATACACTGAGTCATCAGCGTGATGGCATTCAAGTTGCAGGTAATTAATTGGCTGATGAAGCCGCAAAGGCAGCTGTGCAAACGGCTTCCGTAGCTGCAATCACTCATTCAAAAAGAAAAATAGACAGCGAAATAATGCAGGCTGTTGCCACTTCCAACAAAGACATCGGAAAAACTTTACCAAAAGGCTTTCCACTCAAATACTCATATATAACTGATGCAAATAATGTTCCTTTTGCTCGAATCCCTGGAGTGGGGGGATAGAGTAATTCCAAACATGGAACATTGATTAGGACTAATCTTAGCAGCACATGAAGGGCTCACCTTTGCACACGCAGGTGTTTCTGCCACAGTGTCATTATTAAAACATAGATACTGGTGGCCACGCATGAGGAAACAGCCCAGAAACTATGTTTGGAATGTGAAATCTGCCAGAAAATGAAGGTTTTAACAGTGAAAGGTGCAGCGCAGACGCCCCCTTTAATTTCAGATAAACCATTAGCATATGTTTATCTGGACAACTGTGGTCCCTTACAGAGGGATGGTAACTATAAATATATCATGGTCGGAGTGGATTCATGCTCAATGTTCATTTGGATGTGGCCTCAGCGCTCGGCTCACGCCCGAACTGTTATAACAGATTTTTGAGTCTTTATCAGCACATACGTAGTCAGCACTCTACATTCTGACCAGGGACCTGCGTTTAGCTCCAAAGCTTACAAGGAGGCCATGTCCAATCTGGGCATTGCACTGCGGTATTCTAGTCCATTCCATCCTGAGGGAAATTCTGTAGTGGAGGGAAAAAACTGGGACATAAAGCATTCTATAGCAGCTAGGGTATTAGGCTCGGGTGACAGGTGGGTCAAACATCTAATAAGTGTCCAACGTAGTCTAAATATTCTGCAAATAAGTTTTCTGGGTGGAATCACTCCATATGAAATCCTTTTTGGTACTAGAATGATTGTCCAGGACCTTGATCGTCACACTTCAGTGGTAGAACAAAAACTCTTTGATATCAATGACAGTTTGGCTGTTTTGCAGGAATTAAATGAAACAAGGTGACATATTACAGAATCCAACAACCACTGAAGTGGAACCAACCGTCCGAGCAAGGCCGGCCTGGATTCCAAAGATTGGGGATCTAGTCAGAAAAAATATCGCGTATAAGAAGGAATTTTGGCCTTCTTACAGACAACCAGTACCTCTGCTAGCAATCCATGGATCAAGAACAGTGTTATTGGCGCCCCTTGCTGGAAGAAAGGAGAACAGGTTTGTGTCTATCAACCTGGTAAAACCACATCATGTGGCCAATCATAAGTAGTAGGACAAGTGGACTCAAAAGATGAAGCAGACGACCTAATCTGGCTACTATCCAAGTGGTTCAAACTGAGAGACTCATCACCTTTGAGGAATCTGCAGTATGAAAAGAAGGACTAAGCAATAAAGCCATGGAACATGTGCCTCTTGAGACCCAAATAACAGTTTGTCAAGAAACACCTGTCTACAATGATATAGCATCTGACTATACTAATATGACAAAAGATCCAGTAGCTCCAGTGATTTCAAATAATCCTGATGCAATACCCACCATTGACAGAACTGCATCTGGCTATTTCATTAACTTTGATACATTTTACGAGGATCGCAGTGAACCTGAAACAACACCAGCAAATACAACTTTTAAAGAACAGGCAATAGAACTTTTTCATCAACTGGAAAAGACTTATCTGTTTTTCACCATGGGTTGACCTTTGGATTGTGCTAGGCGTACTTTTTCTCCTACTTTGGCTGATTCTTGTATTAAGTTTGGGAATGCTGACAAATTGAAGATATAGTAAAATGGACACAGCAAGTATGAACATCAACTTACTCCTCAAGCCACATAAATCATCTCATCGTGAACAAAGAGGCTTAACATCAGTGAACATCACAGCCATTCATATACCTGGTGGTATAGATTGGGACAGAACTGATTATGACATCTTTGGTCCTGCAGAGCTGTTGAAGATTCCACACCAATTCAAGGGTTCCTTCAGTGACTTTGTTACACCGAGCACATTTTCTGATGATTGGGACTTTGAGACTGTTAATAATATGATATCAGAGTTAGAGATGTCTGCAAAATTTACAAAACATGAATACTTAGAAGGTTCATCAGATTATGAATAAATGTACTGTTATAATCACTATAATGATGACCATTATTTGCACAAATCTACCAACCCTAGAAATGTTTATACTTTTAATCAATGGGGATACTGTCCAATGCCTCCAAAGGGTAGCTCAAAAACATTTTATGAAAAATGTCCATACTACTCAGGTTTTAATGTCTCAAATCCGGAAGCATTTTACTTTAAAAATGTTAATAAGACAGGAATGAAAAGTATGTTGACTAATACTAAGCAAATTTATTCTGCAGCCTTTTATGCCCAACTGTCCTCGTTAGGTCTTGACTTTTGGAGCGACAACATTGAAACAAAAACTGTCTGGGGCACAAAAGACTGGCAGGTGCAGGGAATAGAAACTTTCTTTCGAGCCTGCATTATTCCTGAACAAATAATGTTTCTAAACGACATGTCCTACAGACATCCTGTCTTGACTTAGCTAAGATAAAAGATTTGAGTAAACAGTCCATACCTACACCTGATAGTAAAAACACTACGGAAGGAGGGATCGACGTAAAAACAATTTTTCTGAAAAACAGAACTGATCCTGATTGTAAAATATGGTTAATCTGGCCCACAGACACAAACAACTGTTAAGATAGATTCCTGAATAAAACACAGGGGTTTACATTCACTAGGCCAGATCCAAGATATGTCCAGAGACAATATCCAGGGATAGTAACAACATACAGTGTAGGAAAACTGTGCCTTGAGTGGCTACAAAAGTCCACACCGACAGAGGTAAACAACACTTATCTTGACTTAAAGATGGCATTGATTTAAGGGACTTCTTACAAGGTCCTGCGAAACGGCATCATAAAAGTTTTATATACGCTGGTATATATGCCATTTATAATGAAGCTTGGAAAGCGACACAAGCAGAGACTGCAGAACGAATACGAGAAATTGATCATTTTAATTTAGAGAAATCTCTCCCTGTAGTTGACAATGGGTTAACGACTCTGTCATCCAGAATTTATTCTTTCAGCAGTATAGTATTCTCTGCCATAGACATAATGGAACAGGACTTGCTCATGCTACAGCATGGTCAGTTACAATTGCGTTCTATAATGCTTTTAGGCTGGACGTTACAAAATCTTCGTTCTGGATTTGTGCCATGACGTCTAATCAACACCACATCATTGTTTTCTGTATTTAACCTTAAAGATAAACAAATAACTTTGGCACAAAGTGGACCAGACTATATGGTGCTGAGCATTGAAAAACTGGAAAGATTACCATTAACTGTTTCAGAAAAACCTGCAACAGAATGGCTAATACACGGAACAATCACTCTGCCTGTCACAATTTTCCATTTTCAATATTGTTTGAAACACATACCATCTCGCGTGTATGAAAGGTTGAGTAAAGAATACATCAAGTCAACCTGGGAATTACCATATACACACAGATGTTGGAGTGGGGGAAAAGAAGTATTTCTTAGTGGTACAAACCCAAAAGCGCACTAAGCTGTACACTTTTATGTCAGGGTATTAATTTACACGGAGCATGTGACAGTTCTTCGACCAACTTATCTTGCCACCTGCATAGTTCTCCAGCTGCAGTGATAGATCCAATTTTTAGGCAGCTTTCTAACGGAAGCTATATTATGTTGAATGATCACAGCTGCTGTGGCATGTTGCCAGGAATAGCCTTTCTCGTAACTGTGTCAGCCAGGGTCACTTGCATGCAAGTATTATTTCCTAAAACTAAGACAGACGGGGAGTCGCCGTTATGGCCTTCACTGAACATCTCTTCTATACGAATTGATACTTTAAGCAGAATGAAAGCCATTCTTTTACAAAAAACGGTGCAACTAACATCGTCCAAAGAGACGGATGAACTACAAGTTGCAAGGTCCTCTGCAGAGATACATGCCTTTTTATCCACAAACCGCCCTATACATTTCGTAGAAATGTTAGGTCGTATCTTAAACATGTCTGATACCTGTGGTATTGTACATGTATTTATTTTTGGGACTGTTAGCACCATTTGAAGCAGTCCTCTGCATATTTCCGAACTTAGTGCACTTAGTGTTCGGCGGCCTGCCTCTCATTTTGAGACTCGTAGCAGGAAAACTATTATTTTTCCTTCTGCTCTGATATGGCAAGTCCAGCCACCAGCGACACCCAGATTACCGTAGAGAACACTCTCCTGGCAATGAAGAGTCGTGAGCGCATGGTACAGATTCTGGGCTTGGCTCGTTTAAGAATTCTGAATAACACGTGGTTTTTTATCATTCCGACCAATCTGGCAAAATTGCATCTTACCTGTTCTACGATGCCTGCTATGTGGAGAAGAATGTGTGTTGGACCTCTGTCTGACACTTCCATCAGTCCTGCCAACGGATGTTGATACTTTGCTTGTTACGGTAACGGCCCATGCATTGTATTGTCCGCAGTGGCTGCCAATCCTGATGACGGCATTCATTGAGGTCTCACAGACGAAATCTGCTGACGGTGAGATACGTGGATCGACAGGCACACAGGTACCATCTCCATTGAATATTGAACATTGCTAATGCGGCTGACGGTGATGCTCTTCACATTTTTGTGCAATCGGTCTGCTTAACGAAGTGGTCCAACTTTCACCTACTGTGGTAGACAAATTCTTTACCAGCTTAGAAGATTTAATGTTTTCTCCAAACAATGAGACTGACTTTTGAAAATAGTGCACAGCGTTCTATGGGACTCTGTATTCAACCTTCACTTTTCAAAACAAAACATCTAACTTTAGAACTCTATTTTTCGACGATTTGACTTTTTCAAAAATTGAATTTTGTTTAGGCACAAAGTAATCTGCATAAAGTAGAACTATTCATAGAGAACGAGAATTCTTTGAATACTTCCAAGAGACAATATTTAAACTTGCCCACAACCAAAACAATTTATATATTATGTCATGAAATGGTCTCAACCCTTTCTTCTGTATTTAAGAACCATTTCATAAATGTACTTTCATGTTTCATTCGGATAGCATTTCCAATGTCATACTATATGAGACGCGCCAGAGAGAAGCCCGTCTGTGCCCGTCCGTGACCAGACGGGACCAGGGGCCATGGCACTATCAACTCTACAATGTAAGGTACACAGGCTGGTTTACTCGTCACAGATGTTGAGACATTTGAGTCATAATACACTTATACAATGCAAGGAAAAGCATAAGTGTTTATTGGAAGGGCCGTTTTCATGCAGGACATGTCAACATCAGTTCCTATTAGCTGGAAATGCCTGTCCCTCCAAACATATAAAACGTAATCCCGCTACCCAAATTCAGGGCGGGAAAAATATATTATGTAATATAAGATCTCTGCCAAAGCATTATACGGAGGTTTGGGATCTTATCTCTACTTATAAAGCCGATTTGTGTTTCCTTACAGAGACATGGCTTAAACCCCACTCTGTCCCGGCTATCACACTTGGAATCCCGGTGGGTTATAAAATTATTAGGTTGGATAGACCCAAGAAAATTGGTGGGGGAATAGCCATTGTTCATAAAGAGGACATTTTAATTACGGTTCTGGACCAATGGTGCAGTCCGGTCTTGGAAATGTTGGTTTTTAAGATTGGTACATCATCTAAATATAGTAGAAAAGGAGCTCTGATTTATCGTCCTCCGGGCCCTATAAAAGATGCCTCTAAACAGTTAGTGGAAGCATTGGCTCCACATGTTTGCATCGATAAAGATTTTTTATTGATTGGTGATTTTAACATACACAGTGAGGTTGTAAATAACACTGATGCTCAATCCTTCCTGACTGATCTGTCACTACTTGGATTAAAACAGCGTAATAGTGGACCTACGCATGTGGCAGGCCACACTTTAGATTTAATTCTCTCTAATTTTTCTGGTATTGAATGCTCTATACCCAAACAGTACAATTGGACTGATCATTTTGTACTTGAGTTTTCAATGCCAGTGAAGGCCACACACTTCAACCCCCCTGTACAAATTCCGCTTAAACGAAGACAATGGCACAAAGTAACTGATGAACAATTTAAAAAGGTATATGTCCCTCCCTCTCTCCCAGCTACTAATGATGTTAATGTTGCACTCGTAAATCTGGATACTGCTATTAGTATGGCAGTGCAGAAGATTGCTCCGGTGAAAACCTTTAAAAAGTGCACAGCTAGGAAACAGGAGATTTGGTTTTCGGAAGAACTGCGAAACCTTAAACGTCTAGCTAGGAAAGCTGAAAAGAGATGGAGAAAATCATATTTAGAGGAAGACAAACTCAGTCATTGGGTGGCTACTAACACCTATCATAAAGCCATTCGGTCTGCACGTAAGAACCATGTGACCTCGCAGTTAGAGGCAGCAGGCAATGACTCGAAAGTACTCTTCCAGATTGTAAACACGTTCTTAAAACCGGTGGCGTGTGAAAGTGCAGAGATAGCATCCCAACATCTTTGTGAGGACATCTCAAGTTTCTTCACAAAGAAAATTGATAACATCTATGACAAGATAGAAACACTTGCCCTAGCTAGAACCAGCCAGGATGATCACATATTAGATCAAATTGTACCCACTAATACCAACGTCTTCGACAAATTTCCAGATATTTCCCTGTTAGACGTTGAGAAGCTGCTCAACGGTATAAAAAGCGGACGTCCTTCTGATTTATTACCAGCCAGGTTAATGGGACCATTAGGGAAAATACTTAGTCCTGATATTCAGGCCTTGGTAAATCTTTCCCTAAAAACAGGAACAGTTCCTTGTAACTGGAAGAGGGCCTTAGTAAGACCTATTAGGAAGAATAGCTCCTCTCCTTGGACCAACCTGTCTAACCTTAGGCCGATCTCCTTACTACCTTTCATGGGGAAAATCATCGAGAAGCACACAAACAAACATCTGTCTAACTTCCTAGAACAATCTGGAAGCCTGGATCCCTCACAGTCAGGTTTCAGACCCAAATTTAGTACTGAAACAGCTCTGCTGTCGATAACAGACGATCTTCGCATGTACCAAGACAGCGGTTATTCTGTTATCTTGGTGCTGCTGGATTTATCGGCAGCGTTCGATACTATTTCACACAACATCTTGATCGAACGTCTGACTGTGAAGGGAATCGGCGGCATGGCGCTGGGATGGATCAAGAGCTTTCTTACCGACCGGACCCAATGTGTCACCATGGGTGAGTTTAAGTCGGAAGAGGTAAAGATCACCAAGGGGGTCCCTCAGGGATCTTGTTTGAGCCCTACTCTTTTCAACGCTTATGTGGCCCCCTTGGCAGATCTAACCAGAGCCTTTGGTTTCCACCCAGTAACCTACGCTGATGATACTCAGCTGCTCTTCCCCTTCAAACAACTAACCTCGGAGGTCATACAATCTTTCTCCGAGGGGATGACAGCAGTATCTCGGTGGATGTCTGCAAACCTCCTTCAATGCAATGCTGCCAAGACCGAGGTGATGCTTTTCGGTGAAGCTAAGGTTCTTTGGTCCCCCGATTGGTGGCCTATAGACCTGGGCCCAATCCCTGAACCAAAGCTAATAATCAAGAATTTGGGCGTACGGCTGGAACCGGAACTGACCATGAAACATCATAGTAACAACGTTGTCGGTTCCTGTTTCCATATGATTGGTCTTCTTCGTAGGATCTTTCCTTTTCTTCCAAATTCTATCAGAAGAACCTTAGTCCAGGCTCTAGTAATCAGCCGTCTTGATTATTGCAACGGTCTTCTTGGAGGTGCAAATGAAGAGGTGTTGGACCGTCTGCAAGTTGTACAGAACACAGCAGCTAGACTTGTCCTTAATGCTCCCCCTAGATCACCTTCTAAACCTTTGTTAGAAGAACTTCACTGGCTGTCTATAAGGCAACGAGTGAAGTTTAAGATTTGTTGTACTGTACACAAGGGTCTACATGATCTTGGTCCGGATTACTTGGCAAAAAAATTTTCACCATATGTCCCTATCCGCACCCTTAGGTCTAGTGAACAGCAATTGTTGAGAGTACCCAAGGTCAGCAGAACTAGATTGGGAGGTAGAGCTCTGTCTGTGGTGGGCCCGAGAATGTGGAATGCACTCCCTCTGTTATTAAGGCAATGCTCTGACCATTTCCATTTTAGAAAACAATTAAAAACTTTTCTGTTTAGTCAGAACTAACTTTGTTAGTTTTGGTTGAGAATCATCCGACCTGAAGGGGGGTCATACTTTTGGAATTTTCTGTTAACACTGTTTTTTGTTTACTGTCAAGCTGTCGCAAGCGCGGAGATACTTCTACGGAAGTCTATTCCTAGCGCTATACAAGCCTGTAAATAAATAAATAAATAAATATGCGTTGAATGAAAACATTGCTTTTAAAATGCGTACAGCACAAATGCTCATTTTCGTGTACAACCGTTCCGAATGTATTTGATGTATTTTGGGTGGGGTTTTTACACACCATGCTTTAGATATGTTTTAAATGCTTTGAATTTAGTAATGTCGAACAAAATAAAGTGGAGTGGGTGTTTTATGGCGTTTTAGGATCCAAGCAAAATTTCCCGATTAATGCCCTTATATAGGTACAATTCACATTGCCCTAATATAGGCATAGAAATCATACCCATATTTAGACATAGCCTATGCAGTCCAAATAGAGGCATGGCTACTTCCACCCGTACCAAAAAGCCACAACGATTTCTTGGAAAATCGGCTTAAGCAGTCAGGGACATTCCCTTGCTTGAATATTGATTTGTCCAAGAACTCATGGAGTTTTCAAAGAACTACCATTCCCTTGGGGTTCTTTACTGACGTTATTATGCCTGACTTTACGTCAAACTAGGCACCTTCAAGGTATAAATATTCCTTCACTTGCTCTAGCAAGACACGGTGGTTCAGAGCAGTTTGACTCCGAACCACCGTGTCTTTCTTGAATCTTCAAGTGGGTCACCACCGAAACGAGAAGAACAGTAACACAGGCCCTTGTCTCCAGTAGGCCCTGGTCTCCAGTAGGTTGGACTACGTAAATGCCCTCAACGCAGGAACGTCGAACAAACTCCTAAAACGGCTGCAACGCATCCAGAACGCCTCGGCACGACTGATCCTCGACATCTCCCGCCACATCACACCCCACCTGAGAGACCTACACTGGCTACCCGTCAACAAGAGGATAACCTTCAAGCTCCTCATCCACGCACACAAGCCCCTCCACAACGCCGGCCCAGCATTCCTCCACAAACAACTCAGCTTCTACGCCCCTACCCACAAGCTACGCTCCGCCGACCTCGCCCTCGCCACAATGCCATGCATCCGAAAAACAACAGCCGGCGGCAGATACTTCTCCCACCTTGCCGCCAAGACCTGGCACACCCTCCCCACCAACCTACAGTAGACCCAAGACCGTCTGGCCTTCAGACGACTTCTCAAGTCCTGGCTCTTCGATCAGTAGCATCACCCCCCCAGCGCCTGGAGACCCTCACAGGTATGTGGCGTGCTTAACAAATGTCCTGATTGATTGATTGATTTGCTTGCCCGACGCAGCTCACTATAGCAAGTGCCGAAGGAAGCCGACCCTCCAGCTGACGCACTGATTCAGAAGCTGTCTTTTCTCTCGCCGAGAATCCAGCTCCAGTGTTTCCAAACTCCCCACGCTGTACGCATTACACTTTGCAGCTTGTATTACGATTGTAGCAGTTCACTTTACTTGCATGAGAAAGAAGACTGTTCAATAAATCCTTTTATTGAAAACGCCCGTCTCTCTATTTCTCTGCACCTCTGATGAAACCAAGCATGCACGATTGACTGAGTAAAATATCTATCTATTGTTTCCATGACTCTAGAGATACATTTCTTATTCATGGGGAAACAAAGTTGTCATGTTTATGCGGTTGTCAGAAACTAATCCCTTCTTGTGTATTCGAGAACGTTTCTAGTGACCTCTGAGCTAACTGGCACTCACAATTAAGTTTATTTTATTCGATAGAGACCTAGTCAACCTCAGTCCTCCGTCAAATCTATAGGATATATTATTCCAATGCGCAGAGTCTACTGGGAATATAGGAAATACACGACAGGGCGGGCAGGCTATAGTAACAGAGGGAGGAGAGACAGCCCTGATAAACTAGCCCGACCGTAAATGAGCAGCAGGGTCACCATGGGGAACACTGTTGGCTCCTTCTTTCGAGATGTGTCAGTCTCCAAGATGGAGGATGGCAGAGTCAGACTCACCAATTGATCCTCCAGCCCTCCCACTTTTCCACTTACTCTCCACTTTGCTGATCAGGGTGCTCTGAATGGTGGTCAGCAGTCCTCCATGCATGTTGTCCCGGTTGTCTTAAGGCTCCTGGGAGCGTGAGACTGGTATACAGCACCGGGACCAGCTCAGCGCCGCGGAAGGCTGATAGCTGAGGAATTCCGGGGGTGGAAACTTCATGTCCACCTTATTCACTCTATCACCCAGTCCGGCAAGTCAGAGTCAGGAAGGGGAGCAAATAGTTCAGCGTCAGGGAACCCCTGCCATTGGGCAAGGATTCAGGCTTGGGTTGCCGTTCCTCTGAGAGGGAACGGGTTGCAACTGGACAGCAGGGTGGCTGTCTGCAGGCACTCAGCAGGGAAAATCTCCCTGGCTTTTCCACCACAGGTCGGTCTGACTCCGATACTCCCTCAACGGACTACCCTCATCTAGCCCTTGCTATCAGCTTTGCACCTTCCACAGCAACATCCAAACAGTTCATAAAGTACCAGGCATCTACACTGGATTAAAGACCCTTAGAGGCACCCCTAGAACCAGAACTGGGAGAGCAGAGGTCCCCTCCATCCGATTGCAGCCCAGGAGCTGTGGAAGCAATACCCCCCTTTCAGGAGGATATTCATGTGGATTATCAGTGCGTCCAAATGTCAGGGGTTAAGGTAACAACAATGACATCAGGGACCATCAGACAGCTGATTGCGTCACCCGCCTGACCCTTTGTCCCACCCTTATCCGTTGAATAGTCTCCTGTTTACGTTTGAGGAGCCAGCCAACTGGATTGGCAAGGACTGAAAGCCATTAGATCTGCAGAGGGATCCAAGAGCCACATTTACTTCCTAATTGCGCTGCCTTGTCACCCCTGACACCCGAGATATCAAGGCCTGTTCCAGGGCTACCGAAGGACAAATCCGAGGTAGTTGATTGATCGAGGGAAACAAAAAAGTGATGGGTGGAGGTGGAATACCTGAATGAATCTCAACCGCCGGTACTTGGTCGAGCCTGCATTCAATTCCATCATTGTTTCACACTATTGACACCTCAGACATGGAACCAACCATATGCAAATCAATAACATATGTGCATAGCACACATGCAATGTACCTCAGTATGGCTCTGTCTACCTTGGTCCAAGTGCGCCAGTGTGGGGTGCATGGAGGGAGCAGCTGTGTTGAGGGCATGGGGGTTCCATTAATGGTGGTGTGTGTGTGGGTAAGGTATGTCTAGTGGGCTGGGAAAGGCCTGTCTTTTTGTGGCTACCTTTGGCTAGGTGCGCGCTCATGGAAAGGCTGAGAAATGGCTGCTTGGTGAATGGAAACTGGATAAGTTTGAGTGCATGTTGATATCCAACAATCAGGGCTTTAAGTGGGCCGGGTGCCTGCCCATGCTGAGCACCGTCAGTACTAAAAAGCAGGTGCCGGGATGGGTCCCTATCAGGCTCACCATTTTTGCCCTCAACCTCGGTGAAATAAATAAATACTAGCTCTGCAGCAGTACCCCCTTCACTGCCTTTGATGTAACTTCGAAGAGACTTGTTATAGTTCTTTCATACTCTTATCACGTCAGAACTGAAGCATTTTAATATTATATACAGCAAAACCGTAGTTGGTGCTTATTTATCATATGCAACTCTGCGTCCGTCAGCGTCTCGGTGGCGGCCGGGGCGAGACGGCAGGACTATCTTTGTCGTTACCGCTGCTGCAGTAAGTATGCTCTCCTACTCCTCGGAGGACCTCCTTTCCTTACGGGGTGTTTGTGGTTCTTGTCACCACGTTTTTCCCGGGGGACGGGCTCTCAGGAAGGGATGTATGGAGTGCGGCTGGCGTCTTCCAGCTTTGCGGGGCCCCTTGTCGGCTATTCCTCCGCTCCACTACCACTGTCTCCTCCTCAATACCAGATCGTTGAGCTGTCACTCCCTCGACATTTGGAATCTCTTGAGGGAAACGAATACATCTTGTTTATTCCTCACTGAGACCTGGTTGGGGGAAGGCTCTGCCCCGGATTTGGCTAATGCCTTACCTCCTAATTATAATATCTTTAGGAGGGACAGAGCGACTGGTAGAGGAGGAGGTGTGGCTCTGATTGTGGACAATCGCTTTCTCTGTACGACTTTTCCTGTAAACAATATTCAGGGCTGTGAGTCCCTTGGTTTTACCCTCCACTTTTCTCCCTCTCAAGCCTGTACTGGGATCCTCCTTTATAGAACGCCGGGACCCCTTGGGTCTTTTTTTGATGACCTGCAAGCAGCACTCTCCGTGCCGTATCTTAGATCAGAGCATGTATTCTGCTTGGTGATCTCAATTTGCATATGGACAACAATTTAGACCCTGAGGTTCTAAAACTTGTCGATATTACGGCTCCGTTAGGGCTGGTACCTTTCGTTCAGGGGCCGACTCATAATAAAGGTCACACCTTGGATCAGGTCTTTTCTACAAGACCAATAAATATGTCTCCCCCGCAGCCTGTCCTGTGGTCTGATTATATTTTATTTAACTTTGCGCTGCTCTCTACTGCTACATCTCGGTCGAGGCCTTTAAAAAACATCGAGAGGACCTCTCGGCCTTTTCACTTGATCTCTGCCGACATGCTATCCGAAGCCCTCCTCAGTTTCCCTTGCCAACTTTATGGCAATCTGGAGGAGGATCTTGTTCTCTTCCAGAATTGGTTTCTGGCCAGATTGGAGGTGCTAGCTCCTGAGAAGAGGACAAAATCTACTGCGAGACGTAGTTCAGCTCCATGGTTTACTCCGCATCTGAAGGCCCTACGTCAGGAGTGTAAGAAGGCAGAAAGGGCCTGGCGACGAGCCTATGATCCAGCCGAGAGATTGCAATATAGGGTGGTGACAAGATCATACCACAGGCAAATCTGGGTGGGGAAAAAGGCGTTTTTGGAGCGCAGAATAGATGAGGCCGACAACGCGAGTAGAGAGATTTTTAGAATTGTAAAGGATTTTACTTCTCCTTCCCTAAACATTCCCTCTCACACGCACTCAGAAGCTTGGATAAAGCAACTAGCCGAGTTTTTTATTGGTAACATTAAATCCATCCAGGACTCCTTCCTTCCTGCCTGCCCTTCGTTGGTTGCTTGTTGTCGGTCGTCCCTGCCTCCTTTGGATGGCAATGGTCCTTTTATGTGTGAATTTCCTCCTATGACCCTTACTAATTCTCTTGACCTTCTGTCCCGTTTGAAGTCGGGCTCGTCGCTGGACCCTTGTCCGGCGAAGTGTCTGGGGAGAGTGGCGTCTGGTCTTAACACCTTACTGAATCCACTTCTTAACTCATCTCTGTCCACTGGTGTGGTCCCTCAGGCCTGGAAATGTGCTTTGATCCTACCGCTTATCAAAAAGCCAAACCTTGACCCTCTCATACATGCAAACTACAGGCCGATCTCTCTCCTCCCGGCGTTGGCGAAAGTAACCGAGAAGCATGTACACCGGTCGATCTCCAATTTTATCGAGGAGAACGACCTTCTTCACATGTCTCAATCTGGTTTCCGTGCGAATTTTAGCACGGAGACTGCCCTTCTCGAGGTTACTGACGCCATTAGGGAGGTTTTAGATTCTGGAGGTAAGGCCATGTTGGTTATGCTTGATTTGTCGGCGGCATTCGACACCGTCCCCCACGAAGGCTTCCTGATAAGACTCTGGGAAATCGGCCTACGGGGGACGGTGTTGAGCTGGTTTAAATCTTTCCTAACCGGCCGCCGGCAAATGATCTGGGCGCCTCCTTTTTCTGTTGATATGCCGCCGCTAGAGGTGGGGGTGCCTCAGGATTCCATTCTCAGCCCCATGCTGTTTAACATCTTTATGGCCCCTCTGGCGGCGGTTGCGGAATCCTTCGGCGCCCAGATCATATCCTATGCTGACGATACCCAGCTTCTGTTCACATGTGACAGAGGTGGGACTTTCGATGGCACACGGATTAGGGACTGTCTCGATGCTGTTTTCGAGTGGTTCCGATGTCAGGGTCTTAAATGCAAATCCGACAAATCGGAGCTGCTTTTCTTTGGCTGCACTCCTGATCCTAGTTGGAAGGCCTGGTGGCCACAGGATATGTTTCCCCCAGACAATGCCTCTATCAAGGCAAAAAACCTTGGAATTCTGATTGACTGTGACTTATCCTTTAGGCCCCATATCATCGGGCTTTCAGGGAAATGCTTTGGCATTCTCAGTATGCTTAGGAAATTTCTTCCTTTGCTGTCACTTCACCACAAAAAAAACATTGTGCAGGCTCTAATAGGGTCGCGTTTGGACTATGCGAACGCCCTCTATTTGGGTCTACCCAAATATCTTTTGACCCCGCCTGCAAGTGGTGCAGAATTCTGCGGCTCGAGCCATTTTTGGACTCCCGAGACGGGCTAATGCCGCTGAGTTACTAAAAGCTTTGCATTGGTTGCCCATCTCTAAGAGAATCCTATTTAAAAGCCTAACTCTGGTTTTTAAAGCACTTCACGGTATCGGCCCCAAGTATATTGGGAAACGTTTTTCCTTTTATCTGCCTAGCAGGGCTTTACAATCTGCTTCTCTGGCCAAAGTGGCTGTGCCTGCCATTAGCTTTCCAGAACTGGAGGCCGGGCTTTCCGATATCTGGCTTCGCGGGGCTTGAACGAGCTTCCTCTGGTTTTACGAAGGGCAAGTAACCTTCTTGCCTTCAGGAAGGAACTAAAGACTTGGCTCTTTTCTGCATAGGGGTTCTTCTGGGTCTCTTTCTCTTCAGTTTTTAGTTGTTGTGTTGTTACTCTGCATAAGTTCTCTTCGACAAAGCGCCGGGATGCTCCTCGGAGTAGCCGTGCGCTATAGAAGAAAATAAATAACATAACAATAACATAACTAACAACCATTGACAAAACCAAATAGTCCGGGCTTGTTGTAGGTCCAATGTTGCTTGTTGTATTATATATCTGGATGCAATGATAGAAACAGCAAAATACCAGTCAGGTAGCACACTATGCTAAACACAGATTTTCAGTTTATGTGTTTTTAAGCCATTTCTTTAATTACATCAGCCATGTCCCTTTGAGAGACCTTCCAGTTTTTTTTATCCCACTTAAAGCCCTGCCAACAATGGTACAGAGTACCCACACGAGGAGCTCAGCAGCTGATCTCAAGACTGGCGTAACAAGAATTTACAATGCAATAGGTCTCACAATTGCGAATGTTTGTGCTATTGGCATTGTAAATGACAATGCCTTTTATTTATGTGTTTTGAAAATCTGCAAGCAGTGTGTACTTATAGTTGTTGCTTACCAGAAGCAAGGCTAGCAGTAACTGCACCTCTTTTACTACCAACCTTGCTTCTAGTAAGTAAGGACTATAAGTACAAAGTGAGTGCTTAAGCACGGCTTGAAGTTTTCCAAAACACATAAATTAACGTCATTGTCATTTACAATGCCAATAGCTCAAACTCTCGTAAATGCAAGACCCATTGCTTTGCAAATGCTCGTTTAGTGTAAGCATGCCCCGTGCTCCGCTGGCTCTCTGGTTAGGAGGATGGGAATATGTATGTGCCTGTAGGTTTTGCCCCTTTTCCTCTGGCACGCTGTCGAACAGGTCAATGTGGGCAGAACATATAGGCATCTAATTTCCGCATTCAATAGGATGCATGAGACAGAACACCATTCCCACATCCAACAAAATGCAGCTTAGCTACAGCATACAGGCCTCCGTTACAAGTGATGTGTAACTTCTGATTTAGCTTCAACTCCACTTTTGGGTGAATAAAAGTACTGGATATGTTCTGGTTCCTTCACCCATCCTCCCCTGGTCATTTCACCAGGTAAAACCTTTTGAAATCTAGATGTGGGAATCCTGACAGAAAATGGAATGTCAGCAGGAATAGTATATATTAATCACATAATCTCTGGGGAATTTCCAGTTTCTTAGGGAGCCACCTGGCATCATACAGAATAGATAAGTAATTCAGCATCCCAAATTACCAATACTCGCAAAATCAGTAAGATCAGCTGTAGAATGACTTATGTGGAGTTATTGAAAAGCTTGTATTGGAGGTCATTGTTGGATAGTACCGCACTCACAAAAATATTCCCCTCAGACACCAACACACATATTCAACACAGCACAACATATTAAAGAGAGCTCTACACACTATCCTACACAGTTCAGAAATTAAATATAGTTGGATATTATCAAGCTCCGAACAGCAGAAATGATTGTACAACACAAACAACAAAGCGCACTGGGCAGGGCTGCACATATTAAGAGCTGGGGAGATGCAACTGGTACTTGGGTGCCAGTGCACATGCAACCATCGACTAGGAAACTATACAGAATATGAAAATACCACACTAGACAAAAGACGTACCACACGTGTCACACCTCAGATATTACACATACATGGTTACAAGTGAGCTCCTAATAGCACTAAACTTAAAAATGCAACAATCTTAAACTGCAGCATAACACATGAAGCAGAGCACTGCACAAACATGCAATACAGCTCAGATATTCAACAAAGTTGAATCTCACAGGGCTCCCAACATCACCCCACTCTTCAGATGCAAAATAATAGTTCAGAACAATACATAACAATAGATTTGCAGCCACCTAACACTCTACACAAATGTATGATGTTACTACTCATACATTTACAACGTATGCACTTACAACACAGTTTTTACATCGCAACATCCACTACAATGCATTCCATTACATCGCATGACACTCCATCGCATAAAAAAACTACCTTTACAACACATTCCATTACATTGCATACTACCTTTACAACACATACCATTACAATGCATACAATTACATTGCATTTGATTGGATAGTGTAGGGGTATAAATTACTATTCTAACTTCAGGGGGTGCAACAGTAGGGTAAGTGTTGGATAGTGCAGGGGTAAAAAATACTATTCTAACTCCAGGGGGTGCAACAGTAGGGTAAGTGTTGGATAGTGTAGAAGTTAAAAATTACTATTCTAACTCAAATGGTATGCATTGTAATGGTATGCGTTGTAATGCTTGCATTGTAGTGACATGCGATGTAGTGCCATGCATTTTAATGGTGTGAGTTGTAATGCCTGCGTTGTAGTGTCATGCGTTGTAAAGGATGTTGCAATGTAATGCTTGCGATGTAAGTGTAGTGCGATGTAAAGGTTGCGTTGTAAAGGTTGTTTCCTCTCTAGACTTAGTCTGATTTGAGGAATACTGTGGACCTTAACAGGACACCATATACTCTCAATTATTATGGACACATACAAGCTGTGTATTGCACATGCCAATTTTCGCACCTGGCATTGACCCCCAGAAAGAAACCAAACAATACTAACCACTGAAAATGAGTACAATCAAATATACACATAAAAAGAATATTGTCCACACAAACACAAAACAAACACACACACATATTACCAGTCTTTGGTCTGTGACAGATCCTTGAGTCCAAGGTGTGAAAGTACCTTCATTCTGACAGGACTCAAGACATTAAAAAAGGCAGAATTAACCCTACATTTCTTTAGAATAGCATATTGTCCCTTTTCTGACATTTGCCAGCCCTAATATGAATTACTTGGATGGTATAGTCCATTCGTAATGAGGGCCATATTTTTGAAAGACTTGCATCGCTTTTTCACCACATAACGGGGTGCTCGAGCAACGGACCCTTAAATGCAAATTATCAGGCCACACACTGCCACCTTGTGTGGCTCTGAGTGGCTTGATAAATCCAGAATAACGCAACACAGTGGAAAATGCAACACTACGTTACTCCGCCCCAGGGAGGCATTCCATCGGTGCTGGGTGGGTGTTCCTATGCAAAAGCCATGCCTTTTGATACATTCCCAGATTTACTATATATGGTAGACCTGGTCAGAACTGCTACCCCTCTAAAGGTGAGGAAAAACGAGGAAAACCATGTACATTTCTCCTTGTTTTTATCTCTTTCTAAGTGTGCTGCATTTTGCATCACACATAGAAGGAGGAAAATGTGTCAGGGATTTCTTTTGTACAGGAAGTTGCTCATTACTGCACAAAAACAATCCTGCTTAGAATGCAGGCACCCTTGCACCATGGTGCAAGAGTGTCTAAGTTGGTCACATTGTGAGTCAGCACTGGGAAAAGGCAGGAATGTGCCACATTATGTTAAATATGACGCATTCATTCTCTTTCCCTGAAACGTAGCTCAGCAACTTCACTTGCCAGGCCTTGCTACGTGACATATCAGAAAATATGCCCCTTAATGTATACCTCACAAATAGACAGAAACAGAAAATATTGTGTAATATGGTTGAATAGGCGTGGTTACAAATGCAATATTAATATAAGTAATATTTAGGTACTTCAAAAAGAGCAAGAAACCTGGACTGTTTAAGTGTGGCCATAGAAACTCAGGGCCATATTTATGACTTAGTCTGCGTCGCTCTTGCGCCAAGCAATGTGGTAAGAGTGACGCAAACCTTAAGTAAAAAATGTAAGTCACACAAAGACACTGTGTGGCTTTCAATAGGTCCAAAATTCAGGTGTAGTGCCAACGCAGCGCAAATTTCTGTGTTGCCTTACTCTGCCCTGGGAAGGCATTCCAAGGGTGTTGCATGTATGTTCCCATGCAACTCCCATGTTTTCTGACGCATTCCCAGATTTACAAGACCTTATAAAACTGTGAATGTGCCAAACAAATACGCCTCCCCAGGTGAGGTTTAACGAGGAGAAATATCTTTATTTCTGCTCATTGCTACCTCTTTCTATGTGTGTGCGACATTCTGTAAGAGACGTAGAAAAACGAAAATGCCTCTCATGGTTTGTTTTTGTGCAGGAATATGTCCCTTCCGGCACAAAAACAATCCTGCATGCAATGCAAGCACCCATGCACCATGATGCAAGGGTGCCTGCGTTGGCGCTAGACTGCCAAAAGGGCGTCAGCACAAGGGGAAAAGCCAGAAATGCAACGCATGCTTTAAATATGGCGTGTTCCTGGCCTTTTCTAGTGACGCAGTGCAGCGCAGTAAGGTGACATTATTCCATAAATATCCCCCTCGGTATCAACGTTAATGATGAATGTACAAACTAGGTAGATTTGCGTACAGCAGTTGGGTTTGAAAGGAAACACAAAAGTTGTCAGACAAGACAATTTATGATATTACTAATTCAAGTAATGAACTAGCATGTAAAAGCGCAGTAAAAATAAACATATTATACTTGTCCGCCTCTCTCCAATAACCAGCTTTGCAGAAAATACCGCACTTCCCAGAAAACCAAATTAAACTAACATATTGTCAGTGTGGGCTGAAGTGCCCACATGATTAAATTATGTGCTCCAATGTCTAACTCTATTATCAAGACAAACACTCCAACCCGGATCACCTACCGACCCCTGCCCTCACCACGTCTTCAACAAGGCCGACGCTGTCATCGCACCCCACCTGCGAGACATCATCAACACATCCTTCGACACCACCATCTTCCCTGAGAGCTGGAAACACGCCGAACTCAGCGCTCTACTCAAGAAACCAACAGCGGACCCCACCGACCTCAAGAATTACCGCCCCATCTCGCTTCTCCCGTTTCCAGCCAAAGTCATCGAGAAGACCGTCAACAAGCAGATGGCTGCCTTCCTCGAGACGAACGGATCCCTCGACCCCTCACAGTCCGGCTTCCGAGCCAACCACAGCACCGAGACCGCCCTCATCGCCGCCACCGATGACATCCGAGCCCTGATGGACAATGGAGAAACAGCGGCCCTCATCCTCCTAGACCTCTCCGCGGCATTCGACACTGTCTGCCACCGCACCCTAGTGCAGCGCCTCAGCAACGTCGGAATTCAGGAGAAGGCACTGGAATGGATCATCTCCTTCCTCGACGGAAGAACACAGAGAGTCCGCCTACCACCGTACAAGTCAGAGGCCTCCGAAGTCATCTGCGGCGTCCCCCAAGGATCATCTCTGAGCCCCACCCTCTTCAACGTCTACATGAGCCCCCTCGCGGCCATCGTACGCAAACACAACCTCAGCATAATCTCCTACGCCGACGACACCCAGCTGATCCTCTCCCTGACCAACGACCCCGCCGCCGCCAGAGCCAACCTGCACGAAGGGATGAAAGAGGTAGCCGAGTGGATGACGATCAGCCGCCTGAAACTGAACTCGGACAAGACGGAGGTCCTCATCCTGGGCTCCGCACCCTCCGCCTGGGACGACTCCTGGTGGCCTCCCGCCCTGGGCACCGCACCCAAACCGACAGACCATGCACGCAACCTGGGCTTCATCCTGGACTCCTCCCTCTCCATGACCAGGCAAGTAAACAACGTCTCCTCGGCGTGCTTCAACATCCTACGCATGCTACGGAAGATCTTCTGGTGGATCCCCACCGAGACCAGGAAGACCGTCACCCAGGCCCTCGTCACCAGCCGTCTGGACTACGGCAACGCCCTATACGCCGGTACCACCGCCAAGCTCCAGAAGAGACTCCAGCGGATCCAGAACGCCTCAGCCAGACTCATCCTCGACATCCCACGAACCAGCCACATCTCCGGACATCTGAGAGACCTTCACTGGCTCCCCGTCAACAAAAGAATCACCTTCCGCCTCCTCACCCACGCACACAAAGCCCTACACGACCAAGGCCCGAGCTACCTCAACAGCCGAGTCAACTTCTACGCTCCCAAACGCCACCTCCGATCAGCCAACCACGCCCTCGCCGCCGTCCCCCGCATCCGAAGAGCGACTACAGGAGGAAGGTCCTTCTCCTACCTGGCCGCCAAGACCTGGAACTCCCTCCCGACCGACCTGCGCCTGACCCAAGACCACCTCTCCTTCAGGAAGAAGCTGAAGACCTGGCTGTTCGAGCAGTAGCGGCACCCCCCCCCCCAGCGCCTTGAGACCCTACAGGTATGTAGCGCGCTTTATAAGTGTCACTGATTGATTGATTGAACCCAGAGATGTAATAGCAATCTGAAGAATTACCGTTTCGGTGCTGCATGTGTCTTGCCGTGGAAAGTGTCTGCTTAAAATAACATATGTTGTTAAAAGCATAGGTTTTATCCACATTAATAGTGAGGAGACGGAAAGATAGATTGTACTGCACAATGTCGGGGTAACAACCACTGATAACATAACATCCCTTGTCATTTTATTAAAAAATCAGTTTGTAGTATCCTGCTTTTGTTATTGTTAAGTGATTTACACCTCCTGCTCAGCCATTGTCCGTGCTGTGTGCTCAATAGAATGTTGGAGTAATGATGTGCCTCGGAATGTTGGGAGACAGTGAGGTGAAGTGAACAGTTCAAATTTGAAACCAGATTCACGCATTTAAAAGAAAAAAAACTTAAGCAGATCTTGGCTTCTAGTTCCAGGATATACCATTATCGGCCAGAACGGTATCTGTGGGAGCAAAAAAACTACATACCCCATTAGTAATTGGACACTGGGGGTCCACTAAGGAAAGAACACATTGATTTCCCCTTGTTTACTTCTCTATCTCGGCTGTATTTTCGTCCAAAGGTGCTGGCTCTAGTGAGCAACCAGAGCCCCTGCAAGAAGCTAAAAAGGCCCCTCATTTTCCCGTATTTCTCATAATCTCCGATTAGGTTGGCCGTGATAGTGCCCTTGATAATATGCCCCCAACTTCGGCACCTGCTTTATTGAACCGGCAAGACACGGCCCACTTAAAGCCCAGGGCAGAGTTATACAATTGATGCTTTTCCTATTGCAATGTTATTGTGCAGTTCACATAAACGTAATATCCTACATAATGTATAACAAGATACTATGTTTGCATAAACCTGGTAGAACTTTGACCAATCTGTTGACGACTCGGTGATTCCATCACACGAACATTAACAGCAACTTCAGTTTTCAGAAAAGGCTACGGTCTATTCAGAACGGAAAAGTAAATATGAACGGAGATTCGCACGTATTTTTCCTATCCATACGTTCACTCTAAACACAGAGGTGAAGACTCCAATATAATCTCTAAGCAACTCGCGGAGTACATGTCTCAGATGGAAAAGCCACTCTTCCTCCTGTCAGGGGACTTCAACCAAAACCTTCTTGGCTCATCGGCAGAGGAAGAGGTCCTGGCTCTGAATAAAATCTACACCATACCACCACAAAGCTCCCCGCAAAACAGGAGAAAGTACCCATACACTTCCTTTCTCAAAGACTTAGAACATCTAAATCCCCGGGCACTAAACGGCAGATTCATGACAGATCGTCCTCCAGTAGAAACATTCTACTCTCAAACAGCCAGTTCCAATTGGACTACACATTTGCCAGTCTGGCACTCTTCCCCTACATCTCAGAATTTAGAATGGGGGACAAGGGAGAAAGTGACCACCGCCCCCAGGAATGCCATCTGATACCAAAGTCTCCTATTACAATCCGGCCAGACAAAAGGCTAGGGGCGATCTATACCATCAATCTAAAAAAGATTAAATGCACACCAACTAATCTAACAACTCTGGCCGATACTGCCCTTCAACGATATAATACACACAAACCTAGTATGGCTGGGCACATCCCACACTGGGAGCAATACACAGGATCTTTGCTAAAAGAACTGGCAACTAAGACCCCGGCAAAAATTAACTTGCACAATGTAAGCAGCAAAACCACCTCAAAAAAAGGACCGAGAGCAGAATTAAGGCAGCATAAAAGATTAGTAAACTCAACCTTACGAATGCTAAGATCAGCCCCCGACAACACACAGCTTCGGACAATGCTGAAGAAACAAAGATCTGAGCGCAAAAATTTAAAATGGAACATAAAGAAAGACGCTGAAAATGAGACATGGGCAAAACTATTACCTGACAGCAAAAGTAGCAACAGCGCACGCTTTTGGCAATCAGCAAACAGGATCCTAAGACCACAGCACAAAGAACTAGGCTCGCACATACTGGAAGAGTCATGGATCAATTACCTCTCTAGCCACTTCAATGACCAGCCGGAATACGCAGGAGCGCAAAAAATGAACACCACAGAGCCTAACGCCAGAATAATCTCGCTGAAGGCCCTGACCAAGAGAGAGCAAAGCCTACCCAAAAACATCACCGATACAACAGTCGGCCAGCAAATAGCAATCATAAAAAAACAGATTCGCAAGGGCAGGAAGGAAGGTGCTCCGGGTCCAAACGGCATCCCGCCAGCCCTATTTAAGGAAAAGACTACAGAATGGGCTACCAATATGCAACAGCTAACAGCTATTCTCAGAAGTAAGACTCTTAAACAAAATCCCAAATCTTGGAGAGGGTCGACGATTGTCCCCATATTCAAAAAAGGCGACAAAATGGACCCCAATAATTACCGACTAGTAGCCCTCCTCGATAATGAGGCAAAATATTTTGCGGGAACTCTCCTAGAGGAAATTGCGCTATGTGTCAGAACCCTTACCCCTCGTTTGAACACAATTACCATGGAACATTCTTTGAAAGATAATGCACGACAAGGAAAAGGTTCTTGGTCAGCATGCATGCGATTCCGGCACACCAAGATGGCCGCCGGAGTTGCGTGGAGTTAGCATTCTAGTCTTCCAGCCTCATCGTCATCGCAGCTGAGGTGAGGCGCTGTCAACCGGAGAGCTGCGCACTTCACCGTGTTTCTTGCCCTAGGTAGAAGGTAATTTAGGAGTTCGTGTGGAGAGTAGTCCAAGTCCCATTCGTAGAATTTTCCCTTTCAGAGTTGTCAATCCCCTCCTCTCAGTCAAGAGAAAATAATTCGGAGTACCTTGCTTTTCGAACATTTCCCGTTTACCGTGACGCATTGTCGAGTGCGTTTCCCTGCCGCTGACAACTGAGGAGGAGTCAGCGAGTTTCAGCGCTCCGGTTTTCTCTGTGAAGAGAGAGAACGGAACACCACGCAGATAAGTCTTATCCAGAGACGTGAGAAATACTAATAAAGAAAAAGTGAATTACGTAATTCTGAAGAACCTTGTTGCCAAAAGATATTAACCCAAGAAATATATTGAGAGACAAGAATAGTGTTTGTGAGGAGAAAGGTCAAGGTAAAAAGAGTTCAATTTCCGATATGAATTATCGAACTGTTCAATCGAGTCAGGAGAGTTCATGAGGAGAAAATTGAGTGACAGCTACAGAGTAGTCATACAGAAAGAAGTACGAGGAGAAGAAAAAGACATATCGTTAAACGGAGAGAAGGTGCTATCCAGCTCACAAGATCATAAAGACAAGCTGATGATACAGAAGAGAGGCTAGCTCTGGAGAGTTACTTGGTAGGTTAGGATACATAGGGAGATAGTAGATTAGGTTAGAGAGGTAGTGCTAGGAACTAATGTCCTTTTCTCTCTCTTCCATGTTTGCATTAGTCATGACAAGATCTGCAGACAGGATCTGAAGACAAGAACCTGCCAGACAGTCTCTTCACTTCTCTCTCTTTTGTTATTTTATCCAATCCCCCTTCCCTTGGGATGATGGCCTAGAGACTCATGTTTTCTGTGGGCTCTGGGTTATTGTTCCGAGTGGATTTGGGAATCGGCATCTCTGTTCCTGTGCAGCCCAATTCCACAGAGTTTTCTGAGATCCTGACAGAGTGAAGTGCCCAAGTTGCTAATAGCACCCGAACAGAGATGGCAGAGGGGATAAATGTGCAAACGTAGGTGCAATTCTAGACACCATACAAAAGGAGCTGAGTGACTTGAGAGAGGAAAATCGAAATCTTAGGTCAGAGTTAATAACCTCTAAGAAAGAAACAGCAGAGTTAGCACAAAAATTTAGACAGCCTTTTAGTCCTGAGCAGGAATTAACGGGGTCAATGTCAGGGAGTTCCAATAGAATGACTACCCAAGTAATTCATTCCCTATCCCCGGTCATCCCGTTAGCTGCCCCAGAGAGATTTGGTGGGGACCCACAAAAGGCACAGATATTCATTACGCAGTGCTCTTTGCATTTCCTGTGTCGCCCTTCGATTTTTCCAGACGCACAGTCCAGGGTCGCCTTTATACTCTCGTATCTGAGCGGGGACGCTGCTGCTTGGTCCTTGCCATTAATCACCAAGAATGACCCCATTCTGCGAAACTATGAAGAATTTAAACAGGAATTTTTACGAATCTTCGACAGGAGAAGAATATCCCAAGCAACTGATAATGAACTGTTGGACCTAAAACAAGGTAATAGGGATTTGGTGTCTTATCTGGCGCAGTTCAACAAGCTTGTGGTGGAGACAGACTGGCCGGAAAGTAAGAGAGCGGCGGTATTCTACAGAGGCCTGAAGGATGAGCTAAAGGACGGGCTGACGCCGATACCTAACAGACCAACTGAGATTTCGGCACTAGTGGATCTCGCGCTAGAATTGGATTTTCGGCAAGGAGAGAGGAAAGGCGAGAAAAAGAGAGATTTCAGACCAGCCGTCCCTAGATTCGACAGAGTTCGATCAGAGAATCATCGGAGTCAGGGTGGAGCTACGGGGACGGAACCAATGCAAATAGGCACTATTCGTGGTCCGTTAACCAGAGAGGAGAAAGAAAAAAGAAGGACAAACAATCTATGTATGTACTGTGGTACTGGTGGCCATTTCGTGAAATTCTGCCCCAAGAAACCTAAAACAACCTACAAACCGAAGGAAAACTAGAGGCACCACCTGTTGGAGGAGTTGAACAGGTGGATGCGTTAATTAAGAAAACTCCAGAGGAGCATAGAGTGGCCAACACATTGCAATCAGCGATGCCTCATTTGATACTGTCTATGAGGGTGAAATTTCGAGACATCGTCCTGACGGAAGTCTCAGTGATGATAGATTCGGGAGCGACGGTAAACTTCTGCGACCTGAAGTTTGCCGACAGAGTGGGCCTCTTAGCCATCAAGAAATCCAGGAGTGAACCTGTTCGAGCAGTGGATGGCACGAACCTATCCTCGGGCCCCATAGTAAGCCACACCGAAGTCGTTCAACTTATTTCGAGCGATGGGCATGAAGAGAAGATTCAATTCAATCTTATAGACGCCCCTCAGTTTGAATTGATTTTAGGACTTCCGTGGCTCACCGAGCACAACCCAACGATTAATTGGAGCACCAGATCCATCCAAATGATTTCTGATTACTGTTTGGAAAATTGTTTTGGGAAACATGAAGGAATGCGAGAAGCAAATCCAGCCTCTTCCCTTTGTCAAACTGAACAATCCGTTTGTATTATCAATGCCCAAGAGGTGCCAGAGGAATACAAGGACTTCGAAGAAGTTTTCAATTAAATAGAAGCTGAACAGCTCCCTCCTCATCGAGTGTACGACTGTGAAATCGAACTGGAACCTGGGGTTAATCTGCCATGCAGCAGAGTGTACGCTCTGACTGAAAAAGAGCATCAACACCTGAGGGAATATCTAGACAAGTACCTTGCTAACGGTTTCATTCGACCTTCACAATCTCCGGTATCCTCGCCGTTGTTCTTCGTGCCGAAGAAAGAAGGGGATCTGAGATCGTGTATAGACTACCGTGCCATCAACAAAATCACCAAAAAGAACAGATATCCTCTGCCCCTTATCTCGGTTTTGTTAGATCAGATTAAGGGAGCCAGTATCTTCACCAAACTCGACCTACGAGGAGCTTACCACCTAGTTAGGATGAAGGAGGGTGACGAGTGGAAGACGGCCTTCCGGACCAAGTTTGGGCTCTTCGAGTACCAGGTTATGCCCTATGGCCTGTGCAACGCCCCGGCAGCCTTTCAATATTTCATAAACAACGTCCTGAAAGACTTCCTCGATCAATGCGCTATCGTCTACATTGGCGATATCCTTATTTATTCAATGAACACAGAAGAACATCAAAGACACGTCAAAGGAGTACTACAGAAACTTAAAGACAATAGTCTCTTTGTGAAGCTGGAGAAATGTGCATTCAGCGTGACCCAAGTGGAATTCTTAGGATTTGTTATCTCTCCCAGTGGAATCCTTATGGATAAAAAGAAAATTGAGGCTGTGGTCGAATGGAAGTCGCCCGCGAGCGTCAAGGAAGTCCAAAGCTTCATAGGATTCGCGAACGTCTATCGACGGTTCATCAGCGAGTTCTCGAGAAAAATTCTGCCACTCACCCAGTTATTGAAAAAAGGAGCTAAATTTGAATGGTCGAACGAAGCAGAAGGGGCCTTTAAGGCCTTGATGCAGGATTTTACCTCAGCACCCATCCTACAACATCCAGACCCCATGGAGCCATTCTATGTGGAAACTGATGCTTCCGACCAAGCGGTTGGGGGAGTGTTGTCTCAGAGGAATAAAGTGACAGGACAATTACATCCAGTGGCATATAACTCGAGGAAACTGTCCCCAGCGGAGATAAATTATACCATCACGGAGAAGGAACTTTTAGCCATCAAAGATGCCTTTAAAGAATGGCGCCATTACCTCATGGGGGCTCGACATCAAGTGACAGTCTTCACTGACCACCGTAATCTGAAATTCCTGAAGACTGCCAGGACCCTTACTCCTAGGCAGCTGAGGTGGTCGTTGTATTTTGCGGATTACGACTTCGTGATCACTTATAGACCTGGCGCTCAAAATGGCAAGGCCGATGCCTTGTCGAGAATAGATACCGAAGATCACAAAACCTCTCTGGAAAGTCAAGCAATCATTCCAACGGAGAGGATCATTGGAGTCACGTCGTCGTCTGTCAGTCTAGAACAGGACATTCCAAAAATAATGGACGAGGTGACCATGCAGAATTGGGTGAAGGAGGGGAATGATCGGAGAATCATCCGTCAATTGCCGTATTATCAAGACGCCTTATACATTCCCACAAAAGAAATGCAGCAACAAGTTCTACGTGAATGTCACGATGCTAAGCTAGCCGGACACAAGGGAGAAGCGAAAACAAGGGAATTAATCAAGAGACATTATTGGTGGCCTGAGATGTCAAAAGATATCGAAGAGTATGTTAAGACATGCGAGACTTGTGCTCTGGGAAAATCTGAACGGCAAGCCCCCAAAGGTCTCCTTCAACCTTTACCCACTCCACCCTATCCTTGGCATACCGTCACCTTAGATCTTATCACGGATTTGCCATTAAGCCAAGGCTATAATACAATACTAGTGGTAGTGGACTCGTTTTCTAAAATGACCCATTTCACTGCCTTGAAAGGGGTTCCTAGCGCCAAGCAGTTAGCTACCCACTTTAGTACTCAAATTGTTAAGATACATGGGATACCAAAGGTTATTATCTCAGACAGGGGGTCCCAGTTTCTTTCCCATTTTTGGAAGTCTTTCATGGAAAGTTTGGGAACTGAGGTGAGGTACTCCACTAGTTACCATCCCGAGACCGATGGTCAAATGGAAAGGGTGAATCAGGAGGTAGAGCAATATTTAAGGGTATATCTCTTAAAGCAGGAAGGAAACTGGCCAGAATATTTATGGGCAGCAGAGTTTGCCCATAATAATGTCAAGAATGTGTCTACCGGTTACTCCCCGTTCTATATGAACTACGGAAGACACCCGAATTCAACCCTCAGGCAGACAGATATATCAGTTCCAGCTGTAGCAGAAATTGTCTCCCATCTAGAGCAAGTACATCAGAGTGCAAAAGAGAACCTGACTTTAGCTAAGACTAAATATAAGGCATACGCAGACATGAAAAGACGAGCAGGGCCTTCCATTGAAGTTGGAGATAGTGTATGGTTAAATGCAAAAAATCTGAGACTACGAGGAAACCGAAAATTCCAACCAAGGTTCATTGGCCCATATCCTGTGGAAGAAAAGATTGGCCAAGTAACCTATCGGCTCACTCTACCGCCCACCCTAAAGATTCACCCAGTCTTTCACATTTCTTTACTTAAAAAGGCTCCAGTTAGTTTGAGGAGAATTTTAACCCCCAAACCAATACAGTTGGAAGACGGTGAAGAGTTCGAGGTGAAGGAAATTCTCGACTCAAAAGAATCTAGGAACCAACTGTACTATTTGGTAGACTGGAAGGGATATGGGCCAGAAGAGAGATCATGGGAAAAAGAGGAAGATGTGCATGCTCCCCGATTGATCAAATCATTTCATCAACGTTTCCCTACCAAGCCAAGGGGGAAGAGATCTGCCTTGTTGGGGGGTACTGTCAGAACCCTTACCCCTCGTTTGAACACAATTACCATGGAACATTCTTTGAAAGATAATGCACGACAAGGAAAAGGTTCTTGGTCAGCATGCATGCGATTCCGGCACACCAAGATGGCCGCCGGAGTTGCGTGGAGTTAGCATTCTAGTCTTCCAGCCTCATCGTCATCGCAGCTGAGGTGAGGCGCTGTCAACCGGAGAGCTGCGCACTTCACCGTGTTTCTTGCCCTAGGCAGAAGCTAATTTAGGCGTTCGTGTGGAGAGTAGTCCAAGTCCCATTCGTAGAATTTTCCCTTTCAGAGTTGTCAATCCCCTCCTCCCAGTCAAGAGAAAATCATTCGGAGTACCTTGCTTTTCGAACATTTCCCGTTTACCGTGACGCATTGTCGAGTGCGTTTCCCTGCCGCTGACAACTGAGGAGGAGTCAGCGAGTTTCAGCGCTCCGGATTTCTCTGTGAAGAGAGAGAACGGAACACCACGCAGATAAGTCTTATCCAGAGACGTGAGAAATACTAATAAAGAAAAAGTGAATTACGCAATTCTGAAGAACCTTGTTGCCAAAAGATATTAACCCAAGAAATATATTGAGAGACAAGAATAGTGTTTGTGAGGAGAAAGGTCAAGGTAAAAAGAGTTCAATTTCCGATATGAATTATCGAACTGTTCAATCGAGTCAGGAGAGTTCATGAGGAGAAAATTGAGTGACAGCTACAGAGTAGTCATACAGAAAGAAGTACGAGGAGAAGAAAAAGACATATCGTTATACGGAGAGAAGGTGCTATCCAGCTCACAAGATCATAAAGACAAGCTGATGATACAGAAGAGAGGCTAGCTCTGGAGAGTTACTTGGTAGGTTAGGATACATAGGGAGATAGTAGATTAGGTTAGAGAGGTAGTGCTAGGAACTAATGTCATTTTCTCTCTCTTCCATGTTTGCATTAGTCATGACAAGATCTGCAGACAGGATCTGAAGACAAGAACCTGCCAGACAGTCTCTTCTCTTCTCTCTCTTTTGTTATTTTATCCAATCCCCCTTCCCTTGGGATGATGGCCTAGAGACTCATGTTTTCTGTGGGCTCTGGGTTATTGTTCCGAGTGGATTTGGGAATCGGCATCTCTGTTCCTGTGCAGCCCAATACCACAGAGTTTTCTGAGATCCTGACACTATGGGCGGATTCAAACCAGATTATACCATTGAGCCAGACCGGTTTCCGGAAAAATTCTGGAACAGCTACCAACATTCTGGCCATCTCTCTAATGATCGATGTAGCAAAAACGAAAAAACTGCCGCTGCATATAGTTCAAGTTCAAAGATTTGTATAGCGCACTACTCACCCAGAGGGTCTCAAGGCGCTTGAGGGAGGGTGGGTGCATTTCTTATCGAATAGCCAGGTTTTTTGTTGCTTTCTGAAGGAGAGGTGGTTCTGTGTGAGGCGGAGGTGAGTGGGGAGAGAATTCCAGGATTTGGCCGCTAGGTAGGAGAAGGATCTTCCTCCCATGGTGGATCTATGGATGCGCGGGATAGCGGCGAGGGCTTGATTAGATGATCGTAGTTGGCGGGTGGGTGTGTAAAAGGACAGTCGTGTGTTGAGGCATTCGGGTCCTAGGTCGTAGAGGGCCTTGTGTGCGTGGGTGAGGAGACGGAACGTTATTCTCTTGTTGACGGGGAGCCAGTGGAGGTCTTTCAGGTGACCGGAAATGTGAGCTTGACGGGGGATGTCCCGTATGAGTCTGGCTGATGCGTTTTGGATGCGTTGGAGTTTTTTCTGTAGTTTGGCTGTGGTTCCGGCGTAGAGGGTATTTCCATAATCCAGTCGGCTAGTGACCAGTGCGTGGGTGACTGTCTTTCTTGTTTCGGTGGGGATCCAACGGAAGATTTTTTTGAGCATGCGTAGGAGGTTGAAGCATGAAGATGAGACGGCGTTGACTTGTCTGGTCATCAAGAGGGAGGAGTCTAGGATGAAGCCTAGGTTACGTGCGTGATCTGTGGGTATGGGTGCTGTACCCAAGGCCGGCGGCCACCAAGAGTCGTCCCAGGCAGAGGGGGATGATCCTAAGATGAGGACTTCCGTTTTGTCCGAGTTTAGTTTTAAGCGGCTGTTCTTCATCCATTCGGCAACTTTTCTCATTCCTTCGTGTAGATTGGTTTTAGCAGTGTTTGGGTCTTTGGTGAGGGAGAGGATCAGTTGGGTGTCGTCTGCGTAGGAGATGATGTTGAGGTTATGTTGTCGCGCGATGGATGCGAGGGGACTCATGTAAACATTGAAGAGGGTGGGACTGAGTGATAATCCTTGTGGTATGCCGCAGATGACTTCGGTGGGCTCTGAATTGAATGGGGGGAGGCGGACTCTCTGAGTTCTTCCGGCGAGGAAAAAGATGATCCAATCCAAAGCTTTTCCTTGTATTCCGACGTTGCTGAGGGGTTGTATGAGGGTGCTATGACTGACTGTGTCGAAGGCGGCGGAGAGATCAAGTAGGATGAGGGCAACTGTTTCTCCGTTGTCCAGTAGCGTTCGGATGTCGTCTGTAGCAGCGATGAGGGCGGCTTCGGTGCTGTGTTTGGCTCGGAAGCCGCACTGTGAGGGGTCGAGGGAATTGTTGGATTCGAGAAAGGCGGCGAGCTGGCTATTTACGGCTTTCTCAATGACTTTGGCAGGGAATGGGAGGAGTGAGATGGGGCGGTAGTTCTTAAGTTCAGAGGGGTCTGCTGTGGGTTTCTTCAGAAGGGCGCTGAGTTTGCCATGTTTCCAGCTTTCCGGGAAGGTAGCGGAGTTGAAGGAACAGTTGATGACATCGCGGAGATGGGGTGCGATGATGGAGTCTGCTTTGTTGAAGATGTGGTGGGGACATGGGTCGGTTGGTGAACCTGAGTGGATGGAGTTCATCAGGCGGATGGTGTCTTCAGTAGTGATTGGGTTCCAGGCGCAAAGGTTGTGAGAGTACTGTTTAGGTTCGGAGGTGGGTGGAGTAGACTGTTCTTCGGGCTGGTTATCAAAGCTGTTATGTATGTCGGCGATTTTGTTGTGGAAGAAAGAGGATAAGGAGTCGCAGAGGTCTTGGGAGGGGGTGATGTCGTTGGTGCCAGCGGTGGGGTTGGTAAATTCTTTGACGATGTTGAATAGTTCCTTGCTGTTGTGGGCGTTGTTGTCGAGTCGATCCTTAAATGCTGATTTCTTGGTGGATCGGATCAATTGGTGGTGTTTGCGGGTGGCGTCCTTGAAGGTGGTCAGGTTGTCAGTGGTTGGGTTTTTTCTCCAGGTTTTCTCGAGGGTACGACATAACTTCTTGGATTTCTTAAGGTCATCGTTGAACCAGGGGGCGTTTTTGCTACCTTGTTTGATCTGGTGGTTTTTCAAGGGTGCTAATTCGTCAGTGCTGTGGGTGATCCATTGTGTGAGTTTGGTGGCAGCTTGGTTTGGGTCCGATGATATGGCGGGAGGGTTTTGGTTAAGCGATGTGAAGAGTTGGTCGGTGGTGATTTTGTTCCAGTTTCTTCGAGGAATCGGTTGTGGGGGGTAGTGGGTCATGATCTTTTTGTAGCTGAAGTGAACGCAGCTGTGGTCCGTCCAATGGAGAGCTGTGGTGTGATCAAAAGAGATGTGTTTGCTGGAGGTGAAGATAGGGTCGAGCGTGTGTCCTGCTAAGTGGGTGGGGGTGTCAACAAGTTGTTTGAGTCCGAGATTAGCCAGGTTTTCCAGAAGGGTGGAGGTGTGGCTGTCGTTTTTCTTTTCCAGGTGGAAGTTGAGGTCTCCCAGTAGAACGTAGTTCTCAGAGGTGAGGGCATGTGGGCTGATGAAGTCAGTGATGTCTTCGTTGAATTGTGTGCGGGTTCCTGGTGGTCTGTAGATGAGGGTGCCTCTAAGTGTGGTCCTGGGGTCGGTGTGGATCTGGAAGTGAAGGTGTTCGGCGGTCGCGAGGTTATCGTCTGAGCTGGTCGTGATTCGGATGGTGTTCTTATGGATGATGGCGATGCCTCCTCCCGTTTGATTGGTGCGGTCCTTTCGGATGATTTTATAAGTGTCCGGGATGGCTATGGCGATGTCAGGCGCTGATGAGGCGTTCATCCAGGTTCCTGTAAGGAAGGCGACGTCTGGCGATGCAGTGTCGAGTAGGTCCCAGAGTTCAGTGGCGTGTCTGTGGACCGAGCGGGTGTTCAGCAGGATGCACTTCAGGTGGTTAGAATCGGAGCTTTGTTTGGAGGAAGTGGATTTGGTGTGGGCCTTGATGCAGGCGAACTTACAGGAGTGGCAGGCGAATGGTCCATGGGTGTGTCCTGGGGTCGTTTTGCAGCATTGTGGTGTGCGTCCGGGGATAAGGGCAAAGAGGGTAGTGGCGTCATACGTTATGCGGGTGGAGTGGGATTTGCGGGGGCCAGGGTGTCTGGCGCTGGGCGCGGTCCAGGCAGGACGGGCATAGACGGGCTTACCTTTGGCGCACCTTCGGCGCGCATGGGCGCGCCCGCTGCGCGTGAACGCTGCGCGCAAAAGCATCTGTCATATGTGGATGGTGGAGTGGGGAGGGGCGAGGGAGGAGCAGCTGGGAGGCGGGAGCGAGGCGGAGAGCCGGGCAGGGAGGCACAAACAACAACAAAACACAAAATGGCAGTCAGCCCAAAAGCGAAACCGGGTTGGGGCACACTATGAGGATAATAACGCGATGTGAATGGCAGTGGAACCGGCACAAGGCACAATCAGGCACAGAAACCAAAACACAGGCAGCACAATTCAGCAGAGCGTTGCAGCGCGCTTTGGTAGACTAGCGCCACGATAATATGCAAATTAGCGCTCGTGAGATAGGCAAGGCAGCGCAGCACAATTGATCCGGTAATTATAGCGTAATGTGGCGATCTAGCACAACAAGGGTATTCATATGAGCTACATCGATTTCAGTGCAGCGTTTGATAACATCGAGAGAGGTAGACTGTGGGGGAAACTGGCACAATGGGGAATACCGCAGCCGATCCTAAGCATGCTGAAGCTCCTACACTCTGATACCTGGGTGCAGGTGAAGCTAGGAGGCGGCACACACCTGTCATCTAAAGTTCGTACTACCAAAGGCCTAAAGCAAGGGTGTGTGCTTGCCCCAATACTTTTTAATCTGTTCATGTTGGATCTATCGGCCTCACTCAATATATGCAACTCCCATTCCCCGAGGCTGGGGGGGGAACCTTGAGCAACCTGCTGTACGCGGACGACGTTGTGCTACTTAGCCATACATACATCGGCCTCCAGCAACTTTTGACTCAAATGCACAGCTACGCCAAGGAAAACAAACTTAAAATAAATTTGAGCAAGACACGCACCATGTCGATCAACACCAAGAAGAAGTCTCAGAAGTCCTGGGCACTAGGCGGCCAAAAAATAGATTTGGCACTTGTCTATAAATACCTGGGAGTTCTCTTCGACGGAGACGGCACCTTCGCACAGCAAAAGCAGGAAGCAAAAAGGAAAGGGGCGTGCCTCGCTGTTACATTAAAAAATATAGCCAATCAACTGACGGGGCCAATTCTAACCCCCTACCTGAGAGTTATCCAGGCCAAGCTACTCCCCTCTATCTGTTATGGCAGCAAGGCGCTTCGCGGGAGAGACGCCAAGAACCTGGACACAATCCAGACAAAAGCCTACAGAACAATGTTTTCCCTTCCGCCCTACACATCGCCGGCCCAACTTAGGCTGGAATTTGGATTGCAAAAGCAAGCCCTTGCCAGACAGGGAGCGTATATCAACTGCTGCCACAAACTCCGCTCGCGCGAACACTCTAAACTCGCTGCTATGGCAAGACATTCAAGACAGGGACATATCTCAGGCAAGATCCTACCTGAAGGCAGCTCTGGCGGCTACCAACCTAACTGCGATCTGGGACATGCAACTCGGGCACAACCCATTCAAGAAACTAGTTTGGAAAACGGTCAAAACTCTATCCTTACTAGAGGACAAGGCCACATTCGCCAAAAGAAACCATGCCTGGATGGTATTAAACTGTTACAAAACACTGATACCACAACCTTACTTCAGCCAGGGTTATCCCAAAATAATGAAACTGAAGTTCTTGAAATACAGACTAGGGGTTCTGCCCAGCAGAGAGCATCTCCCACCATGGCTCAGGAGCAATGGCCTCGAGGTTTGTCCGTTTTGTAACATAGATAAGGGCGACATACTTCATTTGACCTGTCTTTGTGAAGCGCTACGGCCAGCCCGTCAACAGCTCCTAAAGGCCCTGCTTAAGCAGCTAGGGACTCGCACAAGAAGGCAAGCAGTCCTTGCCTGCCTGAACCCTTCGAATACGAAACTGAATTGCAGATATGTCAAGTTCCTTGTAATGATCGAGCAAAAACTGTCAAAATAAAAATCTCTCGATCATTGACATAGACAATATGTAGGTGGCCTACGGGACTCACGGGAATACGCTGCTCCGCCATAAAGACAATTGCTCCTGGCTAATCTGACTGGGTTCCTTTGCACATGACTTTTAAGGACGAGAATAATGTACAAATTTTTATGATATTTTATAGTTCTCTTTTAACTGTTTTCTACTATGTTTTGCACTGGTTTTAATTAACTATGCACAATAAATGTACCTTACCTTACCTATCAACAACTTTTCCCTGCAGTTCTCGGATTGTTATGTACGTCTAATTTTCCCTGTGCAGTATTGTATATTACTTAGAATTCTGCACTATGCGAAATTTTACAATTTGCAGAACTGTGCACAGGCTGACTGGAGACTCTTGACAATGCACATTTTTCCAGTGTGGGTTCCTTCTGAAGAACGTCTCTTCCCCTACACCCCCAGCAAATCCAGCGATTATTTATTCCCACTTTCATCTTGGTAGGGGAGTAATCTCCAACCACATCCAAGGTGATAAAAAGTTAGATCAAAGTTTGGCATTGCCAGAAAACATATATGTTTGTAGGCACTCCCAAACATCCAAGGCAAACCATGCCTTGAGACGCCCACTTTTCACTTTAGTGTGGGATTTACTACTGTGGCATTCTCTGCTAGTAAATGTATTTACGCCTGCCAGGAATCGCTTTCCGGATTCTTGGAATAAGTAAAAGTGGTATTTTGAGTCACAAACTTACATTTAGGGACGAAAATATATTTGTGAATAGACCTCAACCTGTTTAATTATATGTTTGGAGTACTGTGATGAATCTAATCTCTTCAGTACTCCCACTCTAGTGTCTGTTACAATTATTGCAGTTGGTTTTTGTATCCTTTTCATCAATTACTGCATCACAAATTGTCACTTGCATGTATTACTTCTGAAATACAATTCCTATGTTACCGCTGTCTGCTTTTTAACTTCTTTTGATGTAGATGTTTGTGTTTTTTTTAGATAAGGCTCTTAGCGACACCAGTGTCTAGGTGTGCGCCCTAGAAATGCCAAAAATAAATAAAACGAAACAATAAATAAATGGTGGCATTCATATCTAGGTCAATAGTAGCTAGAAGATAGATTAGACACAATCAATTTAAATTTAAGAAATGTAAACTCTAAAATGTTACTAGTATGACACAAAACGTACTACCCTATGGCCTTCATTTTCAGATTTGGGGAATTTCTGTGAGTTAGTTCCCCATAATTTTTCACTTGTGCAGTAGTCTCACTGCACTTCACGGTCTACAGGATGTCTGAGTGGGAGTTAATATTCAATGTATTCTCAGGGTTCCATAACGAGTTTCCCAGTACAGTATTCCCAGGAGCGTCCTGTAAGTGGCGCGGCTCTAATTGCTGCGTCTGGAAACTTCAGACTCTTCTACCAGGTGCGGATTCACCCCATCTAAAACAATGGCTGCACAGCGGCAGTGGCGGTAGGCAGAGGAACAGTCCACTAGTCGCACGCTGCCCGTTTAAATACCAGTGAGGCAGCAGACACAGCCTGGCATAGCGAAGAACAGCCCCCTCACCTCCCGTAACTACCTCCCAATACCCATTAACAACCTTTTGTGGGAACATGGTTAATGGGGAGCTAAAGGAGATACATTCCTAAACTGCTTGTATGGCCTGTCTTGACAGTGCAGCACACACATGCCAGGTATGGTGTTTTTCGATGGCATCAGTACAGTTGCAGGGAGGGCTATCATTAACCTACTTGGATTTTTAGATCTGGTTTGACAGTGCAACAATCACCTGACCTTTTGACCTACACGAATATCATTCTAGAATTATTTGCTTCGGTACACATACACATCCATTCCCATGCAAGCTACTTGTAATGTTCCACAGTACCATACAACATTTCTTTAAACCCTGACCTATTTGCATTGCCAATGCTTGCTTTGTCTCCCAAATGTTCCTGCTAGCCTGCGCTTTGCACTCTGCTGAGCAGGTGGTATCATTGTATTACATTATCTTTCAATTATGAATATTAATACAACTTCTCATCTAAGTTTATCCACACCAAAGTATACATTTCTTGCCAAGAAACTGAAAGCGGACGTGGTTACTGTTGTACACATGAGCACAGCATGTTTGGTCTGCACTCGTGCATGGGAGCTTTCATCTCTGCTTGTGTTATTGTTCAAGGTAGATGATGCTTCCCGCACACTTGTGTCTATTCCATATAATGCTTGAGTTGTTGGTTGTTTTGTCTGTGTGGGTGGGCAAGTTTCAAATGCCGGGGGCGGGGTATATTTAGGAGTCATGGCAACTGGTGCAGCATTCAACCCAAAGCCAAGACAGCAAGGTAACAGCCCTTCCTCCTCAATAAGGCTCTTCTTTTTATTTTTTTATTTTTTTATTAACAACATGAGAGATACATTCAGATCTTATGCATAACAGGATTCAAAATAAGAAAAAAGGAAATAAAGAAAGGGGAACCAATTTCAGCATTAAAAGAAATGATCAGTTTTTCCAAGCAAAGTCAATCGACTGCAAAATGGGAGTAGCAGATACAGAAGAAAAAATGCAGAGATTAAATCTTAAATAAAAGTACCCCAGATTTTATCCAATTTCGTTAATGAACGTACTCTTATTTTAGCTAATAAGGATTCCATCGCATATGTTTCCCTAACCAGAGACCACCATTCCATAGTGTGAGGTGGATTTCGTAATATCCACCCCCGAGTGATAGTCGGTCTTGCACATGCAAGTAGGATGGTTATAAGGTCTTTCTGAGAACTATTCGGAATCTGTACTCCTAACAACACCGTTGATGCGTTGAGAGAAAGAGGTCTAGCAAGTTTTTGATTCAGAACCTGTTCAATTCTTAACCAAAATTCGGCCAATTCAGGACATGAAAATAGCACATGTTCTAGATCGGCCGCTATTAGATCACATTTGGGGTATTTAGATCGATCACTGATTGGGCTGTTTAGGAACCATTTTGATATTCAGGCTGGTGTATAATCTATCTATAAGGGGGGGTTTTACCCAATCAATCCGCATGGGACCTGGGTGCTATATGGTGTAGTAAAGAAGGGTCCCAGTGGAAATCAGTACATTTTGATTAAATTTATTGTAGAGCAGTAAAAATAAATACCAAACAATGTCACTTAATCACAATGAATGAACCATATTATTTGGTAAATGACAGTGCTCCAGAAAGGAAAGGGGTGGGATAGCGTGATGCTGTGAGGGAAGAGGAAAGTGAGGAAATAAAGTTAGTTACAACTTGTGTATTGCGAAATTAATTCAAATTACAATACAGTTACATGGCTTCAGATCTCTGAGCCGAAGACCGAGGGATCATAACATATCCCGAAAGTTAAATCAGTTTCTGTTGACACAGGAATATTCAAATTAGTGCGGGAGTGTCAACTGAACAAAGGATGGAGGTAGCCGTCGACGTTTCGACCCCACGCTACGTGTGTAGGCGTATCTAGTGCCTTACATCGGGGTCTTCATCAGGACAGGGTAAACAACAGGGGAGCACTACAGTATCTGCTCGAGTCGAGCAAGTCGCATGGCTTGGTTCACATAAATCTCATTGGTTCCACACGTAATATCTTAAAAGCCCGCGAAAGTAGGGAGAATCCTTATGTCGTTAATGGACATCGGCGGCGTCCCAGCGGATCGCATCAAGTCTGCCGCATCTTCTATGTGAAATGCACGGAGCTCTGCATCGTAGCCTTCCCGCGGTTGCCCGCGGTTGTGGCCACTAACTGAAATACAAGAAAAAGTATTGAATAAAGGCCTAGGCTACGTACCTACGAATAAGCCTGATATTTTCCTTTTACATAAGGAGGTCCAGGATTTTATTAGGACCATCAAACTGAAGGCCTTTTTTCACAATCAAGCACCCAGAGTCGAAATATCCGACACGGGTTTGAAACCAAAATCTTCCTTTACCCCACAGGATAACCAACTTCCAGTCGAAGTCTTAGCTTTTGAGAAAGCTGTTATGTCAGAGCTAGGCAAAGTGGAAACAGACTCTAGGGTTTTTCAAAACATGAGCAGAGCAGAGAACCAAGCTGTGAGAGAATTATCACAAAACAAACTGATCATTATAAAACCCGCGGACAAGGGCGGGGCCGTTGTGATACAGACAGCAACGGCGTACGATCAAGAATGCAGGAGACTCCTCGAAGACAGAAGGAACTATCAGGTTCTGGAAGAGGACCCAACAGAGTCCATACGAATCAGAGTGGGCGCAATGACTGAAGAAGCTCTAAGCCATGATTGGCTAACGAAAAAAGAGGCCCTTTTCTTGACACAGAAAAACCCACGAATACCGTATTTTTATACGATACCCAAAGTTCATAAAAATCTTGAAAACCCCCCTGGTCGCCCCATCGTGTCTGGTATTTCATCAATATTAGAACCCCTCTCCAAGTTCGCAGATGCCTTCTTGAGACCATTGGTACAGGCCACTGATACGTATCTCAAGGATACCAAAGCCATACTCCAACTACTGAAAAACCATCCTTTTGACCCTTCCTCTCAGATCTTACTGAGCCTCGATGTGGAGAGCTTGTACACCAGTCTCCCACACGATGAAACCCTCAACATCATTGAGGAAGTTCTATATAGCAAACAATGGCTTTACCACACCCCAAGAGGCGTAGTAATGGAGTGCATCTCAATGGCCCTCACCCGAAACTTTTTTGAGTATGAGGGTACCCTCTATTTACAACGCCATGGGACCAGCATGGGGAGCACCTTTGCTCCTAGTTTGGCTGGTCTCTACGTACACCATCTAGAGACCACCAAAATCCTGCACCAAGACAACCCGTTCAGGAGCAAAATCCTATCCTGGAAACGTTATATTGATGACGTGTTGGTTGTGTGGGAAGGTAACAACAAATCAGTCATGGATTTCATGGAATGGATCAATACCCAAAATGAGTTTTTAAAGTTCACTCATCAAATGTCCAATGAATCTATGGTTTTCCTAGACCTGAATATATATCATGAAGCTGGTCTCCTAAAAACAGAGACGCACTTCAAACCAACGGCAAGGAACTGCCTCCTTAGGTTCGATAGCTTTCATCCGCGTCACCTAAGAGAGAACCTACCATATGGGCAGTTCCTTCGCCTACGGCGAAACTGCAGCGATGTGGGGAAGTACAAAATCCAGGCTCTGGACCTGAGTAAAAAACTACAACAGAGAAAATACCCAGACAAGATCATAACCCGGGCAATGAAAAGAGCCAGGAACAATAACCGTGAAGCTCTACTGGATGACAACCCACCAAAAGAGGAATCAGGCAGACCAGTCTGTATCACGACCTACAATCCTGTGTCAAACCAGGTATCCAAACTAATAAACAAACATTGGCGCATCCTGACTAGTGTAAATCTGGATTTGGAAAAACCCATCTTTGCCCATAGAAGGGGAAGAAACCAGAAGGACATTCTGGTCCACACTAGACCGAAAACCGATGCAGTACATCAGACAAGGCTGAAAGGACTACACGGGCATTATCCATGTGGGAACTGTAACAACTGCCATTTGACCACGAAAAGTCTGACTCTAGAATTTAAGAATGGCGAAAAATGGGAACAACGAGCAGTCACAAATTGCAATAGCCGCAACGTGGTGTATCTCATCACGTGCCCTTGCGGCAAGGAGTATGTAGGAATGACCACACGTGCAGTGAAAACGAGAATTAACGAACACAAGAGCAATGTAAGGTGCAAAAAACAGACAACAAAAATGGCATCTCATTTTCTTGAAGCACAGCACTGTGTGAACGACATACATTGGACTGTTATTGAGCAGCTACCATCAGAAAGAGGCTTATTTGAGAAAGAACAGAGATGGGTGTTTCGTCTGGGCTCAGACGTGACAGGGTTGAACGACTCCATCCCATGGAGCCAAGTACGCTAAAAAACACATGAGACCTGCCAAATACGCCTACTAACGGCCATGCGGTATCTACCTGAATGAGTCTAAACTCATCATTTAGGTGACCGTGCTGCATAAACGAGATTTACATGGAATAGCTGCACCGACAACTCAATTGGGGGTTTTGTGATCAGAACCTATGTAGCCGATGTGTCAAGCTTCTGAAACTTGCTTCCCCTTATGTATATGTATATAGTTTCCTCTTTTTTTATATATATATATATATTCTTTCATTTTTATTATTTGACTCAGGTCAATACCCTGACCATTTCCCTTTTCTCACAAATGACAGTAGCGATAAACTCGATCTCTGTACTGGCAGTAGTCCTTTTCCTACAATCTCCCAAAATAAGGATCTGTTTGACCACTTTTTCAAGCATTTCCAGCAGTTTAAAATCCTGTAGCAATCACCCAAAGTTATCGCTGAAAACATCCTCCGTATACCAAGACGCATGCGTCTTTCCTTTGCGCATGCGCATCAGGCGAGCAGCGATGATACACTACCGCGCATGCGCGGCCGGCCTCCACCACTCCGGCGCGCATGCGTGGTCGTGCGGGAACACATCCCCGATGCGCGCAGAAGCGACAAAGAGCCCACAAGCATTATACTTTTATGGGCTTGTTCCGCCTTCAATTAGCGGCCAATTGATTCTTTCTAGACTATAAATAACCCTCCCTGTAACTCATAATTCACTCGTCGGAGCCGCGTGAAGAGGGAGGAAGTCAGGAAGCCCTGAAAGTAACCGTGAGTGTGAATGAATGTGTGGATGTGGTGTGTAATACTTTCAACAAAAACGAGGGTTTACATCATATTGATCCATTTCCTTGAATACCTCACAGGTTGCCTTACCTGGCAGAACGGACCCCCCCTACACGCTGTGGCTCATGAGGCCATGTAAACCTCTTTCCATAAGTAAGCAATACATCTGTATGAGGACCTTTTTCCCTCAGTGGTCCCACCAGATATTATGCCTGATTGTGTGTCTTGTTTATTGTGTTATTCGTTTTTTCGTTTTTTTCCTTTTTTCAGGGTTCCTGGACCTTCACTTTTGTTCCTTGTTACCCCCTGTGTATTTTACACAGCAAAAAGTTTAAAAAAACATGTAATTTCTTGTTTTTGATTTGACTTTTCTGTTTTCAGGTGTCTTGAATCGCCAATTGGGCGCAACGGACCTTACTTTAAACATAGATAGGTACATTTTCACCATATCTTTTTTTGTAGAGCACACTTTTATATCTACACACATGTGAGTAAGGTGGGGATAAGTAGTGCATATCCTCGTCCTGAAGAAGGAGTTCTTCAAACTCCGAAACATGTCGACGCACTGACATGGTTGGGTTACCCTAATCAGTAGACCACAACCATCACAGCACTCTTTTAATAATACCAGCCGGAGACTTAATAAATTTTTCTGTACTCACGTGCCAGGTATTTTTTAATTTTTTCACCTTCACCTCACCACTCACATTGTTTACCCACACACACCAAACACATAGTTCACCTAAAAGTGCTCCTGCGTAGCCGTGAAGTCGTAGCACGCCGCATTCCGTAGAGGTTTTGCGAAGACCCCGATGATGAAGCATGAGACCAAGGGGCCTGTTGGTGTGTGAGGGGTATTTTAACAACCCAGGTTGCTCCCCACCATTGTGGTAGCAACCACCTTCCACCTTGTGGATTCCTTTTGTTTATGATATTTACTAGGGGAGACAGAATCCACACCTTCCTCTCCCTCTCCCTCTTTTGTTAAGGATCAAAATCCATAAAACCATTGTTACCATAAAGATCCCCCAAAGTTTTTTTTCCAGACATAGCCCAGATATTGCAAGCCCTATCGTGAACAATTTCAGGAAATCCTGGATTACCCCACAAAGGAAGTTTATAATGAAAAAGCGTGGTCCTACATATAGTGAGAATCGAAAAAAAGATTTTGACACTCTCTCTTGCGGTCTTAAACTTAACCCTTTTAAAGTAGTTAGGGTCATTGACTTTCGCTAAAAACATATTGGAGTCCTCTCCTAACATGAATTTGTAAAAATAATACTGGCTATTAGAATTAAGTAAGCTACGGAAACGACCGAGAAAAGCTGCAAGAAAATATAACCTGAAATCAGGGAAGTTAAGGTCCCCCTGTTTTAATGAAAGCTTGAGCAGACCAACTGATCGACGGGCTTTTATATACCCCCATATATAGCTACTAAAGATTCCATCTAACTTTTTAAAAAAGGGATTATTAACTCATAATGGGATAGATCTAAATAGATAAATACATTTGGGGAGTACCTTCATTTTAATTAGATTAATCCGTCCAATAATATTAAGCGGCACCTTAAGCCATATTTTTAGTGTAGCGACTGTTTCTTTAGATAGGGTCTCCTAATTAAGTGCAACTATTTGGTTTATTGTAGGAGAAATATTAACACCTAAGGATGTTGCCATTCTACATACCCCTTGTACTGGGGCCTGGGATTTATAATTCATTAGTATCTGAGTTTTATTGATATTCAATTTTTATCTTGACACCACCCCAAACCTATTGGCCTCCTCTGTTATTCCATATAGAGCTTCTATCACGTCTGTGGAATATATCGCAATATCATCAGCATAAGCTGTAATTTTTAAAGAGTTCATGCCAAAATTAAAGGGCATTATTCGAGATTGAATCTGTAAAGCAAAAAGAAATGGTTCCATAGACAGTGCAAACAGCAAGGGTGACAGAGGGCACCCTTGCGGGGTACCCCGAGATATTGTAAAACTAGAAGACATCATACCTGCATAGCTGATTTTAGCAGTTGGATAATCATATAGTGCTTGGATCCAACTTAAATATTGGCCTTTGAAACCAAGGGCTGTCAATGTTGCCCAGAGATAGTCCCACCCCACTCGGTCGAAAGCTTTTCCAGCATCCAACAGTATCATACCGAGTGGGGTGGAATTTAACTCCGCAACATCAAATGCTGTTATAGCCATATTTACATGAGCTGTTGTGTCTCTGCCGGTGACGAAGCCGTGCTGTTGAGGATTAACCAAATGTGGGATAAATGGTGCCAGCCATGTAGCTAGAACTTTAGCGAATACTTTTGCATCAGTGTTAATCAGGGCCGGACTGGCTACCGGGCAGATTTGAATGCTGCTGAGCTGGGGGCTGATTTCGTTAATGGGGACCTGCGTGAGCTAAACAAAATTCGTTTTTCTTTCAGTATTTCGATGCACACGCAGGTCTTCATGGACGAAATCAGCCCCCACTGCAGTAAAATCAGGCAGCAGCTCGGCAGCATTCCAAACTGGCTGGTAGCCCGTCTGGCCCTGGTGTTAATGAGTGAGATGTGTCTATATGACCGACACTCGTCAGCTGGCTTATTTTTTTTAAAGAAAAAATAAAATTTTTGTAGTGTTCCAAGAATTTGGGGCTCTTCCACCTACGCCAAAAGAGCTAATTACTTGACTAAAAAGTGGACGTAATTCGTCAGCACACAGTTTGTAAAGCTCAAGTGGTGGCGTGTCTTCCCCAGCAGCTTTACCCGATGGCAATACAGCAATTGCAGATCTAATCTCAGCCGTGATTATATTCTCTGTCAGAGAGTCAAATACCTCTATTTCTCTATTCTTTAATATATTAACATCCAAATACCTTTGTATATTGTTTATAGTAGGATGGTTTTCTGGGGTATACAGGGTACTGTAACGGTTGACAAATTGCTCCAATATCTGTATAGGTTGACTGTATACCAGATTATTAGGTCCCTTTATTTTCTTAATGAATGTTTTAGCATTGTCATCCGCGACTTTATATACTAAAATGTTACCAATTTTATCCCCACTCTCGTACTAAGATAGATGATATTTATGCAATTTAATACTGCTTTTTTTTCTCTAAATATGGCTTTCAAAGCAGATTTAGAATTCACCAGCTTATATCCCAATTCAGCTGCATTTTCTGAGCCCTGACGTAGTGCCTCCGATAGTTGATTTTCCAATGACGATATATTAGTAATCATTATTTCGGTTGCTTTCTTACGTTCTGAATTTTGCCACCAGACGAATTGTTGCGAGAACCACCTTATGCTGGCATTACAGGCATCCCAATCAATCAATCAATCAATCAATCAATACATTTGTAGAGCGCGCTACTCACCCGTGAGGGTCTCAAGGCGCTGTAGGGAGGGTGGGTGCCGCTATTGCTCGAATAACCAGGTCTTGAGGTGTTTCCTGAAGGTGAGATGGTCCAGGGTCAGTCGTAGGTGTGCGGGGAGGGAGTTCCATGTGGGGTTTGTCCGAGGATGAGAACCTCCGTCTTGTCCGAGTTGAGCTTCAGACGGCTGTGCTTCATCCATTCTGCGACCTCTTTCATTCCGTCCTGGAAGTTGGTTTTGGCAGTGCATGGGTCTTTGGTGAGGGAGAGTATCAGTATCAGTATCAGTATCAGTATCAGTGGTCCCAGACCATAGTAGGTAGACCGGAATTGATATTTATTTCAATAAACTCTATTAAGTGTTTCTTAAGTTGTAAGATAAACTCTTGGTTTGGTAATAGATATGTAGGAAATGAAAATAACTTTGGGCCCTGTCTTTCTTGTGAGATGCTAAAGGAAATAAGAATTGGGTTGTGGTCAGAAGTGACCTTTGGACATATCTCCATACTGCTGGACTCTAAAATCTTATCCGAGACCCAGGCCATATCAATGCGTGTGCATAGCTTATGTGGTGCAGAATAATAAGTATATCCTGCTACATTAGGGTGTATTATGCGCCATGCATCCTTTACGTTATGTATGCGACCCAGTTCTATAATGGCGGCTCGTGTCCTGCGCATCCGTTGAAAAGCTCCCCGTCTAGTAGTGTCTATGTCATAATTCATTATGTAATTAATTCCCCCATAATTATGCGCACTCCTTCCCATTCCAACAATTCCATATTCAGCCGGACGATAACAGAGGGATCGCCTATATTTGGTCCATATATAACACAAAAGACATAGTTACGATTTTCCAAAAGTTATCAACTGCTGTTTTGACAACTTCTGCTTTAAATGGTTTCTGTTTCAAAATAGCAACCCCTCGTATTGAGACGTTCAGTGCTGAGCAAACTATTACACCATAGCCTATTTCCCCCAGCAGCTTACAGTCTTTATGGGAAATGTGAGTCTCAGATAGTAAAGCTATTTGGGGGTTATACATTCTTAGCTCTTCATAAACTAGTCGTCTCTTATTTTTACTATTAAGACCTGTTACATTCCATGCCAAACATCTCAATCGATACATCCCATTAATGTGTTGTCCCCTTCCATTCTAACTATACAGATAGCTGTCTTCCTATTAGTTTTACAGATCTCATTCTCATGCACCCACCCACCCCATAGCCCACCCCCTTGTCCCTTGGGGAAGGATACCCCTCTATACCCTGCTGACGCTAACTAGGCAGCACTACAGAGCATCAGCATCGGAGGTCACCCCTGCATCCCAGCATAAATGCAAAAAGGAAAACAAAAAGAAGGGAGAAGAGAAAGAGAAAAAAAAGAGAAAGAAGAAAAAAACCAAAGAAGAGCTTGTCTAAGAATTATTTATTTAATTTGTAATTCATTGTAATTCATTGTAATTATACACAGCTAAAAAGAAACAGCGTACTAGCTACGAAAGAACCTGACTAAAAAGTCTCAGAGTAGTAAAAAAGATAAAAAAATATATAAGAATAGAACAATTCAGATCCTATTATATAACCCCTTCATAGAGTTGCCTGTATGAACATTGAGTTACGAAGTGCTTAATCTCAAGCAAGCTGAGCGGACACCTTTACAGCCCCACCATGGCTTCAAGATGTTAATTTAGAGTGTGCCTGCTCCACTTCCTTATCATCCGTAAAATAATATGTGTGACCATCTTTTTTTACTTTTAACCTGTTAAGTGCTGCCGTCAGCCGTTGAACGTTCGGAGCACTACCTGACTGGTGCTGCGCACGTTCATTGCCCGACGCAGACCCGCCCGTTTTTTAAAACGGCCGCATTGGCGGCCAACGGGTTAAATGAGTGGGTTCTTGAAGAAAGGCTTGCCCTTCCAAAGACTTAAATGGATCTATAAGCTGACGCAGTTTCCAACGCCTTTCCATCGTCGCCATACTTAAATCGGATCGCACAAAGAAAGAGACTGTTCTATTGTAACCGGGGAGTTAGGTCTAGCTTTCAGTGATACCGCCTGTCTAAATAAAGGATCCCAAAATAAATCAAAAATGGGCGAGGAAATTGACCCCCTTGCTTTGCTGAATGAGCAGTAGTCTATGGACCCTTTGGAGTTGTGAGTCCCAGTCCCACTCAGACAGGTCCGGGAAGGCCTTCTGGAACAGTTGAACTACATATGCCCTTGGATCCGCCCCTTCAGAGCCTTCTGGTATTCCAAAGAGTCTAATGTTTTGTCTCCTCTGCTAGTTCTCCATGTCCTCCAGCTTGATTTGCAAGCTCCCAATCTATGCCTGATGTGTATTTGCCAGAGTCTCAGTGCGGGCAGACGCCTCCTCAACCCCTACCACCCTTTGTTGCAATTCTTCAATCTCCTGAGTTATTCCACCCAACTTGCCAGCCATCTCCTGTAAGGAATTTTGCATTTTACTATTATTCTCCGTCAGCTGCAAGAAATGTTGTTGCACTTCTTGTCGATGGTCAGTCAGTGTCTGTAATATCAGATTAAGTGGGGAATGGATATCTGCCTGATCATAAGGAGCAATAGCACTGGTTTTGCTGGTTGTGGGTGAAATTATAAGCGGTGTGGCCACTTGGGTTGAGTCAGAGGTTGAGCTAGAATTGTTTGCCCCTAGTGTAGTTGCAGCTGTTACTGCTACTGCTGTCGCATTCCTGGGTGCGACTATAGATTGATTTCCCTCTGACAGAGCTGGCTTTGTACCTACATGCACAGTAGGTGAAGAGAGTACAGAAGGCACAGAAGATGCAGAAGAAAGACAGGGTATATTAGAGCCATTAGGTAGAGGGAGGCCTTTCAGATAATCTCCTTCTGTAGGACTGGTGCCGGAGAGGCGTAATGCCATACTCTTGACCCCGCCTTTTGCTTGAATCCATTTGCGGAGAGAACTTTTATCGACAATGAGTTTCCCTTGTAGTGTTGAGGTAGAGATAGAATTGTTAGCAATGTTGAGGTTTTTCCCTTTCTTTAGTTTATTCTTTGCTTTGATCTTCCCCTTCTTTCAGCCGGAAGACCTAGCTGTATCACCTGGGGAGCTGGCCATATCTTCCACCTCTTCAGTAACCTCCTCATAATCCTCGTTGGAGCATATCTCGCCCCCCTCACCAATAGCATTGACCGTATCACCTTCAGCCGGGGCTGCTCTTCCTGCCAGTGAGTGCGCACCTGAATTATCGTCCTCAGCGTCAGTGGGGGATAGCACGGAAGGACACCCCTGATTTAAAGTCTCTGTCTCTGAGATTTCCGCAGGAGATTCCGATATTGACTAATCTAACTTATCTGATAACACAGTGTATGTTTCTGGCGGTACAGTTTATGTTAATTCAGTGACTCCAAAGTCAGTAATATTCATATTTCCATGCATTTCCAAGTTTTCGGGTTCTTTACGCCCCCTTCAAGTTTACATCTTTGCTCCGGTTGTTTGATCGCCTATAGTGAGCTTCAAAGTATTAGGCGCTTCTAATTGCTTAGCTAAGAGGGTACTATGATTAGGACAGTTACTTAGATGCTGAGCCGGGGTAGCAACACTGTTACAGATCTTCACAGGGGTGATAATTAAGCTTACAGAATAATGAAGGTGATTATTGGCAACATTGTTTCCTGCAGAGAGCTTTTCCCCATTACCAGCCAGAGAGTCAATTGGAACAAGAAATAACGGAGCACAAATGAGCTGTTTACCGGTCGTTTTTCCCCAAAGCTGGGAGTGCCCGTTCCTGGACCCACCGTCGCCGCTGTTGCCGTGATGCTCGCTCCTTCAGTAACAGATCCAAGCACTGGTTCATATGCAGCAGTGTTTGTCCCTGCTCGTGTCCCCCTAGAAGCGTTATTTGGTGCCATTTTGGCTCGTGTTATTGGTGACAGCGGGACTGCGTCCGAGAGCGTTGCTAGCGCCGCCAAAACCTCTGGAGCCACCGGGACAAACGACAGCGTCAGATCCGGCCAGCCGAGCCCCAACCAGCCGAGCAATGGCGGGATCGATGAGCGAACAGTCCGCAACAGCCACTTGAGTCGACCTCCGTGACCTCCGGGAAGCATTCAACAAGAGAACACAGAGGCAGAGTGCGAAAGTAAGTATATCTTTTGTTCTTCCTCTCTCTTTTTTTTTCCCTTTCCTTTCGAAGATTTTACGTTATGATTGAAGAAATGGAGCCATCATTAAAGGAGTCCTATCTCAGCAACTCTTACGGGAGCGGGGGAACCGCCGACCTGCTGCAGCTCCGCTGAGGCTCAACCAGTCATCTTGCTCCTCCTCCAATAAGGCTCTTTTATAGGAAATTAGGTTATAAGATGTGCAGGACTTTCTAGTTTTTATATTATATTAAATTTTTGTGTTGTCATATTGTTATAAAATTTTATATTTTGTGTATTGATCAAATGCAATGTTGATTGAGATAAGAGCATATCCATGTGTATTAGATAGCTAATTTGTACAAAATTATTGGAAAATGTCATGAAATAAATGATTTTTTTACTGTTTTTAAGAAAATAATAACAAAATAAACTTTGAGAGTTAAAAAATACCCTGTTTGTGTGCAAATATTAGAATCCGTCCTAAATTGGAATACTAAAAGTTAAATTAGTATCTAGACCTGAAGGTCAGTTCTCAGAGGCCAAATAACACAGAAAGGAACCCCCTTTTTTTGCTAGTGCAGAATGTGAGGCCTGCCAAGTAATAGGTCCACAATTTACCCTTATTGGGATCCATGCACTTAACAGCAGCACTTAACTCTCTCATGGTAGCGAAGTAGAGCAGTCTAAGACCTACCTAGTGCAGGTGGTGTGGGCTAGTAATCTCCATTTGCTGGCAAGCAATAATAACACTCAATACATGATTATCCAGTTAGGGCTTTTTCTTTTGAGAAAAAAAATGTACATTTAGCACACACACTAATAAATATTTCACATTCATTTAGATAGATACACATAAACCTGATTAAAAAATACTTTAGATGACATTATGAATTCATATTAGACCTTCTAAAAGGTCATGACCCCAAAAATCCTCCACCTATACCAGACAGCACATCACAAATTAGGGGAGTTTAACACTTTAAATGAAACAGACCTAATGGCTATCAAAGGTCATCAAAACATATAAGGTAAGTCTATTGGCTTTGTCAAAGGTTGGTCTTATTAAACGACTAACACACCAAACGTGAAACATGACATAATGAATAATAACAATGTGTAAATGCAATACTTGTCATCAATAAATAATTTCACTATCACTGGCAACATAAACAGTTAATAAAGCATTAAATAGAACCAAACATGTGTCTATCTTTTCTTTGTACACTTTAAGGCCACATAAAATCCAACATTAGATCCAACCACTTCCTAAAGAGCAATGCCCACCCAGATAAAGAGCAAAAGCTCTGCCTTAAAAGTAGTGGTTTGAACAACTGTCAGAAAATCAAGGGTCATCATTTTTATGCCCCCAGAAAATTAGGGTCCCTTTTGAAAACATCGTTGTCTGTGGGGAGCTGTTGCACTCCTGCAGTCCCCCCACAGTTACTTTCAATTGATGCTGGTGCCCGTGCTTGTTTTGGGGCTAGCTGCCACAGTGAAAAAAGGAATGGGAATGAAAACCCTTGCAGAGCATATGGGGCGCTCCCTACCAGGATAGTAAATTTGAATAAGGCAGCTCTGGCCGCATTCTTTTTGCTGTTGTTACACAGTCTTGCAGCACACAGCTTTCCATTTTGTTGTTTTTTCCTAGGGCGTGCCCTGTCCCACCCAGGCACCCTGCATAGTGGCCTTTGTTGGGGGCAGCTCAGTGGGCCCCGCTCTGGCTGCCCCAGTTGACCCCCCACCTGGCCAGCAGTCTCCTTTGTTGCCGGCACGGGAGCAGGCAGATCTCTTCTCCACCGTCTGCCCTGCAGGTAGGGTGTCTTCTTTTATGCTGCCCGCTCTGCTCCCACCATACATGGGCACATGGAGCAGGGGCAAGCCCACCATGGGTGGAGGAAGGCAGGAACACTCCCCTCTGGGTCCTTGGGGGGCCAGATATGGGGTCCCGGGTCTCTTCTGCTCTTCTTGAGAAAGTGTGATGGTGTTCCCACTCATCTGTGATTATTGGGTGTCCAGATAGGGCCCTGGGTCACTTTTCTCATGGTTGAGGGGTGCGATCATGCACCGACAGTCCTCTTGTGTCGGGATGGGGGCCTCTGGGGGCAGGAATGAGTCTGGGTATGGGGGCCAATGCACGCCCCCTCCCTGGATAAAAATGACATAATGCTCCTTGCATCAACCTCAGGGCCTTGGACCACACTGGGGGCAATTTTGGGAAAATTAGCGGAGCGCCATCCGCTAGGTTTCCTGAGTGGGGGTAAATATCAAATTCTTTAATTTTCCATAACGTGGCCCTCAAATAGACCAATTTCAGTTCTTGGGATCATTTTACTCCTGTTGAAAAGCTCTAGCCACCAGGAGCAGTGTTAGCAGACCGCCTTACTTCCAAGGCAGTGTACTTTGCAGAGAGATGGTTGCACTGGCTTCCTACACCAACTCTCCTGCTGGTCTTTATCTCTGGGTGCAGAGGTCCAGATCTTTTCCAAAACTGGCTTTCAGCGGGTTTAAGAGGACAACAATTACTGACCTGTGGAGAGCTCCGCTGGTCCTGGGGTCTACTGTGGGCAGAGTCCTTAATCCTTTTTGGCATCAGGGGATTTGTTTTTTCATTTGCCTATGGCTGTTACAGTCCCAGGGGCCAGCAACGAAAAACACAAACGGCCCTCTCTCTCCATTGTGCAAGAGTTTATGAAAAGGGGGTGGAATGTTCTAGAAGCAAGCCAATCCTGGACCGTCCTAGGGTGCCACATAACCTCTTCACCCTTGTTCCAACACTCCTGCACAGCATGCTGGACAGTTCAAGATGGCATCATCACAGAGTCACTTGTCAGATCTGCTCTTGGGGTCTCACCTTCACCCCTTGTTGACATCACTGCCAGGGCATTTGGGACCAAAACTTCACAGAGGTGCCCCCTCATGTGTTGGCTCCAGTTGTCTGGTCTTCCTCCTTTGTTCAGTGGGCCTGGACTGTCCCCAGCGCTGGAACAGTGTGAAAGGTAATGAACAGATGCAGATTTTCTTCCACACCACTTCCTACTCAGGAGCTGACAGGAGTAGTGTTAATTACTCATTTTGTGAAGCAAAAATTTACTCTAAGGCAAATTTCCCCCTATATATATATAAGAAAGTGTCATTGGAGGCAGAACAGTAAATCATACTGACTTTACCTATGAGTTCCCACTAATAGTATAAAGCCTTCCCAATGTCAATATCTAACTTTGCAGAGCCCCTCTACGCCAGGCTACCTGTGTGCAGTTGCCGGGCTATACACAAGGGTAGTCTCACAAAGTGTGCACACACGTGTACGCACATGTTCATAAGTCCAAGTGCCACTTACGCTTGCAGTGTCACAGCAGCTTTATCTTAAAAGGTAGGCACAGGGGTTAAAATGCACTGTCCATTAGTCATGTGAATACCATGGGTAAAACACATTTAGTGAATATTTTGAAACCAGCAAAAACAAATCTATATGTACTAAATAGGTGGAACCCATTTTGCAGCGCCTTCCTACTTGAAAATGAGTGCAGATCAACAATGCTGCCAAATGGATGAAGTCAGAGACCTGCTCAAATGCCTCCCCTACTCCAAGTTGAGACCTTGAAAGTTATCTTGTATGCTGCAGTTCACCTTAAGGCCCAGATCATGGTCAAAACAGCTGAATCCCCTACAGTGTCTTCAGAAATAGCACCTCATACTTGCAGGAAGGCTTGCGGTGCTGCTTTACACCAAAAAGTTGTAAATGGCCCCTTGTATCTATATAGCTAAATCTGATGTAGACGTCTCCAAATTGTTCTTTGGTGAATTGGGAATTAATAGGGTTGTATATCAGAATATCCTCTAGAAAAATATTGTGGTGCCAAAATATTATTGCAACCCAAAAAAATGATGGACAGAATATTGAACATTGTCAAACATTCACCCCAATCACAGATCTGGGTTTAATCTATTGTTATTTTGCTCACCACACCATTCCAGTTTGGACCCAGCCATATGCAAAATAGCCATGACCCTGTTCCCCATGGGACAGTCCAGCCCAAACTGCTATGTCATGTCTCCCTGAACTGGAAAACAAGCATCCTGGGGTCAGTTTCGGGGCATCACCCCTCATCAGCCAGGCTAGCTTGAAACCGGTGGCGTAGCGAGCACATTACCTACTTCTGGCCATACCCTTTCCACTTAGGGTGAAAATGCATCACAAAAGATGATGGACGGAATGTTGAACATTGTCAAACATTCACCCCCAGTCACAGATCTAGGTTTAATCCATTGTTATTTTGGCACCACACCATTCAGGTTGGACCCAGCCATATGCAAATCAGCATTGGATTCAGGCTAGCCTGGCTGATGAGGTGTGAAACCTTGAAACTGATCCCAGGATGCTTGTTTTCCAGTACTTGGAGGGCTTGGCACCATTCTTTACTCCATATCTGTGTATCTTGTAGATACATATATATTGTCGTTACATATATGTGATGTTAAGAAAAATCAAAACTATTCTTATCAACATTTATTTACCTTCACAACATCTTGGATATTGATATTTGGGCAACAATATTTTGCCTCTATGGAATTTAAAACTCGATATTCCAACCGTGTATCTTTGTGAGTCACTCAAGAATGAAGTGTATCAATATTACATCAAATAAAAAATACAACTACACCCTAATGGTAAAAGCTCTGTCCTCTGAAGCACTGGCTACACCGGATGGATCATCTAGGCCTCGGAGCTCTTCCTCAAGTTATGTTGTTTATGTTGCACAACTGCAAGAAGATAGCATAATATTTTCACATGTTTTATCGAATTTTGGATTAATAAACAATTGCACTCCATTGTTGTCATCATTTTAGTGTCATTTACGAAAAAAACATTTTTGCTTTACTTTATTATCCATGAAGAGTAAATTTGTCTATTCCTACTTCATGACCAGGACATGCTACCTTATCATAACCTATATATTCAATGGAGCCTACAGGTGTATCAACAAAAACAAATGTTTGTGCAGCCATTTGATAGTTCCATTTCAGTGTTCATTATTAATTGATGTCTATATGAGCACTGATATCCAAGTCGCACCCCTTTCACTATTCACTGAATAGTAGATTGAGTGACGTTAGGCTTTTTGAAATTCTTGGGGAGAATATTCCATCTAGAGAGTGGAAAAGGGTAAGTGTTGGAAATGCAATGTGCACCCATATATGATATGCTGTCACGTTCCCCTAATGCAATTATCTAGTTTCCTGTTTTTTTATTTTGGTCCTAGCCAAATGTAGTATTTGCACAGAGGTCTAGGCCCATCCTTTAATTTGAGTGAGGTTCTGGGCCTGTCATGTGATTTGGAGGGGCACACAAAGCATTCTGTCATTTTACTTATAGAGGACCACTTCCACTGTCATGGATGTAGCATGCATAGCTTTGGAGGCAGCGTACTGCATTTTGTTAATCCATCGTTTTGCCTGGACCTCTTTATTTGTATCAATGAAATAAAGGCTAACTGGTGCACTTTGTAAAGTTCCACTTCTATGCACCAACAAAGATCATAGCACTAACGTCTCAAGAGAATGTTGGGCGTGTTTGTGTATGTGTCCTGTGTGGTACATGATTGGGTGGTTGTGTGAGCTGTGATAATGGAGGCCTGTGGGTTCCATCTTGGAAGCCTCTCGCCTGCTCTTGTGCACAGGATGGAGGTGAGTCTGTTTTTTCAGAAAGTGTAAGTGTATTCCATACAATCCTGAAGCTGTATGGGAGAGACCTAGACAGTGAAACGGGGACAGATAAGACAATGATGCTTTAGCAATTTAATTAGGCCTTTTGACAAGAATGGCTGCTCATTAGGCGAGGCAAGCCTTTTTTCACTTGCTTGATCACTGCTTATTGTGGCTACTGATTGACAGGTACAGAAAGCTCACACCTCTTTGTGCCCCATTGTGAGTGCTCTAAGCTAGAGAACACCCTGCTTGGAGAAGCATCACTCTACAAAAAGGCTGTGTCTGGAGAGCAGATAGGAAAGGATAGTTGAAAAAAGAACCACTTAAAACCGCTTCCATGAAGACAGGCAATGAATCCACATCTCATATCTGCTTTGACTGTATGCAAGTGGGAGTCATTGACCTACTTGTTCCACTTCCAAGTTCCTTTTAACTAAGAGAGGGAATGTACCATAGAGTTCTCAGAGGGCTAATGTAAAACCAGCCCTGTGTCTACCTGACAGGAAATTCCCAAAGGTGACGGGACATTGCATGAATTCTTGTAGTCAACATTATTATATATTTTTTCCCTCATTGTATTTTCAACCTTATTAATATGTCACAAATGTAAACGGTATACTTAGGAGTTATTATTAACGTAGGCCAGAGAAGTGTGTGAATTTGGTATTTGATAGAAGCTGGAACTCTCCAGAAGCTCTGGCTGTAGGCCTACACCTGCACAGAATTTTAGCTGTCGGAAGATTCAGGCATCGTATGTAGACTGTTAATATATTTAAAACTTTAATAGGAGGAGAGTTAAGAATTGCCTGGTCTGTACGTTTGTCCCTTCTGTACGTGAAAGTGCAACCTACTTACAGCTTCCAATTTCGTTTGGATTGTACTCCAATGCGTTTGTTAGTATATTTAGTAAACATCAGTGTCTATTGCCATATCTGTTGGATTTCAACATTTTCCTGGAAACTCTTCCTGTTTCTGAATATGGGATAGAATATGGTAACTGTCTGGACACAGTTGCACAAACTAACCTTAACACTAATAAGTCTATATGAGATTATATGTGGGGTTTGACTAAAGGGGAGTGTGAATTTGTTAGGGAATATAATGAGAAAAGAGTGAAATAGTAGGAGATTGGAAAGATGATAAGAAGATAAGAGAGCAGATTAAGGCTGAGGCAAAGTATAGGCTTTAGAATTTGCATCCACGATTGAGAATGGAGCATGAGAGGAAGGGTGAGTTGTGAGTGGTGCATCATAACCCTGCGTCGAGTCAGATCAATAGAATTTGTGGGTAAAAAAAGTTATATTCTTAGTGTAGATTTTCTGGTTGGAAAATAATCAAATCTGAAAGGGATTTATTATGTGGGTGGCGAGAATGCTTATTTCAACCTACCTTATATTTGGGTGGGTTCATGTCATTTAGCTTTAGTATTTGCTGCGATCTATCATGTGAATGGAGATAGTGATGATGTTGTCTGGAAGAGAGTAAAAAGTGGTTTTGGACCGATATCATTAGATATATTAGGAGCTATGATTCCCTTTATAGGAAAAGCTATGAATAAAGTGAAAATTAAAAGATTGTCTATGCGTGTGGAACGGCTTGCTTCTAATGATGCTGGCTGGGTCCCTAACTCAGATAAATTCTGAACTCATAGTGATGCGATCAATGAGTATGCAAAAACGCTTAGCACTGGGTATCCTTTTTGCTAAGGAAGGTGCTGCTTGCGGGATTTTGAAACTTAGTGAGTGCTGCACATTCATACTCAATAATGGTAAGATTATTAACACATACATGTCAAGTATTACTAACATATCCCAGGAAATCCAAGTTTTTGAGGAGCATCATTGATGGGAAACAGTGGATTCTTGGGTTAGTGACATAGCAAAGGGACTTTGATGGTTTGGGTGGTACTATGATTGGGGTTTTTCAAACCCTTGTAATTATTGCATTGATTAGAGCAATTGTCCTATTTCCCCAGTTCAAATATTCTGAATTGCTGTTTGTAAAACGTTGGTGTAAGGAGAAAAGGGGATTGTCTAAGAAGAAAAGACAAGAATTTGAGTTGGAGGGTTCCAGAGATGGTGTTTAATGTGTTTAAACATCTGAAATTAGTTAAAGAAGTGACACAAAAGAAGCAGGAAATTATGCAGCCTGTGTTATAATTGCTAGATTAATTATATTGATTGTAGGCTTTGGTGATTATAGAATAATTAGAGGGGGAAGCTGTTAAAGATTTTTGATCATATAAAGTTTTGTGTATTCATGCAGAGTGTGGTTTTACTCTTGATTTTACATATATGCACTTTTATAGTGTTATTGCCTTTGACTCAAATTTCCTATGACATGTAGAAGTGTTTTTTTTGCTGCCTCAGGTTCACTAAGACTAAATTAGGCCTAGCTGCCATCTTTCTAAAAATTGATGTATTCTCCTTGCAAATTTCACTATTTGTCAAGCAAAGTCATTGTTCTTTATTTCCACTGACTTTATTGTTGCTGTTCTTGATGAAACTATACAGAATTATCATAGTAATGTAACATTTCAAGGATATTCTGCTTGCTCACTGTGCCCAATCCATTTATATTAGGATGTTGTTGTTTGTGTATCTAGTATGTTCTGCTATCTCCAGATGACATTAGCTTAGAGTAGGAAGAATCAATATTCATGCAGTGGAATAGTGCTTAGCTGCTAAGGACAATATGACGTTTAATAAATCTGTGCTCTAATTTGTTAATAAGATGATATATTTGCACACACCATGATGAATCTGCACTTTCTACTATGTACTGTGAGAACATTTCCTATGTAAACCCTTGATTTTGGGGGTAAGCCAGAAGACTTTCCAGTTCTACTAAGGATGCTTTCCATTTCTCTATTGATTTTGCTGTCCACGTAGAACTTATAATATTTTAGAGTGTGTACTCCTCGGGAATGTTCTGTTTAATGAAAGCCATCATAGCAGTCATTATGCTGACTCAAGCTATGTTTTTAGTTTTCAATGTGATGGGGTGGGTGGTAGGAGGTGGTAAGAGGTTGGGTATGTATGTGTGTATGGCTCTCCCATTAGTCCTATGCCTCTATTTATATGTAGGAAGCAGTGACAGATGATTTAGCGGGCCATGTATATCATCTAAATTACAGATACTCCTAAATGTGTATAACAGGGATGTTTCTCACCTCGAAGAAAGACATCCCTGTTATTCATAGTTACCCATCTATAATTCTATATATTTTCAATGGATCTCATAACATTCTGGTGTTCGAAATAATGTATGCTAGTGTCTGCTGCTCTGCTGCTGTTTAGTCTTCCAAAGCACAGAATATACTCTCAACTGTACTTTCCTTGAGCCTCTCCTAGAACAATGTATTTCTAGCAAACATTTAACTGGTTGTGTTTATGTTTTTAACTGCTACGGCTTTCCTACGAGGTGTTGAGCCATTTTTGTATGTCTGGGTTACCTTCATAATGTTTTTCTACAAAAAGTATCCATGCAATATTGGCATCCGTTTTTATAACATTCTGGGGATTCTACAGATAAACAAAATGGGATGGTGCGTCCAAAGAAGAAAGTCCAAAACATCAAGTTTTTCAGCGTTTTCTTTATTTTCCTTCTTTTAATCCAAATGTATACAAGCAGCATTTAGCCAACGCGTTTCGCTCCTGAAAGGACCCTCTTCAGGGTGTTTTATCCAATATATCACGTCACCATGCAGATGTAAAGCAATAATTACCTTGCCATTTGCTCAGTTTACTATAGTTTACATTTTTTGCACCATATTATTCATAGACACACCATCATTCGCATATAACAGGTCAATTGTACTCTATGTTGACAGCAGAATTTGTGACTCACAACTGTAACAGGAGTTTCATGTCCCAATTGGCAAAGAAAAAGGGGATTAAACAGATACCCAGAGTTTGTAGATTCGCCCAGCGGAAACTAGCAAAATAGCCAAAATGTACCTAAATACTAGTTTTTCTTGAAAAATAGGAAAAAAGTGCTGTCCAAGAAAGCATATTATTTTTTTCTAAGATGGCATCAATGAAAGGCTTGATGTGCTGGGATCACCATCTTCTCTGCTTTAAGTAATAAGAGGAATTATATTGAAAATACAATTTTCTCTTACCACAGTTCTTTTATTTTTTTCAATGGAAGTCCATTTCTCCCAGTTATATTTATTGCTGCCTACTTGCAGTATATAATGGAAACGTGTGTAACCGGGGCTTGATCCTGATTAAGCTATATTTTTCGGAAAAGTAGACAACATTCTAAATACATCACTTGGTCATTTGTTCAAATCCATCAAGGCTTACCCAAAGAAACTCATTGAAAAAAATACAAAAAAGATGAACATGAGGAGGAAAATCTGCCATTTATGACAATGTTTTCATCTGTAACTTCTCAAGATGGTTGACTTACAAAAGTAATCCACTGTTACATCTGATAGACCCTTTTGGCTGCCAAGATAGATAAGATTTGGAAGTTCTCCAAAAACTTGCGATACACAGGGCCAACAACTGAGCTGCACCTTTAAATGAATTTTCAATGTGCACCAGCCATATAGCAATTCATTTGGTAACTCGTTTTTTTGGTTTCACCTGCTCAGCGCTTGCGCTGTGATGGGAAATCTTTCTTATTTAAAAATACATTCTTAAAAGGCGCTTAGAATTCACACCTTACTTACCTATATTTACCATTGTCTGTCTCCCATGTGACTCTTACATCACATTACTTACCATCGGCTGGCTCCCATGTGGCTCCCTCCTCACTTTACTTACCATTGGTTGGCCCCAATGAAGGCTCCCATGTCTCTCTGCTTGTCAGCGCCTCCTCCTAGCCTCCATCATCCTACCGTGGAGCCTGGACCAAGTACTGCTTTCAGTGACCAGTGACAACGTGATTGCAAAGGAACTTTTTTATTATTTTGAAGTGCAGCACTCCATGAGAGTGTATCGTTTGCAGGCTATATCTGTGCAACATTTGTCAGTGCTGGAGAACTATGGGGCATATTAGCAAGAAACTCATTAAAATTATCGCCAGAAAACTGTCACTGAAACTGCGATAATGGGTTTGCTAATATATGCGTCATAGAATTCCAATAGAAGCCCAGGTTAGATGTGCAGGACATCTAACCTGGGCTTCTATTGGAATTCTATAACGCATATTAGCAAGTCCATTATCGCCATTTTAGCGGCAGTTTCCTGCCGCCAAAACGCTGATAATTTTAACGAGCTTCTTGCTAATATGCTCCTTTTTTTAAAACCGAGTCAGCACTTGAAATTGGTTTTAAATGACATTTCCAGTAAGTATGCAAGGCTACACCTATCAGAAATCAAATAATCATTTTTCTTTACCTTAGTCTTCATCATGTCACTGATTTTTTATTTGAAAGATGTCCAAGGAAACCATCCTTTCAAATAGTTTTTTAATGTATTCGTGTAGGTGAATTCTTTGGTGAGGCACTTCAAGTCACACTGCTAGACAACTCCTGAGTGTGCGGCTGCAGACCTACCTGTTTGGTTTTGATTATTATTTTCTTGTTATAACACATTACCTCCTCCACAGATAAAAGCACAATAAAATCTCTTTGTTGAGGCACTACACAATGGCATAACGAGTCTTTGAATTATTAGAATATTTCTTTATAAAAATGTTATTTCTTTGCAAGCATTTTTTTCTTCTTTCTTTATAATCCAAAGTCTGGCGTGACTTGCGAGGGTTCTGATATTTTAAAAGCCACAGAGTGAGTAGCTCATTTTTTGTCAGTGAATCCTCTCTTCAAGGCCAACTTTGTTTTCACAGTAATGTTTTAGTCTGTCATATTAGAATGTTTTGTAATCTAGTTCGAAGAATTAGTCAATAATGAAGTGCCCTCATCAATATGAAGGTATGACTATGTTATCTCCTGAGAAGCACAAATAATTGGATAACCATGCTGCAGTAATTCTAGAGTAGATAGTATGCACTGTTACATTATTTTTTTACCTTTTTTGTAGATGTAGTTGTAAGACTGAGCCTGTATTTGTAGTTGAAGATGTGAGTCTAAAAGCTCTCTCTATATTAAGCTCTAATGGGCTATCCCTTTGCTGTTAATATCAATAGGTACAACAGCAATGCATTAATTCATATCTTTTATTTGTCGTCCTCCTTTGTAGGTATATTGCAAAAATTATAGACCATATTTTTCAATAGTATTTTTTCAAATGATATTATCAAACCATAATTTTTTCTGTGTCCATATATACAGTGCAGCTCATAAATAATTCAACATTATTACAATTCTCCTAAATGTGCAATTTGAGCATAATTGTGCAATTTATACATACAATATAACAAGCTTAAACATATCCCCTTACCATTGTCACATTTGGACAAACGTCACATACAGTTGTTGCATACCAAACATACACATAAACACATCACATCACATTAATTATTTTCCAGCTTAAAGTGGCTTGCAACAGGAAACACATGATGAATATTCTTCATTAATATCCATGGTTATGCCACTTGCTGGAAAAAGATCAGGCCGACGCACTTTTCAGTGGATACATATACTTGAAGACGCCGACGCATGTTTCTGTGGATACGTATACTTGAATCCACCTTCCTCAGGGCCACTTGCTTTCTTTAACCCGTTTATTGCGGCCGTTATTTTGGCGCAGTGCGGGCGTTCTAGAGAGTGGGCGGGGCCACGTTGGCCGTTGAACGTTCGCAGCACCAGCCAGGTAGTGCTCCGAATGTTCAGAGGCCGACGGCAGCACTGATAGGGTTACATTTTGCAGTGGAGGTTGAATGGGGGATGCATTAGTATAAATCTGGTTAATTTCGATTACACAATGACAGGCCCATATATCCGATAGATATTTCCGATTGGTAAGAATGTAGGCAGGCGAACTTACCAAAAATGAGGGAGTGGATCAGCATATATAAAAGAGACTTAGAACTGATAGACATATGGAGAGAGAAAGGAGAAAAAAATCAGCCCTTCACACTGCACAACAAAAAATTGGGGCACAGGTCGAGAATTGATTATTTTCTTATCGACCGAGATTTATCAGGAAGCGTAAAAAACCTAGTCCATCTCCCGGCTCATTTATCAGACCACTCTGCTGTTCAACTAACACTTCAGGTAAAGACAACTAGAATCCAAAGAAGATTCACGGTAGAGAGAGCCATACTATTAGATCAGCTAATTGTAAAGGAACTTGAATTAGAAACAAATAACTTTTTCGAAAATAATAAAACCGGTACGACTAAACAGATCATTTGGGACACATATAAAGCCGTGCTAAGGGGAAAACTACTAAGTCTGGGAGCATATAAAAATAAAAAAATGAAGCAAGAGATAACAGATCTGGAAAAAAGCATCAACTCCTTGGACGCCCAATTAACAGTGGAACAAGATATAAGTAGGAAAAAAGAACTAGGAAGAGATAGACAAAGCCAGAAAGAAAAACTTGAAGACATACTAGAAGACAGAGTGCGTACAAAGTGGGAATCAAGCAAATTAATAAATCATGAATACGGTGAAGGCTGCGGAAAGTGGCTTGCATGGAAACTAAAAACAGATCAAGCCAGGAATAAAGTAAGGAGTATACATCAAGACGGTCAGGTGAACCTAAGTACAGACAAAAATACAATTAGACAATAGTTCATGAAATTTTTTGCAGAGCTATATACGGAAGATACCAACCCTCAAGAAGGCCATATTGACAAATACCTAGAAGCCATCCCATCTTTAGCTCTAACAGAGGAGGAAAAGGAAGATCTAAATAAAGAGATTCTAATAAGCGAGGTAAAGGAGGTAATCAGAAGTTTAAAAAAAGGTAAGGCAGCAGGCCCTGACGCTCTACCAAATGAACTTTATATGGCATTAAGAGACACTCTGTCACCATATATATCACAGAGTTGGCGAACCTGACCCTGAAACAACAAAACAAAATTCCCGACTCCTGGAATGATGCAATAATAACCATCATTCTAAAACCTGGCAAGGACCCTAACAGATGTGAGTCATACCGACCTATATCGCTGCTCAATGCAGATTACAAAATCTTCACAAAAATTATGGCAGCCCGTTTAGGAAGAGTAATGGCCCAACTCATAAACCCGGACCAAAAAGGATTTGTTAAAGGGAGACAACTGCATGAAATCACTCACGAACTCCTGAGCACCATTGACATAGCCACGCAAGAGAAAGTTCCTCTTACAATACTTACCATCGATGCCCCCAAGGCTTTCGACAGAGTCAACTGGTCCTTTCTTGAAAAAGTTATGACTAAAAACAACATAGGTCAACCATTCATGTATGTCGTGAAAGAAATTTACAAGACACCGAGGTCGAAAATCCTAGTCAATGGCAGTCTTACAGAGGATGTGATCATAGAAAGAGGAACTAGGCATGGATGCCCTCTCTCGCCTCTGCTTTTTAACTTATATATTGAGCCGCTGGCAAACAAATTAAGGAATACTAAAGAAATAACCCTGTTCATGTATCAAGCATGGGAAAAAAAGATCGCACTGTATGCAGACGACTTGATGATTTTCACGAATAATTATGTTAGCTCCAAGTCAGCCATAGAAGAGATCATAAGTACGTTTGGGAAGGTCTCAGGCTACCTGGTAAATCACTCTAAAACCGAAATAATGACCTGGAATACGCAGTTCAAAAGCTCAAACATCAAGAAGGAAATAAAATATCTAGGCATTTTAGTAAATCACGAACTAGAGAAGATTCCACAGCGCAACCTTAATAAAGTGGCAGGAGAGGTGAGAAAGTTACTTAAAGTGTGGTCCAGTCTACCCCTTAGTATTATAGGAAGATCAAATATTGTCAAAATGTCAATTCTGCCCAAGTACACATATCTCTTCAACACAATTCCCTTGGAATTTGGAAAAGCCCTTTTAAAAAAACCACAGGGGGAAATTACCAGCTTTATATGGGCCTCGAAGGGAACGAGGATATCCTGGAAAAACCTCAGGAGAGGAAAACAAGATGGAGGATTATCAAGCCCAGATCTGGTGGAGTACTATAAGGCGTTTCAGTTCAAAAACATGCGGACACTGTTAAAAACCCATCAGTATTATCCAAAATATTTACAGGCAATGACAGAACAAGTGGACCACTTTCTATTCAAATTCGGTCACCCAAATATTTTAAAAAAATAAAATTGAAGACTCTAAGGGAGGCAGCTAAGTTGTGGACACAAATTAGATCAATTTTAAACATTCAGTATTACAGTATAATGGCCCCTATATGGGAGTCACCAGGAACCCCAGAATGCCTAAAAGACTCAATGGCAAACCCCTTGAAACTAGCCAATATCAACTATTGGGGTCAACTATTAAAAGGATCCACTCTGGTTACATGGGAAGAACTTCGAAAAATTACCAACGAATCAATCTCCAAATTTAAATATTATCAAATTTCAAGCTGGGCCAGAACTATTCCTGCAAATATTCAAGAAAATGAAAAACTGGAAAAAGAAATGGTAAAAAACTCACCAATTAACCAAGAGGTTGCAAAGTGATACTGGGCTATAATAGCTGCAGGAAACGGAGACATACAGATCGAGGATGAAATCTGGGGGAGAGATCTACAAATAGCCGATCTGGATAGCATATGGGAAAAATCTGTAGGAAAATGTTGGTCAACTCTAAAATCAGCGGCCCTGAAAAGAAATCACCTATATACAATACACCGTGCATACTGGACACCGAAAAAACTTTCCAAATTTAAAAACGCAGGTGTAAAAAAATGTCCGAAATGTGGGGAAGAAAAGGCAGATGATGTCCACATGTTCAGAAACTGCCCCTTATTGGATGAATACTGGAAAGAAGTTGGTAAGACCATGAGCATGATCATGCATAAACAGCTAACTGTAAGAACAACCCTTACTCTTTTTGGGATTGAAGACACAAGAGATGGAGGGGGGCTAACTAAATGTCAAGAAAATCTACTCTTTGTGCTAATTGTACTGGCAAGGAGGGAGATTTGTATCAACTGGGTTAGCACATCCCCTCCAACGCATGGAGATTGGATGAACTCTGTCTTAAAGATTAATAAACTAGACAGAAGGGGAAATAGCTGTAAGAGATACAAATTTGGGGAAATCTTGGAAAACCATCTAAATCCCAATATAGGGTTGGCACACACGGTCCCATGATTAATGCGAAACAATATCTGGTGGACGAGTATAATACTCGTCGAGTAGCCAAGGTGGCTAGCTCCCCCCGTACTCCCAAATCAGATTTGTTAATATGTAATGGCTTAAGGGTACTCCTCTGAGAACATCGAGTACATGGTAAACTCCCCAAACACGAGAGATCAAGGGGCAGTTCGGTAAAGAGAATCAGAGGCAGAAACCTGAAACTCCATACACATTGAAATTCGCAATATGAGGATTAAAAAAAAAAAAAAAAAAAAAAAAGAATGTGTCCATTTGCTGTAGTGGCCCCAACTTGAGTATTCACATATATTTCTTTAAAGCGCTTTGCTTTTGGTGTCACTTTTGCAATATGAGTAATTATGGCGGCTATGCAAAGTCCAGTATTGGAGATAGACTGCATTTGTTTGCGCTGCAGCCTCTTGTCTCTGCTCGGGGCAGAGCGGCCGCCTCGGTCTCTCTGCTGTCCCACGCTGCATGGGACAGGAGAGAGACTGAGGCGGCCGCTCTGCCCCGAGCAGAGACAAGAGACTGTTTCTCTTTTCTCTGAAAGGTTCTGGTCGTTTCCAGATGTACTCATATGTTTGGCCATGGTAGTGATCTACGCTCTGCTTGTAAATGTAAATGTAAATGTAGTGTACTTGTATAGCGCACGAATCGACCCCAGCTGGGGTATCTCAGCGCTTGTACGAATACCGCTGTGGAACCCTTCCTGGCTTTTCCCTGTGAAGTGCCCACTCCTGGGCACCCACAAGGTGAAGCCAGGCATCCTAGCGTTGTTGGGGCCGTTGTGGAGATTAAGCAAGCTATTGCCCAGAGTTGCAGAGTGGGACCCATGATTAGAATAGGCACCGAGGCGAGAATTATCAGGTCCGAGGAAATTGAGCCCAAGACCCGCCGAGGCGGGAATTGAACCCTGGTCCCGGGCTAGACCTCTGCATCAGGGTCTGCCGCTCTAACCATTGAGCCACACTTCTCCGCATGCATTTGTGATGAAAGTCAGGCAAAGGCCTGGTGCCCCCAACGCTTCTGCTTCACCACTTTCCGGTAAGTTACTCAAGAGGTGCTTGGTGGCAATTAGGCACATTGTTTGGCAGTTTGTTTCTTTATTGATTCTTCTTCCTTCCTAGATGCTGTTATAACGTAAGGTAGTGGGTGCTATTAAACGATATATCCCTTATTGTTTATGCTCATGGGGAAGGTGATGGAAACTTATTGCCAGTAATAAGTCTGCTGCACAGGCAAACCAAAAAATAACAGGAGTTTATTTCAGTAAGGAGCACAAGATAATATATCCACCACCTTTACCAGCCACCAGCAACTGTCCCTACTGCAATTCCATCAGCAAAACTTTCCAAATCTCCCACCACTGGAACCTTCATCCAATGATTCTAATTATTGATACTCATAGTCCATGAACTGTTGCCTCAACAATAAGAGATGTTTGGCCAAGACAAATCCATAATGACTCATCCCCTATGACAGTTTATTGGAGGGACAGCATGGAGTGTGACACTATCATGAGTGCAGTTGTGGAGTCCGTGCATGAGCCACATGGGTGGCTTGAGAAATATAATGTGCGCGTGGAGTTGGAACATTCTAGAAGGTCTGTGATGACCTGCATGGGAGACATGACAACGCGGGCTTTACACCGCGCTGCCATTACGACGCTGCCATCACAATGCAAGTTGTTACAACGACTTGCACTGGAAGGCGCTCTTGGTAAAGGAATTGTTTTATTTTCTACTCCAACACCTTCCCTACTATTACGTGGGCTGGAGTTGGAAAGAAAATTAAACTATTCCACAATCCAGCGCCTACAGCGCAAGTCGTTGTAACGACTTGCGTTTTAATGGATGCGTCGTAATGGCAGCGCGGGGTAAAGCCCGCGTTGTCATGACATACATCCAACCTGCGTATTGAATATGGTGTGTTCCTTAAGGGTGATAGATTTGTTCCCCCTCCTGGTTTGTGTAAAAAGTTGTCTAGGTGAGTCCACCTAGCACCCAGAATAATGCATTTTTAAATGTTTTGTACACATCCCTGCAATATCAGAGCCCACACCTCGCTATTATTTATCCAACTGTAAGACAGTAACTTGCGCTGAGGTCACGCATTCCTGGGCAAACTCGGGAGGACAAGCACCAGGCAAGACGTGCAGAAGAAAGCAGCATGCATTATTTATTACTGCCGCAACAAAGATGGCAAAGCCATTTTTAAGCATTAGAACATAACAACCGTTGGCAAAGTCAGTAGGTTTAGCCTCTGCGACATCTATTGGGTTTTTTTGCAATGTTTTTTAGACATGTTACACTACAGCATAGCTTAAAGTAAAAAAAAAGTGCTATTACGCAGTCAACGCTATGTGCATTATCACACCTAAAAAAAATAAACTTTAAGCCATGTTGTACAGTAGCTAGTGCTGCTGTGCAACATGCCTCAAATTCAAAGCCTACACATTTTGCAGAGAAGAAACCAATTGACTTTGACAATGCTTATTTACTCTGGGAGTACTGCAAGAGTATTTTACATGTGAACAAAGCAAAATCGTTGTGAATTGAGACCCATGTCTCTTTCCAGGGTGGTACGAAAATTCAATCCTGGGCGCTTGCCTAGAGTGTCACATGCAAGATGCGTCCTAGAAACATTTGCACCAGTTGCCAAGTGTGTGTGTGTCTGTGTGTGTGTGTAGGGGTCTTGTTTTGACTAGAGCACCACGATTTTGCACTAATCATTTCTCTCACTTATGTTAATTTACTTGAAAACTCTTAATCACCTGATATAACAATCTTCAAATGTTTTGGGATAAATAACCAATGGGGTTGTGCATCTAACAAAAATAACCTTGTTAACCGCACTGCCTTCGAATATTTGGAGTCTGTTATCTGAAAAGTGAGGGTTAAAAAGCTCCCAGCTGTTTCATAATACTACAAACCCCAGTGTTAGTAGAGACAGGTTCCAATGCGGCATTGCTGCTGAAGCGTGACCCAGCTTTCAAGATATAAAGGAATTATTTTGTATTCTTGGAGGAAACGAGAAACCTCTTCACAACAGCATGCTTCATTTATTTAATCATTACTGGGAGACAAAGAAAACAAAATGCAATTTCCATTGCGCGAATGTATGAATCTCAATGCATGACGGTGTGCGTTTATCATTCTCACATGTGAAACCAATAGTGAAAACATTAAGTAGGCGGTCTTATTAGTAACATGACAGTATGTTTGATTCACGGGTGAGTTCACTTGCAATCAGCAGGACAGGACTGTACAATACCATTATTCTAATAGGAGAAAGTCTCGAAGACCTCGAAGTCATGACGGATTTTAGGTTTGATGATTTCTTGACGACACACTATTTTTCTCAGACATAGGTCAGGAAACAATGACAAAATATGGTGTGTAATGCGTCAGGAGTTGATTTCGAGTTTGGTGAACAGATAACTCCATGACAAATATGGCGGATTTACATCCACTTTATTACAAGTGCATTATATCCGATGGCGTTTGTAATAATGCAAACAAAATATCAGTCATGTTTGTGATAGGGTACTCAGCTCTCAAACTCTGAATCAGGCCTTTAGGGCCACATTTACTAACAGTGGCCCACCACAGCGTGCCAAGCAAAGTCACTGCACTGTGTTGCGCCAACTGGAGAGAGCAGAACTGTGTCATTTCTTCAAACAAATGGTGCATTCTGCCCTCTCCTGTGTGGGTGCACTTTGTGCTGCCCAGCACTCACACAGGCAAACGTGTACCATATTGCAAGGTTATCAATGTTGTAGTAGGGAAAGTTCTGTACAGGAAGGGGTACACATGCAAAGAGAAATAACAAGGAAAAATAAAGATATTTCTCACTAATATGCCCATCTCAGGGAGGCACAGGATTCTGGCACAAATCCATGTGGACAAGTCTTTGCAGATATTATTTTTTTACAAAGTTCATGGGCAGTTTGAGAAATTAGGTTGTTGGTTTACCGGGGTGTGAGCCCTAGTCAAGCAACAGCCACAGTCCCTGGCAGGGTGAACCACAAAAAGACACAAAATTAACCCATGGTTAATAATGAGTAGCTCTGCACAAAAAACAGCCCGGCTTGACATAGAGTGAAGGCGCTGGACTGGATCCAATCCTTCCTCACCGGCTGGACTCAACAAGTTAGACTACCACCGTTCCTCTCAGAACTCACAGATGTCAGCTGTGGAGTGCTCCAGGGTTCCTCCCTGAGATCCACCCCTTCAATGTCTACATAGCCCCCCTGGCAGCCATTGTCAGAAGTCACATACTCAACTTCGTCTCCTACGCTGAGAACACCCAGTTGATCCACTCTCTCACCAACAAACCCACAACGCGAGAACAAATTCCACAGTGGTATGAAGGCCATTGCTACCTGGATGAAAGACAGCTGCATCAAGCTCAACTTGGACAAGACAGAGGTACTCATCCTGAAACCCATGCCTTATGTCTGGGACGACTCCTGGTGGCCAGCTGCTCTGGGTTACCCCCACCCCGACGGACCACACACGCAAACTCTGCATCATACTGGACTCATCACTCACAATGAACCCCCAAATTAATGCAGTTTCCTCAGCCTGCTTCCACATGCTCCGTCGGCTTTGAAAGACGTTCAGATGGATCCCACCAGGATCCAGGCACTCATCACCAGCAGACTCGATTACGGCAATGCACTTTCATCTGGTGTCACCCAGAAACAGCTCAAGAAATGACACAACTTTCAAAACACTGCAGCCAGACTGTCCTTGACATACTGATCCAGCGGGACACCAACCTGGGGACAAAATTCACAAAATACTCATTTGGGCCCATAAACCACACACTCACTCATTACCTGGTCAATGAAACCCCGTAGGGATCTATTTTAGGGCTAATTCTATATGTCAGTTTGCCTCTCAGTCTTGAGCCTATTTAATACTAAGCCCTTTCTTACAAATGGATCTATTTTAGCTGATTATATGTAGTAATTATGCCAATGAAGCATTTACCTGTTCTGTTATTATATAACCACAGACTTAATAATAATAATCCACATTTGTAAAGCGCACAATCACCCGTAAGGGTCTCTAGGCGCTGGGGGCCGTCGGGAAGATTAAGCAAGCTGTTGCCCAGAGTCACATGGTGCTGGGCTAACCTGCCGCCGGAGCCGGGGATCGAACCCTGATCCCCATATTCCAGCGTCAGTTGCTCTGGCCGCAGCGCCACACCTCTCCCACTTGGATAGGTTTAAAATGTTATCTAAGTTTACCATGAGAATCAAAGACAAATTACAGTGTTCATTTCATCATTCTGAAGAGGTAAGATTCGATCAAATTAAAACAAATAATTTAATGACAAGTACCTCAGGAAGAGAGGATAGAGAGAAAAGGCACATTGACACAATGCACAGATTATATTTCCGTATGATGGTGCGAGATCAAACCCCTCTGGCCAAGAATTGTGGGCCCCCTAGGAATTCAGGTGATAGGTTCATGACATGATTAGGACAGGACAGGTAGCCTCTTCTGGATTTGACTTCTGTTCCTCACCCCTCTCTGATTCTAATTTCCTCCTCGATTCTTCCGCGCTCTTCTTTCTAATTCTATTACCTCCTCGATTCTTCCACCATCTCCTTTCTAATTTTATTTGCTTGAAAATTCTTAAGTCTGCTTCTTTAGATATTTTGATCAGCAGTCAGACTGCATCTCTGTATCTCAATGTTCTGGCAGCGATTTAGCAACTAATCTAACTAACTACTCCAATTATACCTTTTTTGTGGCATGTTCCACCCCCAAATGTTTCAACCTTATGAAACTCCTAATTCTGATTGGACAAGCCGAGGGAATGATCATCACACCATGCTAAGTTTAATACCTTTCTTAAGACCTTTGTCTTTTGTTCCCGCCCATTATTTGTTTCTCCCAAGCTTTATTTCCCACCCATGTTCATAATGCATTATCAACAATGTATACATTTTGTACAGTTGTCCATTGAGTCTTCAGGATGTTCAGCTGGTTCCCAGGACATGTAGAAGGGTGTTCTTTATCGGGTTCCAAGACTTTAGCTCATGACTCCGGAGTTGTCTGTACCGCGCATGCGGATGGGTGTCACATGTGTGTCAGCCCTTAGCTCTCTTTAAGGCCCAAATACGAACTAACAGAGAAGTCAAAAAGACAAAATGTTAGATTCAAATAAAATGATTTCACTGTATACCACTTATCTCTACTCTAATCCCATTTAATTATAAAGACTATTTATTCATTAGCACTTAGTATACAATGCGATTTAGTTTCAGCAGAGCAGATGCTTAGCATGTGAGTTGTTAAGCGGCCATTTTAACTGTAATTGCGCAGAAGCAAAGCTTTCCCTCCAAGCGTTAAAACGTCATGCAGTTGACGCATGTGCAGTTCAATTTCCCACGTTAGTAGTCATCTTAAGTTGCACTCGGGTTATTTGTTAGTAAAACACATAGCCAAGCTTCCCCTTTTTCTAATAAGTGTGTAAATGTCATGTAAATTAGTATTATAAACGTTATTAAAAATCTATTACGAGGTTATATGAGAGGATTACATCCGAGCATGTTGCTTATTTGCAAATCCTTGCTCCATCAATACCCTGCTGAAGCCACATCACGCACCACCTCTGACAACTCCATTGGCTCCAAGACAAGAGGATCACCTTTGAGCTCTTCACTCACGCCTACAAAGCTCTACACGACGAAGGACCAGGATACCTGGAACATCCGCCTCGCATTCCACATACTGACCAGACAACTCTGCTCCACACAACTCACTGCAGCTTCCGTCCCTAGGATGCACAAGACCAGAACTGGAGGAAGTTCTTTCTCTTACCTCCCCACCAAGACCTGGAACACCCTGCCCCTCTACCTCATCCAATCCACGTCACTGACCCAATTCAAGAAGAAACTTAAGGCCTGATTCTCGAATGTTCCTCCACGCCCAGTGCCTTGAGACCCTCACGGGTGAGTAGCCACACTAAACAAGCCCCTGATTGATTGAATGATTGATTGAGAGATAATGTGTAAAGTATTTATGCAGCACTCAAACAGCAAGAAATGGAAAATAAAATACAAAACTCCAGTCAGTAGAATTCAAGATATGTTTTCTTTAGTAAAAATGAATGCCTAAAAGAATAAAATGCCAACTTTGGACATCTAGTCACGTGACACCCGCTAAAGTTGAAAAATAAGGCACAGTCCAGATACAAGAAATGGATAGGGCCCAAACAGACCTTACCTTTGGATTTAGAAGAATTTTCGGAAAAAATGTTCCGGTAGTGGGTTAAGGTTGCAAACTTTGTCCAAGGAGGGAGTGTTGTCGTTGGGGAGCCTCTGGATGAAGTTGCGGTGAAGATTTCCATGTTCTGATTAACGGCCATATGCACAAAGTACAAAGCATTTTTGGTGTCGAAAACAGCCCGATTCACAAAATTGGACTGTTTGTGATGGCAAAGATGTTTTTCCAAATGCACAGGCATCCAAAATGAGATTCTCCAGAATCGCAGTTTTGGTGTAGAAATTGTTAGTTGGAAGGGGCGTGTTTATGGCGTCTCTTCCAAATCGCGATTTCCAGTGTTATGTATCAAGGTTTTGGTACTGAAATCCGGTCGCAAAACCTTGATATTTTACCACCAACTCAAAGCAAATGGTAATGCATTTGCTAATTGTAAGGGGTACCCATGGTACCCCTTTCCCTTTGAGAATGTTGGAAAAACATTTCTTAAGAACACGCGGTGGTACCATGAACCACTGCCTGCTCTTAAGAAATGAAAACAAACTATTTAATTTTTTATTGTTGAACGCATCCCATTTTCCTTTAACGAAAAGGGGTTACATTTCAACAAAAAAAGAACATTTATTCAATGGCAATCACAGACACAATCAGCAGTCCACAATTCCTGTGATGATTGACATTCCTAATGGGTTGCAAACTGCAACTGACCTCATTACTATTCACGAGGTAGGTCAATTTGTGACCCACTAGGAATCACACATAAGCAATAGCTATTTATACATAGATATTCAGATACAATGGCCATTTGTAAATCGCTATTCCAGCTCTTTATACATCTGGTACTAAGTCACTTTTTTGGAAACCAAAACTCTCCAGTGTAGCCTGGCAGGAGGCTGTAGCTGAAGACAATTCCAGGAGATCAAATACTCCTTTGGTGAAGGACTGAATAACTGAATTTGGAGCTGTGGAGAAGAACATAGCAGGAGTAGACATGAAGTTAAGCCGAACAGCGATGCACCATGGGCAGATCAACATGTAGTTTGGTCTCACTCTTCCCTCAGTTCTTAACGCAACTTTTAGCCAAAATTGCTGTAAGTCCCAAGTTTTAGATTTTGGCTATCTCAGCACTGTTAGCACCACAACCAAAGTTACAGAACTGGTGGGACATCCTTCAGGGGTTTAAGACTCACTCAAGCTAGGTCCAGGTGTGAGTTCAAGATGGTGGGAGCCTTTTATTTACCTGTGGCAAGGGCTGACCTCTGAGGTTTCAAGCAGTCTCCAGGCAGATAAGCAGTCCTTCAAGGTGCACCACAGCAGTCTTTTGGAGTACACAGCAGGCCACAGCAGCATGCAGTCCTCTGATAGTCCAGCCAAAGGTCCAGAAAGTGAACTGAAGAGTGGATCTGAGGACCGTATTTCAATATCTGGTGCCTCCTTTGAAGTTGGAAGTAGTTTCTTGAGGTTTCTCTTTGAACTGCTTGGAATTTCCAGACTCCTTTGCCCTGGCTCCAAGCTGACTTCAGAGAAAATGTGGAAGTCGAAAGCCCTTTGTGTGAAGGCAGAGCACAGCCTAGTCAGTTGCAAGTGGGGCTGTACCCAGATCTGCCCCCTATTCTGCCAGCAAATGGCCCATTCAAGCACACCTAATCTCTCTATCATGTGACTGTGTGGGAGGATTCACAAAATGTGTCAGTTACATCGAGCCCTGTGACCCAGGAGAGGATACCGGCACCAACTGGCTGAGGGCATCAAAATACCAACTTTCTATAAGATGCATTTTCAAAATAGTAATTTAAATTCTGACTTTATCACTGAATATGATTTTTAAATGCAATTGCATAGATACCAAACATGAAATGCTTATCTGTCCTCAATCAAACATTAGCACTTATTACATTTAATAAGGCAACCCACGGTTATCTCATAAGACAGCTAGGGATAACAGAAGTTAATTTAGGAGTATTTCACCACCAGGACATGTAAAACTTTGAAGTACATGTCCCACCTTTTAATTACAGTGCACCCGGCACTATGGGCTACCTAGGGCTTATCTTAGGGGTGACTTGCATGCAATAAAAGGGGAGTTTACAGCTTGACAAGGGTTTTTTATTGCCAAGTTAAATTGGTGGTTTAACCCCTGAAGTCGATGCCAGCACTAACTGCTGGGTGCTGCGCACAACCGTTGGCCGACACAGCCCCGCCCACTCCGTCGAGCGCCCGCACCTCATCGGAATTGCTGCCACGATAAATGGGATAAAACTGCATTCAGGCTGCAATTTCAGATATGGGACATGTTTTAACAGGCTACTTAAGGGGGTGGCGCAATAAGTGCTGAAAGCACACCAGTAGCATTTCATTTACAGGCCCGGGTATATGATATACCACTGTACAAGGGACTTAAAATGAATTTAAATATACCAGGCAGGTGTAAACCAATTTAACCATGTTTAGGGGAGTGAGCTCAATGCACTTTAACACTGGTCAGCAGTTGTAAAGTGCATAGAGTCCTAAAGCCAACAAAAACGAATGTCAGCCGAGAAATGCAGGTAAGTAGGCAATAGGTTTGGGGGAAGACCACCCTAAGGCTGACATGTGTAACAGGCGGATGCATGGAAACACCCATGCTCCACCCATGGATTACTGTTCTGGTGCAAAGCAATGCAAGCCAGTGCAATGTGATGTGCTTTTTTTTGTTGTTGTACAAAGCCATGCAAATAGCCAATTGGTTGCTTTGTATATACCAAGGAGGATTTGACATTGGCTGTGCATTAAAAAAAGTAATGCAAACTGGATGCTAAACCTTTGTTTATCTTGCCCTTAATCTTCTGTGAACGTGATTGATTATCGAGCTTTTTAGATGTGCTCTCTTAAGAAAGACAAATGTTTCCCAATGTGATAAATCTTTGAAGTGTGTTTTTTATTCTACATCCCACATTGCATTTTACTACCATACATAGAATAATCAGGTGAATACTGTTCTTGAAAATGGCACGTGACTTATGTAATTGTGCCTCAAAGGCACATAAACTGAAGGCCTTGGAATTTAACAGTGTTTTACATCATACTATTTATTCATATAGTGTTAAATGTCTTCTTCAACCCACATTCTCCAAAACATATTACTTCTTGGCACTAAGTCGGAATATAAATCGAATTGTGAGTCATATATAGCAAGTTCGCTTCAGCTTTGGGGCTAGAAAATGTTCCATTTCAGATTTTTAATAGGATTTACTGAAGAGGTCATGCACTGACATTACACAGTACCAACACTGAAGGTACAGGTGTGAAGACAGATGGTATTGAATCAGCATTCTCTTGGATGCAATTTTATTTACCTTTTGGTAGAAAGGAAAAATATTTTTTAGGGGTGATGAATACTGCAGTTTTCTTTATGTGAAATGCACATTTTTACTAAAAACAAAAAAGTTACACGAATATATGCACTGCATGAAATGTACTTGGCCACTATATTATGTGAAAATATCATATGAGGGTCTCATCAATGAAAACGTTCTCAGAGATAACGGTCGGAGACTAATTTGAGAAAAATATTTCTCCTCCAAGACATTTTCTACACATATCAGTCTCGGACCAGCAAAAATGACGCCAAAATGTAGAACAGAGGAATGGCAAGAAAAGAAAAACGTGCATTATGGGTAGCACAAAATTTCCTATTTTCACACGTGTAATAAAATCATAGGTTTAACTATAGATGGCTCTTTTTGTATGAGACCAAGGGCCCGATGTAGGTAATTCCGATTTACCGACTCTTAAATACCGAATCATACCGATTCGGTATTTAAGAGTCGGTAAATTGGAAGTTGGCAGATGTAGGTAATTTTTCTTTTAAAATTACCGATTCTGTACGATTCGGTATTTACCGAATCGGTAAATACCGAATCGGTATTTCCCATTGATTCCTATGGGCCTTGAAGCCCATAGGAATCAAGGGGAAATACCGAATCGGTATTTACCGATTCGGTAAATACCGAATCCTGGCAGGGGGAACGCGGTGTCACTTTGACACCCTGTAGCACCCCAATGTCAGGCTTGTGTGCCATGTGGCACACATACATGCCCTAAGGGCATGTCTGTGTGTCACATGGCTTAGGTGTACATGCACAGATGTGCATGTACACCTGAATTGGTTATTTACCATGCAATAGTATTACATGGTAAATAACGAATTCTTAGGGGCCTGTGGCACTGGTGAAAGCGCCACCTACATCTGCATTTACAGATTCGGTATTTTTACCGAGTCTGTATTTACCAATTTGGTAATTTTACCGATTCGGTAAATACAGATTCGGTAAAAATACCGATTCTGTAAATACATGCCCCCTACATTGGAAAAGGCATTTACCGGTCGGTAACGGCCGACTTCGGCCGTTACCGACCGGTAAATGCCTACCTACATCGGGCCCTTGGGGAATCCTTCTTTTCTGGACATTAAATCCCTCTGCACTCCCTGCGGCCCATTGAGCCCTCCTCCACTTCTCTCAGGACAAGTCTGAAATTTGGAAGTGTTGCCCAACAGTAAGGTATGATTCTTATTCGAGTTAACATTATTATGAAATCAACCTTTTGTCTTCTCTTTCTTCTTAGAAAAATCCAGCCTCCCTTGTAAAAGTCTCTAGTCTGCACAGTGGTTATGACCTTCCTAGACCACTGAATTGGAATGCAATGATGCGAAAGTAGACTTGGTGCTCCACTGCTCTGAAAAAGGAGTAAGTCTGAAGCCTAGTACTGTATTCTTCCAAGGAGTGAGTGCTGCAACAGAAGAAAGATGGAAACTTTGTGGTTACATTAGTGCTGTATCATGGGAGCGTACCTCCAGCGTTTTGTACGGATACCCTTGTGTAAAGTCATTACAATTGATCAAACTGCATTTGTTTTGACAGTGGATAAATAGTTAGTAAGAAATGCGTGACTATCAGAAAGACTCTTGCACCTCTGCCACTTTTCTTTTGACAGGTAGTGCTCTAACACTGTTGGAGGAACTGTGGAGGGAAGGGTCTGAGACATACTTCAATGCCATATTGGGGAGTTAGTTAAAAAAATTGCTTTATTCAGAAAGATTTAGGACTCTGAAGGTAGAAATATGTTAAAACAGTTGTTAAAAAGGAAACGACAGCGAGGAAGGGGGGTTGAAGAAGTATGTGATGAGTAGGTGTCTGCTCCTACGATATTTGGTAAGATGTAATCCAAGGAAAAATGCATTCAAGAAAGGCCACATATATTATGGAAAGGGAACACACGTTTAAAAAACCAATTGATAACAAACGGCAATGTCTCAACAGGTAATCTTTTTGAGAGACAAATAGATACGGTGTAAAATAAATTGCAAAAGGAACGAAACTGAAAATAACACTAAACTTGGATAGTGTAGTCTGCATGTAATCTTTTAATACAGTACGTTTTAGTTCTGTCAGCAATATTATATCATATGCAAGTGTAATCCAGAAATGCAGTGCACACCACGTTCTTGTGAAAAGGTGAGACACGTGATATAGTGGAATAAGCAGTGAAGATGGTGCAATGTATTAAAATAGAAACATAAAATGAACAGTGAGAGAACAACTATTTGAGAACATGTTAGGAACCCAGAAGCAGGGGCGTAGCTAGAGCTTGTGGCGCCCGGGGCTACCCCTCAGATCGCCGCCCCTTGCGGGCGGGGGTGCTGGGGAAAAAAGACGGTGAGCACTTCAAAGATGTCCGAGTCTCCGAGGACAGACACGTAGTATTGCTGCTAATAGTTACCTCGATTATGAAAGTTACATTTAGACATTTATAGTTTTATATAGCGCAAACTTGAACCCGAAGTATATCAGAGCGCTTTACAATTTGAGGCAAAGGTAACAAATCAGAACATTAGTCAAACATGGGGAATCTAATGGGCATTGAGATGTTTACTCCTCTCAAAATCGCAATGGTTGTTTGTTAGAAATGGGTGTCTCTAGTTGGCAATGGCTGGCCACTGTCCAAGTGGGGACCCTTTTTGCTAACTCAGAGTAAGGGGGCTACACCCTTTGATAACACCTGCTCAACCCTGTGGTAACGTAGCTCGAGCAGCTAGGCTTATCCCAGAAGAGTTAAGGGAGGCTCAGGCTGCTGGCTAGCGCTTACTCACCCCAACTTCTACAATGTAGCACAATACATTTTTGCGATTCCCCGGGACACGGCTGTGTCAGCCGGATGTCATCGAGGTCAGTGGTGTATCCATGAATGATTGTCTGTCATTGGAGCCCACCCCCTCCCCTGGGACTCACAGGAGTCAAGACAGCCCCTGCCTCGACAAATATCAGCAGAGGCGGGCTGGACCGCAAACCTGTGAATTTCCGCGGCCCGCAGTGGCTCACGGCCTGAGTCTGCCTGCTGCAGTCAGCCCAGACTGATTAAATGAACTCCCTCCTCCGGTGCCCGATTGGTAAATTAAGAACCCTGCCCCCCCCCTCTCCAAAAGATAAAGAGCCTTCCACGTGACATGTGCCACAGTGTTCTGTTGTCATACAATTTAATTTCGATCCAGCAGACAGTGCGTGCCCGCAGAGCCCCTCGTGGATCCGGCGCCCTTCCTGCTATTTTTCCAGTATTTACCATTGGGAGAAGTGCACAGATTTCCCACCCATGAGCTATGATATTGAGCTGCTCCATGCTGGTTGCTCTAAGTGCCATAGACTATGCAAACGGTTTCAGGTAGGAGAGCTTTAACGACGCAAGCCATCTTGGACTAATCTTTGATAAAGGAGCTGGTGCCAATTGCCACTAGATCCGGTCTAGTCGTGTTGCAGAATCAGAAGTTTCCTTAATAATAAATTAGGTGGTAAGTGACCATTTCCTTTCATACGTTTTTCAGCAAAGAGGAACGTTTGAGATGTGTTTCTCTACATGAAAGTCATTGCTTGGTTTGTACTCTTGTTAAAGTGTCGCACACTCTCCCTCTGGTTAGTGCCCTTACATTCCTGGTGCTTTGCAGCAGCAGTTTTAAGCTAGAGTTTCTCATTGTTCAAATGCCTTTCCCATCATTAATTTGCTTATCGGACCCAGAAATCAGCTACCCCTCCATTTCATAAAACAACTCATAGTGCAATGCACAGCATGTAAAGAATACTGTTTGAACGTGTTGCCTTGCCCGAAAACACGCGCATCTATCTGAAAGCCACATGTAACTATCATTTGCGTAATAATGGTGGCATTTAGAAGCTACTACAGCGTTTCACTTAAAAACATCTTAATATGCATCAACATACTGCAAAATAAAACAGAAACGTTTTCGGGAAATAATGTAAAGATTATTTGCACAAAATAAATTCAGCTAAGTAGTAGCTTTTGTCAATATGAGGCGCGTGCCCCTCCCCTCAGACGGCGGGCCTCTTCCAGACACAGGCCGATGTTACATGGTGTGTAGGCGGTGTGTTGGGCAGTGACTTTGTGTCTGCCAGGCTGTGTGTTGTCCGGGTCGCTACACCAAAGGAGTGAACAGAATAAAGCATGCCCAATTCCCTAACGCCGATAGGTGAGCAGTGTGTTCAATTTAGATGAACGGCAGGCTTTCACTTTCATTTTATTGTTCCATGTAGGGAAAGTGAAAGTGAATTGCACCAGGGGCTGGTGACCAGGCAGGATCCGTGCAAAGGGCTGAATCGAAAGTATGTATGCTCTATCCTACCCACCGTGTAGATTGTGGTGGTAAATGGGATTAATTTCTGATATGTATATGTTTGCCAAGCACCGCTTTATTGAATAATTTTGCACACGAGAAAGTGTCACACCTAGTCTTTGAAATGTCACTCATAATTACACTCAAAATCTCAAATTATGAAAATGTCACACACATAGCAATCTGGAACCTTGGCAGCTACCTATGTCTCACCTCAATTATTTTGGTGTGTGTCACGCAGAGTGTCGCCCGCCCGCAGCCACAGTGACAGCCCACAGCACAGAGAGACAGTACAGTGAGTACTGTAAAGGCTTAGCGCTGAACAGGGCAGGGCTGAGGGCAGCAGTGGCAGTGCCCCGGCCGGGCAAGAAGAATGGTGGTGGTGGTCTCCACAGTCCACTCCGGAGTCCTCGACATGACGGGAGGGGCTGAGACGGTGAGCGCGCAGCCGCAGCGCGTAACGCGTCACAGGTCACACTGGCTCAGCTGGCTGGCTACGGTGCGGCCGGCGAGAGGGCTGGCTACGCGGGGGGCCAAGAGTATGCTGAGTAGTCAACGGCGTTTCAACCTGTATGAGTTCAGGTCATCATCAGGACGGGAGTACACAATGAATCGGTAGTTGCTGTCCGTTGGAGACAGCGATTTGGGTCAAGAATAAGATACAGGATAGAAAGGAGGGCGCAGCTAGTAAAGGGGAGGATGTGTTGGGTGTGTAAATAGTGACTTGATGGGTTTGTAAAGGGGGGACTCCTAATTGATATCATATAATTCCGGGGGGCAATTCAACCAAAGAGTTGATTAGGGAGGATCCAGATGAGGTGCGTAGTAGACTGCACCTGTGAGATGAGGTGCACGGGCAGTGCAGACCTAATTACATTCTGAAATAAAGGGAGGGTGTATTTAGATAAGTGGGATGATCATGTAGAGGCTATGCGAGCCAATTTGGATTCAGAAATAATCCCAAATGATTGAGGTGGTAAAGGCTATCTGGTATTCAAAAAGGAGTGGCCAATCGCGCTTACCATCCAGGTTTGAGGACTACAAATGACCCAAAGTGCCAAGGATCAGGCTGCAGGTGTGTGAAGGGATACAGTGGTGTTATTCCTGGCACTGGATACCACGACTCGCCCAGAGTTACGAGGTGGAAAGGAGAAGAAAATAGTGTATTGTAATAAAATACATCATTCAGGAGGAACCTCTAATGTATTTATAGAACAGGTGGCCCAGAGCATGTGTCAGCTTACCTCATGTACGTGTTGCTCCATCTGAGCTATTCCATAAAGGGAACATGCGCTGAGGTTGTTATTATTGGGCCAGCAGGCATACAGTTTGTAGCACGGATGCTGCAATGGCTGCTAGTATTATAAGGACCCAGCTACTGAGAACACTAGACAGGGCATGAGGGGAAGAAAGGAACTACTCCAGTAGCCCTGAGGGATGTGGAAGAGATATCAAACAACGAAGTTCGCAGGTCTAACCGACTCTCCAAAAGGAGGTCCAAAGCACTGAAAGTACAAGCAAATTGCTCCTACTCAACTAAGGAAGAAGTCCTATTTAAGAGAATGGAATCCCATCACCCACCGATGCGGCATGCTTCATCAACTGGGATCTCCTCTTGGTTGCAAAACCTACCGCAACCAAGGGATACAACCCCCTCACTGTGAGGGAGGAGCTCTGGGATGTTTTGGTAGATCAAAGTGTTGGCTCTCCTAAAATCCGTTTAGATTTGAAGCAAATTGCAGTGCAAAAATTAATGTGAAAAAGTGAAGTGGCTACCAGGAGAAAAAGGAAATTTGTGCACCAGTAGCAGCCAGAAGAAGGCCCGGGGTACCGACAGAGAGAGCGGGCCTCACATCCTAAGCTGCTGCCAGGTGAGGTGAGGTATCCACCCGTGAAATTACGGGTGATGACTACAAATCCTGTAGACCATACCAAAACATAGGATATCACAGATGTTTGCGTGTTGCATCGTCTTAATTTAACTACTTTATATTATTATTTTTCACATTATATTTGCAGTAGCATTAGTCATTTAGGTCCTGAAGAAGGCCGCGATCAAAGACTGATCACCATGGCCGAAACATGTAGACCCTCTGTATAGACATGCTCGCTCAATAATTTGTTCAGACCGCGCTTGCACTGTCTTTTAATATTGACACCATGAGATAACTATTAAAATGTCCTTTCAACAATTGGGCAAAAGGTTCTATGTAGGCCAAGAGCCTTCTTTCATAAATAATTAAATGTGCAGAGTGGGAGTATCAGATGGAAAGTGATGCAATAATCATGAGGGCAAGATCATGTCCATGTGTAGAGTGTACTACTCCACTCCTACAGAGTATTGAGACCTTGGTTTACTCAATTACATCGTGTTATCCAGTGGCATTCACATCTGTGCAGCAGTTGTAATTGATCACCTCCACATTACGGGATGGAAGGCTGGTCAATCACTTGGCATATCATATTTGTTTCTGAGTGTTTTTTAATCAATATGGTGAGATCCCAGAGAGGCATTTTCCACTTTGCATCTGATGCTGCTTTTGTGTAATATGATGTGCTGTTTTATCATCTAGCTGGTCTGGCCTATATTTAATAGGTTGCATGGGCAGCTTATGGAGAAGATGACATTTGGTGTGTAAATTGCAAAAAACACAGTTGATGGACAGAATGTAGAACAATGTCATACATTCACCCCAGTACAAGGATCTGGGCCTAAATCTGGGCCTAAAAAAAAGGTTTTTTGCAATTTTCACCCCGAGTGGGCTGGGTATGCTCAGACGTGAGTCCCAGGCTCTCCATACCACTGGAGTCAAGCTATCCAGGCTGAAGGAAGGCTGATAGCCAGAAACCGGTCCTTGGATGCTTGATTCCGGTCTGGGTAAGACATGGCTTGGTAGTTCGGACTGGACTGTTCCCATGGGGCACAGGGTCAGAGCTGATTTGCATATAGCCAGTGTCTAACCCAGGGTGGTGTGGAGTGCAAAAAAACGATGGATTTAGGCCCAGATCCTTGTACTGGGGTGAATGTATGACATTGTTCTACATTCTGTCCATCAACTGTGTTTTTTGCAATTTTCACCCCGAGTGGGCTGGGTATGCTCAGACGTGAGTCCCAGGCTCTCCACACCACTGGAGTCAAGCTATCCAGGCTGAAGGAAGGCTGATAGCCATAAACCGGTCCTTGGATGCTTGATTCCGGTCTGGGAAAGACATGGTTTGGTAGTTCGGACTGGACTGTTCCCATGGGGCACAGGGTCAGAGCTGATTTGCATATAGCCAGTGTCTAACCCAGGGTGGTGTGGAGTGCAAAAAAACGATGGATTTAGGCCCAGATCCTTGTACTGGGGTGAATGTATGACATTGTTCTACATTCTGTCCATCAACTGTGTTTTTTGCAATTTTCACCCCGAGTGGGCTGGGTATGCTCAGACGTGAGTCCCAGCCTCTCCACACCACTGGAGTCAAGCTATCCAGGCTGAAGGAAGGCTGATAGCCAGAAACCGGTCCTTGGATGCTTGATTCCGGTCTGGGAAAGACATGGCTTGGTAGTTCGGACTGGACTGTTCCCATGGGGCACAGGGTCAGAGCTGATTTGCATATAGCCAGTGTCTAACCCAGGGTGGTGTGGAGTGCAAAAAAACGATGGATTTAGGCCCAGATCCTTGTACTGGGGTGAATGTATGACATTGTTCTACATTCTGTCCATCAACTGTGTTTTTTGCAATTTTCACCCCGAGTGGGCTGGGTATGCTCAGACGTGAGTCCCAGCCTCTCCACACCACTGGAGTCAAGCTATCCAGGCTGAAGGAAGGCTGATAGCCAGAAACCGGTCCTTGGATGCTTGATTCCGGTCTGGGAAAGACATGGCTTGGTAGTTCGGACTGGACTGTTCCCATGGGGCACAGGGTCAGAGCTGATTTGCATATAGCCAGTGTCTAACCCAGGGTGGTGTGGAGTGCAAAAAAACGATGGATTTAGGCCCAGATCCTTGTACTGGGGTGAATGTATGACATTGTTCTACATTCTGTCCATCAACTGTGTTTTTTGCAATTTTCACCCCGAGTGGGCTGGGTATGCTCAGACGTGAGTCCCAGGCTCTCCACACCACTGGAGTCAAGCTATCCAGGCTGAAGGAAGGCTGATAGCCAGAAACCGGTCCTTGGATGCTTGATTCCGGTCTGGGAAAGACATGGCTTGGTAGTTCGGACTGGACTGTTCCCATGGGGCACAGGGTCAGAGCTGATTTGCATATAGCCAGTCTCTAACCCAGGGTGGTGTGGAGTGCAAAAAAACGATGGATTTAGGCCCAGATCCTTGTACTGGGGTGAATGTATGACATTGTTCTACATTCTGTCCATCAACTGTGTTTTTTGCAATTTTCACCTCGAGTGGGCTGGGTATGCTCAGACGTGAGTCCCAGGCTCTCCACACCACTGGAGTCAAGCTATCCAGGCTGAAGGAAGGCTGATAGCCAGAAACCGGTCCTTGGATGCTTGATTCCGGTCTGGGAAAGACATGGCTTGGTAGTTCGGACTGGACTGTTCCCATGGGGCACAGGGTCAGAGCTGATTTGCATATAGCCAGTGTCTAACCCAGGGTGGTGTGGAGTGCAAAAAAACGATGGATTTAGGCCCAGATCCTTGTACTGGGGTGAATGTATGACATTGTTCTACATTCTGTCCATCAACTGTGTTTTTTGCAATTTTCACCCCGAGTGGGCTGGGTATGCTCAGACGTGAGTCCCAGGCTCTCCACACCACTGGAGTCACGCTATCCAGGCTGAAGGAAGGCTGATGGCCAGAAACCGGTCCTTGGATGCTTGATTCCGGTCTGGGAAAGACATGGCTTGGTAGTTCGGACTGGACTGTTCCCATGGGGCACAGGGTCAGAGCTGATTTGCATATAGCCAGTGTCTAACCCAGGGTGGTGTGGAGTGCAAAAAAACGATGGATTTAGGCCCAGATCCTTGTACTGGGGTGAATGTATGACATTGTTCTACATTCTGTCCATCAACTGTGTTTTTTGCAATTTTCACCCCGAGTGGGCTGGGTATGCTCAGACGTGAGTCCCAGGCTCTCCACACCACTGGAGTCAAGCTATCCAGGCTGAAGGAAGGCTGATAGCCAGAAACCGGTCCTTGGATGCTTGATTCCGGTCTGGGAAAGACATGGCTTGGTAGTTCGGACTGGACTGTTCCCATGGGGCACAGGGTCAGAGCTGATTTGCATATAGCCAGTGTCTAACCCAGGGTGGTGTGGAGTGCAAAAAAATGATGGATTTAGGCCCAGATCCTTGTACTGGGGTGAATGTATGACATTGTTCTACATTCTGTCCATCAACTGTGTTTTTTGCAATTTTCACCCCGAGTGGGCTGGGTATGCTCAGACGTGAGTCCCAGGCTCTCCACACCACTGGAGTCACGCTATCCAGGCTGAAGGAAGGCTGATAGCCAGAAACCGGTCCTTGGATGCTTGATTCCGGTCTGGGAAAGACATGCCTTGGTAGTTCGGACTGGACTGTTCCCATGGGGCACAGGGTCAGAGCTGATTTGCATATAGCCAGTGTCTAACCCAGGGTGGTGTGGAGTGCAAAAAAACGATGGATTTAGGCCCAGATCCTTGTACTGGGGTGAATGTATGACATTGTTCTACATTCTGTCCATCAACTGTGTTTTTTGCAATTTTCACCCCGAGTGGGCTGGGTATGCTCAGACGTGAGTCCCAGGCTCTCCACACCACTGGAGTCAAGCTATCCAGGCTGAAGGAAGGCTGATAGCCAGAAACCGGTCCTTGGATGCTTGATTCCGGTCTGGGAAAGACATGGCTTGGTAGTTCGGACTGGACTGTTCCCATGGGGCACAGGGTCAGAGCTGATTTGCATATAGCCAGTCTCTAACCCAGGGTGGTGTGGAGTGCAAAAAAACGATGGATTTAGGCCCAGATCCTTGTACTGGGGTGAATGTATGACATTGTTCTACATTCTGTCCATCAACTGTGTTTTTTGCAATTTTCACCTCGAGTGGGCTGGGTATGCTCAGACGTGAGTCCCAGGCTCTCCACACCACTGGAGTCAAGCTATCCAGGCTGAAGGAAGGCTGATAGCCAGAAACCGGTCCTTGGATGCTTGATTCCGGTCTGGGAAAGACATGGCTTGGTAGTTCGGACTGGACTGTTCCCATGGGGCACAGGGTCAGAGCTGATTTGCATATAGCCAGTGTCTAACCCAGGGTGGTGTGGAGTGCAAAAAAACGATGGATTTAGGCCCAGATCCTTGTACTGGGGTGAATGTATGACATTGTTCTACATTCTGTCCATCAACTGTGTTTTTTGCAATTTTCACCCCGAGTGGGCTGGGTATGCTCAGACGTGAGTCCCAGGCTCTCCACACCACTGGAGTCACGCTATCCAGGCTGAAGGAAGGCTGATGGCCAGAAACCGGTCCTTGGATGCTTGATTCCGGTCTGGGAAAGACATGGCTTGGTAGTTCGGACTGGACTGTTCCCATGGGGCACAGGGTCAGAGCTGATTTGCATATAGCCAGTGTCTAACCCAGGGTGGTGTGGAGTGCAAAAAAACGATGGATTTAGGCCCAGATCCTTGTACTGGGGTGAATGTATGACATTGTTCTACATTCTGTCCATCAACTGTGTTTTTTGCAATTTTCACCCCGAGTGGGCTGGGTATGCTCAGACGTGAGTCCCAGGCTCTCCACACCACTGGAGTCAAGCTATCCAGGCTGAAGGAAGGCTGATAGCCAGAAACCGGTCCTTGGATGCTTGATTCCGGTCTGGGAAAGACATGGCTTGGTAGTTCGGACTGGACTGTTCCCATGGGGCACAGGGTCAGAGCTGATTTGCATATAGCCAGTGTCTAACCCAGGGTGGTGTGGAGTGCAAAAAAATGATGGATTTAGGCCCAGATCCTTGTACTGGGGTGAATGTATGACATTGTTCTACATTCTGTCCATCAACTGTGTTTTTTGCAATTTTCACCCCGAGTGGGCTGGGTATGCTCAGACGTGAGTCCCAGGCTCTCCACACCACTGGAGTCACGCTATCCAGGCTGAAGGAAGGCTGATAGCCAGAAACCGGTCCTTGGATGCTTGATTCCGGTCTGGGAAAGACATGCCTTGGTAGTTCGGACTGGACTGTTCCCATGGGGCACAGGGTCAGAGCTGATTTGCATATAGCCAGTGTCTAACCCAGGGTGGTGTGGAGTGCAAAAAAACGATGGATTTAGGCCCAGATCCTTGTACTGGGGTGAATGTATGACATTGTTCTACATTCTGTCCATCAACTGTGTTTTTTGCAATTTTCACCCCGAGTGGGCTGGGTATGCTCAGACGTGAGTCCCAGGCTCTCCACACCACTGGAGTCACGCTATCCAGGCTGAAGGAAGGCTGATAGCCAGAAACCGGTCCTTGGATGCTTGATTCCGGTCTGGGAAAGACATGGCTTGGTAGTTCGGACTGGACTGTTCCCATGGGGCACAGGGTCAGAGCTGATTTGCATATAGCCAGTGTCTAACCCAGGGTGGTGTGGAGTGCAAAAAAACGATGGATTTAGGCCCAGATCCTTGTACTGGGGTGAATGTATGACATTGTTCTACATTCTGTCCATCAACTGTGTTTTTTGCAATTTTCACCCTGAGTGGGCTGGGTATGCTCAGACGTGAGTCCCAGGCTCTCCACACCACTGGAGTCAAGCTATCCAGGCTGAAGGAAGGCTGATAGCCAGAAACCGGTCCTTGGATGCTTGATTCCGGTCTGGGAAAGACATGGCTTGGTAGTTCGGACTGGACTGTTCCCATGGGGCACAGGGTCAGAGCTGATTTGCATATAGCCAGTGTCTAACCCAGGGTGGTGTGGAGTGCAAAAAAACGATGGATTTAGGCCCAGATCCTTGTACTGGGGTGAATGTATGACATTGTTCTACATTCTGTCCATCAACTGTGTTTTTTGCAATTTTCACCCCGATTGGGCTGGGTATGCTCAGACGTGAGTCCCAGGCTCTCCACACCACTGGTGTCAAGCTATCCAGGCTGAAGGAAGGTGTGGTAAATAAATTATTACCCTGGCAGATTTTCTAGGCATTAACAAAGTATCATGCATCAAGTGAGAAGCAGAGTCCGTGGTATCTGAGTTAAAATGGGCTTTATTCCAATAACTCGAGTCAAAGGGAGAATTAGTTCCATCACCACAGAGGTTCAGGAAGAGTCTTCTAACATTTAATAACAAAACATTATATTATATACTTTTCACTCCTTGTACATAGGAGCAGGCGCAAGACAGAAAATGAGATAAGAGCATGTGGGCGTGCATGAGGGTGTGTACTTTGATGAGTCATAGGTGTGTGATAGGTAGGTGTCATAGGTGGGTGGGTACTTAGAGGAGGAGTTGGCATGACCAGCTCGAACTGTGCCCTAATTGTGCAACTTTGAGCATGACGTGCAATTGACGTGTAACTGGGAGGAGGCTGACTTTCAACCTAGCAGAGAGATCTTTTATGTCAAGGCGACCAGCACATCTAGTACAACTGATATCTAGAGTCAGCAAGCAAAAGAAGCAAAGGTTGTTCGTCACTAAATGACAGAGAGGGCATATTTATTCGTTGCATGAGCTTTCTATGGGTGCAAGCACTGTGATTTACTTAAATGGAGACAGAATGGCTATCGGACGGGTCTGTTTACTTTTCCTCACCGGGCAGGGATGCCACTCTGTACAGCAGACGGATAACTGTTATTCATAATACTGTCTTGGCAGACTTCTTGCTGACGTGACTGCAGCTCAGTATGCCAAGAGTCATGTAAACATTAATTCAGAAAGTGGTTTCAGGCTCAACCAGTACGATATTTATTTAAAAGAGCACAATGCAAAATGCAAATACATGGGCCTTCATTTTAGCTTAACGTTTGGGAGACTTGATGACTTGACTTGCAGGACATGTTTGCAGAGGCCTAGTGATTCAGGCCACTACGGGAAATATGCATGGGTGACATGCACATGACATGTAACATAGGGTATATGTAGTGGACATATTTGGTCAGGCAAAATATCATTTTCCTCATTCCCTCCTTGTTCCCTACATAACCCTTTAGGATACATCTATATTCATGAGACCGTATAGTTCATCATACAGAATCATTTGTTCATCTTTAACTCTTTGTTTACGTGGATGGGGAATACAGGCAGTGGCACACAGGCCGCAAATCGCCGGACCACACTGCAGACAGAGACAGCAACCAAATACCATAAGTAGGGCCATTCCTAGGAAGGACATAACTTTCCATCCCCATGCAGATATTACACCCCAGAACCAACTGGACCAAGTCCATGTGCCTGGATCTTGATGTATGGCATTAGCAATCTTGTGGAGTCTTGTTATTGCTTCGTACACAGATGGTGCATTATCTGGGATGAAAACGCAACAACTAGATCGGATGACTCTACAGGCTCCGCCCCTATCCGCCAAGATGACGTCTAGAACGAGGCGGTCTTGAAGAACGACAAGTCTAATAGCAGACTGTTCCTGGGTTAAGTTCGCCAGGGCAGATGCAGTTCCATTTACAACTGTTTCAAGAGTCCTTGTTAACCTGCGTATCAGTTTACTGTTTTGGACGGGACCTATGAAGAAAAAGAATCCTCTGTTGAAATCTGTATATTGCTCCCATGCTGTTTCAGTCTGATCGATCCCTGCAGAATCTGTCTCTCTCTTTTGTCTAACATGTTCTAGTTGTGAATCTCTGTGATAATTTGATGGGGCAAGAAAAACGGGTGGCAATAAGAATGCTATATAACAAGTCCCACCCCAGTCTAAGGGCAGATGTACGTAGGCTGTCTGACCACAAATGAAATAGGTATGGCGTGATGTTTTGAAAGAAGATAGTCTGTTATCATCAAACTCTACTACAGTGTTACACTTGCTGTGTCCCATATGTACTGAGCCTTTCTTACTAACACATAAATCACCTTTTGCTGGCAGGACTGATATAAACGGTGGACCTGTATTCTGCTTGGGCTGAAAATTTAACATTATAAAATTAACAGATGCATTTCCCTGTTCGTACTCTTCATTCTCTAAATCGGATCCCTTTCTTTGGGGGAATCCGTCTTTGTCTGGAAAGCATGCTTCATTCATTACTTTATTCAGGTTTCCATATATCCAGCCACCTGGATAAGCTATGTACCTTCTATCTATTGATGTCATTAGAGCAAACCATGCTCCACACAAATCATTGTGTGAGAACGGTAAAGGGTAGAAGGGCAAAACTCCCTTCGTTTCTTGATAAGGAGGCAGTTGGCCACATACCCAGCAATTAGTCGCATTGCTGGTCTGGTGAGAATGGTGTAACATTCGAATAAAGGTATTGTTACGTAGGTCAAGTCGATATGACAATTCATGGGGTGGCAGGTCGCTAAATGTATGCTCTATGGTACTGTTACTGGAAGAGTGTATATGTGAGGAAATGGGAAAGAAAACATGTAGCAATAAACTAACACCAATTATAACAATGCACAGAATAAAAAGGATGATCAAAGTAACTATACATCTACTGCGTAATACCTTGCAGTACTTTTCCTTCTTATCTCTCTTCTTGCTATTCTCATATGTGATCTTATGCATGTCAGAATCGAGTCTAACCGATTCACCACCGGGTGGGCTTAAACAATTAAACTACGTCTGACTTGCTGGTTCTTAATCTAGACCTATACTCTTGCTGAGGGGTATTTTGTAGCAAAGGTCTTCTTTATTAAAAGTTTCAAAGTTCCAAAGTTCCAAAGTGTCTTTTGTAGTGATGAAGGTGAGTTCGGCCTTTACGTCCTTCCACCAACTTCGGCGTCTTCCAACGTGGCTCAAGGGGACTTGAACGATCAAAGATCCTGAGGAGTCCAAATTCTCCTGGTGCTATGGCATGTTCCTTGACCTGGGTGTTTGTCAGGGAAGGCGGCAGCAACCTGTGAATGAAAAGAGAGTAGTGTAGACATCAAGGAAGCCAGGTAATCTGTCAGCATGTTACTGTCAACATCAGTTAGTTTTTCATTTTTAGGCATAGGCGTACCCCACATATATACTCCATAAGGAGATAGGCCTGTTTTGGAATGAGCTACCATACGCATGTAAAAGAGGGCAACCGGCAAGGCCACCATCCAATCCACGCCTTTTTCTGTACAGATCTCAGCAACTTTTGTCCTAATAGTCTGGTTTGTCTTTCTACAAGGCCTGCGGCTTCTGGGTGTCTGACACAATGGAATTTCCATGTATAACCTATCAGAAGGGACACTTGTTTCATTAGTTCAGAGGAGAATGGCTGATCGTTATCTGAATAGATCACATGAGGTAGATCACATGAGGTGATTCATAGCTGGGGAAGTACTGCGCATTAATTGTCTGGCTGTTGTAACAGCAGTATAATCTAGAACTGGATATGCTTCTGTCCATCTGGACAGGGCACATACAACTACTAAGACATATTTGTAACCTCTACATCTGTCCATTTGGATATAATCCATCTGGAGAACTTCAAAAGGGTGGTCAGGAGGATGAAATCCGCCTTGTTCCACCGGAATGCCTTCACCTGGATTGAACTGGCAATAGATCATACATGTTCGCTGCTTGTTAAACCAAATGTTCTGTAAGCTGTCTAGCATTGCCTTCTCTCCTAAGTGTGCGGGACTATGTGTTGTGTTTATGATTATTTGTATCATAGAATCTGAAAGAAACCATGTGCTTTTCCCTTAGTCATCCAACCTTGGTTAGTCTGGACCCCTCCTTGTTCAGTCCATTTCTTTATCTCATCTGCAGTGGCATGTGTCTGTATGTCGAGTACATCTTGAGTGGGATCCCTGACTGTCATACATGTTGTCAGTAATGGTACCTCTGTCCTTGTCGTGTATGTTGGTGTCTGTGCTGTCTGAGCTGTTCGGTCTGCCAGGTCATTACCCTGGGAAATGGTGTCTGTAACTTTGGTATGAGCTTTATATTTCAGGATAGAAATGGCTGTAGGTAAATGTATGATTCAGAAAAGGGGGTGGTGATGAACAGAGTGCCTGAATTAAGCAGACCACTCTTACCCAGTCCAAAGATCAGGGCTTGATCCATCACCGTTTTTTAGCTCACTGCACCATCCCAGCTCAGAACTTGGCTATATGCAAATTAGTCTGTTCCTGTCCCAGTGCATGATGGGAACAGGGCAAACCAAACTACCAAGCCAATTCTTGTACTGGGAAGGAAACAAGCTTCCGGGGACCGGTTTCTGCCATTTCAGGCGTCGTCGGCCCGGCTTGCTTGAATCCTGATGGTGCAATGAGCAAGGGACTCACATCTGAGTATACCCTTCCACGCTTATGGTGGACAAAATGATTCAGAAAAGGGGGTGGTGATGAACAGAGTGCCTGAATTAAGCAGACCACTCTTACCCAGTCCAAAGATCAGGGCTTGATCCATCACCGTTTTTTAGCTCACTGCACCATCCCAGCTCAGAACTTGGCTATATGCAAATTAGTCTGTTCCTGTCCCAGTGCATGATGGGAACAGGGCAAACCAAACTACCAAGCCAATTCTTGTACTGGGAAGGAAACAAGCTTCCGGGGACCGGTTTCTGCCATTTCAGGCGTCGTCGGCCCGGCTTGCTTGAATCCTGATGGTGCAATGAGCAAGGGACTCACATCTGAGTATACCCTTCCACGCTTATGGTGGACAAAATGATTCAGAAAAGGGGGTGGTGATGAACAGAGTGCCTGAATTAAGCAGACCACTCTTACCCAGTCCAAAGATCAGGGCTTGATCCATCACCGTTTTTTAGCTCACTGCACCATCCCAGCTCAGAACTTGGCTATATGCAAATTAGTCTGTTCCTGTCCCAGTGCATGATGGGAACAGGGCAAACCAAACTACCAAGCCAATTCTTGTACTGGGAAGGAAACAAGCTTCCGGGGACCGGTTTCTGCCATTTCAGGCGTCGTCGGCCCGGCTTGCTTGAATCCTGATGGTGCAATGAGCAAGGGACTCACATCTGAGTATACCCTTCCACGCTTATGGTGGACAAAATGATTCAGAAAAGGGGGTGGTGATGAACAGAGTGCCTGAATTAAGCAGACCACTCTTACCCAGTCCAAAGATCAGGGCTTGATCCATCACCGTTTTTTAGCTCACTGCACCATCCCAGCTCAGAACTTGGCTATATGCAAATTAGTCTGTTCCTGTCCCAGTGCATGATGGGAACAGGGCAAACCAAACTACCAAGCCAATTCTTGTACTGGGAAGGAAACAAGCTTCCGGGGACCGGTTTCTGCCATTTCAGGCGTCGTCGGCCCGGCTTGCTTGAATCCTGATGGTGCAATGAGCAAGGGACTCACATCTGAGTATACCCTTCCACGCTTATGGTGGACAAAATGATTCAGAAAAGGGGGTGGTGATGAACAGAGTGCCTGAATTAAGCAGACCACTCTTACCCAGTCCAAAGATCAGGGCTTGATCCATCACCGTTTTTTAGCTCACTGCACCATCCCCGGTCCTTAGATGCTTGATTCCGGTCTGGGAAAGACATGGCTTGGTAGGTCAGACTGGACTGTTCCCATGGGGCACAGGGTCAGAGCTGATTTGCATATAGCCAGTGTCTAACCCAGGGTGGTGTGGAGTGCAAAGAAACGATGGATTTAGGCCCAGATCCTTGTACTGGGGTGAATGTATGACATTGTTCTACATTCTGTCCATCAACTGTGTTTTTTGCAATTTTCACCCCGAGTGGGCTGGGTATGCTCAGACGTGAGTCCCAGGCTCTCCACACCACTGGAGTCAAGCTATCCAGGCTGAAGGAGGGCTGATAGCCAGAAACCGGTCCTTGGATGCTTGATTCCGGTCTGGGAAAGACATGGCTTGGTAGTTCGGACTGGACTGTTCCCATGGGGCACAGGGTCAGAGCTGATTTGCATATAGCCAGTGTCTAACCCAGGGTGGTGTGGAGTGCAAAAAAACGATGGATTTAGGCCCAGATCCTTGTACTGGGGTGAATGTATGACATTGTTCTACATTCTGTCCATCAACTGTTTTTTGCAATTTGGTGTGTGGCAATTGCTCAATTGCTTTATTTGGTGAACATGGTTTTCCACTTTAAAATCCTTTGTAATAAGCGTAAGTGAGCAAAGCACACAATTCTGACATTTGTAGTGCCCTACTACTAAGAGGATGTGGTGATAGATTGGGTGTTGTTAGTGTTGCTGTCCCATGTTACTGCATGGACCAAATGATCCGCCAGATTATTCTCTCTCTTGTAGAAGAGGGGAGGTTCCTGAAAGGGAGCCTGTGTGCCCAAGATATTCCAGTTTCTTCTGATTCTTTTGTTAACCTTATTACTGGAGGGACTGAAAGTAGAAATAAATGTTATGCGTGCTTTCTCACGATTGGGTCCTGAGGTGAGAAGAAGGTCTCTGTGACAATACCATTCCGTATTAGCACCCGGGAGACTAGTCAACATAAATAGCCCAGATGGATTAGTTTGTCCGTCAGGACTGCTGCTTCTCTGAAGTAATCTTTTTTCCATTTGCAGTTTCTCCGGATGCGAAGAAACTGCCTATATGGCATCAGTTGGTTTACGGAACAGTGAATTACCTCTTTTGTCATCTTCTGTGTGCAGGGTAGGGTCAAGGAAAGGTACATTATTTTCTTTCTAGCTTCAGAGGTGAATCTAAGGTGAGCTTAGCAATCATTCAGCCAGTCAATGAATTGCAAAGGACAGTTGTTTTGGTCATGTCATCGTAGGAGAATATCATAAATATATCGCCCCCAGAACCCTATTGGTTATAAAAAGCGTTCTCTAATGTCCGGATGCAGGTGGTTTTCAAGTTATGGACATACAGAATGGTAAAATTAGGTGCAAAGCAAGCCCCCATGGAGATGCCTTTGATCTTTAAATAAAATGTCTCTTTACATAGAGCATAGTTATTAGTCAAGGCAATCTTCAGTAGATCAGTCACACATTTAGTAGAGATCTGCATTGTGATGGGGAGGGTGTTAAAAAGATTTTGAATCACTTCCATACACTCAATATGCGGTATGTTCATGTATAATGATTCAATATCAAGGCCTACCATCAAAACTGTTTCAGAGTTAAAGGGTCTACCATCAAAACTGTTTCAGAGTTAAAGGGTCTATTCTCTATTTGGTTGGTGAGGTCTGTATTGTCCCTTATATAGGCGTCAGTGATTGGAAAACGTCTTTGATAATTGCGCCAATTTATTTCCTATACGTTCTAAAATAGTACTGCATCTTGAATGATTTGGCAACCTGAGGGGTTAAAGGCGTCCTTATGTTTTTTAGGTACTACGTATAGTACTGGGGTGTGTGAGTGAGAGCTATTTTGCAAACAGTGTTCTTTCTCCATTATGACTCCCTAGTCTCCAACCTGTTAAATCAAAATACTAATGTTAGGTAACAGGTCATCGGGTAAGACACTGTGGTGGTCACTGTTAGGCAGCTGCCTCATTATCTCTGCATCATACTTGTCTGAGTCCAAAATGACGATGTCTCCCCCCTTATCCGCTGGTTCGGTCACTTTGTATGAGTTGGCTTTAAGAATGTTCAGGGCATGTTTTTCTCTGAGGATGAGGTTGTAAAGAACATATTCAAATGACATTTTGACCTCCATAACTTCATGTAGGACCGATTGTTCAAACATAAGTTTTCTGGTGGTATTGTGATGGCTGGTGGAAGAAACGCTAATGGGGGATGGAAAGGAGAATAACTAGAGTTGTTATAGTGGGGTCTGTCAAAGAAAAATTGCTTAAGTCTGATGCATCTAAAGAAACACAGAAGATCCTCATGTAGGTCAAATAAATTACTGTGGTCTGTGGGAACAAAAGGTAAAGTCCTTTCTCAGAAGTGAAATTTCCTGGCTAGACGGAGTATGTTTAGACAAGCTAAAGATTGGAATTGTTTCCATGGTGGCTTCAAGCGTTGTGTCAGGTGGAGTCAACTGTCGGGACTCCATTGATAAAATGTGTGTCAGGTCTAGCATTTGCCCAAATACTGATACTGATAGCTGGGGCTCGTTTTTCCCTTTGTCGTGTCTGCATCTTAAGTCTAAAAAATGGGTAGGGAGGAGAGGTGGTGGTGGTCTACTCTGCCTTCTGTCTCAGCCACTGCCCTCCCTGGTGTGACAGTCCTTGATGGAGGTGTTGGAGGAGTTGGAAGTTGTTATTGTTCAGTTGTCAGTCAAAATACTTTATTCGGTTTGTGTTAAAACCATAAAAAGCCTGCTTGACACATTTTATACCAAAGAGTTATCAAACCATGAATTACATTAAAAATATTGACAGTATACAAAAATTTTAAATACAGGATACATATAATAAATTCATTTTGGGTAAATAACATAAGACCACGTTTCAGGGCTAAGGCATCCATACATTCAATTAATTCAGATTGGTGCATTAGGACAAGTTATACATAACTTAATGTTTCTCTTAATTCCAACTGCCCCCGTAAGGAAACTGGCAACATTAAAAATTTCCCACACATTTGATAATAACTGCAAATAAAGGAGAGCTGGCCTAACTTGCAGGAAGCCTTTGTTAGCTAGAATTGGGAGGATAAAACGCTTCGAATTTCAATAAAGTGCTCACAGAAGAAAATAAAATGCGTTGTATCCTGTACAGAGAAATCATCACATGAACAAGCCCCCAGATCTTCCACCCTCTTCCAACCTGGTGACTCTGCAAGGAGGAAATGAAATTGGTTCAGTCTGAATCTGATCAGTAGGAATCGATGATTGGGGTTTGTGACGATATCCAAATATGGTTCAATATTCAGGGTGGTCTTCTGCAATTGGTGAGCCCTTACCGTCCGCTTTGCCAACTCCCTTTCTTCTCTAGCCATGGCAGCCATTAGGAGACATGAATCCTTAACCCATTTGACGTCCCCCTTCAACGGCTTTTCAGGCGAGTTATATATCTCGGGTCGGCCCAATTTCACTGTCAAATTATAAACATATCTGAACCAGGGGATACGATTCCCATCGTCGAGAGCTAAGCAGTCTTTTAGGATTTTTTGATTTAGCTCTAGTTCCGGGTTCAACCAGGTCAAGATCCATTTTAAAAGAGGTGCCATGGCTATTAAGTCCTCCACAAAACTAGCTCCACACTCCTGATGAACAGTATAGCCAGCTGTGGATTGTGGGACAGATAAAATATTTCTAAAAAAACTTATCTTCAACAACCTGAATAGCCTTCACATTCCTAATTCCCCAAATGTCAGCACCATACATTGCGAGGGAGACGCATTTCGCTCTGTATATCTTCAGAAGGGCTTGCATTGGTCTAGCCCCCAATTTACGTGCTAAGCCCAAAACAGCAGACGTTGATCTGGCCAGGACATTTCTTTTTGCTAGAATTTGTGGTGTCCAAGAGCCTTGGTCGTCAAATATAATTCCTAAATAAGGGAAGGTAGATACCCTAGACAATACATTCCCCTCGCAATGAAAGGTTTTAGCCCTTTTGGTTTTACAACCAATTGTCATTATGTGGGACTTGGAAAATTTGCCACTACGGTCTAGGGATTTCATGAAGGCCGCGAAGGACTTTAAAAGTAGTTGTAACCCCACCGCAGTTCGTGCTAAAAGGGCCCAACCTGCCCAAGTGGCGTATTCTGGGGGGGTTGGTATGTGCTATTGTAGAATTCATCCCATAAATAGGGGTACATTCTCTCTTTTTTGTAGTTCTAAATGCCCTTTGTATTTTAATAATATTTTTGTTTTGTTACAAAGTATCGAATGTGGCCTAGTACTGTTTATTTTATCTAGCATATTCTGCGCATTTGTGAGAACTCATTGCATGTTCTTTTCTTTCCTAAACCCCCTCTACTTTTTCTATATTACAGAGGGTACTATACTACTGCCATTTGATTGATATGTAAATAACTGCTAATTAGGAAGTAGGGCCCGATGTAGGTGGCTAAACACCGGTCGGTAACGGTGAAAATCGGTAAATTTCACTGTTACCGACCGGTATTTAGCCAATTGCAATTTTTGTAATACCGAATGGATTCGGTAATAAGGAATTGGTAAAATAAGGAAAACCAGTTACCGATTCCTTATTACTGAATCGGAGATACCGAAAACCCCAAATATCGATTCGGTAAATAAGAATCGGCAAAAGAGATGTACCAAAAATCGGTAATACCGAATTTCATGAAATTTGGTATTTAAGAGTCGGTAATTACCACTGACTCAAAGCAGGTGGTAATCATGTGCACAGCATTTAAACAGCCCCAAAATGCAACAGTCTCAACACAATGGCGGCCCTCTACGTTATTGCAAGGCGGCTACAACTACAAGCAGCAGGAATGAGGATCTGGAGAAGGGAGGAAGCCACATACATACAGCGCATCACACTTTTCCGACTCACTGAGGCAGAAATTCATGAAAGGTACAGGCTACACCCCCAAACTATCCTTGACCTGATACAGGACCTGCACCCACTCCTGGAGCATCCTACACCAAGGGCGCACGCTATGCCACCACATGTCCAGGTGCTCTGTAGCCTCCACCTATTAGCATCAGGAAGTTACCAGGGGGTGATAGCTGCGGCAGGTGGTGTGTCGCAGAGCTGCCTGTCTTGGTTCCTTAACAATTTCCTGGATGCCATGATGCAAAGAATGCATCACTACATACGCTTCCCCACCACACAGGCCGAACTGCAGAAAACAAAAACAGACTTCTACCAAAAGGCACAGTTCCCGCATGTTATAGGGTGCATTGATGGGACACAGATACCTATCTGCCCACCTGCAGCCAATGAGTACATCTACCCTAACAGAAAATCCACCCACTCCATCAATGTGCAGGTCATCTGTGATGCGGCCAACAGCCTCACTGACATCATGGCAACATTTCCTGGGAGCACCCGTTGACTCCTACATATTACACAACAGTGGGATATGCACACGTCTGGCTGGGGGAGAATTTAGAGAAGGATACCTGCTAGGTAAATCACTGTGACACACCCTGATGTATACTGCTGATGAATGTGTTGGTGTTTGCTATTAATGGCACTTTCTTTCTCACCTAGGAGATAGCGCATATGCCGAGCGGGCTTTCATCCTCACTCCTTACCTAAACACATCAACCCCAAGTGAGACACAATATAATGCTGTGCACAAATCAACACGCAACGTGATGGAGCGAACGTTTGGACAATTGAAGAGCAGGTTTTGCTGCCTTCATAAAAGCGGAGGCGCCCGTCAGTACCGACCCATCATCTGCTGCAAGATCATCGCTACATGTGCTATGCTGCATAACCTGGCAACTAAGAAAGGGACAGCAGTCAATTTGACCAACTCCGAGGACGATGATGATGACTGTCAACAGCCAGAGCCCAGTGCAGAAGGAGCGGCACCAGCACCAGATGGGAGACAAAGACGGGCTGAGATTACACAGAACTATTTCTAGGTACATAAGGAGATACAGCCAGTAATTGTGTGTGAGTGAAGTAGTTTAATAGCATGTCACTACGCCACATCATGAAGGGCTTAACATAGCAGTCCCAATTCCAAAAAGCCTACAAAGCCGTCATGGGTTAATTCACCCATGTTTCAAAAACAAGTGTGCCTGGCATTGCCTCCTGTGCCCATGCACAACATTTCTTCTTCCTCTGTGTACACTGTACTCCCTGGCAATCTGTCCTGTGCCACCACTTTGCGTTCCACTGCACCTCCTGGACTCTGTAACAGGGGGCGTTTCACTACTGCGGCTATTTGTCTCCTCACTGTCCACCACATCACCATCACCAGTATTGGCAGTCTGATTATTTTGTAGCACTTCAAGTGCAGTGGTCACTTGCTACATCCCAGCTGCAGTATGCCATCTCCTCCTGCATGGCGCCTGCAGAGAAGTGGAACTCGAGAGGCAGTTCACCGCCTTGGTGTAGCTCTCCATTTTATGCCTCTCCCTGCGCCTTGCCATTCTGTAATGGTCCATCTTGCTGCACAGCAGCCTCACTGAGTCGGACATGTCCCACATGCCCTCAGCCATGTCCCTCATTCCCTCAGGTAGTGTTGTGCTCATTGTGCAGATGCCCATCTCTATGCACTGCAAGTATGCTGTCATGTGCCCCATCTGTCACTGAACTGATCGGATTGTCTTTCCTTGCAGGCGCTGGACATTCAACTTGTTCACCTCCAGACCTGCATAGACACTCTGATCCTCGCCCTGCGAAGGTGGACTGTGTGCCCTAGCCCTGCAGCGTTTGGCTCCTCTGTGTGGTCGCTCTGTGGAGGACTGTGTACTGCATTATTGCTATCGTCTGGCACCGTTGGCTGTTCTTCCCCCCCGCTGTCCTCGTCGGACAACTCCGTCTGTTGGAGGCTGGCAACTGCATGCCTCCTGGGTCTTGGAGATGATGGCGTTAGTGATGCCAGTCCTGATGCCGGTGTTGATTTTGGTGGTGTTAATGGTGGTGGTGTTGATGGTGGTGGTGTTGATGGTGATGGTGTTTACGGTGGTGGTGTTGTGGTCTGGCCCGGTGGCGAAATGACATCCTCCTCCTCCGCTCTATCTCTCCGGGGTGCCTTTCCTGCCTTGCCTGGCGCAGCCCTGTGCGATGTCTCCCCTGTGGAGACAGATTGTATATTATTTCACTTGTCTGGCAGCATTTGCATGCAAATACATTTCATGTCTGCCAATAAATCGGACTGTCCTCTGCTTGCTTATCGCTGATGTGCGTCACATGCTTTGGGTTCAGTGGGCTGACTGTTATGATAGGTGTTATACTGATTACATCTCCCATAATGCATTGCTGGTGTTTAGTAAAACCTGTACTGGAGTTGGATTCACACTGCCTCATTGGGGAGTGGGGAGCACAGCTTGGTGTGCATGCATATTACCTTGTTTGGTTGCAGCTCTGGCTGAGCTGTCGGCATCCCTGATGCCGCTGACACTCTCAGGCTCAATGGTGGACTCCACAAGCAGTTCCAGGGCAGTCGTGCAGGTGCTCTATTTTTTCCACCTCCTGTTAGGTTTGCTTGCTTTTTCCTTTCAGACATCCTCTTCTTCGCCATACTCCCGAGGTCATACCACCTCTTTTTTAGGTCATCCACGTCACGGTGGGTCACACCTATGGAATTAATGTCCTGGATTCCAATCCATATTTTTCTTTTTTCTGACTCAGGCACTTGTAGGGATTTTTTACCAAATAGCTTGGTGTGTTCCTTTGCCACCTCCTCAATTAAGATCTCAAGCTCCCTCTCACTAAATGTAACTTTTCTTTTCCTTTCTGCACCATCAGTTTCCCTGTCCTGGCTGTCCAATCTGGTGTTTGATGTCAGGTAGTAAAGTTGCTCCTGTTTATCTTTCTCTGCTGCCTGCCTCTCCAACAGCTTCTGGTTCAGTGCAGCTGCTTGGGTGTGGCCACTTCCTCGTTGGGAGTAAATAGGATGCACAGGATTGGCTGATTCCTCAATTGCAGGAATTTTGAATTACCGATTCGGTATTTATTGATTTGGTAATTCAGAATCGGTAATACCGATCGGTATTAAGGATTCTGTATTTTTTTTCGGAATTTTACCGATTCGGTGAAAATTACCGAATTTTTACCTACATCGGAAACACCGATTTCTTAATTCCGAGTCGGTAAAATTTGGTATTAAGAAATCGATATTTCACAATTACCTACATCTGGCCCGTATTTTTTATGTATCAAAATCTATCTCTGATCCTACCTTTCGTTTCACATAGACACATGTTGGCAGCTCCAGACTCCAGGTCTTTGCCCCCTTGTGTCATTCTTTAACATCCCCCAGGAGTACTGGAGTAGTTCCTTTCTACCCCTCCGACCAGGTCTAATGTTCTCACTTGCCTTTTTACTCCCAGCAGCCACTGCTGCATACGCTGTATCCAATTGTAGTATTGGTTCCCATATCTGTACTTTTGGACTTTATTTTGCACCCTAATTGTCTCTTGAAAATATTACCTGTTGAGATGTTGTTTGTTACCAGATTCACCCAGGTCTCAACTGGGTTTATGAGTTTTCTCTTGTTTTCTTTCTTGGGAAAACAATTGAAGCATATTTCACAGTTTTGAGGTCACTAGCTACAACTTGTAATTATTGTCACTCTATGGATGAAGTGATTCGAAATCAGTCGTCTGATAAAATTAGCAGTAGAAAAGTTTGACAAGATTTGCTAGCAGTTACGGTTCCTGGTTTGGAGCAAGTAAATAAAACAGATCAGGAAGGGTACCCTGCTTTGTAAATTAATTAAATGCAATTAAGACTGCTTGGCATGGAAAGGTGCAACGTCTAGAGATACAGCCAAAAGCAAATAAACAAAACAAATGAGGTGTGAGAAAGGTGAAAAATTAGAGACAAGTAAATTGCTGCTTCAGGTGCGGTAATGCGTTTCACATTGGAAGTGAAAAAATGTCTGGCTTTCCACCATGGGCCTTATTACAGATAATCTGCGGCCCCTTCTGTAATACCAAAGTGCCCTGGGGGCATGCAAAGCGGGCGAACGTGCCTGTTGTGCCCCCGGGGCATGGGGCGCTGGGAGTAGAGAAGCGATAAGTGCTGTAGCACCACCAAAATAATCCAGCAGTTCTTTAGTAGGGAAGTGAGCACTAAGGAGACCTTTACGTTTATTTTACATCTTGTCATATTTGATGTTCAAAGGCGAATGTAAAGCGTCACGGAATTACTTTTAACAAACTGCTGCTCTTTGAACATGAAGATTTGTATTTACTTTTCTTTCCCGTGGTTGGAAGTGAGGGAATTTTGCAATGTCAATCCAGTGACAATCTTGCTGGGTTACAAGCATGAAATGAAAGGCTGCAGAATGTCAAATGTTTTCTAACACACAACAAAATGTATATACTTGTATGTGAACTTTACCAGTACTTCAAACTATATCAGCAGAAAGAAAACTAAAAAGGATGCACTATAAACCATTGGGCCTACACTACTCGCCCACATCTCGTCTGCAGAGTAGGCATGGTTCATTTGTTACACTTTGTGTAACTCTTGGGTTATTTCGCATCCCTTGGCTTCACTGACATAACATTGAAGACAGCATCCCCACTCTGAAAATTGTTCCAGCAACACTGCGTTTCACAATCAGTAGCTGTAGTGCAAGGAGCTACTTTGCACAAAGATAGAAAGCAAATACCTGGGGCAACAATAGAGTGACTGATTTGACTGAGAAAAAGAAATAATTTAGGATGTGGCAAACAAGAAACAAGATGGCTCACCATTTACATCGACAAGTAAGGCACGGATGGATGGGTATTTCTTTAGCAACAGTGGAATGAAGAAGACTAAAGTCAAATTGTTTGTGTATGAGTAGATATCTATTGAAATAGCAAGGAAATGGTAAAATATAAATACAACAAAACAAATTGACTTTTTTTCTGCAGCAATGAACCGTCTTGCTTATTAGTCTAGAAAGAGTAAAGGAGGCTACACAATATTCTGCATCCCAGTCATCACAAACGGGTGTTATAGGCCTACAAGCAAGTAGCTGGGGATGCAAATTGGGAGGATATGTTTAATGAAATATTGGGAAAACTAAAGAGTTTCTGCCACAATTCAATTCTAAAGTAAAGTCGAAAACTTGTCAACATTAGTTACGTAGAACACAAGTGGAGTTGATGGATGTGTGCTGTTATGTTCAAGGAAGTGGGTCAGCCTATGTCCACTTCCCCTGCAGGGGTGGTCCATGGGTAACCCCTCCGCTATTAGTCTCCATAGTCACAACTCGTGATGTAGGAATATGGACTTTAAAATAAACAGACGTGATGGCGTTGCCAGGGAGTACCAACTGAGACTACTATGAGGTGTCACATATTTTATGTTAGCAATGTGGGCCATTTGTTCCTGTGCACTCTCACACACACACACGCACCACTGGCGCCGAGGGAGGCTCCTACCCGCCTCCTACCTCAGCTGCCTGCTATTGCTGTGCCGAGGGTCTGCTGAGGCTCGTGTCTGAATCGTTCTCGGCATCGGCGCCTGCCTGGGACCCCTCTGCCGTGGTATCCTGCATGTTCTACTGGCTGCTGGGCCACATGTACTGATCCAAATGCTCAGCACTACCGCTCATTGATGGCTGCAGGGCTGCCAGCTGTGCCGGTCTGAGTCTGTGGGCTGTGAGGAGCGCGTGCCTTCCGCTGGATGGGCCACTCCCTTCAAAAAGGCCGGCCTGTAGCTCCAGGTGATTGTTGTTGCTGACAACAGAAGTGGCTGCCTGCTTAAAGTGGACAGGCTCCGGTCCTTCCTCCAATCGTCAGCTCTAGCGTCCAGTGCTTCGGTGTTCCCCAGTCTGCCACCAAGACATGCCAATAAAGAAGAAAAAAACTGAAAGTACAGGGGGACGTGTGGTTGAACGTTTACGAGCAATGGCAGTGCCCACATAGCAGAGGCCGTTTTGAGGGTGTCTTCCTCTTTCACTGGGCACCAGCAGTGCTTCTTAGCTGCCCCAGGTTGGTGGTCTCTGTTTTTTCTCTTCTGATGGTGAACACACATAGACAAAAGGAAGATCGCTCATGTGAGATATAGTGGTTGACATTTTGGGCTGAGTGTGTTACACCTAATGAGAACCATGAGGCAGTACCTCTAACCATCAAACACCTGACAAGGGGATACATGATCTGTGCTAGTCTATTTTAAAGCCCCATATACTCTTCTACTGGTGAATCCACTACGTCAGCCATACCCCGGATGGAACTATTTCTGAATGATGGCCCCCGCACCAGTGCAGGCAGCAAAATGGAAGGACTGGTGTAGCATCTCGAAACCTACTTTGCGACCATACACCTTGACAATGACAGACACCGCCCTGTGCTCCTACACCTGGGTGGGTCAGCCATACACAAACTGGGAAAGTCAATTGTTGAAGGCAGTCCCCCTTGCACGTATGGCATGCTAAAGTGGGCCCTAACAGCCTATTACAAGCCACTGGCAAATCCTATCTATGAACATTTTCTAGTGCATCATACCAGGCAGCTGCCTGAAGAATCAGTGGATGCTTTCTATACCCTCCTGAGAGCACCAAGAACTTACTACGGATGCGGAGCCTCTTACCCTCACCAAGGAATTTGCCCTGTGCAAGACAAGTGATGCTCAACATGCAACAAATGTTCATAGTCATCAACTCCCCATAGGGGTCAGAAGCCCCTGCCAGTCAATGCCTTGATTGCGTCTGACATGCCCATGGATGAGGGTGACATGGATGATGATGATGTCGAAGGTGCAGTCCACGTGATCAATGCTTTGCAACTGGAAGGATACCCTCGAAACCACACTATGAAATGTACCATATTATTGGGTGGCAGCAGGTGCAGGTTCTAATTGACACTGGAGCATCCATAAACATCATGGCCCAGTCCATGCTACTTACCCTACTGGAACAGCCTACCCTGAGGACCACCACTACCAAAGTATTCGCCTATGGCTCAATCTCTCCACTTCCAACTGGGGAATTCAGTGCTTCTTTCCTGAGCAAGACCTAAAAACTTTGGTCCAATCTTTGGTACTTTCCAAATTGGACTACTGCAACACTCTCTTTGTTTGCCCCCCCAAATCTCACCTTTCGCCTCTAAAATCCATCCTCCACTCAGCAGCTCGCTTTGTATATGGGGCTAAAAGAAATGATCACATCTCACCCCTACTGTTGTCTCTTCACTTGCTTCCTATCGAAACAAGGCATATTTACAAGACTGCCTGTATCAACCACAAACTCTCACACACCTCCACCCTATGCTATCTGGCTAATAAACTCAAAATCTCTGGCGGCTCTGGACCTTCATGCAATGTGGAACACTTACTGCTTGAACCTCCTACATTCGAAAGGGAAAGGTTAATAGCTCAATTCTTCTCTGGTAATCCGACCAGAATCTGGAACTCACTTCCTCCATCCCTCCGAACCACCACCTCTTTCCAGACCTTTCAAAACGGATGTTAAAACTCTCCTCCTCCAAAGGCTCTTCCTGGAATAATTCAACCCTTTTCTTGCCCCTTACGGTCATCTAGCACTCTCATGAGGTCAACTTGTAAATATGTATTTCACTGCTTTAAACCTAACGCTGACACCTTTTAATTTTTACAATATAAATGTGCAAATAGTTAGTGTTGGAACTGCATATATGTAACTTGTTAGCATGCTCAGTCTTTCTCCTGCACCTTTGTAACTATATATATTTATGTAACTTGTTAGCGTGTTTAGTGTATCTTGTGTACCTTACCTGGTTCTTTTGTAAAGTGCTCTGACACCTTTGGGTAAAGTTTGCTCTACATAAAACTGCATTAAATAAATAAATAAAAATAAATAAGTAAATTGGCCGGGGTATTCACAACTGAAATTGTCCATGAGTCTCATTCAACTTGTACCAAGGTTTACGTTACCAAAGGAGGCAGAGCGCCTTCAGCTCGTCGTGTTTGCACTCAGCATACACCAAAAAGTGTGGATGATTTGCTGGCTCAGTTTCCATCCCTGTTTGATGGGCATACACTGCCTTAAAAACCGTCTATTATGTTTGCACATTGATGACTCAATCCAACCTGTGGCCCTGAAACACCAACGCTTAGTGTTCCACCTAAGACCAGAGGTGGAAGAGGAATTGCTAAATCTGGAACAGTCAGCTATCAGCGAAAGGGTGAGCAGCCCAACTCCATGGGTGTCCCCAGTTGTTGTGGCACGCAAACCTAAGCAACCTGGGGAAGTTTTAATATGCGTGGACATGCGCCTACCCAACATGGTGATCAAGCGTGAGTGGCACCTGACACCCACAGTTGATAATATGGTGCCAGCAGTGAGTGGCTCCCAATGATTTTCAAAAATGTACCTGCGAGTGGGATATCATTGTTAGACCTGTCAGCCCTTTGGGTGGTCCCTCCTTATTTTTCTTCCTTTTTGCCTTCTATTTTTGTGTCCACTGTGATTTTTGGGTGTTGACCTTAGGTCTCTGGACACCTCATTATTACTAAATAGTAATGAGGCGCATGTGCCCTTCTAAAATGGAGGAAGAGTAGGTGCTCTTCTACAAAATGGTGGCCTGTCTAGATTTACCTCACAGCCTTGGGCCATAGGGTGACATGAAGGGTTCCAGAACCTTCTGGTCCACTCTAGTCACACTGGGCCCAGGCTATATAAGGTGGAATGTTGGACGGCCATTTTGTATTGTATGAGGAGAGTGACCAAGCTGGAGTACAGGCTGTGGAGCGAGGAGATTGGCGTACTGTGGGGGGTTTGATTGCCTCTAGGGGCTGCTATCCCTACTTGTTGATGCTACCCCCCACCCGTTGACCTGACCCGGCAAGAACCTTTACATCTGGTACCACTAACGTGATAGTGGCCTTGGACTACCGCAGGTGGGGCGGTCAGGACGTGGACTGTGAGTGATTGACAGGTGAGGGTGACTGAGGCTGCCTCCCCTGTGAGGCTAGGACCTTTGCAGACTAGACCCTTGCCCTTGCTGTCACCCAGTGCCCCGGCGCGACCAAACTCCCAGCTGCCTTGACGTGTCCCGCCTGAGTCTGCCTTCCGTGACAAAGAACTTACTGAATCACCGCCGCAGACTCCGGGTCGTCCTGCACTCCCCGCGCTTGTGTGGCCTCACCGCCGCCGGCCCGTGAGAATTCCTGTGGTGGGGGCGCTGCTTTTGTAAATTGGAACCAGCAGCGCCCTCATGTCTGGCCCCATGTTATGATAACTGGAGGTGGGAGTGTGTGTCGGGCCTCGTTGGAGGGCCGGTCCCCGGCTGAGGAGAACCTGGGGGGGCCAGCGTTGACAGGGAGTGCGCTGCATCAGGAAGTTGGTTGCCAAGCAGAAGAGGCCTGGATAGAGCCCCGCCCCGGTGTTGACAAGGAGAGCGCCCGGAAAGAGTGAGGTGGGATTGAAGGAGGCCGAGGGAGGAGTTTACCCTCATTGTGGGCGTGTGGTGGAGTAACGCTGAGACGGCAGGAGCAGCTGTGGCTGAAACACATCCTGTCTCCGGTGCGGGTCCCGCCTCACTGATTTGGGCCACAACTGCTATCTGGGTCCCCAGTGGGGAAAGCCTTGACCCCTCAGACTGCCGGTATCTGCCGGAACGACTGATAGTACGTCTAACCCAGAAGTAAGCAGGGATTTAAGCTAGAGGGAGGTGCGTCTGACAGAGGCCTCTACTGGGCCTAATGGTTATCTGGACTTCCTGCCCCATGAAGAAAGAATGAATGGTGGGGCCGGGAAGCTATAATCAGCGGAACCACTCTGGGAGGTTTCCTTTTTGTAAGAGATCAGCAAACTAAAGGGACAGCTGCTGATCCATCTGTAGCTATCCAAGAACCAAGTCATTGTGGAATAACCAACGGAAGGCATGTTTATTCACAAGGAGTAATGTGTACATCACCTGACTAAACGCATGATCTTTAACTCTTTTCTAGTCTAATGCATGTTCAGTCTTCACAAGGTGAAGGCATTTCGTAACTGATTTTATGCTCATGTGTTTTAATGAACATTACCTGCCTTTTCCATTCTAGGCATTACTTTGCTTGATAAATAATGTAACCATCTGCTTGATTTTTGCTGATGTGACTTACTATTGATTTGTCTCTAGGCCTTTCTCTAATCACTTTTATATTTAAACGGGACATTACCTGAAATGGATTTTTGCATCTATCCTGCTGATTAGTACTATGGCAGAATAAGGTTCACTAGCATCACATGATTTAATGCCAAGTCATGGGTTTACAGAGACAGGAACATTAAATGTAAAATGATGATGTGTTAAGGCTGACGCAACTGAAGTCAAATTTAAAGGAAAGATAAAGCTTTTATACTTTTCAAGGAAACAAGGGACCCCTATATTAACATCTAGCTAAAAAAAGGGAATTTAAACAGTAAGATTCTGGATGAAACAGCCACAGTAGGTCACCATTCCAAGAAAACTTCTCACACAAGATACTGTGGTGGGGGCAGGGGCAGTCTGAATGTCTTTAACCTTGACAGGATCAGCCATCACCACCTTCTCCACCCATGTGGGTTTTAAGAGGTGCAAGTGCATCAGTTTTGGCATCTCTAGTGACGCCAAAGTGTTCCAGGACACTATCAGGAGTGTCCTTGCCGGGCTAAAGGGTGTCATCAATGTCAGTGATGATATTCTGGGCCACACCCCCACCCCGGAAGACCATTTTGATTGGCTGAGGGCTGTGTTTCAACACCTTCAAGAAAATGGACTGGCACTTCACTAGGAAAGGTGCGCTTTTCTGAAAAAGGAGTTGGCATTTTTTGGATACCGGTTTTCTCAAGAAGGAGTTTCACCTGATCCTGTCAAGGTTAAAGACATTCAGACTGCCCTGCCCCCACCACAGTATCTTGTGTGAGAAGTTTTCTTGGAATGGTGACCTACTGTGGCTGTTTCATCCAGAATCTTACAGACCTTACCACTCCTCTCAGGGAGCTGACCAAGACCAACACCAATTGGAACTGGGGGCCAGACCAGGAGAAAGATTTCCAAGCCACCAAACTGGCACTGTCGGCATATACAACCTTGGCATACTTTGATCTGGCCAAGGAATTAGAACTGTCTGTTGATACCAGCACTATTCGCCATGGGACAGTGTTGTCGCAGAAACAGTGCAGCCGAGGGTGGCTCCAGTGGCTTACGCCAGCCATGCGCTAACAGAAATGGAGCAACAGTACTCCCATATTGAAAAGGAAGCCACTGTGGTACATTGGGGGTGCCGGCGTTTTAATTTGTATCTCTACGGTCAACCATTTGTGATACACACAGACCCCAAACCTCTGATCCCATTGTTCACGGGGTCCTCCTCCAAGCCTCCACCCCTATTGAAAAATGGATTCTTCAGTAAAAAGAATATGACTTTTCCCTAGTCTTCCATCTGGGGACCCAGTATCATATGCACTATTTATCGAGGCATGCCCAGCATGCTACGATGAGTGAGGAGCTGAACACAGAGGAAGTTGAGAAATATGTACAACTATTTGTTGACCGTTCCTGGCCACTCCCTATCTTGTTTGAAGAGATCATCAAAGCCACCTCCCTAGAAGAGTGCCTCCTTGTCAGCATCACAGCTGTGTGGTCTGTAAGATGGCATAACCTGGTTGACAAGGCCTCATATCGCAAGGACCTGCAGATCCTCCAGCACCTATCATCACTCTGAGACTCTTATCTCCTGAGGTGGAAGCCGGGAGAACGCTTGTTTGCATTTTTAAAATAAAATTGATCGTGAGACTGTGATTTTATCTACCTTATCTCCTCTCCCTGGGCACTTATTCTTTGCTTATCACAACCTTGGCATCCCCGCGCAGCTAATCTTAGCGCTGCCGCGGGTTACAACAACAATCTTTTTGCCGCCATTACCGAGAGCCCTCAGGCCACGCCCACTACCATTAGGCCACGCCCCCTCCTATAAGCTATGTGCATTCCCCGGACGCGCAGTGGACGAGCGCAGCGGGCGCGCCGTCTGCGCCCCTAATGCGAGCCCGTCTGCGCCCGTCCGCCCCAGTCCGGGCCCAGGGGCCAGCCAAGCCGGCTACCCTATCTCATACTCGGCGGACTCCCTCAGGGCGCTGCAAATCCCCTACCTCACTCCCTCCCCTTCCACGATTGGACGCATCACCACAGCTGGCATAATCTCGCCTAATCCACGCCCCCCCAGTCGGAGCTCTCCCTCCGCCAAACCGGCAGAGGGTGATACCACCATCCGGGTGTGCTATCTCAACACCCGCTCCCTGGTAAAACATCAAGCTGACATTTTCATCCTTCTTTCCACCGAGAAGCCTGACGTACTCCTGCTCACAGAAACCTGGTTGACTGCAGATTCCCTCCATGACATTCTGGCGGCCCTCCCCCAAGATTACTACATCCTCCGTGCCGACCGTCCGGGTAATCGCCCTGGGGGCAGGGTGGTGGCCATAATATCCAAACGTCATAACTTCATCTCCATATCCTCCCTCACCCTCCCGGAAGTAGACAATCTTATGTTCAGCTAAAAAACGGACACCGGAGCCTTAACACTCGTCCTCCTTTACCGACCCCCCACCCTATGCCATCTTTCTCGGCCACCCTGACCGAACAGCTGATCAATCTACTCACCTCTCACCCCAGATTCGCCCTCTTCGGCGACCTCAACTACTGGTTCAACTACGCGAATGCCGGGCCCCATGCCACAGAGCTCTTTGAGGCTCTTACCAGCCTCAACCTGGTCCAACAAATCACCTCACCCACCCACATCAAAGGCCACATTCTGGACCAGACCTGGACTCAAAATCTCACACTCTCCCTCCCTTCCGTCTCCCCTTGCACCTGGTCAGACCACTACCTAATTAAAACCTCCCTCACTGTCACTGGCAGAACCTCCGTCCCCCTGATGGCTGGCGGCCTCTCACGCAAATGGTTCTCCTATGACTCCCAAGGCTTCCTTACGACCCTATCCGACACCCGGCCTGCCCTCAACCCGCTAACTAACATCGACAAGTTAGAAAGCGATATTGGTACCTGGCTCAAATCAGCTAGTGACCAATTTGCCCCCCTTACTAAATTCCCCCCGACCAGACACCACAACTCCCACAGATGGTTCTCGGACGACCTCAAAAAACACAAATTGAAGGTACGTCAGCTGGAAAGGACATGGAGACGCAACTACTCTGAACCAGACCGACTGCAATACACTTCCGCGCGCAGAGATTATAAAAACGCTATCTCCTCAGCTAAATCGGCCCATTTCTCAAACCGAATTCTGTCCGCGGACAACAAATCTAAGGAAGTTTTTAAAATCATGAATGAACTCACCTCCGACGACAGAACTCTCCCAGGTCATACCCCCACCCAAAGTACTTGTGATGCTCTCAATCTCTTTTTTGTTGAGAAAATCATCAAAATTAAGGCTTCTATCCACTCCCCTCCGCAGATCACGGCATCCGACACTCCTCCCACCAACTCATCCGTCTTCACTGATTTCCCTACCCTCAATCCCGTCTCCCTAGCGGAGCTCGCGTCCCGGGTAAAATCGGGCTCTCCAAACGATAGCTGCCCTCCTTCGATCTTACGGAGCGTCTGTCACTCTCTTCCCGAATGCATCCTTCCTCTGCTGAATGGTTCGCTCAGCACAGGTATCGTCCCCAGCATTTTCAAAGAGGCCATCTTAGTACCCCTCCTGAAGAAACCTGGTGCTGATCCGGCAGAATTATCCAACTACCGCCCATATCGCTTCTGCCATACCTCTCTAAATTAATCGAAGCTCATGCCACCCGTTGCCTCTCCAACTTTGTTGAGACCTCATGCTACCTGGAGCCTAATCAGGCTGGCTTCAGGCCAGCCCACTTCACTGAGGCCGTCTTCTTGGCTGTCCTCGACACGCTGAGGAAAAACGCTGACTCTGGGACCCCCCAGGGCCTCGTACTCCTGGATCTGTCGGCCGCGTTCGACACGGTTGATCATAACATCTTGCTTCACCGTGTCGAACAGGCTGGCATCCAAGGCCCTGCCGTGCTTGATATGTAACAATCTAGGCAATCATAGAAAGAAACGGATCAATGTCAGGACTAATAGTATCAAGGAAATTAAGCTACAACAATATAATAAAGTTCCAGTATTTTATTGATAATTAAACAGAAAATCACATTTCAAGACTTAAAAAAGAATCAAGTTAAAAAATTCTACAATTGGAGAATTGACATAATAATAAAAAACATTTTACATATTAAAACATTTATATTGGTAAACAACAAGTTAAGGAGGAATAAGTGGCAAGTTGGTACTCTACGCGCGTTTCGGCGACCAGCGCCTTCTTCTGGAGCAGCCACGAATGATTCTATAAAGTAAAATTCATATACAAGAAAGAAAATTACCAACAATACTGATTAAAAAAATATATATAATGAAGTACAATTTTAACAATATCTTTTGTAGCCTAAAACCTTGTCAGATTACTAGATGTATAACATGTCATAGTACATTCATATTAGCATTTTCATTTCCTTACGACACTTGCCATTGTCATTTATCTCTCAAGGCGCGATGACCAATGAGTAATGGTGAAGGATACCTAAGGGGGACAGGTGCATCTATTTTATAGTTGTATGGAAGTACAGAGATGATGCCCATTGTATGGTCTCTAAAAAATTGAGACAGTATTCAGCTCACTATCTCAAATATGTATTCTCTACATTTATGATAAGTAGGTAATGTACAGGCAGAAAAATTCTAGTTGGATTGCATCCTGAGAGCTCAATCGGTTTTTACCGGTAACAACACGTTTTAAGGCACTTACATGATTGAGATTTTTTTAGATGTGTAGATCAATTGCTTGGGTAAAACTGAACCAGCGTCGATATTCTTTATTTTGAAAGTTTGTACTAAAAATTACAAAAGATAGGGTAAGTGAACCTTGTAGATATAAGAATCAAATTTCATATATCAATGTTTTACATGTCTATTGTTAATTTATACCTAGGATGTCCAACTGACTTCTTAATTTCTGTCTTTTACAGATGGATGTTATCTGATCGCCGATATAAATTTTCTGTTTTAGTAAAAATGAATAGTTATTAAAATCTCATAGTATATAGAGGTCTTATCAATTATGCAACTGTAGATATATGCAGGGTTTTAGGAGCTGTTGTACTCTATTTGGTTGTCCATTATCCTACAGCAATTTATTTGAAACGATTAATTTAGCAATTTACCTGATAAACTAAAAAGATTTTGAGGTTACTTCACTGATTTCCCTACCCTCAATCCCGTCTCCCTAGCGGAGCTCGCCTCCCGGGTAAAATCGGGCTCTCCAAACGATAGCTGCCCTCCTTCGATCTTACGGAGCGTCTGTCACTCTCTTCCCGAATGCATCCTTCCTCTGCTGAATGGTTCGCTCAGCACAGGTATCGTCCCCAGCATTTTCAAAGAGGCCATCTTAGTACCCCTCCTGAAGAAACCTGGTGCTGATTCGGCAGAATTATCCAACTACCGCCCCATATCGCTTCTGCCATACCTCTCTAAATTAATCGAAGCTCATGCCACCCGTTGCCTCTCCAACTTTGTTGAGACTTCATGTTACCTGGAGCCTAATCAGGCCGGCTTCAGGCCAGCCCACTCCACTGAGGCCGTCTTCTTGGCTGTCCTCGACACGCTGAGGAAAAACGCTGACTCTGGGACCCCCCAGGGCCTCGTACTCCTGGATCTGTCGGCCGCGTTCGACACGGTTGATCATAACATCTTGCTTCACCGTGTCGAACAGGCTGGCATCCAAGGCCCTGCCCTCAGCTGGATCTAGTCTTTCTTGACCGGCAGAACTCAAGCCGTTCGCCTGGGTCCTTACACTGCGCCCAAAACCCCTATGACCTGCGGAGTCCCCAAGGGCTCCTCTTTATCACCCCTACTATTCAATCTTTATCTTCGGCCCCTGATCTGCTCACTCCGAAACTGGGACGTCACAGTGTATAACTATGCTGACGATCTGCAGATCATTTTTCCACTCAATTCCCTGAACGCTGTGGACAACTTCCATCTCGCCATGTTACACATCCAGGAGTGGATGAATTGCAACCAACTGAAATTAAACCCTGGGAAAACTGAGCTCCTCCTTCCTGGCACCAGCCCTTCTTTTTGGGGAGCCCAGTTCTGGCCAGCTGAATTGGGCCTCCCGCCGACCCCTGCGAAATCTGTAAAGAGCCTCGGCGTGACCATCGACGCCGAACTCTCCCTTCGATCTCAAATTGGCACCGTGATATCATCTTGCTCGTTCCAACTCCGAAAAATCCGGAAAGTCAGCCACCTACTACCACCAGCTGCTCTGACCCAGGTAGTCATCTCCTTGGTACTCTCCGGCTTGGACTTTTTCAATTCCCTTTATCATGGACTCCCTAAATCACTATTGCACCGTCTCCAGGTAATACAGAACCAAGCAGCCCGCCTTCTCTACAAAACCCCCAAATGGCAGTCGGCTAAACCCCTGCTACATAAACTACATTGGCTGCCTATAGAACAAAGGGCGGCCTTTAAACTGGGCTGCCTCACGTTCAAAGTTCTCCATTGCACCAGCCCCGCTTTTTTGACTTCACTTATCAATCCATACTGTCCCAATCGCAATCTACGTCCTGCTCATCTTGACATTCTTGTCACACCCAAAACCAGAACCAACAAATTTGGTGGCCGCAGATTTGCCCTCCTGGCCCCAAAGTTTTGGAATCTTCTCCCCCTGATCATTAAATCCAGCAGCTCCCTCCTTCACTTCAGGAAGCTGCTCAAAACCTTCCTCTTCCCCCCACCCTGCTAATCCTGCACCTTCCAGCCTGTGTCTCACCTTTGTCCTATAGCGCCAGGAAACCCATGGTGTCAGCGCGCTCTACAAATCTCACATAACATAACATAACATAACATAACATCACTGACGACATCCCGCTATTTCCCTAGTAGAGAGCCAATGCAGACTTTGGCAGCCTCCCAGATGGCCGACACATTCTGGTGGTCATTGATGATTTTTCAAAATATCCCGAGGTGGAGACAAGGGAAAACACCATTGCCAAACAGACCATATCTTGTCTTGAAAAGATCATGGCCACTCATGGAATCCTCACAGAACTGCGTACCGACAATGGCCCTCCCTTCTACAATCAAGAGGTAATGGAATACCTACAATCCCGAGGTGTTCCCACTGGAAAATCAACCAACGATGGCCCCAGATGGAGTCCTTTATGCCGTACGTTAGTAAGGTGCTCAGAATTGCATTGGCCAATGGACAGTATGTGGACTGTGCCATCTATACTTATCTAAGGGAATATCGGCTGACTCCCCATTCCACCACTCAAGTAAGTCTGAGCTCTCTGTGCATGAATCGCACCCTTGGTGATGTTTTCCCTCAAATGGAAAGGTCATCAAGACTGCAGGAAAAGGTTGCTGACCAGCTACAGCAGCGTTGATCAAGGAATGAACATATGTCCCGAACTTGCAGAGCTAGACCAAGTTACATTGATGTTGGTGACCTGGTGATGGTAAGGAATAGACATTCCAGAGGAAAATCTGCGCTTACTTTTGAGCTCCGTCCATGGAGGTGCAATCTGTGAAAGGAACCATGATCACAGCCCAACGGACGAGAGAACCCATCAGTAGAAATGTTTAGATTTTCAAGCAATACCAAACTCCTGAGAGTGGGTCCATAACCCACCCTAGTGTGAGATCGGAGGTAGAGGAGTCGACTGAAGATGAGAAGCTGCCGTGTGGCAGCCCTGCTCCATCCACACTGCCCGGGGTGGTGCCTGTGCTCGCTGAGGGTGAAAGAAGTTGCGTCCCGGAAAGACGATCACCTGGTCCCCCTGGTTTCAGCCCGTTACCAGGGACTGATAATTCTGACGAGAGGAGAAATGATGTAAGTTATCAAGGGACTAGAAGATACCATTGCCCCCCCATCCTGTGAGGTCCTCTTGATTGAAGAACTTTGTATTGCCATAAAGAAGGAAAAATGATTGCACCTTTGTTTATGATGGTAAAATGTTTTTTTTTTTTTTTACTTTTCTGTTTCTTCTCTCTGTTCTTTACCCTTTTCGTTGTTGTATTCTTCCTTTTAGTTTCAGGAGTCTATTGTTAGCACAGGGGGAATGTTATGTTCGATGAAATGGGTCAGGCCATGTCCACTTCTGAGGAACTGAAATCTGAATTAGGCCCTGCAAGTAGACTAATGACACATAATAGTAAGATAGAAATTAGCGTGATGTACCTATTAGTCCTGGGAAAGTGTTCTTAGCGTTAGTAAACTTACACACCTACTTATTCAGTGATTTATGCACGCTTTACATTGGTTTTTGTTTGTCCTCAGTAATACGGGTTAACTAGACCAGCGCCATTTTGTGGCCTAGCCTGCTTGTAGCATTAATTGAAAACTACCTTTATAATTGGTGAGAGCCATTCTCTCTCAATGAGTCGGACACATGTAACAAACTGCTGCTTCTGCATGTTAGGCCTGTCAAGGTTGTAGGTGGGGGTAGGCCAGACAAGCACATTCCAGGAGGCGCTGTGCGGACTCTCCTAGAGCTATCAGAAGGGAGTCACCCTCACTGACCTTGCTATAACGAGCTGAGCTAAACTAAGGATGCTTTGTGTCCCATATATGATCTTTCCTTTGCACCAACCTGAACCAACTTGTATTTTTCCTTCTTAGGTAACGGTTTCGAAATGTAACAGTATATATATGATCTCTTGATAATGTGTCAGCAGTCGTCTCAGCGGACCTCGAGGGGTTAGGTCGCGATGGGCTCCTCTGGCAGAGTTGTTTGTTTAATAAACGATCGAACTTTCTACACTGCCAACTGACTGGTTATTGGTAATTGGTATTGGGGCTATTAGTAAGTATTGCTCTATATGGTCTTATTTATTTTTCGGTACTTCAGTTGGCGACTCTGCCGGGACTTCGCGTTGGGGTCGTCCCTCCGTAATCGGAAAAGAACGGGACATTGGGAAGGGTAATCTTGGTCAAGGGGGTGGACTGATCGAAGTTCGAGGGTTACTCCGCTCTCCCGATCAGGAGAGCCCCAGCTACTAGTGACCCCACGCCTGAGTCCAACGGGTGTAACCCAGAAGCAGACCGTGTTGGTCTTCAGGAGTTGGTTGTGGAGAAACTTGCAATCAAACCTGAGTGCACCAGGTGAGTGAATCGTCTTGTTTTATGTTGGATATCCCTTTGATTTTGATTTGGAGTATTTGGTGGTTCAAGACCCTGGAGAACTCTAAGGGGGTCTGACAGGGCAGTATTGAGACTGCACAGGCAGACGCTCCTGTTTTGGGCAGACTTGGTGATTAATAGAGATTGGAACCAGACGCCTTGGTGTGACTTGAGGAAGAAGTTCACATCCGTCCGGACTGCTCTCGGGAATGCTGGCAGTCACGAGTGGGTAGCCCCTGGGCAGATCTGGAGCGGTGCTTGAAAAAGTGGGCTAAGCCAGAATAGCACAGGAGGTGAACCATGAAGGCTGTCGGATGGCCCGTAGGTCGGTCTGTGGTTTAAAAACCTGTATGGCTATCTCTAGGTAGTCTAAGGACGAGACTACTTGATTTTTCGGAAAATTTGGACAGATATACGAGTTCTCCATAGACAGGAGTCGACGGCTCTGTCTTTTCTTTGGTACGAAGTTGTTTTCATTCTTTATTTTGTTCAAAAGATTGTTGTTTGTATATTGTATGTGCGTAATTGAAGTTGAGTTGAACATGGCCATGTGTATGAGAGCGTTGTAAATAAAAAAAAATCCTTTTCAGCCGAAGTAACTAGATTATAGGAAGAGACAATGCCGTGCTTTAGTAAGTTATGTTTTGGCTGTGTTTGCCGGAAGGGTACAAGGCTGGATGAAAGTCAGCCAGCCCCTCCAGAGGGGAGTTACAATCACGATATGTATTGTAAGCACGGGATTGCAACACTTTTATTCAACACCTTATGGCATAAATACACCAAAGATAATGTTGAGTTACAATGGCCACTGACAGTATCCTTCGAGGAGAAAAAGATTCAGTATTTACAAGACCGTCTATTCGCCAAACGTAGCCGGCAGGCCATGTTTGATTCTCTCAATACATGGCAGAAAGAGGCAAAGCGGAGACAAATTAGAGCAGAGAAGATAATAAAGAAAAAACAAGGGCAGACTATAACCCAGAAAGCTATTGCCCATGATAAAAATCAGACGGAACAGAATATTGATTGTTTAGACAGACAGTTTAGGTTACAGGTAGATAAAAGTTATGTGACCCGAGATGAAGCCAAGGACGAAATAGAGGATTTATTGAACGTTCGACCTCCCCCACCTTATGCACCACAACGCATATACCCCGCTGTCCCTCTTCACCCAGCTACGGCCCCTCTAGCCTCCGCCCCAGAGGTGGATGTGTCTCTAGCCCCCGTTGGCACGTCTCGTGCCGCACCTACCTCATTGAGAGACACAGCTACCCTTATTCCTGATGCACGACCATTTATGGGGAATTCTCCCATAATTTTAGCAGCTCCAAGTCCCATATGGACATCCAAGTCGACTGGTACGACCCCTGAGGTAAGGAACAACACTCCTTTAGGGGATATAAGCGGGTTGAATGCTAGGCGTTTATTTACGAGAGCATCGGTGGGTTATAGTAAAAAAGAAACTTTAACAGAACAGGCAGTTAAATGAATGAGGAAAGATATATATACAGTAGCGGATTTATGGAGCACCATAAGGGACCTCAAACCTGTCATGCAGCAGCATGTTTTGCGCCAAATGTCTTGTTACCTTGTTGAAGTTTGGGAAAAATGTTTTCGGGATGGGATGGCTCCTCAGATATTGTATGACATTCTGGATCAGACTCACAAGTTTGATTTGAGTCCGACGGAAGTATACAAGAATGTGGAGACACTGGTAAAGTATCGAGGTAGAGTGTTTGTGAGATGTCCCAACTGGGATTCCCAACATCCTATGAGGGCAGTACACCCTATTTTCCATCCTGAAATACCCGAAGTCCGTGATAATCAAAACGTAGTTACAAGGAATCGAGTAGAGGCTCGGTTCTAGGAGCAATGGGCATACACTCCATGGAAAAGGAGTGAAGTCCTAGCTTTGAAATCGTAACTTCCAGATCCACGGAAGTATCCCACAGCTTATTATAAAGAATTGACTGAAGCTGCAGCCTCAGCTGTAATGACTTTTGCTGATGTTGAGGTGTTTTTCGGGTTGCATGACACTGATCATGCAGCAGAGTTGGGGGGGACCTGGAACCAGTTGAAAGACTGGGATCTGGATCATAAACCTGGGGACAAGCCAAGAGATGAAATCACTGCCCTCCCGGCAAAGATAATTGCTTACATGCACACCCTGATTCCTCCACGAAAAGTTGATTGGGATAAATTGACTGCCTGCAAACAGAAGAAAGACGAGAGTGTTTACAATTTCTTTACTCGGTTCGAAGGTACGTTCATTGATTTTAGCGGACAGGACCTTGCCACAGAGGGCGGGATCCGGTTATTCATAAATTGTTTTGTAACCAATTTGTTACCAGCGGTCTCTAGCCGACTACAAGCCGCCGAGAGCACCTGGACTACCTCCAGCCCTTCTGTGATATTGAGTATGGCCCAGTATTATGAGCATAGGGACAATGAGAGTAAGGATAAAATAGAAAAGAAGGCTAAGGATCTTAAAACTCGGGTGTTACTACAGCAAGTCGTTCGAGGACAAGGAGGGGGGAGAGGAACGCAATGGCCAGTATCCAGAGGGGTGGGAACAGGAAGAGGTGGAGGCCCGGCCCCGTCATTGGGGATAAATCAGTGTGCTTATTGTAAACAGGAAGGACATTGGGGGGCTCAGTGTCCGTTATTGCTAGCACAGAACGGGGCTGTCCGAGGACGGGGACGTGGCCGAGGTCGCCCAGACCGCAGTGACATGCGAAGAGAGGAGGCCGCACAGGGCAAGTTCGAACGGAATCATTTTGATAACCCTCAAGGTAGGCAATACTTTAATGAGGACTACGCATTCGGAGATCAGGATGGGTATGGTTATGCATATGACAACCAAGGACAGAGTAGGGGCCAAGTGTCAATACCAGTCAATCAACAAGGACCCTATGTGAAGGGGGACTTCCGAGAATTTTCTAATTGACACCGGAGCAATTAATAGTTCTGTTGCCCAATCATTGGTCCCAGGGGCGGCTCTGTCCGGGCAACGTAATGTTTCAGTGGGATTTTCGGGAGTTCCGGTGGTAAGCCCCATCTCTAAACCACTCCCATTCACTATTGGTCCAGCTACCATTGATTTACCCTTCTTGTTGACTTCACATTGTGGTGAGAATCTACTAGGCTTAGATATGTTGAAAAAGTTGAATGCAAAAATTCATTGTTCTCCCGATGGTGTTTATTTAACGATACAACCCCCTAATGAGAATATGAAACAATGTTTTACTAAAAATGAACGCCTTCCACCTGAGTTTGATACCATCCCTACTACGTTATGGGCAACAGGGGATGCGGATCTCGGTAAGTTAGACATCCCTCCCATCCATATTACGTTGATACCTGGTGTAAAATTACCCCGAATACCCCAGTATAAAATATCGCCGCCTGGCGAGCGAGCCTTATTGTCTAATATACAGGATTTAATTGATAAAGGTGTAGTTGAGGAAACAGCTGCAAATGTTTGTAACAGCCCTATTCTCCCGATTTTGAAAAAGACTTCCGATTCTGGGACTTCTGGAAATGTTGATACATATCGTTTTGTGATTGACCTGCGGGAGGATAATAAGATTGTAGTGCCTCAGTACCCTGTGGTGTCTGATATCACTACTATCCTTATGATGATCCCACCAACTGCTAAGTATTTTTCGGTCATTGATCTGAAAAATGCTTTCTTTAGTATCCCGATTCATCCTGATAGCCGTCAGATCTTCTGCTTCTTGTTATCTGGCCGAAGCTTTAGATTCTGTTGTGCACCTGAAGGCTATACCGAGAGTCCGAGCATCTATAGTCAAGCTCTTAAGGCAGTTCTGGATGACTTGGTTTTGCCCGATGGAAATGAGCTCTTGCAATATGTAGATGACTTGTTGGTTGCGTCGGACACCGAAAACGGATGTCGGGACGCCACTGTCAGGTTATTGCACCATCTGGCTGCCAAGGGTAATAAAGTGTCCCTGTCCAAGTTCCAATATTGTCGACAGGAAGTGACCTACTTAGGTCATCTGCTGTTGAAGGAGGGAAGACGCCTGACTCCAGAACGTATTACTACCATTTCTAACATGTCTGTGCCTTGCACCCAGCGTGAAGTTCGTGCTTTTCTTGGCATTACCTCTTACTGTCGCCAATGGATTCCTAATTTTTCTCTTCTTGCTAAACCTTTGTTACATTTAACCACTAAATATGTGCATGAACCTCTCCCTTGGACTGATGAATGTCAGTCTTCTTTTGACTCTTTGAAATCTACTCTTTGTTCTGCAGCCGTCTTGGGTACTCCTGATTACCGTAAACCTTTTGTACTATATGTGCATGAGGTCGACCGTTGCTCGCTTTCAGTGTTAACACAAGGATTTGGTGGTAAGCAAAGACCTTGTGCTTACTTCTCGGCTACATTGGATAATGTGGCCAGAGCACTTCCCAGCTGTCTGAGGGCCACTGCGGCGGTGGCAGTGGCAATCCGGCAGTCAGGACGGGCTTGTTCTAAATTCTAGTCTAACCGTGATGGTGCCGCATGCTGTGGACGCTTTGCTAAATAAAACAAAAACACAGCATCTCACAAGTGCGCGCCTCACGGGTTACGAATTGACCTTGTTTGCCCCGCATGTTACGATTAAGCGATGTGCCACTTTAAACCCTGCTACATTGCTACCTCTCCCTTCTGGGGAAACTAAAAATGATGTCCATGATTGTATTTTCCAGACAGAGGAAGAAATGAAGGGAAGAATTGACCTCACAGACATTGCTCTATCTCACCCCCAAGGGGAATTGTATGTGGATGAGTCTTGTTTCAAGTTAACAGATGGCACAACAACAGCTGCATATGCAATCACGATGCTCAAAACAGTAGTTGAGACTTCTCGAGTTCCCCATCGATCAGCTCAAGCTGCTGAGCTGGTGGCATTATTACGAGCCTGTGAATTGAGCGAGGGGTTAGAGGTTAACATCTATACTGACAGCCAATACACCTTTGTCGTGGCCCATAGCTTTGGGCGGCTGTGGAGAGAATGGGGTTTTCTCATTTCTCATGGACAAAAGATACAGAATGGTCCCTTGGTTTTTCGACTGCTTACAGCCCTAACATTGCCCAAGAAAGTAGCGATCATAAAATGCAGTGCGCATAAGGCAGTAGTAGATGAAGTGGGTGAGGGTAATGCCTTTGCGGACCAGGTCGCTAAACAGACAGCTCAGTCCACATTTTCCACTATGTTTGTAACCTCTTCTGCAGGATGGGTGTAGGAATCTGATTTATTTAATAACACCATAGAAAGTGTGCAGGAGATACAGAAAGAGGCTACCCCAGTCAAGTTGGCTAGATGGGAGCAGGGGGTGGGGAGGTTGGATGAAAATACCTGTTGGGTGGATTTGACCGAAAAACAACGATGGCTGTTGCCCAATGCACTGGTACAGGCCTTTGTAACTATGGCCCATGGCCCGGCTCATATTGGGGCTAAAGGCATTTGCTCTCTATTGGATCCAGTGTGGAATAATCCCAATATACAGAAAACAGCTGTCCGTTTAGTCTAATACTGCATGGTCTATTTACAACATAATCCAGGAAAAGGGGAAGCTGTCTCGAGTGGGAATTTCGCACCCCCGACCTTACCGTTTGAGGTGCTCCAGATGGATTATATCCATATGGAGCGCGTCAACAATTTGAAATATGTTTTGGTGGTGGTTTGTGCTTTTAGCAAATGGGTTGAGGCTTACCCCACCAAGGAGAACACTGCCCTGGCTAGAGCAAAAGCTCTTATTAAGGAGTTTATCCCTAGGTATGGATTGCCCCGTTTGATTTGGTCAGACAACGGGGGGCATTTCCATGGGGCCCTTGTCAAATATATCTGTAACGGACTCCAAATACGACAAAAACTTCATGCAGCTCGACATCCCCAATCAGCAGGTTTAGTTGAGAAATACAATGGAATATTGAAATTAAAAATGGCAAAAATCCAAGAGAGTACTGGTTTGAAATGACCTGATACCCTACCACTAGCACTCATGTCTTTACGGGTCACCCCTCATTCACGCTCTGGCCTTTCACCCTATGAAGTAATTTTTGGGCGGCCCGCAAATGTATGGGGAGTACCTAGACCGAGATCATTTACCGATGTTGAATATCCTATGTTGACAGATTATCTGTATACTTTGACTAAAGATCTTCGTTCTATTCATCAGCAGGTAGCATCTGTATTGCAGCCCCTGCCAGAGGGCCCTGGACATCGATTGTAACCTGGCCAATGGGTATTGGTGAAGAAATACGAGCGAGACACCAGTCTGGCCCCGAGATGGTCTAAGCCATATCAGATCCTCCTGGCTACACGAACGGCAGTGAAGGTGGACGGGAAGAAGCACTGGATCCATGTGTCTCACCTGAAGAAACTGCCCCTTCCGCTTCCTTATGATCAGCAGCAGAATCCGGATGGAATCTTGACACAGGAAAGTGAGAGAGCCACCAGATTTGTTCCTTTTTCCGACGCCTGTGAAATTGAACCAAGGCAAGAAGATGGAGTGACGGGATTGGGGCGAGGCAGCAACCGAGGAATCTACAATTGCCCCTGATCTTGTCCGTGCAACTTCAGTTAGCAGTGGCTCTGATGAAGGAAACGCACCTTCTCCTGTGTTATTTTCTGATCAGGAAGTTCCGGGTCATGTTTGTTACAACCTGCGGCCAAGAAAACAGCACGATACCTCAGACGACACAGTTAGGAGATAAGGAAAGACTTGAGTAAATAGGGTTTGTTAGATTCTTGTCTGAGGTACTGAGCAAGACACTGGACTGAACCCGTTGAGAGCTGGAACTTTGATATTGTGCTCTGTTCAGAAAGAAAGACTTTTGTATACTAAGGCCAGGTTGTACGCTGAAACACCTTGAAGCACCGCAACGTGCAACATCACTTGATGGTCTTGTTTTCTTGAGATGAACGATAGGAGTCTGCCTGTGAGGCTCTAGACGACACAGGAAAGAAGAACCCTCTGGCAGGAAGGTCTGCTTGGCCAAGTGTAGTTCTTGGACTTTTAGCAAGGAATGTACCCCTTTGGTCATATTGTACCTGAAGAAGAACGCCCTTTTGCTCCACGATATTTACCCTTTTATGAGCCAATGTTTTCTGCGTGTACCATGCGTGTAAAAATAGCCTTTGTATTAGTAATAACAGTTATATTAGCGATTTTCATGAGTATATTTATATATTTGGAATATAAACATCCCATGCAAGCTCTGCTGCCATCTGCTGTTGCTCCTTCAGAGCATTTGATGTTTACCTTAGCCCCCCATAAGGAACGACATCGCCAGACATATGCTAAGAATGTATTCGTAGAAATGCTTCACCAAACGCATAGTACTTCTAATATGACAGATTGTTGGGTTTGTGGGCTTCTGCCGTCAGTCATGCATAAACATGATTTATTCCTCTCTCTACCTTTATCATATTTAGGAAGTTGTGAAGCATGGTTTCAAATGTTATCAGCCATGTATAACCATTATGTGGAAAACCCCAAACAATATTCGGAGAAGGATTATAACATGATCTTAGCTTATATTGAGACACACCAGGGTTTTGATCCAGCAGGGAATGGAGGAGAAGGATCATTGGACCCAAACGCCTGTATGAATGTATACACTAGTAATAAAAATAATACCTGGTTGGTTAATGAACTTTATGATTTTACTAACTTCAATCATTCACAGTATGTCCAGCAGTTTATCACTAGGAACGTCACCAGTGAACGCATATTGCCCATCCCTATTCTGAATACCTCCTCTGCTTTCTGTGTGCAAGGAATAGGGCATGTGCAGGTTGGGAATAGTATTTGTAATTATACCTATAGAATGAACATCTTTAGCAGCCCCACACTATTAACTCCTCCTAATGTGTATTTTGTCTGTGGGGAAAACGCTTATACCTGGTTACCGCGAGGATGGGCAGGCCAATGTTATTTGTCGTTCTTGTATCCCCCTGTATATATAGCTCCTTCAGATTATCACAAAACTCATCAGTTATATGGTGCGAACATGGCTCCACATAGGCAACGGAGACAGCTCGGAATGACGGAAGTTGATCAGACGGATACTTCCTTACAGCAGTTTACTGATTTTGCCAAAGGGTTGGTCCCATTCCGGGGCCCGATATTCACAAGTCGACAAGTTAGACGATTGTCCAGGGTGGTGGAAAATGTCATTAATATCACTACTGATATTATGACAAACATAACAGAAGAGCTTCAGGCTACGAGACTCATTTCTCTTCAGAACCGAATGGTTTTAGACGTCATCTTAGCTGATCAAGGATGAGCATGCCGGGTGATCGGCAGGTTCTGTTGTGTTTACATTCCAGACTCCGCCCCACAGTACATTTAGCTATTCAGAAGCTGCATCGCATTGCTGCGGAAATGCATACTGACAATGGGTCTTGGTCACTCTCTAGCTGGTTTTGGGGACTCTTATCTTCCTGGGGATGGAAACTATTGATGATAGTAGCTGGAGCTGCAGGCATCCTTTTCACCTGTTGCCTTTGTATGCAATGCGGTCCAGCCTGTTGCTCTTATTGTACTACTAAAATAACGGCTATGATTGTTCCTTCTCCTACCCCTTCTAAGTCTCAGATGCTCCAACAGGAGAGTCGTGAATTAATGGCCATTCATGAGGATGTTTTCGAGGATTAGTCCTTGATTAGTTAGCTACATCACGCTAAAAGGAGGGTTTGAGGAACTGAAATCTGAATTAGGCCCTGCAAGTAGACTAATGACACATAATAGTAAGATAGAAATTAGCGTGATGTACCTATTAGTCCTGTGAAAGTGTTCTTAGCGTTAGTAAACTTACATACGTACTTATTCAGTGATTTATGCACGCTTTACATTGGTTTTCGTTTGTCCTCAGCAATATGGGTTAACTAGACCAGAGCCATTTTTTGGCCTAGCCTGCTTGTAGCATTAGTTGAAACCTACCATTATAGTTGGCGAGAGCCATTCTCTCTCAATGAGTCGGACACATTTAACAAACTGCTGCTTCTGCATGTTAGGCCTGTCAAGGTTGTAGGTGGGGGTAGGCCAGATAAGCACATTCCAGGAGGCGCTGTGCGGACTCTCCTAGAGCTGGCAGAAGGGAGTCACCCTCACCGACCTTGCTATAACGAGCTGAGCTAAACTAAGGATGCTTTGTGTCCCATATATGATCTTTCCTTTGCACCAACCTGAACCAACTTGTATTTTTCCTTCTTAGGTAACGGTTTCGAAATGTAACAGTATATATATGATCTCTTGATAATGTGCCAGCAGTCGTCTCAGAGGACCTCGAGGGGTTAGGTCGCGAGAGGCCCCTCTGGCAGAGCTGTTTGTTTAATAAACGATTGAGCTTTCTACACTGCCAACTGACTGGTTATTGGTAATTGGTATTGGGGCTATTAGTAAGTATAGCTCTATATGGTCCTATTTATTTGTCGGTACTTCACTTCACCTGCAGGGGTGTTCCGTGGGTAACCCCTCTGCTATTAGTCCCGATAGACATGACTTGTGACATAGTGACGCGGGGCATACTAGCAAGAACCTCGTTAAAATGATCACCGTTTTGACAGCAGGAAACTGACGCTAAAATGGCGATAATGGGCTTGCTAATATGCGTTATAGAATTCCAATAGAAGCCCAGCTTAGATGCAGTGTTGTCATTCTTCATCTTCCCAAGAGCAAATTAAGTCTTGCTTAAGGACTTAAATTGTTTCCATAAGTTCAAGATCATAACATCAGGCACACTGAAGGAATTACCATTAAAATGATGAGGATTTGGAGTCAGTGGTAACCATCTTGAAGAATAAGAATGTGCCCTAAACGAAGGATAAATCTGTGATATTAGTAGAGGGCATAGATGACTTGGAACACCATATTTTAAAGAAAGAAGGTTGAAATCCAACAAAAAGTTGACAATGCAAGCTTAAAGCACCCTTAGTTCAGAACAAGTATCAGTTCAGGATGTTTCTGTGACTTACTGAATTGTATGCCAAATCTGTGTTCCATTCATGGGCAATACTGCGCCATTATGCGTGTTCCTTAGACCCTTCCTGGCAACGTTTTGCACACCAGTGTGCCACAGCTTTTTTTTGTCAAATGTGAAGTTAGATCGTAGAACAAGTTCCTCATTTGTCTTGTAGTGACCATTCAAATCAAATGTTACAGAATTTTTATTCGTGGCAATTTATTAGCCTTTATCAATATCTCAAAGCACCCTCAAAGTATAATGAAACCTGTCGTATTTCTTTTATTTTTTTAATACAATTTTTAAATCTCACATAGAAGAACATTAAGCCCAAACTTCAACTAATTAATTGTTTCACTAAATGTCCTGAGCCTGGTAATATGAAATGTGTGAGGTTTCTCACATGGGCGTGGACTGTACAATCAGTTCTGCATATTAGTATAAATTGATGCTGAATCAATGTTTCTGGTTCACTCTTCATTCAAAGAGAGATATCAAATCCAGATCTATACAGAAAGCATACCATTTAAATATTTTCTGATTATATCCAACCTAAGTAGATTATTGATGCCCGTCAAAGCTCCGTCGCCATGATTGGTGGGTCAGCAGAGCTTACAAAACATTGTCACTGTCCCCATTTTACTCTTTTTCATGACAAATGATGACTTTTCTTTTGAATACCTTCACAAAGAAACGGTCGGTTGGGAGAGTGGCCGGTATTTTGAATTTCACATGTCTCCTGGGTATGAGGATAATAGTAATACATGGATTTCTATCAAGTTTGTTAGACTACTATGAAGATAAAGGTAAATGCATGCTTTTATTCCCCTTTGTTTGCTGATTGGTGTGATATTCGACATTTGTAGTTGTGCATCTTAGTCTATTCCAGCCCCTAAATAAATACTTCCCGGAACAGTTTTGAGCTCTATATAGACAAAAACCATGCATTCCTTTTCATAACCACCACAAGGACTTATGGTAAACTATTGTGAGGAAGTGGATTACTAGTTTGGATGGGGATAGTCTACCACAAGTGATAATGTCACTTTTCTTATTAGGTCCAATAAAGGTTTCAGTAATTTAAACTTGATTTCAACCTCTGGTAGCCATGGCACAGAGCAGGTAAGCTAACTCAAGAAAATGCATATAACATTCAAAAGTACATAAAAACAGTTAAAACTAAGGTCAAAAACACCACACAATACAAACCCCACTCCAATCTATAAAAAGAGAAAAATTATTGCACAAAATGACACCAAAACATCAAAACTCCAATAGGGAAACAGGAGATGTGAATTTTTCAAGTTTGTATTTAAAGAAAGAGTCAAAAAGCATTAAGTGCCAACTGCAGTCATTTTGTTGTGTTTGACCAACACTTTGGCGCAATTTATAGATGGCGGTGGTGTATCACTGGTCAGATACAGAAATGTGGGGCATATTACCAAGCAATAGCGATAATTATCGCTATTGCTTGGTTAGAGACAAAATTTTACCGCTGAGCTGCGGCGATTTTTATCGCAGATAAACCTTGGTATTACCAAGGTTTATCGCAAATGCTATAAAAAACAGCCGCAATGCATGAATATCGCTGAAAAGTCAGGGATATTCATGCATTACCGAGCTAATGCTCTTAGCCATGTTATCCACCTCCCATTGGATAACATGGCTAAGAACTGCTCAGGGCAGGTGTTAGCTTTTGGAGATATTCGCTCTTAGCACGAATATCTCCAAAAGTTGGTAATAGGAGATAGCGATGTTAGCGACTGTTTCAAGTCGCTAACATCTTGGCACGCCCACTTTGCATGTCATTCGTGATAAATATCACTGACATGCAAAGTGGGGCCCAAGATGGTCGCTATCTCCTACTAGCTGTCGCTAACTGGTGTTAGCGACAGCTAGGTAATAGGGAGATAATTTTATCTCCGCTTTCTTGGCTTTTAAAGCCAAAAAAGCGGAGATAAACCCCCTTGATAATATGCCCCTCAGTTTCTTCCCGGTCAGAGGTTTTACTGAAGTAAACAATCCTCAGTGGAGCAAAGTAGAAAATGGCTCCAGGAGACCATATAGCAATCAGAAGAGGGCCCAGTGAAGTTGTTGACTTTGTTGCCGGAAAGCTCAGAGTGGGAGAAATTAAAAAATCATTCCCAAGGAAGGTGTGTCTCCGGAAGGATACTTTTGGTGCCTTCACCCAGTGAAGATTTAACTGTTCTGATTTAGGTCACATTTTTGAAGTTCATATTCTCCCAGTGGGCAAAGGCTGTAAGCTATAGCCAATCCACAAGCCCTTATATCTGTCTCCATGTCCTGCTAAAATGGATTTGCTGCAGCAAAATGGCTTCAAGCAGGAACAACCTGAATATTTTGCCCTGCAGCAATGCACCATCACCAGTTTGACTTAGCCTGTTTGTCCCAATCCTCCAGAGGTCTTTGAAGCCCAAAGGTTTCACATTCCAGTTTTTCAAGATGGTAGTAGGACCTTATTTTAACACAGTCAAGGGTCCCAGGACCTTAGGAACAGCCCTTGAGTGAAATGAATGACTCCAGCAGTAGCCACCAGCAGGATTCAATCAGGGTCAGTTGGAACTAGTCATCTGGGCTCCTCAGAAAAAAGAGCTTGTGTCTCTGTATGTTAACAGGAGCTCAGTTATCCGCCTCTTGGAGTCCACGTCTTTGTCCTGGCACAAGTGGGGGCTGGTTCAGGCTTCCAGGTCTCCTCACAGGTCTCAGCTGCAGTCCTTTTTCTGTCTTCTTTAGGTAGAGTAGTGTTCTGAAGAGGGTGCCCAGAAGTGCAACATGGATCCATGGCACGAGCCTGTGGGTGTGGGTGATTCCAGGGCTCTGCCTAACCAATAACGAAAAAGTCCCCAAAGGTTACCCCTACCTAATTTTGAAGCATCCTCTGTGTCCCCTACTGCAAACAGTTCCACAGTATGCCTCTCTACCTAAAAATGAGAAGGCAGAAATCTTCTTCCCATGTGCGCTGCTACTGTGCCCGCCCCAGTGGTGTGACCACAGAAATTAGCAATTCCCCCCCACCGTGGGTGCAGCTCCTCACCCAGAGCGGTTGGTGCCTGCCTATCTAGATTGAAAAAGGAGGTGTTGGCTAATATTTGTAAGTAACAGGGTAGGCCTTTTGAAGTTAATCTAATCCCTGAGCACAAGCCAGCATGTTATCCTGCCAGCAGAACGGAACACATCCCCACACCCAAGACCTTTGTCTCAGCTCCTGTAGCAAGTTCATACCTGACCAGCTCCTGTGTGACAGTTGGAGCTCATTGAGGTCGGCTTCTAGAGGCTTTAGGCTGGTAAGCCTAAACTTTCCAACACGTACCTTTTCCAAAATATTTATTACAAATCTGACTTTACCATTGAATTGGGCTTATTGTAAATATAAAAAACACATTTATTTTGAAGCTGTTAACTAGTTGGATAACATTATTACATTTAATATGGCATCACAATTCTTTCCTATGGAACAGCCAACCTTGCTACAGTGAAAATAGCTTTTGGCGTCTTTTCACTGTAAGGCCATGTTTAACATTAGATCTTTACATGTTGTACATTTAAATATCATGCACTCTGCCTTCTCGGTCTTCTTACTAGGGTAACTTATCAACATTTAAAAGGATGGTTTAGGCTGGTTGATTTTGCTATTTTAAAACTGCACAGACAGGCTGCCGTAGTAGGCCTGCAGCCATGTTTGCATTGCCACTGCACTATGAGGCTGTGAGAAATTGGGTTACTGGTTGAGGAGGGTAAAACCCTACTCAAGCTATGAGGACGATTCTTATCTGGGTGAGGCACAAGTCAACCCTAAATAAACCTGTGCTCAACCTTCTGGTAGATTGACATAGAGTAGTCTGGCTTATTTTAGAGGTAATGTGTAAAGTGTTTGTGCAAAACTTCAAACAGTGAAAAAATTAAAACACACCACAAAAGGGATTCTACACCAGATCAACAAAAAGTGTATATGTTAAGAAATACAACAAGACCTCATGACAAAACTCATAAAAGTAGAACCGGAGATATGCAATTTTAAAGATTTCAATAAATATAGTGCCAAAAACCTGAAAGTGCCACTCGTGACAATCTGGTTGTGCCAGACTGGGAGAGACTTACAAATTAAAGCCATCTGCAATTGAGCAAAGGTCAGATGCAGGGACCAGGGCAGCCCTGCTGAAAACTTGCCTTCTCAGTCAAGCACAAAGAGTAATGTTCACAATTAAGGGATCCATGAGGAGCGGGGAAGCTTTGTGGACGGTTGTCAATGTAGAGCAAAGAGCAGGCCTGGCATCACAGACGGTCTTCCCTGTAGAGCAAAGATCCTCCTGTTGTTGCCACAAGCTGCTAGGCCAGAGCTTCGTGGTGGCACTGCCCATGAGCGGTCAATGCTGTCCGCAAAGAGTTCTTTTGACTGACCTTCACGTTGTCTGTATGTGCGAGCTGCAATATTTTGGTGCCAACGGGCCCATTTGCGCTCCCAAGGCACTTCTCTGAGGCCACCCTAAGGTCCCTGACATAAGAGGCACCACTTGAGGGTGAGAGGCTTTCTTCAGCTAGAACTGGGGCAGTTCAAGTAGTTGTTACCCTTTCATGTCTCCGTGGTTCTAAATAGGAGGCCAGCAGACTTGCCATTGGAGTCACTCTGAGAGTCCTGTGTTCAGGTGTAAGTCCAGATCCCTCTGATTCAGACAGGACAGCAACAGGGTAACAGGGCAGCAGTCCAGCAAGGCAGTAGTCCATCAGGGCAGAAGTCCAGGAGTGTGCCGGGCCATCAGAAACACAGTAGTCCGTCTTCCTGGAAGAGTCTCCACTGGTCTAGAAGAGTACTGAAGTGTTGGTGTCTGAGGTACACTATTTATATCTGGTTCTTCCTTTGAAGTAGAAGAAGCTTCTAGAGGTTTCCTTTGAAGTCAATAGGCTTCCTGCCTTACCTGTCTTTGTTCCAGGCTAACTATAGGGGATATGCAGCCATTTGAGTGAAGACAGGACAAAGCCTACTTAGTTGTCATTAGGGGTGTTCAAATTCCACAATCCTATACTGCCACTGATGAGCCATCGAAGCACACCTAAGCTCTCGTTTCTGTGTGGCTTTCTTGGAGGAATACACAAAGCCAAGCTTTCAGCTACACCCAGACATGTGCCCCAGACACAGGTTGCAGACCCAAAATGGCTAAGGCAGGAAAATGTCTGCTTTCTGAAAGTAGCATTATCAAAACTGTAATTCAAAATCTGACTTTACCGTGAGATAGGATTTTTCATTATAATTCCAAAGACACCAAACATGAACTGACTACCTGTTCCCATTTTCAAATAATAACTTATTACATGTAATAAGGTAACCCTAATGCTATCTTATGGGAAAGGAAGGCCTTGCAGTTGTGAAAAACAAATGTATGAGTTTTACACTACCAGGACATGTAACCCTTAACCCCTTGCATGCAGCGTGAATTTTCGCGCTGTGCGGGAATTGTAATTATAGGGCGGGATTCAGCCGGCTGGGGGCCATCCTCCGCGCACGCCCACCGTGATGCGTGACGGATCCCTGATGTTACAAGCATGCAAGGGGTTAAAGGTACATGTCCTACATTTTAAATAAAGCAAACACAAGGAGATGATGGAGGAAGCACTGAAACTTTTCAGACACTCACCCTCAGTCACGGATCTGGGTTGAATCCATCATCATTCTTTAGCTCACTTTGCCACCTCAGTTCAGACCCAGCTATATGCAAATCAGTCTTGACCCTGTGCCTCATGGGAACAATCCGGCCCAAACTGCCAAGCCAGGACTGCCCTGAACCGGAAACAAGCATCCTGGAACTGGTTTCTGGGTAACACCCTTCATCAGCCAGGCTAGCTTGAATCCAGTGGCAAAGTGAGCAAGGGACCCTCGTCTGGGCACACCCTGCCAAACTTTATAAAGAAATAAATGGTCAGGGTGCCGAAACTTTTCAGACAATCACCCCCAGTCACAGTTCTGGGTTGAATCCATCATCATTTTTTAGCTCACTTCGCCACCTCAGTTCAGACCCAGCTATATGTAAATCAGTCTTGGCCCTGTGCCTCATGGGAACAGTCCAGCCAGGTCTTCCCTGAATAGGAAACAAGCATCCTGGTATTCCTTTCTGGGTAACACCCTTCATCAGCCAGGCTAGCATGAATTCAGTGGCAAAGTGAGCAAGGGACCCACGTCTGGGCATACCCTGCCAACTTGGGCGAACAAAACAAACACAAAGCGATGATGGACGGAGCGCTGAAACTTTTCAGACACTCACCCCCAGTCACATATCTGGGTTGAATCCATCATCATTCTTTAGCTCACTTCGCCGCCTCAGTTCAGACCCAGCTATATGCAAATCAGTCATGACTCTGTGCCTCATGGGAACAGTCTAGCCTGAACTGCGAAGCCAGGTATTCTCTGAACCGGAAACAAGCATCCTGAGACCGGTTTCTGGGTAACACCCTTCATCAGCCAGGCTAGCTTGAATCCAGTGGCAAAGTGAGCAAGGTACCCACATCTGGGCGTACCCTGCCACCTTGGGCGAACAAAGCAAACACAAAGAGATGATGGTCGGAGCGCCGAAACTTTTCAGACACTCACCCCCTGTCACAGATCTGGGTTGAATCCATCATCATTCTTTAGCTCACTTCGCCACCTCAGTTCAGGCCAAGTTTTATGCAAATCACTCTTGACCCTGTCCCTCATGGGAACAGTCCCCTGCTTTTTCAAGGTTACCTATACAAACAAAATGACAACTTATGAGGATCCTGTTAAATTGCAGCGTTTCATCAATTCTTGCAAAGCTGACTCTATGGACTTTTCTGGAGCTTATCTTCTCAAAATGTTTGATTGGTTATTCTCTTTAATATAACAATTTCTCTTTTTGAGTCTATTGTTTTTAGGTCCTAACATTTATGAAATCAATTTATAGTGTTTATTTATCACTGTGCGTTTAGTCAGTTTATCTTGTGTTGTTATTGTATTTTTTATTCCGTGTTTCTTTGTTATGATGTCTTCTTCATAGGTTATTTGATGTTCGTACCCATTATGTATCCTCACCTTATGTGAAATGCTGTGGTTTGTTCTCGTCTTTGTTCCATTGAGTTTACACGCGCCATTCGTTCCATGTGGCCTCATCTCCCCCCACCTCCTTATGATTTCTTTAGGATTAGGTATGTTGTATCTTTTTTATTGTTCTTTTTTAATCTTCCCGTGCTTTCTCTCTTTGTCTCACTTCTCTTTCTTTTACTTTCTGTACATCTGCCTTTTCCTTTTCTGGTTTAATATTATACACTTACTCTTGTACTTATTCTTCTTAGTTCCCCTTTCCTGCCTTACTTAATGCTCTCATGGTTGGCTTGTCATTTATTCTGCTTCATACTTGTTCATGGTTTGATTAGTCTCTCATTTGTTTGTTTTCTCAACGTTATTTATATGACTTTGAAGATCATTCTAGGAAATGTCATGGGTTTGAATTCCCCTATCAAAAGACAACGTGTCCTAACCCATCTCACCAAATGGGGAGCTAACATTGCTCTTATACAAGAATATCATTTAACGGCCACTGAATCTATGAAACTGAAGAGAGGTTGGGTTGGAGATGTTTTCTTCTCACCCGGAGATGGTAAACGTAATGGTGTAATAACACTTTGTCACACATCACTTAATGTTAAATTGCTTTCCCAACTTTCTGATGAGGATGGGAGATGGTTATATAAAAAAATGTTGATTGGAAATACTTCAGTTTCTTTATTTAACATGTATGCTCCTACTATTGGTGAACCTTCATTTTGGTAATCCCTTTCCAAACAAATGTCTTTGTGCATTGATGATAATTTTATCCTAGTGGGGTATTGTAATCAGTCAGTCAGTCAGTCAAAATACTCTATTTCGATAAATCAATATCATAAAAAGACAATAGCACTATACAAATTTTCTCAACAAAAAATACATAATTAATTAATCCATAGGTACAGAATAAAATTGTAATTCATTTTTCATTAACATAACCAATATATTTACAATTGAAATTTAAAAATATTTTCTATTATAAAAACATATTAAGTTAGATTAAAATACCATAAAAAGAGGTCAGTAAAAACAGACATCATAATATCATACTATTTACAAAAACACAAAAACAGTTCACAGAGTGGGCATTTCCTCTGATATAATTAATACATTTTTACATTCATTACAGTACCATGATGGGAGAATTATTACTCATATTCCTCTTCTTTATCCTGACAGCCCCCACTAGGAAATTAGCAACGTGGAACATGATCCTTGGGGTCTGCAAAAGCTGTAAAAACAGGAGAGCTGGTTTGACCTGAATAAACCCTGCCTCCTTTAAAATAGGGATCAGGTATTTCGTACTTACTGCCGTGTAGTGACCACAGAACATCAAGAAATGTAACGTGTTCTGGGTCAAGAAGTTATCACAAGTACACGGCACCGCATTTTCTGGAGTACTCCAGGTTGGAAACTGTCCGAGGAGCAAATGGATTAGGTTAAAGCGAAAACGAGTTAACAGAAAACGGTGATAAGGTTTATTTACAATCGTTAAATACAATTCTGGGCCAGCCTGGGTGCTCAAGACAATGCTAGCCCTCACCGTTGGTTTCTCTAGTTCCGTTTGTTCCCTCTCCAGTCTTAGCAGATCACCCATCATACTATTGATCAAAGCAATATCCCTAGTTGTTATAGAGGCCGGGGAAAAGAAGAGCTCTGGTCTCCCTAACTTTACAAGACTGTCTTTTATATAGGCTATCCAGGGAATTCTAATAACTCTGTCTAGCTGCAAACAGTCTTTTAATATGCTATGGTTGAGAGAAATTTCTTGGTTCAACCAGGTCTTTAACCATATTAAAACAGGAGCAACTTTAATCTGGTCTGTAATGTATCCTACTCCTAATTCATTATGGATTGTATATGTTGGAGTGGACTGTGGAACTGAGAGAACAGCTCTTAAAAATGTATTCTCAGTAATCTGGATGGTATCGGGGGAACAATATCCCCAAATTGCACTCCCATAAGTGGCCACAGCAAGACATTTTGCTTTGTATATTTTTATCAATGTTGCTATTGGCCTAGCTCCCAGTTTTTTCGCAAATCCCTGTAGTGTGGAGGCTGATCTAGCGAGGGAAATATTTCTATTTTTTAACTGGGGACCCCAGGTGCCTCTCTCGTCAAAAGTTATCCCCAGATATGGAAAACTGGCTACTCTACATAGCTCTTGCTTGCCACAGGTAAATGTTTTTGAAATCTTATTTTTATTTCCCTTACCCATTATCATAATTTGGGACTTCCTTACATTTATTTTTAAGTCCAACGAACCCATGAAATCTTCAAAGGCATCCAAAAGGCGTTGGAGTCCGACACCAGTCCGTGAAAGCAAAACGGCGTCATCTGCGTATAGGAGAACTGGAATTCCAAGTTCTCGCACACGAGGGACGTCAAGAGTTGCCTCCTTTAAGGCTGGTTCGAGGCCATTTATATAGATGGTAAATAGGAGGGGTGCCAAAATGCACCCCTGCCTGACCCCCTTTCAGATTTAAAGTGGCTCGTACATCGTCCCTCTGAGGTAACTCTGACGGACGCTATGAGGTCAGTATGCAGGTCCGATAAAAGATTAACCAGTGTCCTATCTAGGCCCATCTTTATTAAAATTTGCCACAATTTTGTGCGGTTTACTAGGTCAAACGCAGACGAGAGGTCCATGAACCCCAGGTACATGGACCCCTCCTTAGCCCTAGTATATTTATCTATCAATAAGTGTAGATTAAGACCTTGGTCTATCGTACTCCTTTTTGGTCTAAAACCATACTGAACATTTGATAAAACCCCTTTCTCATTTAACCAATCGTTCAGTCTTGATAAAATAACCCGGCCCAATATTTTCACTGAAGAATCAATCAGGGAAATCAGTCTATAACAGGAGGGGTCTTGCCTGTTACCTTTTTTGAAGACCGGTATGATGATAGATTTTTTCCAAGTGGCCGGGATATTGTCCTGTTTTAGAGCATTAAAAACATTACATAAGACTTTAGACCAAAATTTCGGGGCATATTTGAAGACGTCTCCAGGTACCCCATCAGGGCCCGGTGCCTTGTTTTTCGTAGTCAACTCTATTGCCCTTTCCACCTCTACTGCCTCAAAATTGATGGCAAGAGCCTCTGCAATTTGTAGTTCCCCCCTCACTACTTCAGGGGTCGCATGGGGACGTCAGCACTACTAATTCCAGCATAGATCTGTTCAAAATGATGGATCCAGCCCTCATCTGAGATATTAGCATCAAGGGGAGTATTCTCATCCTCTGAGAAAAGTGGCTGATTTATAATTTTCCAGAATAAACCACTGTTTTTTAGTGTTCCAGGGTCAAGCAGTTGGTCCCATGCTGTATTTTTCAAAACCCTTTTTCTTTCAGAGATAGCTTTTTTATATGCAGTCCTTGCTTCAATTATGTCAACACGATTTTTAGGCATGGCCTTCAGTGCTTTAAGTAAATCCCCATGCGCCTTCGTGCATCTTTTATCGAACCATCTTTTACCCATGAGTGGCCTCTGCCTAGTATCAATCTGTAGACTATGGTTTATTTCTGAGCAGATGTTATCAAATGCCACTATAACCTCTTTGTTCTCAATTCGGTTCGCTAAGCAGATTGCAACTTCATCCTCCACTCTTGACAAAACCTCAGGAAGAAATGTTTCTGGGATAATTTTTGTCCATTTCAACCTACGCTTTTGATCACTAATGGCAACATTAAATCCCCCTCTATGTATCACCGTTATAAGTGAAAGTAGGTCTGTGTGCTTCACTTCAAGTAAAACAGGATTATGATCACTAAACACTGATACCTCTGTATAATAAATTATCACGTTATTCAACAAAAACGAAGACATAAAAATATAATCTATGATGGTGCCATCATCATTTCCTTTAAAAGTAGGGGACCTTTTTGTGCCCTTCCCACAGCCTGACTCGTATAGGTTCCATCTTGCAAGAAAGATTTCAAGTAAGTCTCCTCGCCTAGTGTGTTCCATGTGAATTGGAAAGGAGAGGGGAGGACCTTCAACATCCTGACTCATACAAGGCTGGGTACAAGGGTGAATATTAAAGTCCCCTAATAATATTAATTCAAAAGTATTTCCATTTACACTGTAGACTGACAGAAATGTATCCAGTACTTCCAAGTTATGACTGGTACATTCATTTGGGTTAGCATTATAAAAATTAACAAAAAGAATCTTGGCCTTATCCTGAGTGGAAAGTTCGACAATCAAGCAATTTTCACAACCTGAAGAACACTCCACTAGTTTGCCTTTAACATCCAATTTGAAAAGTGTTAATAATCCTCCCTTGGCTCTTCCTGCAGTACTGGCAATTGCAGGGATATAAAAGTGACTGTAGTCATCCAAGGAGAAACTATTAAATTGATCCCATGTCTCTTGTAAGGCAATAATATCAAAAGATTTCATAGTCTTTAACCAATTGGCATTTCCTATTTTATTATTATTACCCGCAACATTCCATGTAGCAATTTTTAATGACGGAACCGGCATTTGGTCATTACTCCCCGTGGTAGCTGGTAGTCAATCATTTTCCTCTAGAGAAGATAATGCTGTGTAACGATTGTGTAATGGTAGAGTATAATCAAATTGCCTGTTTGCTAACTGGTAACAGTACAAATCCCCCATGTTGTGACAATGTTGGACAATTGAGGCATTTAAAACATTTGAAACATTTGAAGCATTTGGAACACGACCTGCCACCTCCCCTCTACGCCCATTTACAGGATACCTATGTAGAGGTGGTGTTGAACATTTCGTATTATCCAAATGATTATAAAAAAAGCCCAGGGGTCTAGCACAAACAGAATTGTCCTCAGTTGATAAAGATGCTGCTCTGAGGAGAACTGTAGCCACGTGTTGGGGATGCTTAAAATTTACAATGATACAATCCCCTTTGATCCCTTTCTTCTGTTGCCAATCCAGCTGACTCTACGAGTAGATATTATGTCGTTAGAAAATGCAAGAGGAAACCCACAATTCCTGTTTAGCCATGCAAGTGTTTTGTTTTTTAAGGCTGCGTGGGTTTCTAGCCTAGAGTCAGTCAAACAAGAGTCAACCTCTGGAACGTTTGTTAGTACCACTGTGTAAGGAACACACTCCGGTGGCAAATTTACTGGGTTATTCGTCCTAGGCCTACTTCTCCCGCCCATTTCACCCCCAGCTACAAACTTCCGGCTGGCAGTATGTGATATAGCTGGCTGTACTGGTAATTGTACTATTGGTTGTACTATTGGAGTTCCCCCCGAAGGTGTAGTGGAGGGTGGGATTTTCTTAGAGCGGGAGGCTGGAGGATTCACTGGAGGGTTCTGTGCTGTGGCCACTAACCCTGAATCCCTGATGCTAATGGATGTTCTGGGCGTAGCCACAGGAGCAGGTACGATGGCTAAGGTGTTTCCAGTAAAGATAAAAGGGCCGGGGAGGGGGCTCGTAGATGTATGAGACCGAGCCATGTAAGAATCTAAGAGGCCCCCTAGTCTAGAGACCTCTTTTGCGACCTGCTCTAGTTTAGCCACCAGTGGTCTAACCATTACTTCTAGTTTTGACTCAAAAATGGATGCCAGAAACTCTAACTGATCAGGATGTAAGAAGTTTTCCTCAGCGTTATTTGTGGGTTTTAATATACTTACACCACTATGTGATGTGATAGGGGGAGTACCTGCCTTTTTTGATTTCTGACCCACCGCCTTTTTAGCAGAGACCTTCCTACATGCCCGCACCATTCTCCGAACCTGCGATTGGATTGGTGATTGTGCTGTGGAGGGTGTTGGGCTCAAAGTGAGAATAGGGTCAGTTGTAATTACCCGATCTTCTGGTGTCATCGTGATGGATACATCACTGATGGCAATCACGTTTGAGTTATTTACACTAATGTCTGGCTGAGGCAATGGGGAAGTTGGCGCGCCCAACCCTATCTCTTCTTGATTGGTTTTGTTTAAAGATAATCACCTTTCTTTATTAATTTTATTGACTACCTTAACCAGGTAGTTATCTAAAGTCCTTGTATCATTGTCAGCTACCGATTTAGCTACTCTGGACTTAGACATGTTATGACCAAAGATTTAAAACACTAGTAAGGATGAGTGGCAGTGTCTCTATTACAGGGAATAAAGCTTGTATGTGGTTTAAGGCCAAGAAACAACAGGTCAACTAAGAACCTAGCAATACTGTTAAATCTTACAGTTAGTCCTGGATCCTAGAACGAGAGCCAAGGTCCGTGGCCCGGCCCGGCCTCATCTGGCCCCTGACGGCCACAGACGGTCCCTCCCTTGTCCCGGGCTTCTGCCGCGCGCGTCCCGCGGGACGAGGTAGCAAGGGTTCCTTTATGCGCCCCCAGGCGCTTCCTGATTGCCTGCGCAGCGGCGTCCTTGCCGCAAGGGGCTGATGGGAGTTGTGGTTCACGCGGCCCGGCGGAGCCAAGCCCGGCCAGGCCACCAGCGGAGCAAAGCCCGGCCGTCTCTACACCAAGACGAAGGACAGCAGGACGAAGGACAGCAGGTCGGCAGAGCCAAGCCCGGCCACAGGACACACAGCAGAGCCAAGCCCGGCCACAGGACACACAGCGGAGCCAAGCCCGGCCGTGTGCAACTCTCCAGGTAGTTACAGCGCCTCCCGCAGATCCTCTTCGCAAGGGCTCCTTTATGCGCCCCCAGGCGCTTCCTGATTGCCTGCGCAGCGGCGTCCTTGCCGCAAGGGGCTGATGGGAGTTGTGGTTCACGCGGCCCCGCGGAGCCAAGCCCGGCCAGGCCACCAGCTCATCAGACTCAAACCCAAATTGATTATTTTTTTGTTTCTTATATCATTTCCCAATCATTAAGAGGTGTCGAAATTGTTGCCATTTTAATTTCAGACCAAGCACCCATCTTCATTCAATTGGATATAGCACCTACATCAAATATTCCCAGAAGGTGGCATTTTAATACCTCACTCCTTTTAGACCCCAACTTTACCTCTTCTTTTTCCTCATTCTTCCATGAATATTTCTCCTTAAACCAGTCTGATACGCTCCCCTTCTATGTAATTTGGGATGATTTCAAAACAGCCTCAAGAGATTTCATTATTGACTTTGTTTCAAGGAAATGCCAAAATTGCTGCAAAGCCACTGGTGATCTGCTAGCTGAGATAAAGAGACTGGAGCATTGATATTACACATCAAAATCCAAGCAATGTCTGTCTCAACTTGTTAAGACAAAGTTCCAATTTAATAAGGAATCAACTGAAAATTCATCCCGTTATCTGTTAAAATCCAGCGCTAAGTTCTATGGTGGACAGAATAAGGCGGGTAAGCTTTTGGCAAACTATTTAAAAGTTAAACATAATGAGCTTGATATTGAGTGTATTTTGGATGAACAGAACACATTGCGATCAAATGATTCGGAAATATGAAATTAATTCCTTCTCTTTTACGAATCACTTTACTCTCCTAAAAAGGTTCCTTCACATTCTCATTTCGCACAATTCCTTGACAACATTCATCGTACCCATGACACTCAAATAAATTTACTCCTTTAGAAACAGATATCTCTCAGCAAGAACTACTTATTGCTTTGCTCTTATTAGAAAGAGATAATGCTCCTGGATCGGATGGATCCACAAGAGATTTTTTGCACACTTTGCTTCATTACTCCTTTCCAAGTTACTAACCCCCCTTAATTTGTTTTCGCATACAGATAAATCGTCTGGATCCTTTTTGGAGGCTCTAATATGTGTAATTCCTAAGGATGGCAAAGATTTAAAATACTATAAAAATGATAGGCCTATCTGCCTTGTCAACTTAGATTACAAAATCTTCTCTAAGGCATTGGCTTTGCATTTGGGAGTTTTTCCTTCCCAAATTGCTTGGTGTGGAACAATCTGGATTTGTAAAAGGTCGTCTTATTTCGGGTAACACTCGCTTATTTTTGGACATAATTTCTAAATCCTCTCATTTATCCCATTCCTTAGCTGCTAAAGTTTTAGACGCAGAGAAAGCTTTAGATAGAGTCAATTGGCCATACCTCTTCCAAGCGCTTAAATGGTTTGGTTTTGGCCCAAAGAATATCTCTTTGATTTCAATTCTTTATTCCAACCCTCATGCAGCGGTCTTTGTAAACGGCATTACATCTTCGTATTTCAATCTGAAGAGGGGTGTGCGTCAGGGATGCCCTTTATCTCTATTTCTTTTTAACTTAACTTTGGAGCCTTTTTTGTCCAGATCGCATCAGAATAATGATATAAAGGGATTTGAAGTGAATGATACCCAAGTTATGCTGACTGCATATGCTGATGATATTTTATTATTTATTTTGAACCCACATTCGTCCATCCCAGCCTTTTTACATGAAGTGGAGCTTTTTGCTTCGGTTTCCGGTTACAAACTCAACAAAGACAAGTGTGAAATACTACCTTTAACTAAATATACTTTTAAAGATGATTTCAGTGTTTCAAATTTTTCCTGGAATTTTCAACATATTAAAAATGTGTGACTCTTTTTCACCGCTTTACTTTCAACTACAATCTCTTAGTGTTTGGAGAAATGTATACAAATAATCTCCACCCTGACATCTAGGTGGCATCCCTTATATCTTTCCTGGTGAGGCCATTGGATACTATTAAAATGATGCTCTCTCCTATTATTTTATACACACTCTCTAATATTCCGGTTCCCATTCCTTTAACATTCTTTAAAAAAAATTAATTGTATACTTTCATCATTCTTGTGGAATAAAAATAAAATCTTGTAGGTCACTGTTTTGATTAATACAACCCAACTCAGAAAGTAGAGTAAAGGATCTTGATTTTCTTAATTATCACAAATCATTCTTACTTCGTCAAGCTTCTAGATGGCTTGATGACTATTTGTTGAATTGCCCTCGTTGGGTAGACCTTGAATGTACATTCCTTTCTCCTTTTTCGTTTAAAGAGTATCTTTGTTTCCCTCGTAGACCACAATCTTTACCTACCCCAATTATTATACATACCTGTAAACGTCTAGACTCTGGTTCATCATTACCTCCTACCGATCCAGCCTCCTTTCAAAATACTTCTCTATGGCATAGTAAAGCTATACTAATTTGTGGGAAGCCTATCTACTGGAAGTCTTGGAGACAAAGAGGTCTAATTTGGGCATATCAACTTTTTTCTCAAGATACTGTTATATTTTTATCCAGAGCTAGCCTACTCTTTGACTTACCTCCATATTTTCAGTCTGAATATAAGCTTCTTGGCCAGGCTCTACTCAATGCTTATACTCAAGTGTCTTCCCACTCTCCTTCAAGTTCCTCTCCTATAAACAAATTACACGATCTCTTATTTTCCTCCCCCAGAGCTTCCACTATTTCTGCTCATCTATGCTTTTCGCCTTCGGTTAGACAAAAAACTAAGGTGGAACTTGCATGGGAAGAGGTCTGTGGGATAGAAAGGTTTCTTCTTATGTGGAATAAAATTTAGACCACGATTAGAAAGTCCTCTAGAGCTGAGAACACTACTCAAAGACTGTTTTTTATTCATATGAGGCTTTTATTTAACTTAGTCCTGTTGCATAAAAGACACATTGACATACCTGAGATTTGTTGGCCCTGCTCTTCCCCAACGTCTGATTTGAAACACTTTCTTTTCACCAGTACACACTTTTTGGAAACTAGTTTCGTCCCAGATCTCCTTCATTTTTGGTTCTAGTTTCTCTTTTACTAATATTCTTTTATTTGTAGAAAGTTTATCACCTATTTGGGAAGACTATACACACAATGTAAAGATTATTGATTCATTGTTAACTGTTGCATTTCAACAAATCACTAAAAAAAGGTAGGATTTAAATCAATTATCATTTCAGGCTTGGTGGTATGCCGTGTGTTACAATCATAGACTTGACACAGCTTTTGTTCATCATATTCATTTTGCTACACAACGTTTGAATCTATGGTCACCAGTCACATTGTTCATTGATGCTAGTGCTAAGCACTCCTTTTCCTTAACACACGTTCAGCACGAAGTTGCCCAACCTCCATGGCATTCCTCCTTTTAATAACATATTCTCATTTCTCTGTTTATTTCATTTTCATATGACTTGCACATTTACTATCTTAATGCCGAAGTGATGCAAGTTTGTGTTAGGCTTAAGGACGCGACTGTACTTCATGGCCTACTGATCTATCGACCGCCGGGCCCTAGAGCGGCTTTTCCACCGGCCCTTATGTCCTAAATGGAATCCTGTATAGATTCCGATTTTCTTTACAATATTAGGCGATTTAAATTACCATCTGGAGCTGGGCACTAACCCGGAGACTGGCAGACTTCTAGACCTCATGGAAGCGCATGGATTTTGTCAGTTAGTTTCTGTACCCACACACCAAGGGGGTCATATTTTAGACTGATTATTTTCCAACCACCCTGACATCTCACTGGGCTTCGTATAGGCACTTCCTTGGACGGACCATAAGGCGGTTTCTTTGAGGTTAGGGCCAAGGCGATAGGAAGGTGTCCTTCTCACAAAGCCACTAAGGTGACGTTCCGACGATGGAACAAGATAACAAGTAAAGACCTAGACGTTGCTCTTGACCACTACCCTCCAACTCTAGATAATGATAATGAACTGGCTGTCACCCAGTTTAACAAATGGATCCTAAGAGCGATCAATTGTGCTTCTCCCGAACACACCGCCACAGCAAACAGGTACCCTTCGGGGACACCGTGATATGGCCCTGAACTTAAAGTACTGAAAGTTGAATGTAGACAGTTTGAACGTCTTTGGAGAGTCGACTACAGTAGGATTAATAGAGATGCCTACAATGGGGCCTTGAATAAATATAAAGAGGCTATTCTGGCTACCAAGAAAGTGCATTTTACCTCAAAAATCCAGGAAGCTGGAAACTCTGCAAAAGGACTGTTTAAATCTGTGTCATTTTTAGCTAAACCCCAGCAAGGCTGCCTGTTGAAACCCGACCAGGTTCTCTGCAATCAGCTGGCGGTTTGTTTCCAGAACAAGGTGCAAACAATATATGATGACCTGGCTAACTCATCAAACTTTTTGTCAGGTATACATCAACTCCCCGGGGGGGGGGGGGAGACAGTCCCATGCAAACTGACTTGTTTTGACCCCCTATCGGAAGAAATGGCAATAGACATCTTAAAATCTATTAAATCTGGCTCATCCTGTGACCCCTGTCCCCCGGCCATTCTGCACCTGGCGGCGGAGAGGATTAGTGAAACCCTTACCTCTTTGATTAATCAAGTCCTGGCTTCTGGGATTTACCCTGCAGCTTGGAAGACAGCCAGTATCAGGCCGATCCTGAAAAAAGCCACATTGGATCCCACTGAATTTAAAAACTATCGGCCAATCTCTGGTCTGCCATTAGTGGCCAAGGTCCTTGAAAATTCAATTAATAAAACATTAACGGAATACCTGGATAGTAACATGCTATTGGATCCCTCCCAGCATGGCTTTCGTCCAAGACACTCCACTGAATCTGCTCTGAATGCCACAGCTGAGGGGATTCGAACAGTAATGGACGGGGGATGGCAATCCTTGTTCTCCTAGATTTGGCGGCCGCATTTAACACCGTGAATCACATGGTGTTGGTGCGGCGACTACAGGAGATAGGAATTAGTGACCTGACTTTGGCCCTCCTCTCCTCATTTTTAGACAATAGGAAACAAAGTCTGAACTGGGAGGCTCTACAATCGGACAGTTTTAATCTGCCTTGTGGTGTTCCGCAAGGTTCAGCTCTGTCGTCAACCCTGTTTAATGTTTATGTGAAGCCGCTGGCCAGGCTTGTTAGGGAACACGGCTTCACCCTTTTGTCGGGCGTGGACGATTAGCAATTGGTGATATCTGTCTCAGACTTGCCGGAGATAACAGCGGCAAGATTCCATGCCTGTTTGAAGGATGTCATGGAGTCGACGAGTCTGAGTTTCCTGAAAATTAACACGGAGAAAACAGAAATAATTGAATTTGGGAACGGGCCACCAATTTGGAGTAACCTGTGGTGGCCGCAGGAGGCGGGGGAATTTCCTTTACCAGTAAAGAAGGAGAGAAATCTTGGGGTCATTTTTGACGACAAATTGAACATGTCAGCTCAGGGGAATAGCCTAACATCGGCTAGCTTTTTCTTAAGACCCTGCGCAAAATCTTCCCTTTCATTCCCCTGGCACTCCAGAAGACGGTAATAGCCGTCCTTTTTATGTCCAGATTGGACTATTGCAATGCGATGTTCCTGGGCATCGATAAGCACCAGATCGGTAAACTTCAATTACTGCAGAATGCCGCAGTATGACTGATTCTAAAGCCTCCGAAGGGCCACCCTTCTACTCAGAGCAGAAGTACGCTACACTGGCTCCCCGTCCAGCAGAGAATTGAGTTTAAGGCACTCTGCCTGGTACATAAGGCACTATATGGGGGTGGCTCTGAGTTCTGTCGGGATAGGTTCAGCTCTATACCCCCCGCGAGGCCTACTGTTGGCCAATCTTGGCCTGATCTGTATCCCAAGGTATAGACGGCCAGATGGGCGGGGGGCCACTCACTCTCTAGTTGTGCTGCCCAATTGTGGAATAAACTGCCGGTGGCCTTGAGACTTCAGTCGAATCTCTCATCTTTCAGGAAAATACAGAAATCCCGGCAGTTTAACTCTGAATAGTTATCAGTTTATCATTTTTGCTCCGCTCACACACACCAGCACCAAGACGCCTCGGCATTCGAGCGCTTAATAAGCATTTTATAACAAAACATATATAACAATGCCTATAATGATATCTTGTTATATTACCATTCAGTTGCAGCCATGATTGTATGATATCTTCACTGTTTATGCCTTCCTTTTTCCTTCTTTATTGCATATATATTTTGTTCTTCATATTTTGTATTTCTTTACTCCTTGTTCTTCAATAAACTTCCTTTTTAAACTGAAAAAAGATGACTAGGCTTGATGGTGGTTCTGGTAACATTGAGAAAGAGGGACCTTGAGAAAGGCATTAAAAAGAGGTTCTTGAAACAGCATGACAAATGAGACTTTTTGTGACCAACCTTAAATAGAGACATTAGAGACATTTTTAAAGATTGCGTGGATGGTGCTGTAAATGAGAAGTGTTAAACAAGCACAGTAGATCTGATGAAGCTCATAATTCTCAGCTCACCTTGGATATGGCGGGTCCTTCTAACATTAAGTTGGGCACTTTAAATCGTACTTTATTTATGATAGATCACCATTGCAAGTGGATAGAAGAAAGGTTTGTTTACAATGTGTGTGAATAAGCAGTATGGCTGAAACGTTTCAACGGTGAAGAATTTACAGATGAATTGTGCATGGACAATGGTAAAATAATAGTCTTTGCATGGAGTCACTAATTAACACAGATTACAGTCTTCAGGGCTATAATTAGATATAGAACTCTTCATCACTCCTTTTGAATGGGATAAACTATATCACGTTTCTTCGGGTTTTAACTTCCAATTCTATAGCAACAGATCAAGACAGACATCTTATTCCCAGCACTAACACAGGTGCCCTTTACTTTAGTTTTATTGACCAAAAATATGTTTTGCCATTGTATCAAAGAAGAAAATCCCACTGCATTCCTGTACTGTGCTATATAGCCTTCAAAGTAAAAAAAGCATTGATAACCTACTAGTCTCTGCACATTACTTTTCAATGAAATTCTGTTTCAACCTGCCGATTTCATAGTGTGTGATAAAACTAGAGAAGGAAATGGGGCCTGTGTTAATATTCGGAATAAGATATACGTCTGGCATGAACTCTGCAATAAGTAGTGACTCCGTGCATAGACTATTCTTCTGCATATAAAAGATCTGAAAAGATCAATAAGCATGTGAGGATATAAATGTAAAAGGATTTAGTGAGGCATTTTGAACAGTAACTGAGATTGTTATGCATCTGATATGTACAAGAGGTTTTATGAACCTATATAATTTTTGTGTAAAAAAGTTATTGAAGAGTAACAAAAGAAAAGATGAAGGAAGAATCTGAAAATGTTTCATTCACATATAGATTATCAGCTCCCCTCTAAAATCCATTTTAAAATGTATGCCAGAAGGACTACTGACTAAGTGGGTGGAAGCAGCCCAGGGCTGTAGTTTCAGTTAACCCTTACTTACCCTTTGGTATTGTTACATCACACTGCTCCCCTGACAACTGAACCCAGAAAAAAAAGTCTGCTCGTCCTCCAGTTGGTTTGCTAAAGATCTCTGGTAGCTTAGACTCTCATGATGCGACATTAAATGCTGATAGTCTTGCAATGACAACCTAGCTATTAAACTGCAGTTGCAAAACAGGCAAATATGTATACAAAAGAATGACACAGATTGTTAACAAGGCAATATTGAACCCAATTAAGATGGGAATCGGGGACGCCACCTGAAAAGAGGGTTCCCAAAATAAACTTCATATTACATCGTAGCCCCCACGATTATATTATAATCATCAACGGTAAGGAAACCAAGCCCTTTGCAATGTTGGTGTTTCTGAAACCAGCAATTGTGGTCAGTATGAATGCTAAAGCTCACATCAGCGTCGGTAGAGCAGCCCATGGTTTTTTCATAGCTGGATAACTTGGAAAGATGGCAAGTAGAGTAGAGGGAAATGGACAGGGAGTCACAGAGACACATTTTGGGGCAAGCAGGTTCTCCTCGTTTTTTTCTGAAGTTAACTCGAACTCATTGAAAACAAATTAGTGAGTTGCAACTGACATAATTGATGTTAAATTCTTCACAGTAAGTTGCCGAAGCAGTCATCTGCCCGTCAACAGTGGCCTTTGGGTACATCCAAAGGAGAAGACGTGGACTCGCTGCGGATCCTGGCTCCCGTTCCATCCTTCCATCCTTCTGAAAGTGGCATCTTCACACAAGAGAAACCAAGGCAAAAGAGGGAAGGGACGAGAGAGACACACAGGAGCGATTCAGGAAGGATTGGGCTGTTAGCAAAACCAAGACCAGATTAATGTTGGTTTCAGCAAGGGAGGCTGGTGGCAACAGTTGATCGAGGATATCTCTGGGGTGCTCAGGGATGGAGACGGAGACCAGAATTAGGAAATGTGATAATCCGCAAATGGTTATTAGGCAAATATTAGGGAACCGAGAGGGAACAGGAGAATGGGAAACAAAACAAAGGTAAGAGGACTTAATACCAGTGATCAAAATTAATTCAAGCAAAAAAGCTAAGGTAACCTCAAACAAATGTTGCCACTCAAAGAGACCAGTTGTGAGTGAGGTTAAATGGTTTAATAGAGACTGAGAAAAGGTGGAGTGACAACCTTTGGGGCACCATGCAACTGACTCTGAATGGGGAGGAGAGGGTCCCAGATCGATTCACTGCAAACATTATCAGTAGTAGCCTACAAGCCATAGTGACAAGTTTTTACATATCTGGCGTTTTGCAACCATATGGGGCATATTAGCAAGGGTGTTATCACCGCTTTAGCTGCTCTTTTTCCTGATAAAGAGCGATTTTTTTATCGCCCAATTACCAAGCTGTCGCTAACAGCAGTTAGCGACAGCTTCCAGGCGATAGCAACCGGTTTGGGGCCAGCTTTGCTTGTCAGCAATATTTATCGCTAATGACATGCAAAGTGAGCGTACCCAAACTGGTAGCGACTGAAAGCAGTCACCTATTAGCAATACCGGCGACGCAATTAAAAAACGAGCGCTAACCACGATTAGCGCCAGTATTTTACACCTGGTAAAAACCTGGCTTAGCCATATTAGTCAATGGGAGGTGGATTCTACGGCTAAGTCCCCACCTGCCTATTAGCGAGATTTTCCATAGCAATAAGATTTTTATCGCTGGAAATCTCACGTTATAGATGGAATTCGCCGCTATCGCTGGATTTTTTATCGCTGTGGAGATAAATGTTAGTAATACTGCGTTATCTCCGCAATAAAATCCAGCGATAGGTGGTGATTAAAAAAATCGCGCTAATCGCGGTTTGCGATAATTATCACAAGTTGTTGCTAAATATGCCACTAAATTCAGTGCTTAATTTGTACATCTTGTTACAGATGGAGGCACCAGCACTCATTTTGGGAACTGGGATTTGTCTTTTTTTTTCATTTTTTTATTTGTTTTATTTAGCACTGCCTAAAATTGTAGGGAGTACTTCAATGTGCAATTAGGAGCTCCAGAAGAATCTTACTAACGAAATCTAAAAAGCAGAAACGTGTTTGTTGCTTATTGTTCTTTTTGTTTGTTTTTGCTGCTCTTAAGTGGGCTTGGTTTACTTGTTGTTGAGTGGAGTCAGACTGGCTTGCATATTGTTTGGTCATTTTGAAGATGTGATACAATGCAGTGCAATGGGCATATATACGATTTATTTAAGAAGCCTTAATAACTAATTTATATAATTTTAAAGATTTAGTGTTATTTAAAATGCAATTTTAATGATGTATTGTAATTCAAATGTACATAATGGAGTATTTGCGTTTTTGTAAAGATTTTAATTAATCAATCAATAAAATATCACATATATATGATAGCCAAAACAAGCGTGGTCATAAAGAAGTTTGCAAGTTGCATTACAAAATCAAATATTATTCAGCATGTTTCTCCTTTTATATCTACTGCTGAAAGAAAGACAATGGCGCCCGAGGACCTGGGTTTTGTGCAAACCCCTATAATGATGAGGTAAAAAATATATATTTCTTACCAGTTTATAGAGATCAATTGGGCATCTATGTATCCTGTCCAAATTCCAATCTAAAATACCAATTTCAAAATCATTGTTAGATTACTATGATTTTCAGTTCGAGCTCCTGGTAACGCCACTTAATATTTTACCGCAATGCTAAAATATTAATACGCACATTTATGTCTTCGCAAAACCGTCTCTTGTAGTACACGGAAATAAAAATCCCTAGGAAGATATTTGCATTTCCACAGCGGCTGCTCGGATTGCAGTCTTGCAGTAACTGCCAGGAGGGTTGGAGAAAGCTACTGTCATGTTTTTTCAATGTATGATAATTCGTTTTTTTTTTTTCACAATCATGGCCCCGGGTCTCCCCTGTCCCACGCGTAAGGCCTGTTGCCTACTTTCCAGCAGATTTAACTGCTCGAGGCGGGAATTCAGATCACCTGCAAAATGTCTGCGTGCAACCTTCAGGCTCTCAGAAGCGATGAAGAGCAGTAATGCAGAACACATCTCGGGATTTATCTAGCCTTCGGTAAGATATAGAGATGTCTTTTAATAGCCTCGAACCGGGGCCCGCTTTCAGCAGATTGTACGCGCATTAGTTACACCGCGACAGGGGCACCCGCGACATTTCTATAAACATCTGTGGTGTAAGAATATTTCATTCTCTATTTTTAGAAACGGTTCGTCCTGAAAGTCACTAAAGATATTGAAAATGCGCAGGTTGAACTTTCCTTTTTCTCTTGTTTTTGAAGGCCTGCACAAAAGAACCAACAATGGGCCTCATTTGTAAGTTCTGAACTCGGTAGATATCAGATTTTCTTTCACAGCTTCTAAGGATGGAATTGTACAAACTGAGGTTTACAGGTTCACCTTTCAGCGTTGCACTCAGAGCCTTTTATCCCTCGGAAGCGGATGAAATAGGAACCCAATTGTACTCGGGTAATAACATCCTGTCGCCTTCATGTGAAGCGCTGCTCGGCCTCACACAATAATCTCGAAGTCGATGTGAAAGCACCCCATTATTTCGAGAAGACCATACTGTCTAAATAAAACCTGAAAAGGCATAAAAGGCTCTGCACTAGCCTCACCTGCACCCAAAAAACAAAGGGGCATATTTATGGGGAGAGTTTGTCACTCTTGCACCATGCAATATGCTCCTAGTGCGACACAATCCCAAAATGTGATTTATAAAGGTATGCAAGGTCACCTCGCGTGGCCGTGAGTGGCTTCATAAATCTGAAGTAACGCAACCAGGGCCGGACTGGCTACCGGGCGTTTTGGAATGCTGTTGAGCTGGGGGCTGATTTCGTTGATGGGGACCTGCGTGTACTGAACGAAATTAATTTTGCTTTAACCCCTTCCATGCTGCCGTCGGCCATCATTACCTCGCTGGTGCTGCCGTCGGCCAAAGGCCGACGCGACCGCGCCCGTTTTTTGAAACGGCCGCACTGCCGTGAAATCGTGGAAGCAGCCAATGGGTTAATTATTTTGAAGTACACGCAGGTCTCCATGAACGAAATCAGCCCTCACCGCAGTGAAATCAGCTCCCCGCTCGGCAGAATTCCAAAATGCCCGGTAGTCAGTCCGGCCCTGAATGCAACACAGCACAAATTGCTGCATTGTATTACACTGCCCAGGGAATGCGTTACATGGGTGTTGCATGGGTGTTACCACGCAACTCCCATGATTTTTGATGCATTCCCAGATTTACCAATAGTGGTAGTCCTGGGAATGCCCAAAAAGATATGCCTTTTCAGGGGAGGCATAAAGAGGAGAAATATCTTTATTTGTCCTTATTACTTTGTCTTTCTATGTGTGTTGCATTCTGCAGCACACATTGAAACAGGAATATGCCTCTCAGGATTGTGTTGCGCAAGAAGGTGTCCCTTCCTGCACTTAAACAATTCTGAAAGCAACACAGGTACCCTTGCACCACGGTACCAGGGTGCCTGCATTGGCATTAGGCAGTCAAAACGCTGCCAGTGCAGGGACAAAGGCAGGAATGAGACATATTCTTTTAAATACAGGGCATTCCTGCCGTTACCCTGTCATGCAGCTCAGCAAGGTGACTTGTGGCACTGTGTGACATTCTCATAAATACTAAACTACTTAAGCGAGGTCCTGACTGGGCAGTTTGAGGAGGACTGTCCCTTCCTATTGGAGCAGGAACAAGGATGATTTTCATATGCCACCGTCTACTTTGAGGTGGAACAATTGGCAAAAAAGCATGGGTTTGACTGCTTTCCAGAGTGATTGATTGTCCATAGGCTATTTGCAAGCATTCCTCTCATCACCTTTTGTGTGTTTAATGTAATGCCCTAAGTAGCCATGGGTGTGTCCAGACAGGGGTTCTGAGCTCACAGTACCACTAAAACCAAGCTGCACATGATAGAGGAAGCTCAAATTACCCCCAAACCAGTCTTGGATTGCTATGTTCCAATTCAGAGACAATCTGGCTTGGCAGTTTCAGCTGGGCTGTTCCTATTGGAGCAGGACCAAGGCTGATGACGTAGGCTAATATGAGGTGGCATTTTGGGCAAAAAAAACACCAATTGTTTGCAATATCTAGAAAGATTGCCATAGTTAGACTATTTGAAAGCATTTTGTCCATCACCTTTTCTTTAATTCATGCAGTTTTAAACAAACAGATCCCCAGGGAGCTGCGGTTTCACTTCCGGCGTCTGCTGTGATCTGCAGGTTACTAGCTTGAGTCCCAGCAGGACCAACTTGTACTGTCACGTGGTGTGAATACCGAGCGGAGCAGAGCACAGAGCGGAGCGGGAGCCGCGTGAACCGCTGGAGCCGCGGCGGAGGCTTGTACGACCCATCGGTGGAGCTGGGCGAGAGGGTCCTTCGGAGCCGAGGCTGAGAGGAGCTGGTGTACGGTGCGAGGCTGCGGCTGCCCCCGGTGTGCGGCCGCGAGTGCTGATTCCGGTCCTGGTTTTGCAGCCGATGGTGCCGGAGCTGTGCTCAGAGCGTTTTGTGCTTTGAAAGCGGAAGGAGGGGGGAGATCGTTCCGCTCCTTACCGCCACACCGAGTCCGAGTCTTTGCTGCCTAAAGCCACATAAGTGGCCAAAACCTGCTGAACATTGGGACCCCAGCAAAACCGGAACTTGGAATTTTGAACCCGCAAACCATAAGCGGGAGAGGGGTAGAGCCCTGCGGCAGAGCCCTTGCTTCCGCTCTTGGACCCACTCCTGCTCCCACTCCCACTCCAGCTGAATCTGAAGCTGAAAGCTTCATATCTACCGGGCTCACTGGCTTGTGGGCTACCTGACGGTTGGGATCTCAGCTAAACGGGCATAGGGGACATAAGGGTCCACGGCCAGCGGAGACGAACGAGGAGAGAGCTGAATCAGCCCGCGGTGTTGTGGTGCTGCGGGAGATCCTGACGAGCCTCCTGTGTCTAAGCTGCGTGTGTAGTGTGTGCTAGGCTGTGACAGCCGTGTCTTGCCGGAAAAAACGGGTTCGGGGCTTCTCCGTGGTCAGAAGACAGAGAGCCGGAGGCAGTCCCTGTTAGAAACCGCACAGGGTCCGGTGTCCAGTGCACACGACCACGGAGTACAGCGTAGCGCCAGAGTGGAGTACGGCGAGTGGAGGGGCGGCTGCGCAGTGGCAATTCTAGTCATTTCAAACGCGCTCGAGTGCTTGAGCTTGAGCCTTAAGGCTGTGTGCAGGGCTGTGCTGCCTGTTGGGAGGTATCTGGAGGCGCCTGGACTATCGGGCGACTTTGGAATATTTGTGGAGCTGGAGCATTCGGAGAGCCTGGAGCCTGGAGTCTGGAGGCCACCCGAGCAGCCAGTGCAGGAGGTAAGTGGCAGTGGTGAGCGCGGCCGCCATTAGAGGCGGTCGCAAAGTAAGAGCCGAGGGTGCGGGCTAAGGGGCTGCTTGACCAGGTCTCCCAGCCTGCGGCCCCCCTGTGTGCACCGCTTGCCACCTCCCTCTCCCCCTGTAAAGACGCCGTCCAGTACAGTACAGCTCACGTGGAGAGATAGAAATTTTATCTAGACTCACACAAAGAAATATAAGGTCCCCACAGGAGAGTCACCCCAGCAATTAGGCACACAAGTAAACAAACTCAACCACTTCACCACTTTACCACGTAGAGCCCCAGTTCACGGTGCTTAAAGGATGACGCTCAAAAAGATCAAGTCCAGCACGAAGGAGGTGGGGGTGGGGGTGGAGGCGAACCCTGAAAACACGACACAAAGAAGAGCAACTAGAAGCACTAGAAGTACCAGCACCCAAAATTCTCAGGACTCAGTCCCGGCCAATTCCCTCCCACAGGATCTCGTAACCCAATTCTTCCAGGCCCCCTGTGGACCTACAGCCACGGACGTGAGTCAACCAGGACCCGAGGGCAGTGCTAAACCGGGGTCGCCAAAGCCCAACCAAGATCAAATCGGCTGTCAGTCCAGCGAGCCTGCCTATATCAAAAAAGTCCGAAGCCCGGAAAAAGCCCGAAGCCCGGAAGCACGACCCCATCTTGTTGCTAGGGTGAAGAGCCCGTTAAGGATCTTAGCAGACGTTCACATGAGTCCCATTGTGGGTGCACAGGTGGAGACAGGCTTTGCAAAGAAAAACACGGCTACTGCACCCTCTCCCCCAACGAGCACTGGGATGCACCCGTGCACAACGGTGACACCCCGGTCAATAACGAAGTCGACCACTCCGGTATGGTCGCGCTAACGGCATCGTTCCTACAAAAACTAGAACGGTCAATAGAACGCACACTTGAAGACACACCCATAAACTCAGGTAGAATCAATTCCAGGAGATCATCGCAGACGGAGGCATGGAGCCCCTTGGGCCTGACACAACACCAAGTCTCCATCGATGAAGTCACGGTCAAAGATTTAAACCTGACCGTAATAGGAGAAGTTCAGGACACCATGGCTAGGGCCTTATTATGGCAGTCCACGAAGATGGAGGTTCAAGTCGATCTCCTGCACTTAATTGCCCAGCACCTAGTGCGCCAAGATGACAAATTAGCAAAGTTAGAGGAGCTATTCGAAGCTCACGCGGCTAACATCAACTCTTGTGCCGCCATCATAGAAAAATGGGCAAGTCTACCCGAAGTTCTAAAAGACATGCTCGCACTTGCCAAGGGCCTGGGAGAGAGGTCTCCTCAAATACAGGCGGCACAGAAGTTACCAGCTCTGACGAAAGTGCATGACGCAGCGACCGACCATTGCATCACGGCTATCAGCTCACCAAAAGTTCCACTGGTAGAGCCATGCAGCAATTTCACCTTGGCAGAACAAGGGAGCGGGGACCTTGAGGTTTTGGACCCTGACACCGAAAGCGACGACTTATCGGTCAGTATACCTCTCCCGAAGAAGGCAAAAAGCGCATCGGCTAGTGTAAATGCTCCGCTGTCACAGGAAGCCAAAAAAAGACTAAAGAAACAATTAAAGAAATCTAAAATCAAAAGTAGGATCATATCATCAGCCGTAATAACCTCCGGTGCCACCGTAACTGAAAGTAGCCTTAAACCACCCTTTCCCATCTTCATCCCTAAATATGCATCCAAGACCATGAAGCCTAGTGAAGCACCTCTTGCCCCACGCGAGGCCTTCAGATATTTAACCCCTCACCCGGAGGAACAATGCAATGTGGAGGATCAATTAAGGCCTTCACAGGTGGTAACCGGTGGACATCCAAGCACCAACGGCCCAACTGGTTGGGCACTCCAACATAAGATAGAAACAACCCATTCACCACCTCAGGGAGCGCAGTTGGGACTGCCCTGCCTGGTAGGTCCACCAACTGAGGTACCTGGTAGTCAGCAACCAGGAGTTACACACAATAACCTCCCACACCTGAACGCAACCAATGATGAGTGGCAAGGATCGTCAAGAGAGGCAAGACCACCAACCGTGGTTTCAGATAGACAGTGGCCAGGAGATTCCCATAAAAACTTTTCACATCCAATTCATCAGAGGCACATGTCCCTGGGAGAAGGGGTACAACGGCGCTCCCCCGAAAATAAAAAGCCACCAGAAATACATGAGCTGCTGTTTACCCCTAGATATAAAGTCATAGGTTCCTTTGACATCCTGAACAGGTCCAATATTGTTCGACTCTTCGGCCACATTGACTCCCTGGCACAAATCACCTCGGGGATGATCCAATGGGTGATGTTCAAGAGCCTGGAGATAGACACTCAAGGTGACTCCACCATAGTCGGCTTTGGTAATCAGCAAGCCCAACAAGCTGTCCTCCACGAAGCAATACAACTTGCAGAATGGGGCATAGAAGTCACCGCCCCCAGGGCTCCAAAATACCCGCATGTCCTCAAACCTCATTATGGCCTTCAAGAACCTATCTCTGTCCTAAAAGGCACAAAATCCACCAGTCCAAACGGGGGGTTGAAATCAGGGAGGCCAAGAACCCCGCTAAAAATAAAAATCCTGCAAAAAGAAAAGCAGCGCAGTGTGCAGCGGCCTCAGCAAGGGCTGGCTCTCACGGAGGACACATGGAGACAGGGCTCCTAACCCCGCCCATACCTATGAAAACACCGTACGCGTAAATCCATCAAGGGGCCAAGCTCGCAAGCTTACCATCATCTCATGGAATATTGCGGGGCTAAATAATATCCGCAAGGACACATCCACTCTCGATTATCTTGCACAGGGGGATATATTATGCATCCAGGAGACCTGGGCGAGGTCAACAACCCCAATAGCTGGCTTTTACGAATATTTCAAATCAGCAACCAAAAGTACGATGTTTGGTCGCTTGTCAGGGGGTCTTTCCATCTTCGTAAGCCATGCCTGTAAACTTAACGTAAAGGAATTAGATCTGGAGTCACCTGACCTGCAAGCCATCACTATAGAAGGGCTGAGAGCAGATCAAACACCCCGCCCGCTTTTACTAATCAACTGCTATCTCAACCCAGCAAAACTCCATTCCCCTCACGTCTTGGAATCACTTAGCATCGCCCTGGAAGACTTATTAATAAGCCGCTTGCACTACGACGTAATCATAGCTGGTGATTTTAATCTGAGAGGCCTGGACCTGATCCCTGTGGCACCCTTTAGCAAGAAGACAGCTCAACTGATTGAACTTCTAGCAAACTACAATCTGCAATCCACCCACGGGACACAAAAAATGAGCCACCCCGCATGGACCGCCTATCCGACCTTCAGGAATGTCTCTACCATAGATTACATTTTCACCAATGCAGGACTGGGTCACAAACTTTGCAATTTTACCGTGGATGACAGAGCCGAAAGCGACCACAGGCCCCTCCGTGCCACATTCAATCTGACACGAGAACAGGTGGACCCCTACGAAGTAATCGGTACGACTACAGGCGAAGAACACCATTTAGTCCTTAAAAGAATAAAATGGTCGACCAACCTTAGCCACAGACTCACGGCATTTGTCGCCAACAGGGCGGCAGTACTAAGGCCACAAGACAGTGAGAACACCGTACACCTATGGGAAATATTGACCAAGGATATATTGAAGTGCCTGGGCAACACTCATCAACCAAGAAGCAGTAAATAAAACTACAGGCCAGATCGCCTAAAAACCCACAACCTTAATCAGATCAAGTATGCACTCAACAAGGCAGTGAGGGCAAAAAAGAAAGGTATCCACCTGCCAGGGGGGGCCCCCATAGCCGTTTTGCGAGCCAATTACAAAAAGAACATCTGGGAATTGAAAAGAAAGCGGACCGAACAGAACTGGCTGACAGTGTTTTCCTTAATCAAAGGAAAAGACAATAGCAAACTCTGGCGCTACATCAACAGCTTGTCATCAGGAGGCGCATATAAGGCTAACAGTGTGGCAGGAAAAGTATGGGAACAGTATGCAAAGGGGCTGTATACTTGCGAGCCAAATCGGCCGTCTCACTGCAACACCGGGTGGTCCAAGGCGGCAGCTGCCACCATCAAATTGAAACTGAACGAAAAATTAAGACCGACCCGACCCGGAAAATTCTCGGAGGCGGAAATAGTAAAGCACATCAAGGCCATCAGAACCGACGGCGCCCCTGGCCCAAACGGGATCCCCGCCCAGGTTTTCAAGACTGATCCAGCCTTCTTCGCATCCAAACTCACTCCTTTATTTAACCACTCATTCGCAACCGCAATCTTGCCACTTTCCTGGAAAGGCTCAATCCTTTTCCCTATTCATAAAAAAGGCGACCACTCGAACCCGGCTAATTACATACTGATAGCACTTCTTGATATTGAAGCTAAGGTATACGCCCGCCTTCTTCTAAAGGACCTGGAGACCTGGGTGGACAAGAACGGTATTCTTCCGCCCTCACAGACTGGCTTCAGGGCTAACTGTTCCACGCTGGACAACATCATAGCGCTTTCGTACCTCATGGTAAGAAGGCCAACACGAGGAATAAGCTGCCCCAGTTCTTTTGCTTTATAGACTATTCAACGGCCTTCGACCGAGTGAACAGGAGCCGGCTCTGGGCAAGACTAGAGACCTGGGGGATCCCCAAAGATCTTCTAAAAGCCATAAAAGCACTTTATGAGGGGACCTGGGTCCAGGTGAAGCTAAGCTCCACAATTGCAACCACAAGAATTGCCACTAACTCTGGTTTAAAGCAGGGGCGTGTTTTGGCCCCCCTACTTTTTAATCTGTACACTGCGGACATGGGGCATGTCCTGAAAGATGCCAACCTAGCACCCCCCAGACTGGGGAAGCTGGTCCTGGGCACGCTCCAGTACGCAGATGATACAGTAATCATGGACCACACCATGGTAGGCCTTCAAAGAGCCTTAAATAGTCTTGCCACCTACAACAAGGAGAACGAGCTACGTATCAATGTGAGCAAGACCAAGATAGTAATCTTTGGCATATACCACCACAAATCAAAAGCATCATGGTCCCTGGGTGAGCACCGAATCACCACGGCCCCATCCTATAACTATCTGGGTACATGGGTATCAGAGAGGGCCTCTGCAGTTAAAAACCTGAAGGAGCTTAAACCAAAAATAGACAAAATAATTTTGTCTTTAAGACGTTTAAGCCACGGCTTGGCCAGTCCCTCTGCAGATCCGATGCTGACAGTACTTAGGGCTAAATTGATCCCTGCCATCACGTACGGCCACATAGCCTACCCAGGGGCTTTTGAGAAAGTGGTCCAAGCGGCCCAGGTGAAAGCATATAAGATGGTGCTAGGGGCCCCCAGACAGGCACGGAACAACAGGCTCAGACTAGAAATAGGCTTGAAACGTCCTGAGCTGGCACTACTGGGGGAATTTCTCAAATATGACATTAGAGTTCTGAAATCGCCCGAAAACACCTTAAAGCACTCGCTAAAAACCATCTTAGACGACGCAGGCTCCCCATGGCACTCCAAGGTGGAACTAGCCATTGAAGTTCTGAAGATCGAGGGAAGGAGCCTGCATCTTCACGATCTTCCATATTCCGTTGGGCCCAAGCCGTTAAGCGCCAAGTCCAGTCTATTTCCTTTGAGTTTGACCTTTCCTCGCTCCGGCATAATCCACTAACGCTGGCCCTGGACCAGTCCTATATCCCCGGTAAACCCCAACCATACCTGCAAGATCCACTAACTATCGAAGCAAGACAGAAAATTCTGTTTATGCGCCTTTTGGCCCTCAGGATTGCGGACTTCAACCCAATTTGGGCACGCACGGACGGAGCCACTGCCTGCCGACTTTGCAACTATCACAGAGAATCCTGGCTACATCTGCTATGTTGCTGTACAAAGTTGGCCAGCGATCGAGAGCGATTGTTGCGTCCGTCATTACGAATTCTGGGCCATAGAACATGCAGAGAGGCCTCGGATTGGTGTTTCTCAGAATCCACGACCTGCTTATTAGCCAGGGTAGGCAAGTTCATCCATCAAGTTAAAATGGCACTCGATTCCCAACTAAAGGCTACTATTTCGATGGGCCCGGATAGTGGGCTCTGCGCTTTCCCCGTCGCCCCAAAGTTGGCAGCCCACAGGTAATTCAGGGAGACGCCGAAAAGAAATTGGTACCATCGGACTGTGGTATTTAACCCGGGTCGACTAAGGGTCGGATGAAGTCCGCAGTGCTACTGATGATGTCAAACTTTTATACGTCTCTCAGACTCTAGTAAGCGTGGTCTCATGGTGAATTCAAAACCCTTATTCTTTTAATAATGTATAATAGTAGTGAACACAGTTAGTCTTGGGACAATATAGCTGCACCAATGGTTCTACCTGGTTTTGGCCAAGAAAGGGGGGGGGGGGTATTTTATTTTACTGTATTTTATTGAAGTTCGTTGTATTTTATACTGTAATGATTTTAAGTAATCGCACAGTTTTCTAATAAACATAAACAAACAATGCTTGGTTATTTCAAAGAAATTCACAAGTACTCTGTCACAAATATTGTATTACAGTGGAATTTATAAAGCTCTTTGGACCCTGCCAAAGCACTGAAGTGCTTTGTGGATAGGTACATACTGTTCGTAGAATACTTACATTAGAGATATTTGTTATTTACATTGACTTACAATTTGTTATGCTGTTTTTCACATAGTTGTCACACAGTTTGTAAGCAGTCTGAGATACAATTTGTCAGGAAATCTGTTTTATGAAGTGATCACAGACTGTCATGTAGCCTCTCATGTGATATGCTTGAAATGATTATACAATCTGTCATGCTGTCTGCGAAATAGGTGACTGGACATGTGTATTGGTCATTGTTAGACCTGGTATCATTGGGGTGGGGTTCCCCTGTATTTTTGCCTTTATCTCCTGTGTTTTTGCTGTGTGTTGGAAACCAAATGCTGCTAGTAGGCTTGCAGGACTGATTGTGCCACATATACAAATAGCCTTGCAACAAGGAATCAGGCTTGAGATTGCGGTGCCTGTGTGCAGTCAAGTACTGCCATGTCAACCTAGCAAGTGCACCCACTTGCCAGGCCCTAATCTTCCTTTTTCTTACATGTTAATCACCCCTAAGGTAGGCCCAAGGTATCCCTGTGGGCAGGGTGCAGCGTAAGTGAAAAGTAGGACATGCCATGATGTGTGTTACAAATCCTGATAGTGACCCCTTGATACAGTCATAACCTGTAACATAACTGAGGAACTATGGTACTCGCATTTTTCGAATTTGTACACAGCAACCGCAGCTGAAGCGACGGATTTCGTAGTACCACAGCCCTCACGAGTGGAGGAGAGACCCGAGGAAAGCCTGTTCTCTAAGAAAGAAGCGGAGGGTGCAATAAAATCTCTCGTCCCGCGTAAGGCGGCTGGTCCTGATGGTCTTCCGGGTGACCTGCTCCGTGTTGACCTAGATGATTGGAGTACGCTGATTTCATCTGTATTGAACGCTGCCATGGCGGGTGCTCCTCTGCCTGCTTCCTGGATGGCCGCTGAAGTGGTCCCCCTGCACAAAAAAGGTTCAAGAGAAGACCCAGGGAATTACAGGCCAATTAGCCTGATAGACTGCTCACAAAAAGTAGCAGGCAAGGTCCTTTTAACTAGAATACAGCAATGGGCAGATGAAAACAGGGTACTTTCGGATCTCCAGGCAGGGTTCCGTACTGGCACAGGAACAATTGAACAATCGTTAAGGCTATTTATGATTTATTGGAAGGTCGTTACGATTGGGAAGGGCTCATTATATCTTGCTTTTATTGACCTCCGAACGGCCTTTGATTTGGTCCCCAGAAATAACTTATGGAAGGTTCTTAATGACCTTGGCCTGCCACCCTACCTGCTTCATCTGATCATGAAGTTTCATGAAAATAACTATGCCCAAATCCGCTGGGGTCCTAATGGTCAAAAGTCTCGAAGAATAGATGTGAACAGAGGAGTGCGGCAAGGGTGTGTTCTTGCCCCAACACTCTTTTCGCTCTATGTCAACGGGGTGGTGGACCACCTGTCAAGTATACCAGCAGATGCCCCTCGCCTGGCAGGTCGTTCTATTCCCACCCTGCTTTTTGCGGACGATACTTTGCTCTTGTCAAAATCACCAATGGGCCTACAAAAGCTTCTTTCGGGCTTTGACGATTTTTGTAAACAAAGAGGACTCTGTATAAACACAGATAAAACAAAGTATCTCATTTTGAACCCTCCGCAAAAGCTTGGCCCTCCGCCAACATTGGGCTCTGTGGCACTGGACAGGACTAAGACCTTCGATTATCTGGGTGTCAGGCTAATGGATACTATGAAATGGGACCAGCATTTGACTAAAATGCTGTTAAACCTAAAAAGAGTAACCGGGACCTTGCTGAAAGAGCAGAGAGCAGCTTCAACCAAACCCATAGCTGCAGTTATGGATATCTATGTGGCTAGAGGAGTAAGTGCCGCTTTGTACGGGGCGGAACTATGGGGAATGTCGAACTTGAAAGACCTCACTCGAGCTGAGAACATCTTCTTGAGAAGCCTGATGTCCCTTGGCCCCTCTGTCCCCATCTTGCCACTGCAATTGGATATGGGCTGTCGGGCGATTGAAGATCTAGCAAAATTACGCCCTTTGCTTCTGTGGGCCCGCATCTGGAGAGTCCCCGAACTCTCAAGTTATGCGGATGGACTGCGGGAGATATTAAGATCGACAGGTTGGGCGAAAATAAAGTGGCTAACGGACATTAAAGCACTACTCACCAACCTGGGGCTGGAAGAAGCATGGTTCCAACAGACAGCCCCGCCCAAATCAATAATAAAACAACTTTATTGGAACTGGGTGACAAATAGAAGGAATTCTTCCACCTCGATTTGCAAGTCGACCAGAAATTTCATGGAGTCTAAAGATACTCCTTTTAGAGAACTGTATTTGGACATAATCTCAGCACCTTGGGATAGGTCCCTGTATTTTAAATTTAGAATTGGCCTCCTCCCCGTAATGGAATTTACTAGTCATTGGAAAATCCCATACCAGACTGCTCCGTGGTGTCCTTTCTGCCCACAGCGCCAAGAATCCGTCCCCCACCTTTTATTTGAGTGTCCTGCATACAAAGTCCCACGGTCAAAATGGTTAAAACCCATGTGTCGCACATTGGGTACTAGGCATTGTAACGTGGCCTTAAGGATTCTTCTTTCAGACACTCGTACCTTTTACGCATGTGCCACCTCGAAGTACCTTGGGTGGGCATGGCGAATTCGGTCAAAAAGACTCAGACAAATTGTTTAATTATGTTTTTTATCAGGGTGTATCTAAATCTGTGGTTTTTATCTCTAAATGCATTGAAATGAATTTTATTGTATGTATGCTTTTTAAGATATTTTCATATGTCGAAATAAAGCCTTTTTGACTGACTGACTGATAGTGAAATACTGCCAATTTTGTTTTTCACTATTTTAAGGCTATCTGTCCCCATAGGATGGAATGGGATGTTTGCTCATAACATATTCTGAGCATTACCGCCCATGGGAACAAGATGGGAAAATAAAGTTTGATATGGCTGAACTCAAAATGTTAAGATGCATCTTTTAGTGAGGGTGATTTTTAGATTCTGGGTTTGAAAATACCACTTATTAGGTATTTTCTAGCCTAACCATCTAGTGTGCCTCTGCTAGGTTGTGTATTAACTGTCTGACTTTGGAGTGACAGGGGCTGTGGATGTGCATGCTGTTCAGACAGCCACTTGGGGGTTTGAGGTGTGTCCTGCCTTTCCAGGGTGAGTCAGGGCTGGGCTGAATAGACCTGGGGTGCATTCAAGAATAGGGGGAGGAGGTTTCCTTCACACCTGAATGGGCCTGGTCCGCTGTCTCAAACTCCTGCCAGGAAGCTGCACCAGTCGGACAAAACTGGTTTTGGCTGGGCTTAGACACTCTCTCCTTCCAGAGAACAAATGATTTTGTATTATGAAAAGTGGGGTTCAGGCCCCAGACTTTTTGATCACTTCTGGGACTTAAGAGGAATCTCTGCCAAGGAGAAGAGCTGGAGAAACCGAGGTGAATTACTGCCCCTGTGTTGTTTGTTGGCTGGGGTTGGCCTTCCGTGGCTACTTTCTGCGAAGGAAAGGGAAAATAACTTTGCTGCTTGCTGTGTACCCTGCTTGAGGAAGCTCTCTAAGGGCTTGAAGAAAAGCTTGTCTCCTGTTATGAAGTCTCAGGGACAGAAAGACTTCACCTCCAGGTCCTCTGACCTTCCTTGCTGGGAGTTATGACCTGCCAAGAGGGGCCTGTAGTTCTTCTGGGCCTCTGGAGGTTGTTCTGGCTGTTGGGAGCTGGAAAAGAGTGTGCAACACGCTGCGGCTAGACAGGTTTTGTAAAGAACTGAGACATGCCTCAGCTTCACAGGCCCTCTAGAACTTACACTGGTTACCCTTGCATAAAAGGATCTTGTTTACAATTCTGATGATAACATTTAGAGCTGTTAATCACTCAGGTCCTAGGTATCTTGCCAGGAGATTCACCTGTTACAATCCACCCAGAAAACTGAGGTCATCAGGGGGTAACCTGGTAGTGGTACCCAGATTCCATTATAAAACTAAGGGAGGAAAAACCCTGACTATCCTGGCCTCCAAGGCCTGGAATGCAATGCCCAAGGATCTCAGACTTGTAGAGCAAGAGTCAGCTTTCAGAAAAAAAACTGAAAACTTGGATCTTCAGTCTATCAGATCCCTTTGTTATGGCTGCCGTCTAATTCCACCAATGTACATTAATGTTCCATAGCGCCAGGATGCTCCTTTCGGAGTGATAGCTGCGCTTTATAAATGCCACATACAAAATACAATTACAAATACAAAAGCAACAAAACAATGAGAACTGTGATGCATCTGTGCCTGTTTCACATGCATCGCCGAAGAAACCGCCGCAGCGCCTGGCGCGGTTCGAGAAATCGGCACGCGATGCATCGAGTGCACTGGTCTCCGAAGTCCAAGATCACCGCGCCGATACTGACACAAGCTCTGCTGTGTGGCTGCAAGAATCTACGCATTGTCCCGGATCGTCGCTTTGCATCAAGGTGCCAGGTCTGTCCCATCATTGGAGGACGGAGTAAGAAATAGATGTATCACCTCCTCTCCAGTAAGGAACCAACGCATCACTGCCCCTTCGCAGCAATAAGGAACCAGCGCATGACCTCCTCTGTGCAGCAGTAAGGAACTGACGCATCACCTCCCCAGAAGCAAGGAACCGACGCATCACCTTCTCTGAGTGTGAGGAACTAATAGATCACCTTCCCTGCGGTCCTTTATGTTTCTGTGCGTGATGCATCCAAGGTACTTTGTGTGAAAATTGTTGCATCTGCAATTTGCTTTAAACTAAACTATTTCTACCATTTGAAAGACATATTTTTATTACTGTATTGTGGATTTTTGAAGTTTGGGTCTTGTTTGGTTTAGATAAAGATTTCTTATTTTTCTAAACTGGTGTGGTGTGCATTTGTAGTGTTTTCATTGTATTACTGTATGTGTTCACAAATCCTTTACACATTGCCTCTGAGATAAGCCTATCTGCTCATGCTAAGCTACCAAGTGGGTGAACAGGGGTTATTTTAGAAGTGTACCCCCCTTACCCAGACTAGGAAGAAGGGTCCCTACTTGGACAAAGGTGCAAACCATTGCCAACTAGAGACCCCCATTTCTAACAGTCATACAAGCAGTCATGCTGGTGGCCATGCAAATTACCATACAAGAGGTTAGGCAAGAGGTCATCAAAGCAGTCATTTCAATTCAACATCACCACCAACGTGCAAACTAATTACCTAATCCCATGATTACATGACAATGAGAGCAGTCAAGTTCAAGTTTAACTTAATTCGGTTATCAGATAAAAACAACCATAAAAGTACATATATAAAATTCATTATTATACAAAATATTCATACATAAGTTTCAGATCAAATAAAATAAATACTTTTTACTTAATTCATTTAAATAATTGTTTTCCGAAATCTAAAAACAGATTTAAAATATGCAGACAAGTATGCAATAGTTAAAATATTGTCCAATTTTTGCAGTTTTAAAAATGCAGGGCGACACTAATTACATTCTGTGATTTTCAGAAGGGGCACAATCAAATTTTTCCTTGGGATGGTGTAAAATCTACAGAAAAAAGGATATGAATGTCTGACTGCTCTGAAGAATCATCACAGGGGCATTTGATTAGTTGTTCAATCCAGATATTCACAACAGGGAAGCTAAGAGATCGGTGTAACAGATTTAGTCTAAAACGCGTCAGTAAAAACCTTTCAAAATCGCTCATTTTTAACTTAATGTATGGTTGCATGTGATCAGAAGTCATAATCAATTGATGTGCGACCACAGTTTTCTTTGCCATTTCTGTGTTAATTCAAAGGTCGCACAGATGCCTCATGCAAACATCTTTGAGGAATTTCCTAGATATGTCACACACACTTGTGGGGTCGTCATAATATTCCCTATACCCTATTTTAATAAGGAACGTTCTTACATAGGTTAGCCATGCCACCCTCCCAACATTCTCTAGGCTCATAACATCCATTAAAATAGAGCGATTAAACGAGCAATCCTCAAATCCTGTGCCACAAGAGTACCGGGGCAACCTTAATAATATCTTCTATATATCGTACCCCTAACTCAGCATGGCTGACGTAGGTTGAAACGCTATATGGTACTGCTAGTAGGGTTTTTAGAAAGTTATTCTCTACTACTTGTAGTGTTTTTGTATTTCCATAACCCCATACCCCTGCACCGTATGTAGCAACTGCCACGCAGGTAGCTCTGTACACAGTTAAAAGTTCCCTGATAGGTTTTTTGCCCATCATTCTACTGAATGTTTTCAAAGCTGTGATAGATTTACAGAACAGTAATTTCCTGGATTGTATTGCATCGTTCCATCGGCCTGTTTCATCGAACAATACTCCAAGATATGGAAACGTGGGGGTCTGTTCAAGACGCTTAGAGCCGACAAATATTGTTTTACCCTTTTTATGCTGCCTAGGGCCGCATGTCATCCTAAAGGTCTTCGTGCAGTTAATTTTTAGGTCAAGATTAGTCATAAAACCTGTTAATGAGTTGACCACCATTTGCATTGCCAGCGGTGTCCTGGACATTAAAACTGCATTGTCAGCATATAGGAGTGCAGAGACAGACCTTCTCCCAACAAGTGGCATGTCCCTGTACTCCTCTAACAGAGTTTTTTCAAGTCCATTAATATAGATAGTAAACAAAAATGGGGCGAGGACGCAGCCTTGCCCCACTCCTCTTGATACGGTGAATGGATCAGTACATTCTCCACTCTTTCCATACCTAACCCGGGCGGTAGCCCCCATGTAGAGTTCCCTGAGAAAACTAATTATGTCTACATCTACTTCTAGGTTCCGGAGGACCAGCCATAACTTGGAATGGGTGACACAGTCAAAAGCTGATGTTAAGTCAACGAATGTTAAAAACATTCGACCACCCTTTGCTTTGGTATACTTTTCTATTAATAAATGCAAATTAAGACATTGGTCAGTGGTACCTAGACCCTTCCTAAAACCCGTATTGAAGGTCGCTTATTAACGACCGTTCATCTGCCCATAATTGTAATCTATTTAAAATTACCCTGCCCAGAATTTTCATAGTAGAGTCTAAAAGCGAAATAGGGCGATAGCAATGGCAGCTCGATCTATCGCCCTTTTTAAAAATAGGGACTATTATTGACTCACACCATGAGGATAATAACCCATAAGAACAGGATGCATTAAAGAGTTGGGTAAGCAACGGGCCCCAAAGATCCATGTTGCTTTTGTAAAAGTCAACTGGAACACCATCGGGCCTGGAACTTTACCTCCAGCACTGTCTCTTATACTCATATTTACTTCGCTCAGTGCGATACCCAGTTCCAACCTGACCCTGCTCTGTGCTACCTCAGACCTCTCAACATCATCATTAAGGGCCTGGTCATGGCTAATTTTAGCACTATAGAGTTCTTCATAGTGTTTAACCCATTCAGTTTCGGAGATAGCTATCTTGACCCTAGCCTTTGCTTTATCAATAAATAGGGGAGCATTTACCACTTTCCAAAAGCCGGCCGAATCCTTATTCTGCGATGCCTCACACAGTGCTTCCCAAGCTTCCTTTTTGATAGTGTCTTTCCTTAACTTAAGATTTTTCTTATACTCCTTTCTTAACTGTCTTACAAGATTCATATCTCTGATAGGTGCATTCAGAGCGAGCTTCAGCTTGGTACAAGTCTTGGTACAGAGTGTATCAAACCAGCTCGACCGGTGAGCCTTGGAATTGTTTGTCTCTACCCATAGGGCATTTTTAATATTTTCAGCTATAATTTTAAAATTGGTCACGATAACCGAATCATCCGCGTTGTCCTCAAGACATGATTTAATGTTAAAATTGCATTTTTTAATCACCTTATTCAAAAGGTCTTCGGGTACTATTTTACTTCATTTGAGGGTATAACCGTTCTGCCGATTAAGAACTATGTCCCGAACATCCTTATTTGGGGCTCTTATATGTGGGAGGTCTTTGCCTAGTTGTGCAATCTCCAGGCTTAGAGGGAAGTGGTCACTCAAAGGATTGTCCAGAGTTTTAAATGCTAAAACCTCCCCACCATATCGGGCTGATATCAATGCAAAATCTATGGTGGAGTTTGCACCTCTGCCGTTAAACGTTGGACGGAAAGGGATCTCGCTCTTACCAGTTCTATTTGTGAAATCCAAATCACAGGTAAAAATGATCTCATTTAAGTGATTCCCACAGGCAGTGTGCTCGAAATGGTTTAAGCTAGTCGACGTATCTAGCATTAAGCCACATGTACCCTTTTCCCCATATTTACAAAGGGAACAATTGAAGTCCCCACCCCAGATTACGCAAACTGATTTCGCTCTCCCTTCCATCTGACTTTTAATATCTTTACCTAGACTTATGAATGTTTGTTCCATGGCGGCCACCAGCACATTGTTGTAAAAATTTACAACAACCAAGTGTAGGTCTCGTTCAATAACAATTCTAATGATATGGTAGAACCGATTATTAACAACCATCTCAATCTTACAGCACTTCAACAGATTAGACACATAAGTACACTGACCTCCTTTGGCCCTGCCATAAGATGAGGGAATTGGGGAATTGCGGGTGAGTGAAAGGTCTTAAAGCCACACAAATGCGAAGCTTCTATCATCCAAGTCTCTCACGTTCAACCATATGGGATTTGAGAGTTTCGTTTTGAGACCCGCAATGTTCCAAAACATAATTGTCCAAGATCTCCCTGTAGTTGTAACTTCCTCCATAACAGTGGGTTCAGGGCTACCTGGTTTGTCTACTGTGAGGATGGTCAAATTACTATTATTGAAAACCGTAGTTCTAACACAATCTTTATCAAAGACCTCTGTGCCTAATCCTGGATCCCCCCTACTATTACCACCTCCATTAATTTCCTTATCCTGTTTTGTACTTCCGTTGACCATGGGAGGATCTGAGCTCACGCCCTTATCGCTGCATCCCAGTCAGTCCACTCCCTCCAATCCATGAAGTGACTCAAAACGATTGAGCAAGGGGAGGCAGAACTCTTGCCTATATACGATGTTTGGTCGTCTGTGTGGCAGTTCTACCCTATTTAGCGAGAAAAGTGGGGTACCAAATGTTGATCGAGGATAAAAATAGCTCAAATCAAGAGTTTGGATCCCACCCTCCCCTCTGTGTTCTTTCCCATCACATATGAACCTTACCACCCTGAGGTCTCTAATATTTACAATTATACAGTCCCCCCCTTCGATCCTTACGTCTGTGGCCCAACCAGCTCACCCTTCTAACATGTAGAATTTGCGCATTTGTATAGCCCGGAAGTGATCTATTGCTATTGAGCCAAAAGATTACTTTGTTTTTCAATTCCCTATGGCTTTCTAATTTATCCTGTTGGATCTCTGGAACCCCTGTCAATATCAGAGTATACGGGGCAGAGTCAGGGGATAGATCGATACAGGGATGTTTCTTCTTCCCACCATCAGGGCCTAATACCTCTTTTCCTTTGTCGGTTTCCTCTCCGACTGATTTTGAGGTTGCCATCTCCTTTCTACCATCCCACCCGGACACTTCTACTCCCTCACTACTAAATTGTTTTATCTTCTTTGCCCCTGTAATACCCCCATTATTAGTATGTTTTTGTTGCCCAGTCGATCTAGAATGTTTTTCTTGTGGGGTAACTATTGGAGTTGTATTACAGGAGGGGTCTAGCTTGAGCTCATTTCAGAGGTGCGAAATAAAAGGTTAGACTGTAAAAGCTGGGAAAAGTAGGAACAAATCCATGGACTTTAAGGTGAGGATCACCCCCTCCCTCAGATCATATTTTAAGGTCCAACCAATTGTGCTCGATATTGTAAAACAGGGAGAAACACTTAGACGGGGGCCAGCCCACATCAATTTAGAATCCCGCATAGGAGATATGGCAGCTTCTGGGGGGTCTCCTAAAAGTAATCTCTCCACTATGCAAGAGCAGGAGTTGGCAGGAACAGGTGGTGCTGACCCCAGTGCCGGGAGTCAGAGAGATAAACTTCCCTCGGTGTCAGGGGTGGGCCAGTGTATGGAGGCGGGGCAAGACCCCAAAGACTCAAAAGAGACCTCATCAGCTTCCTTAAAAGCACTTTTTTGTACCCTCTCAAGCGACATTAAAAAGGGGGTTTCAGTGTCAGAATCAAACCAAGCTGAAATCAGAAACTTTTGTAAGACATTGGAAAAGAAGATTTATCTCCTCAATGCAGGAACTGAAACAATGGAAAATTCTATGGGGGAACTAAAAGAAGAACTCAGTTTAGCCAAAACAGATATTTTGGCTCTTAAAAAAGAGTAGCAGGAGGCCCGGGAAAAGATAGAGCAGTTGGAAAATAACTCCAGGAGAAATAATCTTCAGATTTTTAATATTCCGGAGGGCAAGGAGGGGGAGGATTTAAAATCTTACATTGTTAAACTATTGAAAGCGTCAATGCACATTAAGGAGTCTGAGGAGGAGTTAAAGCATGATATTCAAAGGTCTCCTAGGGATCCATACAGAAGAAACCCTAGCAGGTCTAAACCGAGGAAGATTCTTCTTTATTTCCACACATACTCTTTGAAGAAGATTTTAAATATGGACCTGAAAGTGAAATCTGTTAAGGGGAAAGATTTTTCTTCTGAAGTGCTTTCTGATTTAGCACAATCTACCCTAGATCGGCAGTGGAAACTAGGGAAAAGGCTTGAGGATTAAAAAAAAACTAGAGGCAGTAGCCCATCTAAAATTCCCAGCATCCCTAAGGGTTATGCACAAGAATAGGATATATAATCCTCATTTATCATTGGTCTGTTTATTTATCACTTTCAAATTAGTTATAGGTTATTTGGTCTGGTCGTGGTAAGCTCTTGTTTTTTTAAATTTGATATGTACTCCAATTAAACTAGTATAAAAATGGTACAGTTTCTTTCATGTAATGCTAATGGAATGAGGGTAAAGCAGAGAAGAGAAAAGAATTTACAATATATTCAGGACTCTTCCGCACAAGTTATCATCCTGCAAGAGACACATCTGACAAAAGAGCAGTCATTTGAGGTTTTTAAAAAACAAAGATGGGTCAAACATATGATCTGCACAACCCAAAGCACTAATATTAGAGGAGTGGCAATACTGTTAAAAAAAACAAGTCAAAGTTTGTCCAGTGGATTTTAGGGTAGATACTGGGGGGAGGTGGGTCATTCTAAAGGTGATCACCATGTGCGCTCTTTTTACAGTGGTGGAATATTATGGCCCAAACCATGATGATCCCACCGCCTTAAAAATGATTGTTACAAACCTATTAGATTTCCCAGATGCCGTAATCTTGGCAGGTGATTTTAATATCGTATTGGATCCCAAATTGGACAAATAGCCGCACAGTAGAGCAAGGACACCCTCTAAATCGCGGGAATATCTTTATACAATGATGAAGCAGATGGGACTTAGGGATATCTGGAGAGACAGATCAGGCTAACAGCTAGGAGTCTCCTATTATAATGGGAAGTATCATCATAAATCAAGGATTGATTATGTGTTGATCAGTCATAGTTTGAGGGAGATAGTGAAAGATATCAGTTATCTGACGCCAAATCTATCAGATCATGCAGGGGTATATTTTGATTTGGATCTAAAAAAAAGGCAGAGCAGCAGAGTTTGGACTTTTGACCATACTCTGCTTTTAGATGAGGAGCAGAAGAAGTATTTGATCAATGAGACAAAAGATTTCTTGAGTCAGAATTTGAGGTCAGCCTTAGCTCCCATAGTTTGGGACTCTTGGAAGGTATACTTAAGGGGAAATGTTACGAGCAGGGTCTGTTTCAGAAACAGGCAGTATAGGGAGTAGATTGCCCAAAGAGAAGTAGAAATGAAGAACATAGAGGAAGACCTGAATAATATGACAGAACCAGAGAAACAGCAGAAGAACATAGCTGAATTCATTCAGGGAGTTAAAGGGACAAGTAGTTTCTGCCCTTCAGATGAGGCTTATGCAACGATGGGAGGCTCGTAAGTTAGCCCATTTTGAATATGGTGAAGTGGCTGGGAGGTTATTAGCATGGAAAGGAAAATCAGACAGGACCTGCAATCTGATAAAATCAATTGAGGATGGTAACTGCAAGGCTGTTGTATTTACAGATAAAGCGATAGAGGGCGCCGTCTATGATTTTTTCCGAAAGATGTACTCGGAGGATATGGTAGTTAACAAAGATGAGGCTGCCGATTGGTTGAGCAAGGGCTCCCTAAACTCCTTTGACAAAAGTCAGCAGGAGTTATTAGAACAGGAAATCTCGCAGGAAGAGGTCAGGAATGCCATTCTAGCTATTAAGGGAGGGAATGCCACAGGCCCAGATGGCTTGCCAATAGAACTTTACAAGAGCTTGGGTGAGGTTGTAATCTTGTTTTTGACCCAGCTTTTTAATGAGATCTTAAGTGAATGTGGGAAGCTGCCAGGCTCTTGGGGCGAGGCAACAATTATTCTGCTACTGAAGCCAGGGAAGAATCCAGCAAAATGTGAGTCCTACAGACCCATTTCAGTTGTAAATGTAGGATAACATTTTCGCTAAAGTCCTGGCAGAGACGTTGGGAATGGTAGCAGGGCATATGTTACATTTAGATCAAAAAGGCTTCACTAAGGGCAGAAACCTATATGAACCTACTTACGAGATTGGTGCAATCGATCTAGCCACACCACACTATTTCCCTCTTGCAGCTATGACCTTGGATGCTACTAAGGCTTTTGATAGGGTCAACTCAGTGTAACTGTTGCTTTTATTGGAAAAATATAATTTTGGTGTAAAGTTCTGCAGGACCATCCAGTTGGTCTACCAGGACCCGTCCGCTAAGTTGCCAGGAAATGGCAATTTGACCAGCCCTTTTAACATCACGAGAGGCACAAGACAGGGCTGCCCCCTATCTCCCCTCCTCTTCACTTTATACATCGAGCCATTTGCTCAGAGGTTGAGGGATGAGATAAATATTACACCATTCAGATATGATTGATGGGAATGGAAAGTGGCCCTGTATGCCGATGATGTGCTGGTCCTCTCCTTTGACCTTATTAGCGCCTTTCCAGTGACAATAAAGCATGCTGAATATTTCGGTAAGACATCAGGATATGAGATCAACGCAGAGAAGACTGAGGTGATGTCTTGGAACCTGGGGGGTGTGCCAATACCAGACCAAAAGAGCGATGAGGTACCTAGGGGTAAAAAGAGTGCAGAAGATAAAGAACATATAGAGACGAACCTAGGACCTTTTTATTTTATGTTTGTAAATTATAAAATGTACTTTTATGTTATATGTATTTTTAAATGTAATTGTTTTGTCAATATATTTTTTTAACTTAATTCAATGTTTGTCATTTAAAAATCAATATACTTAGATATTTTGTGATGATGTTTTGGTTTTCTTTTTTTAGTAGTTGATATTTTGTACTTTACATACAAATTAATGTAAATTTGATATTTTTGTCCTCTTTAGTTTTTTTTGCCATTTTCTTGTATTGCAATATTTTCGTTGGGAATGTTCGTCATAGAACCACTCTGTGATTGCCTGGGGCCATTTACTGTCAATTTAAATGATAATTTGCCTGTCCTACCTTTTACCAGTCCGATTCAGCTTCAGGGAACCCCTCAGAGTAATAGAGGTTCTTAGGATCTGAGAGGCTCACTGTATGGCTTAGGTTTTCAGGATTTACCTCTCACTAACAGAGATTCAGCACCTTGCGGGGAGGCATACTGGATTACATATGACTCCAGTCACCTAGTACATAGGACTTGTTTTTCCTGAAAGAAGTACTTCCTGGACAACTCTGCTAGGACAGACTATCCTATCATCTCCTTCCTCCCAGTCCAAACCCCATCTTCCCTGACCATCCTTTGATGGTACTAGTAATAACCAGCCTAACATTATATGGTGAATTTGCAGGCATGTTGGCCTGTTTGTCTGGTTCACATGATTAGCACACTGAGGGCTTGCATCTTCAGTGCGCTCACTTTATCCAGAATACACAAAGCATAACAGCCCAACATATTGGAGAAAGGGGGAGGGGCAAAACGTAGCTGCAATCTTCACTAATGGTGCCAGAACTGGGCATAACCTCTAGTTACATGGGAGCACAAGTAAAAAATATTCTTACAAAAGGTGAAAGTAAAAGTGTTTAATACAATGATGCCGGTTTTCAAGAGGATGTGGGAGAGTGAGTTGGTTACCTTCCTAGTAACACTAACATTGCCTCTGATAGCTGGATAAGTATTTTTCTGGTGAAAAAAAAGTAAAATGTACTAATTCATGTAGGCTTTCGTTGGCTGTCTGGTCTGACAACAATTCACATGCAAATCACAATGTTGGTGATAATTTTAAACATGGAGATCTCAAATGTATATACATTTTGTTGATATGGTTAGTTCCTTGAATTCAGAATTTCCTGTTGGTGTGCTGCCATCTGATAATCCACTGTATGATTTAGCTCTCACATATGTGTCACTATTATCAAATCTTGAACATGTAGGGCTCACCAAAGTGTAATAAAGTTCAGACTCAATGCATTCTTTACTGACCAGCATGCTCAGTATTTGATCTTTGGATGAATGTTGGGCCCCCAAAGTTGCTGTTACCTCTCCTGGGTAATTTAGTTGAGTAGTCAGTGCCTACTTCATGGGAAATGATTTGAATGTTGGACTGGGTACAATAAAATGCATCTGATTATCTTTTGTTTTCTTTCTTGCACACATACAAGCACAGATATAGCTACCCCCAACGGACACTCAATAGCAATGTTCATGCAGGATTTTATTTTTTACATGGTAGATTTGATAGAGTTTGTGTAAAAAAGAATGGAAAGATAATAATCATCTAGTCTTTACTGTTCGAGACATAATCAGGAAACTATCTTTCCTTCACTCCTATCATCCTCCATTTTTTTATCCTTCCTCCATTACTTTTATTCTACCCTACTTTGCAGTGATCTGTAAGTTGTAGCACTGCCATTTCATCAAAGCAGGTCATATGGTGGCACCATTCTCCACTAGAATATTTTATTATGTTGTCCTGAAGAAGGCAAACAATATTGCTTGAGTGCGCTGAAACGTAATGCATACACATTAATGCCCATCCCACTTATTAGGTTTTTGTTTGCACATATTAGTGGAGGCAATGATTAGTTTAGCAAGACTGTCTTTCTTATTCTTTTGAAAAAGTGTTTAATTTTTAGTGTTGTTGCTGAGATATTTTTGATGTGACTTTTCTGATGTTTGTGTTAATACTAAATATGTTAATACAGTTACATAACTGGGTCTGGTGCCTTAGTGGACTAATGCTCCCACTGTGGGGGCTTGTGTTTGACCTCATAGTCATAGGTTCAGATCCTAACTGGTCCACTCAGCCTTCAGAGGGTAATAAAATGATTACTGTTGGGTAACAAGAAAAATCTGTTATTCAGGGCCAAGATACCCTTCTGGGTGAATGTGTGCTATCCAAAAACTGCCTCACATGTCCTGTGGAGTTCCTTTGCAATGTTTAAACAATGGGAATCCACCTTTCGATGTACGGGTTTCCCTACAGTTGTGGGGAACACCCAGTGTTGGTAAAATACCCCTCACACACCAAAAGGACCCTTGGTGTCATGCTACATCATTGGGGTCTTCGCACCCTTCTGCGGGATGCGGCGTGCTGCGACCTACGACTACACGGGAGCACTGAGTTAGATGGCTATGTGTGGTGCATGTGAGGGGTTTAAATTATGTGCATGAGTAGTGAGGTTATAGGTGAGTGGTTGTTAAAAAGGACCTGGCTCGTAGGGTAAACAAAAAAATATTTAATGGGCTCCCGGGCTGGTACTATTAAAAGGTGTGAGTGGAGGTGCTGTATGGGGGACAATGTGCATCAACTCCTGTGTGTGTGTGTCAACATGTTTCGGAGTCGGAACTCCTTCTTCAGGACGGGGTACACAAATCCCCACCTTACTCACGCTTCTCTACTTAAAATATGATTTTAACAAAAAGTGAGATATGGTGCAGGCTAATATGTACCTACAATATTTGTTGATTTCTGCTATTCTGCAGACCTGTAAAGGAAGAGGACAAAAATTTTTTTCTGGTAATCCACTCCTTTTCATGTAAAAGGAGTGGATTACCAGAATTACCGGAACAGGGAGACCCCAGAATGAACACAAGGAGCATGATGGGGGCACAGCCCGGCCACCCGTTTACCAGCAAGAAGGAGACTTAGTAGTAAACATCACCCCTTGGGAACTGACGACGATACAAAGGTCAGTGCTGAACAAGGGTTTGGGTTTTGTCCCCACGAATAACCTAGATTCATTCAAACTTCATGCTGAAATGCAAGATTTTGTACGCAAAATCAAACTACAAGCTTTCTTCAAAGATAAAGAAACCCCACAAACCACTGACACAGGACTTAGGCCAAAATCCACTTTCACACCACCTGATGCAATGCTACCAATAGAAATCCTTACCTTCGAAAAGGCAGTGATGAAGGAATTGAGCACGCTAAGCCCAACCAACCCAAGGTGTTTCCACAACACCAGCCGTGCTGAACAAGAGGCGATCAGGGATTTAGGCAGCAAAAAAGACATCACTATAAAACCTGGCAGACAAAGGGGGTGAAATTGTAGTCTAAACAACAACAGCATATGAGAAAGAGTGCACAAGACTGCTGTCAGACAGGCGAAACTATACCATACTGCAAGAGGACCCCACAGAGTCCCTCCGAATCACAATAGGGGGTATTGTAGAGGAAGCACTAGCACACGACTGGCTATCAAAAAAAGAAGCGGAGTTCCTAATTTAAAAAACACCTAGGACTCCATATTTCTATTGCATACCGAAAATACATAAAAACTTAGAACTTCCACCAGGGAGATCAATAGTCTCAGGTTTTAGTTCCATCCTGGAACCATTATCTAAGTTTGCCGATGCATTCCTTTGCCCACTAGTGCAAACCACAGATACCTACTTGAAGTACACCAAGGCGTTCCTGCAACTAATCAAGAATCTTCCTTTCGATCCTGACTCCCAACTGTTACTAAGTCTCGACGTGGAGAGCCTATACACCAGTCTTCCCCTCTGAGAGACTCTACCCATAATCGAGGAGGTCCTATTCATCACTCCGTGGAAATACCAGACACCTAGAGGAGTAGTGCTAGAATGCATCTCGCTAGCACTTACAAAGAACTTCTTTGAATATAACAATACCATCTATCTCCAGAGCCACGGAACCAGCATGGAAAGTACTTTCACTCCAAGTCTGGCCGGGCTATATGTCCATCACATGGAGACCAACAAAATTCTCAACTCTCATAACCCTTTCAGGAATCACATCATCACCTGGAAAAGGTATATAGATGACGTGTTTGTCATCTGGCCAGGGGATTTACTGTCAGTAGCCCATTTCATGGAATGGCTTGATACCCAAAACAACTACCTGAAATATACCAACACGGTGTCAAAAGAGTCACTAGTCTTCCTAGACCTGAACATTTACCATGAAGGAGGGTTCTTGAAATCAACAACTCATTTCAAACCCACAGCAAGGAATTGCCTACTGAGGTTCGATAGCTTTCATCCCCGACACCTCCGGACAAACTTGCTCTATGGTCAATTCCTTTGTTTGCGAAGAAACTGCACTGATGTGGCCCTGTACAAATCACAAGCAGCCGATCTCAAAACCAAACTACATCAAAGGCGGTACCCTGACAGGATCATAAACTCGGCCATGAAAAGAGCTAGAAATAATAATAGGGAATCCCTGCTGGAAGACAAAGTACAGAACCCCGCTGAACAACAAAAAAGACCTATCTGAGTAACTACTTATAGTACACACTCCAATGAAATTTCCAAAATCGTCAACAAGCATTGGCGCATCCTGACATGCGGAACACTCTCCCTTGAAAAACCCTTATTCGCCCACAGACGAGGGAGGAATCTTAAGGACATCCTTGTACATACCCGCCCCAACCATAAGGAACAACTGACCCCTGCTCTACATGGAATACAAGGACACTTCCCATTTGGTAATTGCAGTAATTGCCACCTTACCAAGAAAAGTAAACAATTGACGTTCAGGAACGGTTCCAAATGGGACCAACGGAAGCTGACTAATTGCAACAGTAAAATGTGGTTTACATGATCACCTGTCCGTGTGGCCTTGAATACATAGGCATGACCACCAGGGCAGTGAAGGTGCGTATAAACAAACATAAAAGCAATGTAAGGTGCAAAAAAAGTACAACTAAAGTGGCAACGCACTATCTGGAAGCACAGCATTGTGTAAATGACCTTTTCTGGACAGTTATTGACCCACTGCAAACAGAGAAAGGTCTGTTTGAAATAGAGCAGCGTTGGGTGTTCCGTTTGGGCACTCATATCACAGGACTCAATGATGAGATTCCATGGGGCCAACTAACCTGAACTGCACTGAGAACGACAAACCTCTGACCAATAGGGCACGATGGTCTACACTCTCGTTGGTCGACACTCATGAACTTTAGTCCCAGGCCTACGCATTCTCATCCCCTTTCACAGAGGGGCTATTGATCTTTAATACACGTGGTGTTGAATAAGAACACCCCTACCCATTATTAAACAGGCCCAGTACTGGCTCCCCGAACTATAAATCCCAGAGGTAACCAGTCTAAATAGAGACCCATGGCTACACTACTATATGACGTACTAGGTCCTTCTCCGTAATTTCTGGTGTCTATGTATTCCTAGGTGTTTCTTTCACAAACAGAGCACGTACGGACATTCCATGCGCATTTATTCACGATAACACGCAGGCGTATGGCAACTCACATTTAAACAGACCCAGCGCTAGTCCCCCCGACTAACTCCAAGGGAACCAGGCTTCACTGAGATGGACCATTACAACGCTCCAACTCCCATTCTGATATGGAGCAGTATTGCCAGAACAATACGCACTATCAATAGCCTGATGCAATATTAGGGCCCACGCGCAAGCGTCTTCACACAGCGCAGGCACCCTGGAAACAAGATGTCCCGCCGCTGCGCATGCGCGCTTAACGCACTTAGCTCCAGGAACCGGCACAGGTGCAACAAGTGCGCGAGGGCCGGAATACCCAAACATGGGTACATCCGATAACATAATTGATTCTCTAACACTAGTTGCAATTAGGCTAGACATAAATAGAGCGTGCCCAAACTCGTACACGGCACTCTCAGCGGAGCCGCGTGTGGGGCAGCCAGGAGCATTCCTCTCCAGGACATCGTGAGTAATACAACCCTTGTTTAAACATAGTCTACCAGGGAGAACAAATCCACTAGATAAGTCTCTCACTCCCCCTCTTGTTGTTTATGAGTTCCTTTGCAAGGCACTGAATGGTTGGGTGAAGGGTAGCATGGTAAACACTTTGGAGGGGCTGTACAAATGTATTGACAGAGAGCACATGTTGAGCCATTGTGTTAAGAGCTATTCCAACACCTGATGGACTGTAAGTTCTCCGACCCCAGGGAACTTGCAAAGGAGGTAGACTTCTGGGTGAGTACCAATGTGTCTGAGAAGGCCTTCGAGAGTACTCCAAAGGAGGGTGTTTCAGGTTCTCCTTAACAGAGTGAGAGGGAGGTTCTCAGTGACTCATGCAGGTCACAGTATTGGGGGAGAAAGGGGCCCATTTCCTTTTTAAGAGTAGGATGTGAAGTAGGCAGAGGCACAGGGTGCCCTATTCCCAGCCCCAGAACTTGGGATGTTCCAGAAGGAGCACAAGCAGGGACGCCTGGTTTGTACCAAGAGACTATCCACTGATGTTATCCCCCCAGTGTGAACAGAGATGGGAGAGCGACTGCCACAAGCGCCCTACCAGTTATGCTTCATGGGGTACCACTCCACAGCAGAGGGTGCAGAGGCCCAGAGATAGAGGCAGTAGGTAGAAACAGTTCGCAGTGGGAGGACCAGCAGGTCAGAGGTTTCCAGCTCTGAGTTCAGAGTATCCCAAGACTGACCCTAGTCAGGCTACTTCTGGCCTCGGGGGCCCCATGAATTGCCACTGATGAGGGCTAGAAACCAGAGCCAGGCATACTATTGCACAACACATGCAGAATGTGTTTCCCTTGGGTGCCCCTGGAAGTCCTGGCTTGCCAGGTACATATTTGGCCTGGGGGTACAGACCCTGAGTTGGGTTACCAGGTTTAGAATATCACCACTCACTGGCGGGAGAGAAAGTGGAAAAATGGTGCAAATCACCTGGAGCTACTGCCTCCCACTCTGAGAAACCATGCAGGACTGAGACCCCTGGATGGGTTGTGGCCTGGCTCTTGATAGTGACTGCTGTCTGTGACTTCTATTTGTTGCTGTCAGACCCAATGGGTGGAATGGGCCACACCATTTTGTTGGCTATGGTGGTACTATCTGCCTACTGGGATGCATCGGTGAGTAGATGAAAGTTAGGTGCTGCAGAGATGGGGTCCACAGATGAGGAAAAGGGTTCACCACAAGTCAGTTCCGTGTCTCCAGAGAGCATAGACAGAGGGATCCAACTCGGTTCAGAAAGACAGAACTGGCAAGTGCCCCTGCTCTATCGCCTAAGAAGGGAAGTCCATTGAGGTATTGATTAATATACCCTGGCTTTAGTTTGGAGGGGGGTCATATTGGAGAATGACCCTCTCTGAAGGGTCATCACAAGCTTTTTTCCTAGCACCTCCTATTTTTCTGACCTTCTTTTTGTTGGCTTCAGGACTCTAAGCACTTTACCACTGCTGACCAGTGCTAAATTCTATGTGGTGTACTCACGATTGACATATTTAGTTTACTTCTAAGTACTTTGTAAAAGTGGTATACCATATATCCAGGGCCAGTAACCTAAATGCTAGTAGTGGGCCTGCAGCACTGAATGTGTCCCCCTCACAAGTAGCCTTTGAAACCTCCCCCAGGCCTTCCATTGCAGGCCCTATGTTTGCAGTTTACTGCCGCTTCTATTTGGCATTTAAAACTACTTGCCAAGCCTTAAACTCCTCTTTCATCATCCACAAGTCACACCTAAGGAAAGCCCTAGGTAGCCCTAAGGGCAGGGAGCTGTGTAGCTAAAGGGTAGGACATGTACTTTTACATTTTACAAGTTCTGGTAGTGACAAACAGTAATTCCAGATGGTAAAGGAGTAGCTGCATCATGTTGTATATCTTTGGCAAGGTAATGATAAATCCTCTTTTGGGGTAAGTTGGATTTTACATTACTGTCTTAGAAATTCCACTTTCAGAAAGTGGACATTTCTCTGCTCCCACTGCTCTGTGTCAGGATCAGTCTAACACAAAGCAAACAATCAAGAGATAAGAGAGTCAATGGACACAAGCGTTAAATTAGAAAGCATGCCTTGACAGTTACTAGACTCTTTTTAAGGCGTTGTCTTTTGATCCTACAGAAAAGCAACATGGCGCCCATTAGCGTCAACGATGCAATGAAGTCAGCATCCCAGACCTCCAGGCGCGCGGTTGAACCAGGTGTTCGACGCGCGAGCAACAATTAGCTGCGCACTTCAACCGTCACTTTTTCAAAGTCGGTAGCTTTTTCTTGTGTTCCGTGAGGAACTATCTTGTAGTGGTCAAATCAATCCTAGTTTTTGGTCGCGTTGGTAGTAAATATCCAACACGTATTCATAGTTTGTTCCGTGTATTCAGTCTTCAGTTTTTGACCGAAAATCTTCAATGCATGCGCAACGAGGGATTCTTGCTGTGTTGTCGACAACAAAGAGACTCTTCAAAACAGCTGCAGAGAAGAACTGTCAACTTCTAGTTAGTGGTTGCGGTGGTAAAAGGTGTCTGTTGACACCGCCTCTATTTACCGCTAGTTCACCAGTGAGGTGGAATTATTTCTTGAGAGAAAATTCTTTATGTTCCAGTTGACTAATGCTACTTAATTAGTCATTGCATTTAGAGCAGAATCCAATGCAGCTTCTACAGAAGTTTATTTGGTATATATATATATATACACGTAGTTGGTGTTAAATAGAATATAATTCAGGTCCGCAATTCAATGAGTTATAGCCTGTCAATTTAATGTGTTTCAGATGTCATAACAGAAAACCATTCAACCTAAAATAGAGAGAAGCAATAGCCTAAGTACACATGGTAATTGGAGTTGCATTTTAGAAAATATAAATTCATTACTGCATGTACTTTGTAGGTTTTCATGAAGCTCTAATTACTACAGGTGCAGATAAGAAGGTACTCGCAGAACTGAACCAACATCGTGTGCTACGTCTACATATCAAGGCTGTCTCTCTCTTGTTATCCACTTCCCCTTTCCCCCCTGCTAGTGTGCTGTCCGAAAGAAATGTATTTATTTCGGGCGGTGTGTTGGTGGTGGGGCATTGGGTCCATCTTCGACTCCTGTGGTTCGGACCTGGTCACTGACACTCTGCCTGTCTTGCAGCCTGTCTCCAATATAAGTCTGATGTGGGTTACAGCTACACCTTGCGTATTCTCTCTAGACACCCACAAACACAGGAAGGGTGGGTATGACATAGAACTAATCTGTATTCATCTGCATTCTGATAGCTCATCCTGTGCAGGAAGAGGGATTGGAGCTGACACTTACACCTGAATAGGCAGTGTCCTGTGTCCCACACAAAGGTCTGACTACTACCACAGAAGTCCTGGCACACAGGGCTGAGAAGAAACGGGACCTGTGCAGTTCAAGGGCCTTCTTTGAAGTCACCCCACTTCAAAGTAACATTTGGGTATATGTAGTGGGGCTCTGACCCTACCAAGACAGTACAGTCCTGGGCCTTTGAGGTCTCTATAGCACCATAGGAGTATGCAGTTCCTATAAGGTGGGGAAAGAAGAGAAGGAGGCTGGGTTTCAGAATCATATTCACTTTTGATGCTGCAGAACTTCGTCTAAGAAAACTTCCATTAATAAGCATGATAAAAACAGTTACTAAGCCTATCTGGGTAAGAAAGAAAAGTATCTCAGTTATTACACAAAGTTCTATCCAAGGTGATACCATGTATCTTTGTTTAATAAAGATGAAAAAGTCTTTGCTTTGCTGGTGACACGTTTTTGGGGCTGGCATAGTTTCAGGTTCACTTGGATCCAATGAAAAGGTATCAAAGTCGATGAAATAGCTAGATGCAGTTTGATCTATATTTGGTAGTACTGTGGGTTTTGTGGAACTTGTAGAAACCTTTTGTTGAGGCATGTTGATGAAGACATCAGCGTTTGGTCGAATAAAATTTGTCTTTCATTATGATTTTGAATTTGAGTTTGAACTTCATTTTCAAGAGGAACTAGTTCCATAGCATTATTGCATAGTCCATGATTCCATGCTAGGGACTCTTCAAATGTGAACTCCCTGTATAGTAGCGAGAGGAGGGCATCGGCTACTCAGGAGTGGACGAAGCCTACTATTCAGTATAAGCCACATAGGGCCAGATGTAGGTAGGCAAATACAGGTCGGTAACGGACGGTATTTGGAGTTTGAGATGTAGGGGCCTTAAAAATTACCGATTTGGTAAATTTACCGATTCGGTAAATTACCGAATCGGTAAATTTACCGAATCTGTAATTTGAGATGTAGGTGGCACTGTAAACAGTGCCACAGGGCCTTAAGGATTCGTTATTTACCACCAACTATTAGTTGGTGGTAAATAATGAATACCTGTGTATATGCAAATCTGTGCATGTACATCCGTGCCATGTGGCACACATACATGCCCTAGGGGCATGTATGTGTGCCACATGGCACACAATCACTAATCAGGGGTGCAACAGGGTGTCAAAGTGCCACCCTGCCACCCTTGATTATTCGGTAATTTTACCGAATCGGTATTTACCGATTTGGTAATTACCGAATCTTAACGACTCGGTAATTTTTACCGAATATTTACCTACATAGCATTTACCGATTTGTAAATACTGAATCAGTAAAATTCGGTATTTACGAATCGGTAAATACCATTTACCTACATCTAGCCCATAGTGTGGTTTTATCCGGTCAATGGAGACCAATCTTTTGTTCCTTTTCCCCAGCAAGAGGCAGCAGAAGTACAGTTCTTGTTCCTTCAATGGCCAGGACAGGTACAGGCTTTCTGTATGATGGCCCAAATTCTTTTTTGTACGCTATTTTTTCTCTGACCAGATCCCCAACTTTTGGGACCCAGACAGGTCTTGCGGTAACTGCCTTGACTTCCCCAGTGGCGGTCCTCTTTACCTGGACATTGCTTTGTAGTGCCCTGGATTCATTCAGATCCTGTAAAACAGCTAAACGTTTATGGACGTCAAAAGGTTTATCATCCGTCACTGTGCCTTCACAATCAAGATCAGGTACCCACATTCTCATCCCAAACAGGACCTCATAAGGGGTGAAAAACCGAAGAGAACATCATGGCATGTTGTTAAAGGTTCTTTGTACTCCATATAAATGTTTGTCCCAACTACCACCGAAACCTAATACTCTAGCTGTTGAAGATTACTTTAAGTCCTGGGTTTTCCTCTCCACAACCTGATTTCCCTCGGGATGGTATGGAGAGGAGTACCGCAATGCTACAACCAAACCTCTCATGGCTTCCTTGTAAGCGCTAGGGCTAAATGCAGGGCCACATTGAGAATGAAATGTGCCAATTACGTATGTTCCTAAAAGACTCGCAAATCTTTGATAACAGTTTGAGCGTCAGCCGAGCGCTGGGGCCACACCCATAGGAATCTCGACCAGGAATCCACTGCAACCATGATCTACCAATAAGCCCCATCTGTTTGTAAGGGGCCACAGTGGTCCAAATAAATACATGCAAGTGGTTTGTCTGATATTAATAATGGTGTCTGAGCTGGACGTGTTATGGTGGAGCCTTTCATCTGCTGGCAGATGTCACATTTCAAGACATAATCTTTAGTCTGCTTTGTTAATCCTGGCCACCAATGGCGTTGTTTCAGCAAGGAAACATTCACCGTAACCCCTGCATGTGTGGAACCGAGACCCTAGTGTGCAACTAATATTAGGCCTAATATGTGATCCATGTTTGGTATTACTCCATCCCCCACTCCCAGAATCTGAGCAAATGGAACGTAGTTTGCATCTAACTTGTAGGAGTACTTGAATGGAAATTGTTGTACCCTGTACATAGAGACACTGGTAGCCAAGTAGTATTATCCAAGCCTCCTTTATTGGTTCCATGTCAAGGTAGCATCAATATCTGTCCAGCCAGCTCAGGCCAAGTACTAGCCATGTACTAGCCCCACCAGGAGCAGCCTGCCTAGCTGCTCAGCCCATCTCCAACTGTCACAACTCATCCACACAGGCACCCAGGCATTCCATTCATCACAGTCACACCAACATTCCGTTATCATCTCTCACTCTGGCTGAGCAGCTAGGAGGACCCAGGATGATTACATGTAAATGTAATACTTAGGACATAACATTATCCCTTCCCTTTAAATAAAAACAAAAATGACAAATATAAAGGAGAGAATCTAAAGAAGAAAACTATACACAAGAAAGCCGTAATGTTATTAACTCAGGGATGCAACTAAAAGCAAAAAATCACAAGAGAGTAAACAATACAAAACAAGAAAAGATGGTTAAAATACAACATCAAAATATATGTGCATCAATATCACTCATCCTCCCCATGTCAAATTATAAAAATATTATGAAGCGTAAACTTGTCGAAAATCAAGTAGAAACTGTAATACGATGAAACAAGCTGTAACATAATATACTGTAATGCAAAAGGTAAAACACCCCGCAACACCAATCCCATTTGCAAGGGAACTAACAAGATATCGGACAACGACCCATGAACGTGTGTGAGGAGCTAGCACCCATAACACCCACCCTATGTAGGGTTGTACCTTAGTACTGCGCACAACATCAAAATGGGGTCTAAACTTATATCCTAACCCTATGTAAGGGTTATGCTAACAAAACGATAATTTATGGGAACTAACCCATGACCTAACCCTCCTGCAGAAGTTACTAACTGGGACCAAACCCAACCCAAACTTTGACAAAAAGAATAAATAGTGAATGGACTATTACCCAAACCCATCCCACATGCAAGGATGTACTATAGCCAAAACATATCCCTCAAGTAAGGGACCAACTGTGATATCCACCCACTAGGAGACTAGTATGTCCCATACATAAATGAACCTAAATTGTGGCATCACTACACAATAAATGTGCTGTAATAGGTGGCATCACTACACAATAAATGTGCTGTAATAGCAGGTTACTTTAACATAAACACTAAGAAGTGCATACTCTATATCGTCTAAATACAACACTCTAGTCAAAATATTAGACCATGCCCCTCGGAAAAACTCATAAGCCCCTATGCGACACGCCGGTGAGCGATCTCTCACCCGAGCAGCAAAACCTTGGGCACATACAAAACTTGTGTGCCCCACTTGAAACTTGTTAAATAAGGCAAATTAAACATGTAGTAGTTTGGCATTGCACAACACAAGTCAAACATGACTGTAAACAGCTGTTTATCATAACTCTTCTAGAAATGTATTAAGAGATGTGGTCTGGATACAGCTGTGAGCAAGTTCAAATAGATAGATCATTTCATGTGTCTCCAAACCAAACTAGATGGCAGCCCCATGATAATGTCCAATAATCCAGAAGTCTACAAGCAAAAAGATACCTGTGGCTTATCGAATCTCCAACAAGAGTTGCCAAAAATCAAAACTATGCGACATTTCAGGACACCTTCAAATTCCACGAAAAGATGAACTACAGCCGGAAAGAGCAGCACGATGTTCCCAGTCATGTACACGTTTTGAATTAACTTTATTAAGGACGTGGTTGGCAAAGCATGCACAAATCAAGATGGACAATGAAGAAAAACGCATAGATCACCAACTCACTGAAAAACGCCAAACACAAAATGTCTAGACGCTGAATGACGCAAGGCGGGTGGCTCAAAGCATGTCGGCGCTCCTAAAGCGTCCCAAATCTGCAAAAGATAGCTGTGTAGCTGTAGTTGCATGGAGAGCAAGCGACCAAAGATGCCGGTATGGCTGCACGCGTTAGCACGCGCCACTATTTCAAACCGCAAACAGCGGTTAAACTCACTCTTTTCTAGAGTAGCCACATTTGAAGGAAACTTCACCCAAAAAATTATTGAGTGTAACAAGCATCTCACCCCTCTGGCAAGGATCGGACTTCCCATGTTGTGGCATTTGCTCTGATTAGGTTTTAAAGTTCACTAGGGGGCACAGGTGGAAAGAGACATTATGGTAAAAATATTTAGGGTGAATGATATAAAAAGCTGACAAGCTCTACTTTCAATTACAAATGTTAGCATAACCGATTTGATGGTACTCAATGTATATTTAAAATATCCTACTTTCTTGTAACATTGGCAAGTATGATATAGGACTCACATTGCTCCTGTTTAGCATGTGTGTGATCTCTATAAGTTAAAGGATGAGCATCAGACTTGATGTGCACAAGCCACTTTGGAAATACTTTCAGTGTCCTGTTTAGTTGTCAGCCTGCCACCTACTGCAGCAGTGTTGTGGGAAACCTTTGTCAATCCATGTGTCCCAGGCACGGTCTATGAGTGAGTATACACTGAAGCAATTTGGCATTTGCTCCCTCCTGGTGTTATTTGTGCTGTTTTCAGTCTCCAGGCAATGATGGTTACCTGGCCCGGTGAACCAATGTGTTGAATCAGGACACAGACTTATTTGGAAAGATGAAGAGCTGTAAAGGCATCGCCAGTTTGTTGCATGCCCAACTGGTTGCGAAAATGAGTTGAAAGTTGTCACTGTGCCTGCTCATGTGTGGTAGTCATTTTTTTCATAAAGGTAGGCAGTAGCAGTAAAATACTTTGGCCCTAATGATGAGTTGCACAGAACCGACGTGATTTTACCGCACGTTGAAATCGCATTCAATACTATTTTTAGGTAGCAAAATTAACTCAGTACTGTGCAATTACAAGTAGAATTCTATAGAATGAGGAATAAGTGTGGGGTCCTTTGCCCAGCCGGAAGAGCACATGGAATCCTCATTCCCATTCTGCTCTGAGCAGGTGGTAAATGTTTGCTGGGGCCAGTATGAAGGGGTGGAGAGATAGGGAGGGAGGGGGTGGGTAGAGTAGGGGAAGAAAATAACGTTTTTTTTACAAGGGCCCAGTATGCTTTACCCGATGATAAAGTGATAAAGAAAAAGCTACCCCTGTTGATAAGATGATAAAGCAAACAAGTATTTGCAATGCAAAATGCTCTTTATACTTATAGTCATTGCTTACGAGAAGCAAGGCTGGCCATAAAAGAGGTGCAGTTACTTCCAGCCTTGCTTCTCATAAGCAACGACTATAAGTACAAAGTGCATGTTTACATGATTGTTGAGCTCTAAGACGGAGGCAGCAGCAACCATATGAAGGCAAGGACCATGACAACAGGTTGTGCGTTTCAAAAGCTGGAGGGAGGAGGAGGCGGCTACAATCAAAACAGACCTCGGTCTTTGAATGCACAGCAAATGTGGCAAGATAAGAGCAATATTTACATCCGTGTTTACAACAGAGCTCTGTAAACCATGAGCACTGGTCTCCAGTGCTCCATCTTAAGGAAAGAAATAGTGCTCACAAACTCTGAGCAACAACACATGTAACAGGAGCAGTATTTGAAAATGGGCTGAGCTTTTAAAGCCCATATCCTGAATACAGCATGTCTCGGAGAGACAGCCCAATCACTGCCCAGGCGAGACCTAAAATGGAAAGGAGGAATAAAGGAGAAAAGGATGAAAGGCCAGAAGTAACAAAGAAGAGAAGTAACAAAGGTTTTAGAGGCAATGAATGGAAAGAGTAGAAGGAGAGAAAAACTGTAAGGCAGAATATAGAAGAAAACGAAAAAGAAACAAGATAAGAGGTATGAAGGTGAGAAAAAAGGAAACATGAAAATGAGGTGGTAACAAAGAGACAGAAAGGAGATTGATAAAAAAGAGACAAAAAGAAAGCAGCGGAGAGAAAAAAGACATTGATAAGGCACTCCCAAAATGAGAGAATGTTGTAGAAAAAAGGTAGGTAAAAAAGAAAGAGATAAAGGAAAAATAATTAAATTAGAATGGAGAGAAAGGAAAAGCGAAAGGATGAAGAGATGAAACAAAGGTAGATGGAAAAACAAGAGAAACAAGGCAAGAGAGAAAAGAAGAAAGGAGGAGAGAAAGGAAGAAAGAGGAAGAGGGAAAGTTAAGGAAAGAAAGGAGAGGGGTAAGAATAGAAAGATAGAGAAGCGAAAGGAAAACAAGGAAAAAACTGAAAGAAAGAATCAAGAAAATAAAGAAAAGTAAATGCAGTGCAGCATTGAAAAATGTATCAGTTGATTTAATTTAATAACCACCCAAATGTTTAATATTGATCTAAATTAATAGAAGTTCATAATACATTTAGAGTGAAGGCTTTGAAATGGTGTGCTGTTATCAGAGACATTTTATTATGGCCAGCCTTCTTCTCAGCCAGCAGCAAGGCCTTGCTTGTTTGAGAAGAGGGGGCTGCCTACTGTTCCTGTTACCTCACAAGTCTGGTGCAGGGAGTTTTAAAATGCATCATCAGCAGAGAGAGGGCGGCATACTCCCAAACTCAAATCACAGGCAGCGAGCTCTTCCAATACAGGCAACGAGATACTGGTAGCTCACAACCGACCTCTAATACAACTTCATACAAAGAGCGCCTTTCTAACAACGGGTAGCACTTTCATTATACCGTCTCCAGGGGCTCTGTTTTGTTACTAAAAATATCTTGTGCAGTTATTGTAAGAACAGTGTCCTTATACCTAGTACAAACAGTAGTTTCCCACAGTGGTGCATCATTATATTGTGAATTTGCTTTGTTTGAAAAAAATGCTGAATGAAAATAACTACATTAAAAACAAGCATTGGATATGCAATAGGTCTTGCATTGGATTGAGTTAGAGCTATTGCCGTTGTTAATGACAATGTCTTTTCCTAATGCTTTATGGAGTTTGTGTATGTACTGGAAATATGTGGTTTGCATTGGAATTGTTCGTTGTGGAATTGTGTACTATGGAGTGTAATTATGAGGAATTATATTTTATGTTGTGGAGTGGAATGTAGTGGAGTTTAATTATGTGGTATGCTGTTGAATTTTGTGGCATGGTGTGGAATTCTGTGGTGACGCTTGCATAAATGTGGATCGTCACTCACGCCCTGGTCACCAGCAGGCTCGACTACGGCAACGCACTCTATGCTGGAATTTAAAAAAACTCACCCGCAAGCTATAGAACATCCAAAACTTGCCGCAAGACTGGTCTTCATTCTGCCAAGCCACTGCCACATCTCACAGCACCTGCACACAATCCACTGGATCCCCATCGAAGCTAGAGTCACCTTCAAGATGCTAACCCACGCTCACAAGGCCCTCCACGACACCGGACCAGTATACCTGAACAGCCGACTCAAATTCCACGCACCCCAAAGGACCCTATGATCAGCCCAGCTCTCCTAAGCCATGGTACCCCGCACCAGAAAGACCAGATCGGGAGGCCACTCCTTCTCCTGCCGCACGGCCAGTGCCTGGAACGACCTTCCGCTCCACCTCAGACAGACAACATCGCTCCCCATCTTCGCAAGAATCCTCAAAACCCGGCTCTTCGACAGACCCCCTCCTTGATGGAACCTGTGAACACCCCCACCACCCCCAGCACCTTGAGACCCTTACGGGTGAGTAGTCGCGCTTAACAAACACCTGATTTGATTTGTTTTGTGTAATTGCGTTGCTGAGTTGAATTATGTGGTTTGGTGTTAAATTATGTAACGTGGATTGAAAATGTGTGGAGTTGAATTGTATGGCGTGGACTGCATGGATAATTAACACTAACTTGTGTAAAGCAGCACCCTACAGAAGCAACCACATTCAGCAATTATGCAAGATGACGTACGCCAAACAGTAAGAATTGAAGAACACACACACAAAAGCACACATACAACTGATACAACTCCATTATCATTATATTATTCTTGCTTCTTACTTCTTACTTCTTACTTCTTACTTCTTACTTACTTCTTACTTTACTTCTTACTTACTTCTTTACTTCTTACTTCTTACTTCCATTATCAAACCTCTAGCACACTGATTCTCATTTTATAGGTGTGTGCATACCAGAACCATGCAGGAGTCCTCAGTCCAGGCAGCACAGAGGACTGCTGCAAAACACATTGCAACAGCTGAGAGCCATGCCTCACACACAGCTCTGCCAGGGGCCTGCCGTGCAGCACTGACAGGGGAGACTGAAGTATAGGGAACCAAGCCAATGCACATGGCCATTCGATAAAGTCTTAAGCCAAGTGGCATCCCATTTATACAGGCAACTTAGATGGTCACGGGTAGACCCATTGAGTGGGGCCACAATGTGAGGATAAATAAATACATAGTTCCAAAATCAGGCTGACCAGCACTCCAACTATAATTAAAACTAGGTACAAAGTCTATTGAGGTGTTTTTAAAAACAAAAGGACAGAGCACCCAGGCAAGTGGAGCAAGTGAGGCTCAGTGAATACTGAAAAGTGAAGAAAAAGATGAGCAGACAATTTGCGGGTGGAAAAAATCGGGATGTAGCACACCAGGGTGAATACTGAATAATAGATTTTAGTCTGGGGTGAATGAAGGAGGAGAGTGCTGTGAGGTCAAAGCTGAATTGAAAAAGACAAACGTACTGCAGCGAGTAGAGAAAAAGAGGAGCAAAAAGTACTGAAGTGAATGGAGAAAAGGAGGAACGAGTTGCCCTGAGGTTAGTGATGAAACATGAACGGGAGTAGAGAAGAAGCAGCAGATAAATAATGGGTGAACAAAAGGAGGAGCAGAAATAGTGAGATGAATGGAGAAGAGAAGGAGCCGAGAGCAGAGAGGTGAGCAGGATAGCAGGGGATGTCGCTTCACCCCTGTATATTACCAGCATCTCGATTGCTCGACCTCAAAAGCTAACAGAGTGAAACATTCTCCAGATAAGGCTGGGAACATGTTCTGGCAGAAAAAGACTTGCACTGATGAACAGGGTTCACTGGCTGTTGTGTGTCGGCGATTCCCTACGCTGCCAGTCTCTGACGGCAGTCATTTTAAAGTGACACAGGTGTTCCTACTTGTGTTTGGTGGTGGATATTCTGTTAGAGTTAGTCCAACTAAAAGGTTGAATTCACACAGACTTAAATTATAGCAGTGCAAATAACCAAATGCATTATTAGTTTAGTCAAAAACAGTGGGCAATCCTCTCCCTCAGTCATGTGCGCCGCTTCTCTGGGACCTCCACTGGTTTACCGTGGTACACGTCTGCACTTACAGCACTGTACTCTTGCTGCATCGCCCGATCGCAGACTGCTGCTGTTCAGGCCCTTAAGGTCAACGCTTATAAATCACACCTGTACCCTTTTAAAATATCACTACCACTTATACTAAATATTCTTTGAAACTCTGAACCCAGATTTTCAAAACTCATCACCGGAAGAAAACCTTAAAATTCGGTTCTGACACCATTGTCTTTGCCTAAAACTGTTTGGATGTCTTTCACATTCATTTAGGTACCCCCCTGCCTAATTCGGAGTGTGCTCCATACGAACATTGAAGCCACAACTGTCTCACTTTCCTAAAGAAACTTAAAAGCTATATTTTCTGAAACCAGCAGGCAGGCGTTCTTCTAATCCCTGAGCTCATTGAAGAATTCACGTGACAAAGGGAATTGAAGCCACAAAGCTGGACTATGCAAGGCCATTAGCACATTCATCATTTCACTCATTCGTGTAAAGTGCGTAGCCCAATCAGAAAGACACAGTGATGAAGGATATCACTGTTAAACCTCCACCTCCGGCTGATGTGCGCATTGTGTCTCCCGCTGAGTGTTAGGCTGATATGTGAGTGGTCTGAGATTGTTCTTGGGGCTATTTCTGTTTGGTCAATAAGGTGTGTGTGTGAGGAAGACATTAGGATGTAGTGGATTCTGCTGTATGAGTTATGAGGATGGGAGTAAAAAGTGTAGTCCCTAGCATCTGGGTTCTGGAGTCTCCAGGGATCTCTAAGTTGGAGCTTGGTGCATAGGTTCTTGAGGGTATTCTCCCCCTGGGGGCAGTGGCTAGCTCTTTGGGGATGTATGTCAACATAACAGAAATAGAGGAGACCATAAAAGACTACCTAGAATTCAATGATAACCCGAATACAGATAGAGACACCCTATGGGATCCATGAAAGCCACGGTCAGGGGCACAATAATCAACATCAAATCCAGAATGAATAGAGAAAGAAAAAGTCCTAGAGCTAGGGAGACAAATTAAGGAGTTGGAAATGAACCACAGCGCCAACCTAACAGACAGGAACACATTGACAGACCTAACGAAAAAGAAATACGAGCTCAACAAGATCTTAAGCGAGAGGGCAGGCACCTGGTTAAGGAAATACAAAGCTATAAACTTATGCACAGCGAACAAAGTAGGGAAAGCGCTGGCCTCATACCTTAAGGGCAAGCAGAGACAGCACACAATTGCAGCGATAACAGACCCCAAAAAGAAATCCTAAACGTCAAACAAAGAAATCCTCAAGGTCTTTAAGGATTTTTATGAGGATCTATACAGAGAGGACAAATCGCTTAGAGCGGATGGGGGTCCAGTCTCCTAGACAGGCTTACCCTACCCACCCTGACGGACCCACAAAGGGCATCACTAGAACAGGGAATAACGGGAGCTGAAATAGAAAAGGCAGTGCTGGGTCTCAAAGAGAACAAAGCCCCGGGTCCAGATGGTTTTACGGCAAGATTCTATAAGCAGTTCCTCCCCCAAATCAAGCCTACCTTGGAGGAGAGGAGGTCTTCTCGCATTGTATCCAAAAGGGGAGAATGACTAACTCAGTGGGAGAGGCCAACATAATAGTAATCCCAAAAGAAGGCAAAGATCCACAACACCCACAAAACTACCGACCCATTTCCCTAATTAACGTAGATTGCAAGATATATGCCAAGGTTCTTGCAGCAAGACTTAACGCACAGCTCCCCAACCTCATCTACTGCCCCAAAGTCAAGTCCTTCCGGGCCAAAATAGGAGACTTTATAAACAACATACTGGGGTTCCCACTGCAACTAGACTTCAGAGGGCTAGCCACAGCCTTCATGGCCCCTGAAATCCAGTCCAAGAATGACAGCGACCTGATCGACCTCCTCCTCACGGCGGGTGTTAAAACGGTCCTAACGAACTGGAAGGACCCAGGGCAGGCATCCTTCAAAAGCTGGTTCAACTGGATCATCTTCCTAAGGGGGGCCGACAACATAACCTCCAAACACTCACCCAAGACCACCACAAAAGAAGAGATGTGGCTCTCCCTTGACAACTACCTGAGCACACACAAACCACCCCAGGTTGACCACCGGGGCTTGGTTGCTCCTTCGTCCAACCCCACCCGTGTAGAGTACACTGGAGTAGCTTAGCGGTGAACAACAACTTGAACGTTCCTTTCTCTCTATCTTTCCTTCTCTACTTTCCTACTTTTGTTTCCTCTCTCTCGAGGGCAATGCACAAGTTCACTTATACAATATGCGCCAAGATCGTGATCACCGAACAATTCATGTACGCGCCACGACATTGACAATGACACGCCGAATGTAACCCCACCTAATAAAATCATTTGAAATCAACAAAAAAAAAAGACAGACACAGTGATGGTGAGACTTGCCAGTGTCATCAGAGAAGCAGAACTAGCAGTGACAGTTAAAGAGGAGTGTCTCAAGTCAGTAACATTCCAACAATTGTCACTACATTCTTTTTTTCATATTTTCTGCTCATACGATGTACCTTACTTTATCTTCATCAAAAGAATCATGATGGTTATGAAAACCTTAATGGACGAATATGACGAATCCTCTTTTAGAATAAATGCACCTTTACTACCTGGGATATTAAGAGTATAGCCATTATCTCATGACAGTAAAGTAGAACAGTTTACTGTGTGCTTCTGCACCATTTTGGATTTCTGTGCCGAATCAAAAGCCATCTTTCCTATGGGCTTGAGTTAGTGCCATATGTTGGGTCTTTCTTGTTGTTTACAATTTTTCAGAAATTAGCTATTTGGTATGGTCGCCCTGCCAATGTAGGATGCCCCTACAAAAATGAATAATGCAAATGTGATGTTTAAGCGTAAGTATTGTGTTTCATATAAGTGAACATACCAAACCATTTTGTGAAGAATTCTGTTTGAAAGCCGCTGCCTAGTCTACCAGAAGTGGCACATTTTCACAAAAGCAGCCCCTATCCGTGGTGACAGTTGTAGCCCACAAACGCCGCAATGGGTGACCACCAGCATTTGGAAACAGGCGTTTGTGTCTGAGCGGGGTACGAGAGCCAACGCAGCGACAAGCCTAAAGCAATCATTAAAAAAATAGTTCTGTAAAGCAACAGATAAAGAAATTAATTGCAATGAGACTGTACTTGGTCGGTGCTCCTTCGCTTTGACAGGAAGTGAGCTTTCAGCTTCGGGAATGACTTAGAAGGCAGCAAAAAAGAGCAACACAGGAGTGAACCAATAGTAAGTAGCGGTCTGGTTATCCTCTATGTACAGATTACAGCAGGTCTTCCAGATAGCGCATGCGCTGCCTGGGCTCGACCTAATAATCAATTCAGAGTAGCAAAATAAGGATCATTGTAAGAATTGAAGAAAAACAACAAACTGAAGGGTGGCACGTATTTATCAAAGAGAACTTTTATATAATGAAGGCTGTGTTCTACAAAAATAAAAGGGATTGAGGTGAGGGTCAAAACTGTTTCAATATATGAGGTTATTGAATAAAAATGAGAAAAAAGTACAGTTCAAAAGTAATGAGTACCTATTCACATATAAAGCCTAAACAGGCATTTTTTGTTTTATGCTGCACATATTTGATAATACGATAAAAAAAAACGATTGATTCTGAAAGGCCATGGCCCACTGTTGCATCCCCGAGACTTACTTAACGGTCTGCCTACAGACCAATGTTTAGTTTCCCTATTGACGTGTTCAGCATTTTTTGTATTTTAAAGTTGTGTGAAGCTAAGGAAATGGCCTTTTCACTTATGCATTTAAATGAAGAACGTGGGTGGAGAGAGCTGTCCCGGGGGTGGAGGCATGAGAATGAGTCAGTTCTCTCATTTATACATGGGAATATTTTTTTCAAGCTCACCACCTGTGGGACAGCTCAATTCAGCTGGAAACGTGGCACAAAGTGAGCTGGGTGTGTGGAAATATTTTTTTGCAATGTTCAGTGAAACCTAGAATTCAGGAGGCAGCCATAGGCAATCAGCCCACGAGGAGGCCGGACACAATGCCCGAGTGTTCCCCAAGTAAGGAGGGAATGGACCTCCGCCGTCAGGTCAGGCTGCACGAGGGGTGCTCAGGAAGAAAAAATGTCACATTCCTGGCATTTTTTGCATGAAGAGAACACAGGGAAATCAACTCCAGTTTTCTACACGGACGACAGGCAACAGGCCCAGCTCTCAAGGGGCAATTATTTTCAGGAGCTTGGGGTTCCATGGAGTTTTGACTTCAAGGGAAAATGTATAAATTGCACTTAAAACAAAAAACTAGCCAGAGGGTGTCAGGACCTTCAGCATAGCAGCAGACTGCAAGAAGGTGAATGAGCCAGGAAGGTATGGGGGTGGGGCCGGTGGCACAGAGACAAACCAAGCACAGCAGTCAACCTGATGGAGAAATAAAAACACAAGTGAGGAAGGGCGTTGTAAATGGGATAGACGTAGCATGATTTTCAGCCCTGTTTACAGAAACAGCCTTGCAGTTAAGCTAAGCCCAGAACAAGAATGCTCTGCAAAAGAAAAGGGAACCTTCCCAAACACGAGCAGGAATCCAAGCAAAAAAAATCCTTAGGAAATAGATAAACGCAACTAAGTGTAATGATACCGTAGTTAGTCCCTGCTGCTGGGAGGAGTGAAAGAGAAAAGGAGGGACAAAGAGGTAGGACTGACCATTAGCAAGCAAGGATTTGTAAAGGCCAAAGAAACAAACAAACCCAAAGCAGGCTCGACATAAAAATGAATTAAAACTTTGCAGCTCCTGCAGCCAAAGTCTCATGTGATGTTTCTGGAATTGCATTAGGTTCAGCCACACCCGGGAAAATCTAACCAATAATAAATCAAGCGGAGATACAGTAAAACAGAGCTTTCCAAACTGTGTGTCCCGAAACAGTACTGTGTCCCCTGCAAGTGGTGGGTGTGTCGCAGGATGACACCACCGGTATTAAGGGCACTCAGCACACAACTGCTGCTAATTAAGAGGCATTCCTTTGAAAGAGTGCCTGGAGACCGCCGCAGCAGCGCAGACTCCCTGACACTCTGCTCTATGGGGGCCGAGTGATTCACAACAAAGCCCCATAAACAACTAAATGGTCTTTTAAAGACCTGCGAAGTACTCGGGTGCGGCTGTGTGTGTGCCTGGGAAGCTGGGGCGAGGTGACAGAGGGTGACAGACAGACAGAGGAAGATAGAGGGAGGAAGACAGAGGGAGGGAGACAGAGGGAGGGAAACCAAGGGAGGGAGACAGGGAGGGAGATAGAGGGAGGGAGATAGAGACAGAGTGAGACAGAGAGAGAGAGAGGGAGACAGAGAGAGAGGGCGGGAGACAGAGGGAGACAGAGAGAGAGGGAGACAGATAGGGCGGGAGACTGAGGGAGACAGAGAGAGAGAGAGGGAGGGAGACAGAGGGAAAGAGACAGAGGGTTGGAGACAGAGGGCGACAGACAGAGGGAGAGAGAGAGGGAGGGAGACAGAGGGAGGGAGACAGAATGAGACAGAGGGTGACAGGCAGAGAGTGACAGACAGAGAGGGAGACAGTGGGAGGGAGACAGAAAGCGGGAGACAGGGAGGGAGAGAGGAGGGAGAGAGGGACGGAGACAGAGGGAAGGAGACAGAGGGAGGCAGAGAGGGAGACAGACAGAGGGTGGAAGGGAGACATTGAGGGAGACAGATAGACAGAGAGAGACATACAAAGGGAGACAGAGAGAGAGGGAAACTGTGGGAGACAGTGAGAGAGGGAGACAGAGGGAGTGAGTCCGGAGTAGACAGAGGGACGGAGAGGGAGACAGAGAGAGGGAGACAGAGGGAGGCAGAGGGAAACAGAGAGAGGGAGGGAGACACAGGGAGGGAGTCAGAGAGAGAGAGAGGGAGACAGACGGAGGAAGACAGAGGGAGGGAGACAGAGGGATGGAGGGAGACAGAAGGAGGCAGACAGGGGGAGGAGGGAGAGAGAGAGAGGGAGGAGGGCGACAGGGAGGAGGGCAACAGAGGGGTGGAGACAGAAGGAGGAGACAGATAGAGGGAGATGGATAGAGGGAGACAGATGGAGGGAGACAGGGAGGGAGAAAGACAAGAGGGAGAAAGAGAGAGACAGACAGAGGGAGGGAGACAGGGGGAGGGAGAGGGAGACAGAGTGAGTGAGACAGAGGGAGACAGAGAGAGAGAGAGAGAGAGAGAGAGAGAGAGAGAGAGATAGAGAGAGAGGGAGAGAGATCGAGAGAGGGTGGGACACAGAGAGAGAGGGAGATAGAGACAGACAGTGATAGAGACAGAGTCAGACAGAGACAGGGACAGACAGAGACAAATAGAGGCAGAGACAGGGACAGTGGCAGACATACAGAGGCAGAGACAGACAGAGACAGAGAGGGAGACAGAGGGAGGGGAGACAGGGACCGACAGAGACAGGGACAGACAGACAGGTAGAGGCAGAGACAGGGACAGGGACAGACAGGCAGAGACTGAGACAGACAGAGACAGAGAAGCAGAGAGGGAGACGGAGAGGGAGAGGGAGACAGAGTGAGACAGAGAGAGGGAGAGGGAGTGTGACAGAGGGAGGGAAAGGGAGGAAGACAGAGAGAGCGGGAGACAGAGGGAGGGAGACAGTCAGGGGAGACAGAGGGAAGGAGAGGGAGACAGACAGAGGGAGGGAGACAGAGAGAGACAGAGAGAGGGAGACAGAGAGGGAGACATAGGGAGGGAGACAGAGGGAGACAGACAGAGGGAGACAGAGGGAAAGGGAGACAGAGGGAGAGGGAGAGAGAGAGGGAGACAGAGGGAGGGAGAAAGAGGAACTGAGACAGAGGGAGGGAGACAGGGGGACGGAGACAGAGAGAGGGAGACAGAGAGCGAGAGATGGAGGGCGACAGACAGAGGGAGGGAGACAGACAGAGAGAAACAGAGGGAGGGAGAAAGATGGAGGGAGACATAGGGAGACAGAGGGAGAGAGACCGAGGGAGAGAGAGGAAGGGAGACAGAGAGAGTGAGGGAAAACTCCCCCGAACCCCTCTTAGGTGGTGTGAGCTCGCTCGCTCGCTACACTGCCTTGCTGTGTCCCAAAATGATGCATTTCCAAAAAGTGTGTCACCAACATGAAAAGTTTGGAAAGCTGTGCAGTAAAACATGCACGCATACTTTAATTTTGTTCTGCCAGACTTGCAATCAGGCCTATAGTGACAACTTTATTGCTCTGTTTTCTGTTTGGTTTGTCGCTCTTGTACTTTTATCAACCTGAATGCTGTCTTTCTTAAATTATTAGCATAGCACCTGTAGAACATTTTGCACGACATAGTGAACTAAGAGAAATGCAACATCTTTAGCGGTGTTCATATGAGCTGGGTTCCATGCAAAGCAAACTAATAGGAAGGGAGGATAGTCTCAATTGTGTTCCTTCGCCTTCTGTCCTCAGAAATCGATTATTCTTTCTGTACAGGCCTTTGCATGCTGTCAACACTCCTTATGTCTTAAGGTGGGCAATTGATTCAATACTTTCTGCTACGGTAATTCTAACGGGACTGGCTAAGTCGCTGAGGGACTCAACAAGGGCTGACAAGCAGATACTCATTCTTTAAAATATAGATCACTAAATCATGACATTTCAAGGTCAGCGGGCTGAGCCCTGTGCTCTATTCAGCCTGCTCACCCCATGTCATACTCCTGAAAATATGGCAGGCAATTTGGGCTGAGGGGGGCGCCATCCCACACACTGAACTACAAAAACCACAACCACAGGTGAGAAAAGTTCCCTATTAATTAAAATTACAGCGCTTGTTACCTTTACTTCTGCTGTATTTTTGGAATACCAGAGGCAGGAACGTCTATTTTTGTAGCTGGCTGTGTTTCAGATGCCCCTTTCAAGTTAGCAAAAATCAGATAAATACCTTATCAATAATCCGCTTACACATTTTATTCGATGTGTTTATTTACAGACTTGTGCCACGCCATTTGTTGTGATAAGCAACATAGCGAAGAAAGTTCCTCGCATTTTAAAAGCAACACAGGGAATCTGTTTGGAAGATGCTTTGGCGTGGTGGGTGCAGTTTAGTACCTGAGGTTTCCTGAGCTAGAGCTTGCAATGCGTCACTTCTTAGATTAGTGCCAGGCTGACGCTATTTAGCAAGGAATACAAAGCACTAAAAAACAGCGCATAGCTGTAAAACTGAAATGAGCACGCTCCAGGGCCAACGTCCACGTTCTCATGTCCTCATGAACTGAGGACTCATTACTTCATCAGTACCACACGTGATGTGAGGAAGGATGTAGAAACCAAAGGAAGGAAAACACATATAACCCCCCATGCCATGCAGCTCGATTTCATTACCTCAGTGAAGTTGCCACATCACTTAAGACGCCACCCCTGCCACCATCAGTATGCTTGTTGAGTATCAGGAAGTAATCCCATGTGAATCCTAATGTTGTCCTCCACTCTATAATGTGGGTGTTGTCCTTGAAGTCTGGGGCTGCAGACCTCTCCTGGCCAACATATGGCCTACACACATCTTCCCACACTGCAGCAAGTAGTCTCTTAATCTTCTCTATTGTAGGTTTATGAACATAATAAATGTAGGAAGATTTTTTCAGGTATCGGTGAGATGCAATCAATATGCTTCTTAGGTCTGCTTTGCTCGATTACTGCCCTGCGGATCAATATGTTGCCTCAACTTCAATATTTCAACTACATAACAGTAGTCCTCAAGCATAAATCAGGGGAAGAGAAAATATTAATTGAGGGCCCGATTCACAAAAGTAATCTGAGACAAAATCCTAACTTTATGACAATCGGTATTCACAAAGTGCATTTAGGAGTAGTAAAGTTGGGAATCCTAACTTTACTACTCCTAAATGCCCTTTGTGTATACTGAAAGTTGTAAAGTTAGGGTTTTGTCTCAGTTTAACTCAAGTTTTGGTCTTAAGTTTAACTTAATACTTAAGTTTAACTGAGACAAAATCCTAACTTTACGACTTTCGGTATTCACAAGGGGCATTTAAGAGTAGTAAAGTTAGGATTCCTAACTTTACTACTCCTAAATGCACTTTGTGGATACCGAAAGTCGTAATGTTAGGATTTTGTCTCAGATTACTTTTGCGAATCGGGCCCTTAAAAGTCTTCTATGCTACGCAGGTACAATAGTATGAACATCTCTGTATAAATTCACTCTAAGTAGAGACAATATGAAGGATTTCAGTGCAGGGTAGTCAAAAATATCGTAAAACGTTGTGAATGTAAAACTTTTACATCCTCTCCTCCCTGGTACATCACATGAGATTATGGAACAAGCATTGCATTTGCAAGGATACCATGAATGCTAATGCAAACCAAGTAAATGGGTCTCCTACTGCCCGTCATGTAATATATGGAGGTCATAATTGCGATGCAGTGGGTCCCTTACACCTGTGGACCCCAGTGGCTCCATTCCTGCTGCACTAAGGATATCTACACCCCTGGAAACAATATCTGAATCCTTTAAGGTCGTTAAATGATCCCATAAACTTGCAAAACTATACCCCTGTACATCTCTTACCTTTAAAAAAATCCTGGAACCATTAACATAAATTCTGAAAAAAATTAAAGCCTTGAGGACATAAAAATAGCTCTCTAGTTAGTGATCCTGGGAATATATAGGGGAATGATGTCTGAAAGGGAACCCCAAAAATCTCTTAAATTTGCGTCATATTTCCTACTCCATGGTCTTCACATCATACAGATAGCTTTCAGATACTTCAGAAAAAGTATCCTTGAAATTACAGTCTCTGTTTCTACTTTATATTGCTTTGTAAACCATCTAACGGGAACCATTTGTAAGCAAACGCACATTAAAGAGGCTTACATCACAAAGATGATCTTATTGCATTGTTGCATCTGAAATCTTCTTCATTTGTGCCCACAGTACCACTTTCCCTCTCTTATCTGCATCCACACTGGGTTTTTCAGCTATTTCTCAGGCTTCGTCTTCTAAAAAATTAGACCATAACTTACAATCCCTACTCGCAAGTACGACTGACCATAGTTTATCTGTCTCTTGTCCCAAAGTGTCAAGGATGATGACATCCTGACTGCACCTTTCAATAGCATGAGTGTGTCAATATATATATTTATATAGATAGATAGATAGATAGATAGATAGATAGATAGATAGATAGATAGATAGATAGATAGATGGATGGATGGATGGATGGATGGATGGATGGATGGATGGATGGATGGATGGATGGATGGATGGATAGATAGATAGATAGATAGATAGATAGATAGATAGATAGATAGATAGATAGATAGATAGATAGATAGATAGATAGATAGATAGATAGATAGATAGATAGATAGATAGATAGATAGATAGATAGATAGATAGATAGATAGATAGATAGATAGATAGATAGATAGATAGATATTGCCGCAGAGCCAACTGTCCATAAATTCATCTGGCTTTCTATCAAGGGTATGCTCCATCTGCAAAATGTTTACTGAGGCTTGGATTTGGGAGTGTGCAATAGTATACAATGACTTCTACCTCCCAAATGAAGGTCTGAATGTTGAGTCAGGCCAACACATACTGTGTGAGAATTCTCTTTGCTTGACTCTCCTGTAAAGTGTTGTATTCACGTTACAACAGCATTGCGACCAGCTTGCACGAGTGGCACTCCTCTAACACTCTTCCTTCCTTCCTACGTGCCTTTGTGAATTGGCCGCAAAACAACAAAAATGGGAATATGTCTGCAGTAGCCATATACAAACAGTATTAATAGAATGGACTAGTCTGTTTTTATACTTTCACCAATAGGGAGTTGGACGCTTCCATGCATGTAGGGGAACATAAACAGTACTCATGTAGTTTTGCTTCCCATACTCATAACATTATTTGTAAACCAGCCCCATCAATGGGAATAGAATTCAAATATTCAGGGAATATTCCTATATAATTAATACGAATAGAAAAAGCTGTGCACTTTTATAAATATTGGAGCTGATTCCCAAAGGCATGCATAGGTATGTTAAAGAGCTCTTCTTTTTGTGACTCGCCCTAATATGTAGATTTCTTTTTTTTTCAAGTGCATATATAGAGTGATCGTTAGATTTCTGTCCCAGATATTGGTTTCCTGATACTCTGTTAACCAACATTCATGGACAGCACAATCTGACACCCACTGCCTGCTCGCACCTTATGAAACTGAATAAATAACTAAATAATGCATTTTTTATCCCTATCAGACTCTGTAAAATATGTTAATACATACCAACAGTAGGCCTTTTTATGTTAGATGGGGTTCTGATTCGTTGGCATGCAAGATTTTCCCCATGAAGTCCTTTAACAAGGATTGTAATTATATACATATTGAAAACACCTCGAGGTGCCAAGTGATTAATTTTGAAAAAGTCTGAACTAGATTCCCTTGACATTTCAAAATAAAGCAAGCAACATCAGATGAGAGGAGCTGCCGAAGGCACTTTTAGCAAGCCCTTTTAATAAGAATGCCACTATTACCACGTCTTTCTAGTAGGAGCGCACTCCCATCGAAATGATGATCTTGAAAGCAGCCATCTTGACTACTCGCAGGCTATTACCCTAAAAAGGCTTTATTCACTCTGGCGTTTTCAAGTTTCAGTAAAGCGTGTCGATCAAATAAACACCGGCTGGGAGCAGAACGCATTCCTAGTCAACGTTAATCTGTTTTTCGCCGAGTGACGCATTTCCTCTGCCACTGCTTGTTAAAGCATGGCAAAGGCAGCAGCGCTGTTAAGCCCCGATTAATAGGATACTGACGCGAGGCAAAAACAGGTTTGCGCATCTGTGCAATGTTTACCTTTGTACGCTAGGAAAGTGTGGAGTGGATTCACCTCTGGCAAACTGCAAGGAAATGGATGCTGTAAACGTTAAAACCCTTGGGGCAGATTTACAAGCCCCCTGCGCCACTTTTACGCTGCCGTTGTGTCACTTTTGTGACGCAGCGTCGTCGTAAACAATGCGCCACGTTGTGACATATTTACAACGTGACATATCTATGGAGATGCGTCACTTTGCAGAGCTCTGCGTCATATTATACTTACATCACTTATAATGTATGTAGGGTGGGCGTTCCGACGTAAGAAAGCCTCGTAAAAGTGACGCAGTGTAATCTACAAGATTTCACAGAGTCACTTTTACGACGCCACTGCGTCAAAACCTTAAAAGTGCTTGAAGCAGGCGTAAGGAGTGACGCAGCATAATAGAATTAGGCATTGCTGGAGTTGCGTCATGCTTGTGACACGACTCCAGCAATGCGTTGCCTTTACCCAAATAGATGACTCATGCATCTATCATTCCTTGCACCATGGGCGCCACATTGTAAATGCGATGCATCCATGGTGGCGCAAAGGTTTTTTTACGTGACTCAAATTAACTGATGCATCTCTGCTAATATGCAGAGATGCGTCAGTTCTTGTAAATCTGCCCCCTTGTGAGTTTCATAGGTCATGATGTTATGTATTTGTGCCACAGTTGTAGCGATCCATTCATTCATTCTTCTTTCTTTTCTCCTCCTTTCTGCCACCCTGGCAACTCAAAGTGATTTAAAGTTATTATTGGAAGCATTCATTAAAAAAATATAGTTTAAAACAGGAATGTACAGAACACATTATCATGAATGTAGGAAATGGGTTCTGCACATTTAATCCTGCTGGATCTTTCTCTTGTTGACTTCCCAGTTTATGACTTTTACTGTGAGTGAGTTGCATTACTCGAATCTCACTCACTGTACATTCTGTGAAAAAAGTGAAGAGTGCTAATCACCAGTGCCTGCATTTAAGATAAGGTCACAGCTGTGCAGCAAGGGTAATTGGATCTGGGCTGATTACACCCAAACATATGAGCGCTCATGTGTAATAACATGTGTAGGATGAGTGTGTTAGATTACCGTCTATCTGAGCCTGGTATCTAAGTGTAGATAGCCTGTGACAGAAGGAACTCTTCAGGGATTCATGCCAACATAGTGTGTGCCTTATAATGCGCATTAGCATTCACGGTGTACTTGTTAAAATTTCTTGGAGTGCTGCACAGGGCGGTTGGGGCAGAGATGTACTGATTTTGTGGTGCCCTTTGATTGGGCAGTGGTACCTACCTTTTAGAACTTTCCACCCTCAATTAAAAACACCTGTACACTAGAGAGACTGTTGAAAACTCACTGGATCTGGGAGCGACAATGTCAAATTACATGCCTAGTTGGAAGGAGAAGTCATCTGACCAAATTGCAAGTTTTAACTTAAGGACTTCAACTCCAACTGACCCCAAGGGACTGGGAGTTATTATCAAGGGTCTTAAGGACAGTAGCGGGAAGGACATCCTTGGGGAGACTCTGGTGGGTTCTCCTGGACCTTCAGTGGCTTGGTCCAGTGGCTGGGTGATCCCCATCAGTATGGGGGAACACTGATTCGGGTACTGACACACAGGTGCCCTGCAGGATGGCCAATGCCTGGGGGGGATGCTACTGGTGGCCTGTGGTGGGGGCTGCAGAAGAAGCCCCCAGGATGAAGGCGATACCGGAAGTCCAGACAGAGAGGTCCAGTAGTTGGAGCGGAAAGAAATTCTCTAGTGATAAAAAACAAATTTAGAGGCTAGCATTCCTGAATAATAATAATAATAATAATAATAATTATTATTATTATTATTATTGCCGGATTTGCTAAAGAGAGATCTCTATTTTTTAATATCAGTAATTTAGCCAGTATATCACATGGGAGGAGACAAACAAATAAAACGAAGTCAGAAAGAGCTGAGGAAAGTTGACAACACTATGGAAAGAGGAAGAAGAATGTAGAAATAAAGTGTCTTAATTTGAGACTGCTATAGAAAGAAAAGAGGGGTAAGATGGAATGGAATACTGAGAACAGAGAAAGCGAGAAGAAAGTTGAGTCAGACCAGCCATTTGAAAAAGCAAGATGAGAGTGTGATGGAATAGAAGGGAAGAGTTAATAAAAAAAAGAGGAGGAACAAAAGATGCACCCTTCATTCATTCATATAAAAGTTGGAGAGCAGTCACATATCAGCATGAGTACTACTTTATCTGTGAGCTCACGGAAGAATGAGATGGTAAGCAAGAACTTTTCCATAACTCATCTATTCATTTCAGACAATCATTAGTTCTACTACTTTTTATGATTAAGATGATTATGATTGTTATGATGATGATGATGATGTTGATGATGATGATGATCATTATTATTTTTATTATTATTATTATTATTATTGTTGTTATGCCTTACTTGTCCTATGATAAATGTTGTGCTTCACCAAACTGGTGTCTTGGCATGCAAGTGCCTGCAACTATTTTCTTAGAACAAACTTTATTCATTTATTGATTTAGCATTACACTTCAGAGTTTATGTGACTGATCTGCCAGTCATACCAGTGCATTCAGTAGCAGTCGGTGGTGGGTATGCTGCCGGGCGGTGACATGGGGAGGGGGGGCGGGGGATAGTAAACTACGGAATACGGCCAAATACAAGTAAGTAAACATATAAATACGCCAAATTCGATGCAGTGCGCACAACAAAATTTATTTTAGTTATTTATATGTTTACTTACCTGTATTTGGCTGTATTTTGTAGTTTACTACCCCCCACCCCATGTCACCACCCAGCAGCACCCCCACCACCGACCGCTACTGATGTGCATTAGATAATCACAGGGCAGTCACATGAGTTGTACAATTTTTCAGGCTACCAAGTTTACAACTATTACAAAGAAAAAAATTCAGGTTACCGTGGCCACATGTCTAACGTCATCACAGGACAAATCTAGCAGGGAGAAGCTTTGATCCATTACCACACCAATCTTCAGATGGGCAGATTGGCAAAAAATAATCTCCCTTCATCACCTCGTAATTCTTACCTACATTGCTGGGTTCCTCGTATATCTTTCTCATCAAGGAGACAATAGAAGTCACGGGGAAGGTGAATTGATTTCTGAGCAACTTTGTTTAGCTCCACTTCCCACGCTCTGTGCATTTTGAGCCACACCGCAATGCCAGCCACCTAAGGAACTACTATTCCCACTGAGTTTCACTACACAAAATCAGAGTGACATGCTCTCAGGAGAGAGATGCGTGGAGTCTTCCACCATATGTCCATCCTGCTTTTGGCTAATAACAGCAACAAGTGAGCAAATTTATTGGTATATCTTGCCGTGCGAGAATACGGAAAGTGCCGCAGTAGACAAGTCTTTGGGGAAATGTTCAGGGTGCCAGCGATGGACTTGTCAACGTTCACAAGAAATCTGCCCAGTGCCTGACATCCTCACACCATACGGATGAAATCTGTATCTAAGATTGACTCCTAACAGCTACTCAAGTGGGAACCCAATATCGTTCATATAATTAAATATTGTCACTACCTGGGTCAGTGAGGAAGAATCTATGTCTTATAGTGTCGCTGGTTGTAACAGGCAGAGTAGAAACAGACACACCTTGCCTTTATTCACCCCAATGGCCAGGGTATATGATTCTTTCTATTAGTACTATGACATTAGTCATCAGCCTACCAGGGTCCCGGGCATAAGCAGGCATGCAGTATGTGTCAACTGAGAAATCATATAGTAAAAATAAATGTGTGGAACACGGTGTCCCCTAGTGACATTGTAGGAAGTAACTTTAAAGACTTAAGTGCATGTCTAATAGTATTCTGCATTAATCATTTATATCCCATCATTTATTTTCATTAGAAGCAATCTGAGGACCTTCAAGGGTACTGTAGGAGTATCTTTATTAATCAGAAAACAATGCTTACTTTAGACATGGTTTAGTTGACCTGACTAGACATCAGTAAGTCTGCAAAGCCATATGCTCCTGTTTGCAAAAAGAAATGTACACTTTTATTACATGTGAACAAGCCTCTCCACATTCATGTTCTCTGTGTGCTTTTCTATTTCCAAAAATCTTCAAAACAGAAACCTTGTTATGGTGTTGTATACAGTATTAATATAATTATAGAAATGTGCCTTCCTCAAGAGGAAGTCATGTCTTGAATGTTCATGTGTGTTGTCATTTTCAAGGTCTTATTCCTAGGCTTGAACGAAAGAGCTGTTTATTCACTTAACATGTAACTGTTTGCTAAGTTTCATAAATGTACCACAATCTTTTTCATTTTCTATGCGCACCTCTTTATTAATATGCAGCAAAGTAAGGGTTTATTAGATGTGTCATATATATATACCATGTGTATTTGAAAAGTTGTAAACGCAGCCCTATTATATCATGTCAGACGATAAAGAATGCATGGCTTTACTGTCTAAAAGCATGTAAAAGAAAATGTTTAGGGGATGTGCAACAGACCTTTCTTGCTTTCCTAACTGTTCAGATTCAATGTCAGTTTGTCATTTGATTTATTCTTGGAGACTTTCTATGCTTTCGTTTGGAGGTAGACTCATTATTTGTCCTTTTGCTGTACTATACTTCAGACTGATTGCTTGATTTGGAAGTAAACCTTATGTTGATCTTCTCACATTATTCAACTATGATTTACTATTGAGACTTTGATCATGATTTACTAACTAATAAAAATGTTCTTTCTTTCGGTATCCTAATTATGAATAAACCCTGAAGGTTTAACCTGGAATCCTGTCTAGTGAGAGTTTATTTAATTGGCTTGGACTTAGTCTTACAAAGACACTTTAAGTCTTACTAACACTCAGATAGCTCTGATATTACCTATCAACCCTCGTAATTAATGAAATAGACTGTCATCAATATCATGCTGAATATGTAGTAAAGCCTAAGAGCAATATACAGCTGTGCCACTAGATGCTGTCCACAGTGATAGGTGAAGTTTTGAGCAGTGGAGAACATCAACGGAGGTCTTATCAAACATGAGGTTGTTGTTAGCAGTGCTCAGTTAAATGCCTAGTGCATTTTATAGGGACTCTCTTGAAAGGATGATCACAATAAACAGACGTATTTATTTGTTTAGTCATAGTGAATACCTCACTCTTTGACTAGATTATTCAGTAACAAGAAACAATGGAAAACTGACATTCAGATCCACTGGACACTGAGTAGAGGTATCAGGAGGTGAGAGTATGAGTAGGATGTTATTTGAATAAGTTAGATCTTTTGGGGGCCAGCTGGGGACTCAATTATCCAAATGCATTCTGATTGACATATTACCACTACTAATGTACTAATGGCTACAGAGCCAGAAGTAAGAGCAGCGGGAACAGCAAAAATCCTAGTCTGATACCCCTTTTTATCTCAAAACTTTCAGTGCAAAATTATTTGAATAGAGCAATCAAACCTTAATGGCAATACTTGAACCCATTCCTGTCCTTTCCAAAGTTCTAAGAAGGTATTCCCATTCGACACAACCCAAGTAAGGTATTTCCATGTAACACAACCCAACAACTTCTGAAATGGCCAATTTATCATCCTGGTAATTACTGTGTTGCCTAAGTAAGCTCAAGAGTATCTTAATACTACCTCCAAAGCTGCACATCAGTGCATAGGTCACTTGTTCAAGGTGTTTATGAGACAGCATCAGGGTCTTGAAACTGTTAGCCAGACCCTTTGCAGAATCTCAAATAACTTTGTAAAGCAGTGGGGCTAGTCTGTAGCTCAAGGATAATAAGGGCTTTCCCAGGTCTTAGACCTGTCAGCCTTAGGGAGGTCTCCTACAAACATGTGCTTGCCCCTCAATTTTTGCTACAGTTATTTTTGCTGACCTCAGGATTCTGAACAACCTTTCCACAGCTAACCAGTGCTTGTGCTTTTCCTTCTACACATGGTAACACAGCTTATACCCAATTGGCACATGTAATGTACTTACAAGTCTCTAGTAAAGTGGTACAACATGTACCCAAGGGTTGTAAATTAAATGCTACTAGTGGGCTGTAGCACTGATTCTGACACCCACTTAAGAAGTGCATTAAACGTGTCTCAGGCCTGCCCTGGCAGACTGTGTGTGCAATTTTAAATTGCCTTTTCGACTTGGTAAAGTAAACCCTTTTGCAGGGCCCAAACCTTCTTTTTTAATTCTTATAAGTTATCCATAGGATAGACTCTAGACAACCCAGAAGGCAGAGTGCAATATATTTAAAAAGTAGGAAATGTACTTCTAAGTTTCCATGTCCTGGTAGTGAAAACATTTTGAATTCACTTTTCACAATTGCAAGGCCCACCTCTCCCATAGAATAGCATCGGAGTTACCTTATTTAATTTATAAGTACAATTTCCAAATGGGAACAGGTAACCGGTTTATGTTTACTGTATTTGGAATTAGCATTTAAAATCCTAATTTATGGCGAAGTCGGATTTTAAATTACAATTTTGAAAATGCAATTTATAGAAAGTTTATCAGGCATTGATGCATACAATGGATTTATTTTTCAAGAAAAGGTTTAGTACAATGTATCACTTGCTTTAGATGTCTCACCATAACATCACAAATCAGTTACAACAATGCATGTATCAGTTTGTCTAATGAATTGAATTGCGTTAGCCAGGTGCCTTTTTTCTTTCTGATTTTATATTAAAACACAAAGAATTAGGGGTTCAAAACAAAGTCCTCACACAACATTGACAACAGATGTTACAATTATTATGGATGAAAGGTAGCTAGTTATCAATGTATGAATGCCCACTTCCTGTAACAACACCTTTAGAGTCTGTACTATACATAGGAACTAAACCTCAAATTTATTTTAACAATGAATAAAAAGAAGTAGTGTTAGGTGTTGATGTTTCAGTCTCTTTTGGAAATAATCTATGAGACTATCTTCAGTGCACAACAATTGTTTGAAGATTCAAAACCCCTAATCAGTGAGTCGAGAGTTGTAATGATCTAGTTATTTTCTTCTGAGGTAGGGAGTAGACTTTTGGATGATCGATTATTTAACCTTCTATAAAAGAATATAGAAGAGGTGAAAATAATACTTTTCGAATCTGTAACCATGGCATATATAGGCGGTTTATAGGCGGTCTCGTGTGGCGTTTTGTTGCTGTCAGACGCTTTGAAAGTTGTCATTTTTTTGTCTTAGCCATTTGCTGCCTACAGTCTTTATCTGGGTCACATGGCTGGGTTTAGCTGACAGTTAAGCTTTGTGTATTCCTCTTAAACATCCACAATCAATAAAGAACTTATCTGTGCCTGGATGGGCCATCACTGGCTGGATGGGAGGGAGGAGCTGGGCACAGCCCAGCTTACGCTTGAAGAGCCTGTGTCCTGCCTTACTCTTGAATAGGCTGTGTCTTATCTGCACAAAAAGGGCTACATACCCCCTGTAGTTACTCTGGAGCCAGGACAGGGGAGGCAGGGTACCTGGAGACTTCAAAGCAAAACCTCTTGAAACTTCTCACCACTTCAAAGGCACAACTGGGTATAACTACTGGGCATTAGGCACCACCACTTCAGTACTTCTGGACCTGTGGATACTCTTCCAAGCAGAAGGAAGGCTATGCTGCTACAAGGACTGTCTTTCGGCTGGACTGCTGTTATGAAGGATCTGCTGCTCTGCTTCCCTGCTGCATGCTAACCTCTTGCCCAGGTGAGAAGGACTGGACCTGCATCACTTGAACCCACAGTGACTCCACGGGCTAGTTGGCTGGCCTCCTGATCTGAAGCGTCAGGGACACAACAGACTTCCAACAACATTGCAACCTGAAATTTAAGGCAGCCTACATGGAGTAGGGGAAAGTGCGCATGACTGGTTTGGGCAGCCTGAGAGGGCCGACCAAACAGTCATTGCACACTTAGGAGTGAGCAAACCACTCCTCCCCTGCCCTGCTCCATTAGCAGAGCAGCCCCACTCCCCTGGCCTCTGACAAAGAAAACATAAAATGGTAATAACTAAAAGTCATTACCATTTAATGTTTTTGCTTTTTGCACTGCAAGAAAGAAGTGTGGTGAGGCACATCCGCCATAGCGGAGGAGCCGCCACTGGGGCTGAATCCTGGCATCACTTGCACCAAGGGGCTGACTAAAAGTCATTTCTCTCTCTAGCCTTTTTATGGTTTAAAGATTGATGACACAAGCTTTTGAGTGATGTTAAATCTATCTTTAGACACGTGAAATGTGTACAGTTACGGTGCTGTATTGTTTGTTGTCACACTGCTACAGCCTCTGACCAATGACCTCTGCAAACTCTGCTTTGGAACCACACATTTCCATCCTGATTTTCAGAAAGTCTGTGTGGGAAAAAAATTCTGCAGTCTCATTAAAGAATCAATTTGTCATTCGGTTTAGTCATAGAATGACCGGACTCCTGCCCCACTATTTATCCCGTCTAATTCATTTGATTGTGCATCACACAGTGAAGCTGAGGCCAGGGCTTTAAGTGGGATGAAAAAACTAGGGGTCTTCCATGGGGACGTGGCGGCTGTAATTAAGTTCATTGCTTAAAATATTTACGGTAAAAATATGTGCTTAGCATAGTGTGCTGCCCCACTGGTATTTTGCTGCTTCTGTGTTTCTTGTGACTTTGTTGCATATAATATTGAAAATGCTTCCAATATTGTGTGTGAGGTTGTGGCTAAGGCTAGAGCAGCCGACCTTCGAGCTGAGAAAGTAAGGTCGAACCTCAATTCGGTTCAATCAACATCCTGTAATTCAAAATATGAAAATGTCCTTGTGTACTGTAACTAGTGCTCATGTTTGCTCCAAGTTTGTGCTATATAAAACTGAAAAGTGAATGTCTTTGAAGTTACAGCAAAAGCAATAATGGATGAAGAGTTATGCTTTTTTTCTCTCCATCCTTAGGTAAAAATGCCCGATAGTGAGACGTCTCCGCACCTGTTTAAAGTCGTGCTTGTAGTCTTGATGGATTTCTTTTGATAATAGAGTGCAGCAAACAATCTGCCCCACTCTTTTAACAAAATAAATGCAGCAAGTCTACAAGCACAACATGTGCTTTCAGATTCACCTGAAAGCACACATCTTGCTTTTAGACGTGCTCCATTTCTTTTGTTAAAAGGGCACTGCTGAGGGACGTATTATATGCCTTTGTTAAAGTAATCATGTTATTTGCAGCGCATGATTGACACTGCGATTAACATGAATACTTTCACAAAGGCATACAATCTGCCCCTCAGCGGCACCCTTTTAAAAAAAGAAATGCAGCAAGTGCAGGAGGCACTTGCTGCTGAACTTACTTGCCACTCTGCGTGCTTCACACACCTCACTGCGTGCTCTAGGTGGTGCTTGTAAACCTGCAGCACTGATGGTGCCACCCACTTAAGTAGCTCTTTTAACATGCCTCAGGCCTGCCATGGCAGCCTGTGTATGCAGTTTTAAACTGCAGTTTTGACCTGGCAAAGGAAACCATTTTGTCAGACCCAAATATCCCTTTTTAATACACATAAGTGACCCCTAGGGTAAGCTTAGGACAGCCCAGGGCAGGGTGCAATGTACTAAAAAAATTGGGACATGTACTTTTAAGTGAACACTCTTAAATTTGTTTTACACTAGTGCAAGGCCCACCTCTCCCTTTGGATAACATTCAATTTACTGTATTAAATTTAGAAGTGAAATTTTCAAAGGTAACGGGTGACCTGCTCATATTTGGTGTCCCTGGAATTGTAATTTGAAATCCTAACTTATGGAGAAATCAGATTTTAAATTACAATTTTGAAAATGCCACATTTAGAAAGTGGCATTTCCTTGCCTTAGCAATTTGGTGCCTGAAACCTGTACCTAGGTCACATGAATAGACATAGCTGACAAATGAGCTTTGTGTATTCCTCCTAGATAGCTACACACAATAGGGAGCTTACATGTGCCTGGATGGGCCATCACTGGCAGGATCGGAGGGAGGAGCCGGGCACAGCCCTACTTACACTTGAATAGTCTGTGTCTTACCTCCACACAAAGGGCAGAAACAACAAGGTGATATATGGAATATTTGAATTAATCTCAGTCACTGTCAATTGCTTGGGCTGCATCCCATTCGTACATTGTTTGCTCACCATGCCACCTCAGTTTGGACCAAACCATATCCAATTCAGTCTTAGCCCTGCTTCTCATAGGAAAAAGCCAGCCCAAATTGCGAGACCAGGTCATCCCTGTACTGGAACACAAGCAACCCAGGACGTGTTTTCCCCTGTTAAGGGCTCTTCAGCTGGATATAGCTTAGTTCCAGTGGCACAGTGAGCCTGGGACCCACGTGTGGGCATACCTTGGGCACTTAGGGTATCAAATGCAAAAACAAGGTGATGGATGGAATGTTTAAATTATTATCATCCACAGGCAATTGCTCAGGCCGCATCCCAATCGAGCATTTTTCGCCCAACATGCCACATCAGTGTCAACCCAACCATATGAAAATCAGTCTTAACCCTCTACACATGTGAACTGTACAGCTGGGCATAGCTTGGCTTCAGTGGCACAGTGAGCCTGGGACCCATGTCTGGGCATATCCAGCACACTTAGGTTGGCAAATTCAAAAACAACAAGGTGATGGATATATTGCTTGAATTAATCTAAGCAACTAGCAATTACTTCAGCCACATCCCAGTCCATTGCTTTTTGCCCACCATGCCACCTCAGTTTGGACCCAACCATATGCAAATCAGTCTTGGCCATGCTACGCATGAGCACAGTCCAGCCCTAAACTGACAGGCCAGGTCACACACACAATCAAGCCAGGACCAGCTTTGCCCTTGTTATGCGCTCTTCAGTCAGGTGCAGCTTGGTTCCAGTGGTACAATGAGCCTGGGACCCACAACTGGCCAAACCCGGAGCACTTAGGGCCTCAAATGCAAAAATAACAAGGTGATAAATGGAATGCTTGAATTAATCTCAGCCATTGGCATTCAGCATTCACTTGGGCCACATCGCAATCCCTCATTATTTTCCCACCATAGCACTTAAGTTTCGACCCAAGCATATAAAACTCAATCTTGACCCTGCTTCTCATGAGAACAGTTCAGCAAAAACTGCCAGATCAGGTATTGATATTGAAGTATTTTATATAGTGCACAAATGCCAAAGGCGTCTTGGTGCTGGTGTCTGCTAAATTAAAAAAAGAACGGAGAGAAACCAAAAATGTACCATCACAAAGGGCCTATACCTGATAACACCAAATTGGAGAAAAAACCTGGTTTCCAGATGTTTTCTGCAACTGGAAAGGTTGGACTGAGTCCTAAGCTGGTAGGGTAATTTATTCCACAGTTGACATGTAATGTGGATAAAGCTCCTTCCTTCCCAGCTCGCTCTTCTGATTTTAAAGACATTAACTGTCCTAGAATTTGCGGAGCATAGGGTTCTTTTGGGGTATACCAAAATAGGTTTCTTCTCAGATATACAGGACCATCCCCATATAGAATTTTATGTGTCAAACATAAGGCCTTCAAAATCACTCTTTTTCTCACAGGGAGCCAATGGAGTTCCGATAGAGCTGCAGAGACTGACTTATACTTGGGAATTTTCTTCAGCAGTCATGCTGCCGCATTTTGTAGGCTTTGCAGTTTCCTCCACTTATTTTATAAACAATTCTGCTTAGGTTGCAATTAAGTCTGTTTTATTATCTTCACTCCAGGCTTATACCTTCTCTCTTTGTGTTTTTTTTAATAACCAAAGTTGGTAGAACAAATTTTAGACTAAAATTGATGGCTTTGTGGTCTGACCAAGTGATGGGTCCTTCCTGAAGTAAATGTCCTCCCTGAAACTGAACACCAGCAACCCAGGTCTGGTTTGGCCTTTTTTATGGGCTCATCAGACGGTTATATCTTGACTCCTATTGCACGGTGACACTGGACCCACATCTAGGCACACGTGGTGCGCTTAGGTTGTCAAATGCAAAAACAACAAGGTGATGGATGGAAGAGTGAGGTCTTCTTTAGTTATTTCTAGATGTAGCTAGAGTGTCTGAAGAGCTTAGATGGCACGACACAGATCTCCCATCATGGACCAAAGATGCTTGTTTTTTGGCAGGCAAGAGCACTTGATCAGAGGAAACTAAACCATTGTTGTCATTCAAACAGTAAAGTGAAACAAAAGTTGTTTCTTTTCAGTAGAAAGTTTATATTCGGACGTACTAATGTGCCATGTCTTCAAAGGAGGTGGGGCTAGTCTCGTGGACAGGTCCTACCAAAGGCTTTATTTTAGATGACACCCTCCAGAATAGAGCAGGAACATATTTGCTGCAACAATGTGCCAGAAATGAGAATGAAGTCATAGAAGTGATGATACCCTGCAGACAGGAAAGGAAAGATTAGGTTCTCTGTCATGGGTACAGTAGTCTCCAGAGGTCCACTGTTTCATTGTCTGCCATCAGAACCTTCAGTAGTCGTCTTTCCCTACCATCAGTAGTCAGGCCTACACGCCTATTAATAACAAGTGTACAGTCATGTTCCATTTCCCTTACACCACTATTCATGCCTACCCAAATTTTGGCTGGGTACTCAAGAGGTCGTAGAAATTCCAATTTCCTACAGTTGTGAGCATAACCAAAGCACAATAGCAGCATTTTGCCCTGCATTATGTTTATCAGTAAATAAAGAATGACCCTTGGGGTGTGACAAGGACTTCAGTATTCGGAGCAAGATCGATTTATAAAATGTAATAACTCTGCCAAGGAGAAACTACAGGTACACAGCACTTTAAGCACCCGGTGTCTTACTAATTCATATGTTAATTCAGTGACAAGTGTGGCTTTTAAACAATTCCTATATCAGGGGATTTAGTGTCAAGGTAGAATTGTGCCTTTTTTCACTTAATGTAGTAAGTGAGACCATTTAAATTGAGGGATAAATTAGAGTGATCCTTGACTACAAGTTGATTATCCCTTTTCCCAAAATGTTGACAAAGATCAAGAGCAGCGGAGAGTTATGCGAAAGAGTGTGAGGCAATGTAGAGCTACAAGATCCTCGATCTTGGACCTACTGGCATAGATTTGGAAGAGGACTAAAGGGACAGAGAAAGTATCTTTCCTGACTGTGCCCCCACCCCCTTACACTGATGGATGCAGGATTATGAAGTAGAATTAGTAATTCATGGCAACCAATTGATAGACAAAGTAATACTCATGCAGGCTTGCAAACCTGCTCCATCTTCATAAATATTTGAATACAGGAATTCATGAGGCTATTGCATGTTGTTTTCCACCATATCAATTTGTGCAGCTACCCTGTTAGATGGGGAAAGGGTGCCACTGGGATTAAGAATGGTGTACTTCTAAGACCACAGCCAACTTTAAAGTGATATAATTGTATTTGTAACATATTGTACAATGGTATTTCTTCTAGTGATTAGCATTCTCATGTTAATTGTTCAGCAGTGCATGTAGGTAGTTAGGTATGCATTTGTGGCTCTCTCTGTCTAGACCAAGTTAGCTCTGGAGCAACATCATTTTGACTGCACCCTTTTATATTTTGACCATGGCATATGTATGTAATACATGGTCTCATGTATTTGTGTGGTATAATGTCATTAATGTAATGTAGTGCACTTGAACAGATACAGAAAGTGCATTTACTGTATAATCTTTACATTTATGTGAGGGTGCATACTAATGTTTTTCTTACAGTATTATCAGATTGCAGTTCTGATGCATATCCGTAACTGTGTGGTTTAAATAATATTGTTAATTCATATATATTCACATACTGATTTGAATAGTTTTCTGCATGCATTTTATAAGTGAATATGTATCTATAGCCATGTATTTAAACATGCATTGAGATGATCACCACGTTAACTTGACTAACAGCCTTAACATTTTCATTTTATGTTTAATCTTCATCATGAGCGTTTGCTCGGGTTGCAATCTTTTTTTCTCCTCTGCAGGTGCATTCATATGATCTCATGGATAGAGAAAGGCTCATTGTGTATGAGAGATAGTGAGGTCGGGGAGGAGAACTTTTGGCAAGAACAAGAGGCACTGATTAACAAAGGGAGGAGTATTGTCTGTGCTGAATTGGGAGACGGGAGAATTCCAAGGACGTTCTGAAATGTGGACCAAATAATCAAGTTTAGTAGCAAAGTTTTACTGTTTGAAGCTGGAAAATAATGAGATGTGATATGTGATTCTTAAATGTTCTTTTGCAGGTTTAATTGGTGATCATAATCCAGCTGTATTCAGAGTTCTTTTAGAGCCTTTTCTCTGTTGTGTGGCTTTATTCTAATAAATTCTACTGATTTTGGAGAACTTCTACAGAAGTGTCTGTAATGCTGCCAACTTCCTGCTTTTCTGGATATAATTAGGGTATCCCCTATGACTGCTACCTAGAGTAGGCTCAGCTTAGGTAATTTAGATTGACTCATGCCTAGACAGGAGGAATGCAAATCATATTCTGGTCATCAAATCCTGTTCCTCATTTTCTGCATTGCTATTGCTGAATTTCTCGTATGTTTCCAGTTGCTGAGACTTAACTTTGTTAGACGATTTGGTATGCCAGTAATAATCCTGCATCTTTACAATATATTTTTGAGATTAGTATACATCAGCTTGGCTTTGAATTTGTAATACATCTATACGTAATCCCATTTGCCAATGTTTGGGTCCTCACTGTGTGGCCAAATTGATTACACTGTAAATTAAATTTGTGGATGTGATAGAGCGCGCAGGTCACTCAACCAACAATTTCACCATATACGTATCGGGCCCATACACTTCAATTTATCTTATACATTAATCAGGTGACCTTACACTCCACTACCAGTAACCCTAGTTCCTTCCTATATATTCCTATTGTACCCGACTTACCAATCCACCGTTACGGGTACCTAATGACCACAATGGATCAGGGAGCTAGCTGTGAAGAAAGATACAACCCCAAGAAAATACCAACATATATTCTTTTGTGTTTTCATAAAATGACCACAGACTACTGGGAAGTTTCAAAGATTTTATCTAAATTTCAGATTTCGGAAAGCATCAAGTTTACAACCTATAGGCAATCAATAACTAAAATAATGAAGAGCACATAACCATACAAGAAGTAAATTAAGCTGATCATTTATGAGTTTACGGAAAAGTAAGAACAAGAAACATGCTAGTCAGGAAATTCAGAGTTTAGATTTAAATGAAGTGACTTAATTACGGAAATTTTAAGAACACGCTAGAGGTCGCTATGGGAAAAATACCCCTGATATAAGGGTAGGGAGAAGAGCTTTAGTTTATATTGAAAGACTCTGGAATACTATACACCTATAGGGAAGGCAAAAATGGAACACGCTATAATTCTGAGAACATCAATTCAGTTGACAAAAGGGAGAAATTATAAACCACATCTATATTTCATAAACAAGTCTGGAGAAATGTGCTTAAAGGAAGGGTAACATAGGAACATGCTAAAAAAAACAGCAATAACGTATGAGCTGTTCATTCAGTAGTTTTGCGAAAGCATGGAAAATCAACTATGCGCAAAGGTATGTCTTTATTTAAGCAAAAGACAGGAAAATAGAAGGTGCAGTATAGAGGTTTTTTTCAGTACTATAATTACCTAGAATGGTGTGAAGACCAACCCTGGCCACGGATCAGTCAAGGACAGGAAAAACCCCAAGGAAGGACAGTCATCAATGGGACAGCAGGTGCAGAATGGACACCCCAGGACAGGACAGGAAACCCAGATTAGGATCCGGACAGGACCACCAAGGCACGACCAGCACCCGCAGTTTGGAAGCAACGCCTGCGCTCCACCCTCTCTGCAGCTATCGGCCAGAACCCCGATTGGGTTATCGAACTCCCCAGCAAAGTGCTTTGCCAGCCCTTAAGGTTTTCTTAGCAAAACCTCTATAGTCTATGGATATTTCAGACAGAGTGCTCCGCAGCCCTCTGTATCAAGTCACCTATTGAGTGCGTTGGGTCAGTGACAGGTCAGCTATTCGGACAAGTTGGACAATTTCTCTAGCTAAACCTAGGCTAATTATACTGTTTTCGAGTCAGTGTACCACCCCCCAAATGTTGCAAGTGTCAGAATCCCCAATTTCGAATGGTCCCTAAGTAGGATAGGTCAACACACCAATTACATTTAATTTCTATGAGCCTATATTTGCATATTCTGGGACCGCCTATTGATTTTGGGGTTCCCATGACCTATTCTACAGAATACAATGGAAAGTAATACATTTGTTGCTAATGTAGAACATTTCAGCTTCTTCGGCTGGGTGAAGGTGCATCTTCCCAGGCATGTTTTGGCCGCGACCTCTGGTTGGCAACCATTCAATGCCACCGGCAGAAGACAGTCATGCGCAGTGGTGTACTTCAATATGGATTCCTGCGTGTTTCTCAGACCCTCAAAAAACCCGGTACATGAAAAGTAAGCGAAAACAAATTAAAACACAGAAAATAAATGAATACACTGTATACCATGAATAGCTACTCTATACCCCTTTACTTAAAAATATACTATGGCGTTAAAGTTTAGTGCAACAGACAATGACATGAAAGCATCAGTGCAAGCTTCACCATGTGAGGACACAGGCAGCCATCTTAAAAGCCAGTGCGCAAGCGCAAAGGTTCCCACCAGAACTGCAAGTACGTCACGTCATGTGAGTGTGACTAACGCATGCGCAGAAAGAAAACCCGCCAAGCAGCGGCCATTTTTAGGAACAAGAGTTATTGAATTAGTAAACACATATGCAAGCGTCACTAGGACACCCCAATGTCAGAATAAAGGGAAATTAGTATGACAAACAGATTGATTACGTTGTTACATGTTATTTCGAGGTTCATGAATCCAAGCAAGTCGCATAATATGCGAATCCTTGCTCCATCAATCCCCTCTTTGATGATATTTACTATCATCACAAAACCAATGGAATCAGATGCCAACTTTTCTCTCACACTTTTTTCATTTCAATTTCTTCTAACATTCGATTTAATTTCTCCTTTGTTTCTTTGTTAGGGTGTGAATTCTTCACCCTTTTATAAATCTGATTGTTCAGTTCATCTAATTCCAGTTCATCCACACTCCGTTTCACACCTCTTTTATTCACAGTATATTTCTTTTGGTGTTTGCGACATTTGTAACAGACAAATATAAGGAATATAATAAAACCTAATATGGCAATTGGCATCAGTACCTTAAACAACAAACCTCTACCTAATTGTGCAAACCAATGACCTGCAGCAGAGAGACCATCAGTAAGTCTTTTCCAGGCACTGTCAACCTCCAGTGGTTTAAGTTCTTTTCCCAAATTTGTAATGTTCCTTACATACCTTTGGATTCCTACACTTTTGTCAGGTATGTAAGTGCAACAATGTTGCGCTTTCAACATTCTGCAGACTCCGCCCTCTTTCGCTAATAGGGTATCAAGGGCAAGTCGGTTCTGTAAAACCATTGATCTGATCGCAACCATTTCGGTATTGATCATCAGGAACCCTCCAGCAGTGTCGGTAGATAACCGATCTACTACTGTTGACAATTTGCAAATTTTGTTTGAGTTCAGAACCACTCCCACTGCAGGTATTATTGCGCTAAAAATATCTCCTACAATCTCACCAGCAGTTTCTCTTCTATTGCGTACTACTTTGTTAGTTTCTTCATTGCTTCCAGTGATTTTCCCCACATGGTATATCTTTGGGAATACAATACCAAAATAGCAACTCCTGTACCAATGGTCGGGCAATTTGAAGTAAGCCTTGTTCCCACAAATTAAATAAATCCCAGGAAACACAGGCTGTGTCCCATCTTTGAAACCCCAACCTCCAATTACTTTGTAATTATGCTCACATTCACTGGAACCGATGAAAACATTGTTATAATAACAAGTCATTTCCCTTTTAAGACAGAGCTTCCCCTTCTTTTCGAAATCAAGGAGCATAGCAGCAGTAGCTCCACCATTTGAGGTGCTCCATATACTTTCTGCCCATTTAGGAACTTTATGGTTCCAATCATTTGCTTTCTTTTGGAAACTCTCCCTTCTTTTCTCTACCATGTCCAGAAATTCCTTTTCCTTTTCATGTAAAGAACAGGTCAAGTTATTTTTATGTGCATCATCTATATTAATTTTCCCTACAGTTAGAAAATAATCACTCATGTATTTAGCTACATCTCTAGTCGTCTGTACAGGGTTTAGGTTTCTTCGAACAGGAAGTTCAGAAAATGTCACGTCATAGTTTGAATAGTAATACTGTAAAGGTCCTCTTTTGTAAAATAAGCTGGTCAGTACACTACAGGAAATTCCATAGGTTAAGGGCAAGTGATGATAAGTCACTCCTTCAGCTACAGAAGTAGGTAGCTTCATGCAGACATAACAGTCGTCTATTTCCATAGTTTCTACATAATGCAATAACAGGTTCGTGAAAACGTTTAAATGAGTCTTGTTCTTAATCTTGTTAAAGTGTAATGCTTCCTCATCTGGTGCTTCTAAATTTAACTGTCTCCGTTTCAGGCTCAGTGGTTTGTCCAGTGTGTCTACTCTGTGTGGTGTAATCCTAATGTGTGTTTCTACAGTGTCGTCAGGTAAGTTATTATTCGGATACAGGCTTGGATTTTTACTCATCAGAGAAGGAAGGGTTACAGTCAGTCCTATCCAAAGGATCAGTACTATTGCTACACTACATAAACATACTTGGCAGCATGTTTTACAACAACTACGTCTAGGTCTTCCGTTCACACTTGAATCAGACATTTCTGCTTAACAGAAGTTTTCCAACCCCTCTTTGTAACTTTGCACAGATAGCTTACACTGAGCAACTTCAGGTTGGTTCGTCTTCTTCGGCAGACTGATCAGCTGTCTGTTCTTCGTCACTTTCGTCAGTTATATCAAGATCCTCAAATTCCTCCAACACCAAGTAAGTCCACTCAGGATCTCGATACTTTTCGTTCAGTCTTTTTATTCGGTCACTCCTTCGTTTGGAGCTCTCTCCAGTTTGCTTTGCTATACGGGAACTTTGTCTTCTTTGCTCAAGTTTTTTTTCTACTGTTTTTAGTCTCAGTCTTAGTCTTTTAATGAACCTTGGTTCAGTATTTTTCTTTTTCTTGAGTCTTTTAACTGGCACTGTCGTTTGGCTTTTTTCTAATGCTCTTTTATTCTCATTTGGTTGTGGCACTTCTGCTTCTTCTTTTTCCCTTCCTGTCTGACTAGCCCCAGATCTTGTATCTGTTTCTTCTGCCTGTTTACTAAGATGGCCTTGTTCAGGTGTAGGCTGGATTTGACTTTTGGGCGTTTCAGTTTCTGTGTCCTGAACACATTCGTCTAGTTCTATCCGATCCTGTTCAAGCACTTCGAACCTTTGATTCTCTTCGCTTGAACTTTCGCCCTAATTTCTGTCTGTCCCTTTTCAACTTCAGGAGTTCTTCGAGGTGTGTCGATCACTTGTTCTGTCCCTATTTGATTTTCTTCTTCATCAGATTTGACATGGATTTCAATAATCTGATTGTCTGCTCCTATTCCTGTCTCTTCCTCACTATTCCACTCTCTGTCTGCGTAGGTTTGACTTCTTGTTCTGATTGGGTCATCAGTCAGGTCGATTATGGGTATCCACTCATCTCGACTGGTGCTCGGTTGTTCGTCATCAGCTACTTCAGGACCAACGTCTGGAGACCCCTCAGCTGGACAACCTTCAGCGTCAGTTTCCTCGTCCTTGGTCACCTTCTTGGTATGGCTGGCATGGATCCACTTTGGAACGCCGGCACACTTCACCGCTGTCATGGTCACCAGTATCACTTGGCGCTGTTTTCCCCACTTCGGTGCAAGGCAATTTGAACGAGTATGTTTCCTGAGTACAACCCAATCGCCTGGAACCAGTTGATGGACTGGAGTTGTTGGACTGGCAACGGCGTCTTCCCCAATCTGGCGAGAGATAGAACGCACTTGGTCACCCAGTTGTTTGCAGTATTCAAGTACCAAGTCATCAGAAATGCTTATCAGTTTGTGTCCTGGTACCCATGCCTGCCTCTTCACTCTTCCCATCAGGATTTCATGGGGACTCAGGCCTGTTTTTCGGTCTGGAATACTTCGGATTCCCATCATAACAAGAGGTAAAGCTTCTATCCAGTTCATGCCAGTAGACTCACACAATTTCCCTAATCTCGACTTGATAGTGCCATTTACTTGTTCCACCACTCCAGAAGCCTCTGGACGGTATGCACAGTGCAGCTTTTGGGTAATCTTGAAAGCTTTACAGAGCTGATCAATTACTTCATTCTGGAAATGCCCACCTCTATCTAATTCAATTGTGACCGGAACCCCGTACCTAGGTATTAGTTCTCGTAGTAACAACTTAGCTACAGTGATGGCGTCATTCTTTTTGGCTGGGTAAGCTTCCACCCATTTTGAAAACAGGCAGACAATAACGAGGACATATCCCATTCCTTTACAAAGGGGCAACTGAATGAAGTCAATATGCAATCTTACAAAGGGACCTCCTGACTTCCCAATTTTTCCCATTTCAACTACTGTTCTCTTCCCAGCGTTGAACTGCTGACATGTCAAACACCTCTGGCAGAGTGACTCTGCTACGTTCCTGAATTTCTGGTTGTACCATGTCTGTTGGAAAACACGAATCATGGCATCCCTACCAATGTGTGTATCTCCATGTATCAGTCTAGCCATAGAAGCAAGCAAGCGTCTAGGCAACACAGGCATACTGTCAGGGCCCACAATGATACCATCCTCGCTTCTCTGTCGACAACCAAGCTTTCTCCATTTTTCCTTTTCCTTAGGTGGTGCAGCATACTGCCACTCTTTTAATTCTTCCCATGTAGGCACATCCTCAAACACCATAAGTTGGCAGCTGTTTCCGTATCCCCCCAATTTGTTATTGACAGACATTCGATGTCTGGCACAATGTTGGGCTACTTGGTCAGCATAGTTATTGCCTACTGTCACATGGTCATTGCCAGATTTGTGAGCAGCACACTTGACCACTGCCAATTCTTTTGGTAACTGGATTGCGTCCAGTAATTCTTGTACAACTTTTCCATTTCTGATAGGAGTACCTGAAGATGTCAGAAACTCCCTTTGCAGCCACAACTGGCCGAAGTCATGCACAACCCCATAACTGTACTGACTGTCAGTATATACGGTTATTCTTTTGTTTTTCCCAATTTTACAGGCTCTGGCCAATGCAACCAATTCGGCTACTTGTGCAGACTTTACTCCAAATAGACAGGATGCTTCTATAGTGCGTGATACCGTGACTACAGCATAAGCAGCACTTAGGCCTACATGTTCGTGTCTCAGACATGAGCCGTCTACAAACAGTTCGCAATCTTCTACAGGCAGGGGCATTTCTTTGATATCTGGACGTGGCTTGGTACTGAACTCTGTTAGGTCAATGCAATCATGCTCGACCTCTCCCTTTGCTTCTGCAATCAGTGACTCAGGCAACAAGGTTGCTGGGTTCAATATGTTACACCGAGTAATGACTACATTTGCAGCACCTACTAGGATCCTTTCGTACTTAGTCAGCCGACTAGGGGTGAGGTACTGAGTTTTAGTTCTTGTCAGTAAGATTACAACTGCATGTGGAACATACACAGTTACAGGATGTCCCATAATAATGGATTCGCTTTGCTCAAGACTCGTGCAAGTTGCAGCTACAGCTTTCAGACATCCGGGTAATCCAGCAGCCACTGGATCTAAAGTAGCAGAAAAATATGCCACTGGACGTCTAGTCAACCCATGGACTTGGGTTAGGACTGACAGTGCGCAATTGTCTCGTGTATCACAAAACAGTGAAAATTCTTTAGAATAATCAGGCATGCCTAAAGCAGGGGCTGTACACAGACATTCTCGTAATTTTGTAAAGGCTGTCAGTCTCTCCTCATCCCACTCCACTGGGTCGTTTGCTCCTTTCTTTGTCATTTTGATCAAAGGTTTGGCTAGGACTGCAAATCCCACAATCCACTGCCTGCAGTAACCTACCACTCCAAGGAACATTCTTACTTCTTTCTGAGTATTGGGTAACTGCATGTCTCGAATTATCCTAATTCTTTCTGAAGTAACTTTCCTGATACCTTTCTCTATCTGGTGCCCCAGATATTTTACTGATTTGGTACAGAACTGCAGTTTGTCAGGTGATACTTTGTGTCCTCTGTCACCTAAGTGATTTAGTAGTGCAATGGTGTCAACAACACAGTCTTTCCGACTTTTAGATGCCACCAAGAGGTCGTCTATATATTGCACCAAAACTGAGTTTCCAGGTAAGGTTAAAGATTCAAGGCATTTTTTCAAAATCTGGTTAAATATTGAGGGGCTTTCTGTGTACCCCTGAGGGACACGATTCCAAACGAACACGTGACTGTCGAAGGCAAATGAGAAAAGAAATTTGCTGTCTGGATGCAAGGGGATCGAAAAGAATGCATGACATAGGTCAATCACAGTGAACCATTCAGCATCCCAGGGGATCTGATACAGAATCACTGCTGGGTTTGGAACAATAGGGCAGCAGGGAACAACAATTTTGTTTACCTTTCTCAGGTCCTGTACTACCCTATACTTGCCACTAGGTTTCTTGATTCCAATTATGGGTGAGTTACACGGGCTACTCATCACTTCTTGTATGATGTTTGCTTCTAATAATATTTTTATTTCAATGGCTACTCCTGCTCTTACTTCTGCACTCATTTTGTACGGTTTTGTATTAGGGTACACTGCATTTTCTTTCATGGCTATTTTGATTGGGTCAACGTTTGCCATCAAGCCTACATCCTTTCCAGTAAAGTCCCATACTTCTGGTTTCACTGTCTGTTGGAGTTCTTCAGGTAAGTCTTGTATAGTCAACTGTTTAATTTCTGAGTCAGGTCTTATTAACATTAATTTGTATATTCCATCTTCATCTGGGGTCTGAATTTCGACGCCTTTTGGTGTGCAAAAGATGGTGCAGTTCATTTTACACAACAAATCACGTCCTAATAAGTTTACAGGACTGGTGTCACAAACTACAAATCTATGCATTTCTTTGAAGTTCCCTATTGTAATCTCCATGGGCTCAGTAACTGGGGTACTAATCAATTGATTAGAGACACCCACTACTTGGATTGCTTCCCCGAGAGGGGTAGGTTTGGAACGTCTGCTGTTCTCACAGTAGAACGGGTAGCACCAGTGTCCAACAGAAAGGTGACATCATTGCCCTCAACCTTTCCTTCAATGTATGGTCCTGACTGGTCTACCGGCAAGGAGGCGCCAAGTATGCACTCCTCGTCCTCCCCCCCCCAGGCCCCGTCAGTAAGGTTCATTACAGAGAAAAGTGTCATTCAACAGAAATTGCGGAGTTGCTGCATTTCTATCCTCCTGTCCTCCCCAGATTTCTATGTCTTCACCCTGCGGTGTCTTTCCTTTATAATTTGGTTTAGGTGCACGAGGCAACCGACTTGCCTTTACCTGTTGCTGAGTCTTTCTTGGTCTTTCATTCTGCGTCTGTGGATTTAAATCAGGGGTTTGAGGGTTATTATGCTGTGCGTAGGGACACTCGTCTCTCCAGTGCCCTATTTCTCCGCACTGGTGACAGGGGAACTTCTTTTTGGCTTCCTCTCGACTCATTTTTACTCTAGGCTTTCCTCCACCCCCTGAACCTGGATTTTGAGAATTCTTTTTCATTTTACCCAATTGCTTTTCCCGCTGTTCCGCTAGTTTTACTTGTGCCCACATGAACTTTTCTTTCAGAGCCTTTTGCTTGTCAGCCATCTCGTCTTCGCAGTACTTTGCATACCGTAAGACCTCATCAATCTTCTTTGACTGCCAACAGATTTTATTGTCTTTGATCCACTGACAAATTTCAGGTCTTAAACCGTTTACAAACCTGTAAATGAAGTGGGTCATATCCTTCATCTCAATGTTATCTATACCGCTGTATGTTTTAAACACCTGTAACAGTCTTTCATAAAAGGAATGCACGGTCTCATCTGTTTCCTGTGTAGTTCTATCTATTCTGGTCCCATCAGTTTCCTTTGCAGGCACTTTTCCCTTCAAGTGTAACATCACTTGTTGGTATTTTTTCATTACCTCATCAGAAGGTGCTCCTGAAACAGGATCCCTCGGGTATTCTTCACTAGGCCAACCAATGGCAATTTTACAATCTGTCCACAAATCTACGGGAACAACTATGTCGAAAAACCCATACAGGTCTTTCCATAGGCATTTTTGGACCTTTACAAACCTTTCTACCTGTCTGTACCAATCTACAGGCTTTTCTCGTAATTTAGGGAAATCATTGGTAAATGACACAATATCCTGTCTGGACCATGGAACGTGCACATACTTCCCACCTGGCACTTCTCGCATGGGGTATAACTGTTCTGGCTTGTCTGCTTCCCTTAAAGCAAACTCAGACGTTGTCTGTCTGGACCTAACCTCTTCCTTTTTCTTTGCCCACCTGGCTTTCCACTTGTCTACATCTCCCCATTTTTGCAACACGGTCAACAATTCTTTGATCTGAACCTTCTTTCCTGACACATTCATATTCTCTAGATCTTTGTCTGAGAAATCTGCTCTGTAGGGTTTTTGTAATGGCTTTGATTTTGAAATATCTATTCCCATACTGGCTGCAGTGTCTGTTAGTTTCTCATGGAGCACTTTGGTATTACGGGTAAGACTCTTGCAGATAAACAGCAGCTCTTCCTCGGAATAGATATTTAATCTATCTAACCCCACAATCCGGCCGTCAGTTCTTCCATTTCAATTCTCAATTTGTAAATATCTAATGGTTTGGTCTGAGGAGTTTGTCTCTCTAATTCTCGACTCCATCTCTCAATCTCTTCAGGAGTCACCAAGGTGACACTCTTGGTACCTGAAGTTGATTCCATTTGAATCTCTCTCGTATTGAAAGGATTATGCCTCTTCTGCAAACTCCTTCCTGAGTTCCTAATCGGCAAATCCATTAAAGAAGCTTCAGACTCACACTCACTCGTCTGATCATCTACAATTAAGGGCTCTTTTCTTGGCTGCACTACAGTTGGGGTAATAATTGGGGCTTTTGGACTCCCTTGTCTATCCCCATACAAAGGAACAACTGGTCCAATAGTTACTGGGATTGTCAAGGCTTCGGGGCTTGAATTTAACTGGGAGAGTTTCTGAATTATTTCGGTTCTTTGTTTGGCTAGAGCCTCTCGCTCTTTTTCCTGCATCATTCTTTCCAGGCTTATCTCAGGTACTATTTGCGGACTTAATGTTGGGGCAGTTGGATGCGTCATACTTGGACCTTCACCATAATTAGGTTTTGGGAAACAGATTCCTGTGTTTACGGATCTCGGTCCTTCCTCATAAGGAGGTCTGGGACAAAAGTCTCTTTCACCTGAATATCTTGATTCTCCACTAAATGGTGGTCCTAGACAGGTGTCTCCAGCACCTATGAGTCACAGGCCCTCGCCATAGGAAGGTATTTGACAGCTATCTCTTGTGTTTACAGATCTATTTCCTTCCTGAAACGGGGGTCGTTGGGGAGCATCCTCTACACTAGACGATCTGGGACCTTCATTATAAGGAGGCGGATTTTTCATAAACATGTCATCTAATAAATCATCATCCGAATCCCCATTGGACACCCAATGTTTGCACTTTTCTGTCTTTTTCTCTCCCGCAGGACCACCCATAGCCATCATTGGAAACAGTCCTTCTACAATCATATTCTGTCTCCACTGTTTCATTTTTTTATCTCGGGTTTCTTGCTTTAATTTCGGATAAAATTTTGTTAACCCTTTGTCCAATCGGGGCTTGTCTCTCTCAAAAGCCTCGATCTCCCATTCCTCTAATGCTTCGTACTGCGTTAATCTAGGTCTGGGATGTAAATCATTCATTCGGGTTCTCAAATTAAATAAAATCCTGCCATTAAATGTTCCTTCTAACGGGAAAGCCAAAATTCCGTCATTTTTTGTGTATTCCGCCCAATTTTCCAACCATACACATGAGTGGTACCCTTTATCAAACATCATGAACGATGCAGGAGTATTAGGTGGTGGAATGACAACACCTTCTCTAGTTTTTATAGGTTTGTCCTTTTTGAAGTAATTCTTCACTTTATTTACAAGGGACAATTTTCTCTTATTTCCGTACATAATGCTAGTGTTATGCCCTTTCCACTGATCGTTTTCAAACCCTAAATGTCGTGGATCAGGTCTAGTATATGGGTCTATACGTGTGCCACCTACGACTTCTGCAAGCGACTTTGTTTACAAATCACTCCCAATCCAAATGCGGCTTTTATTTTCGTGCAACCAATCAAATGCACGGGTTCAAATAATCTCGACCAATGGTTGCGCGGCCTTTCGCGAGACAGGTTCTCACTCACCCCTCCTTTACAATTTCAGCTCCGCCACACACCCGCTGTTTCGACCAATACCAGCGCGGTACAGAGTGACGTCAGAGCAGCTCAGCAACTGACTCCCTCCTTTACGAGGTAACGGAAACTTGATTTCTCTTTTAAAGTGCAAGTGTTTTAGTTATTTAACAACATAAACACATTCGCCACTGTACTCGAGTGTCTAGAAAGAAAAGATACGTTTTACTGCAAGTAAACTACTTCCATTTACTTTTCAATTACTACGAGTAGAACCCTTCTGCCTACCCTTCACTCAAGCATTAAGGAACCTGCTACTCCTTTGACTCATCCACTTCTTTTCGGGATATATACTAAGTCTAAAGTTTCACTAGCGAACCCCTTTGCTTACACTCAAGCTCCGACGAACCTGCTACTCCTTTCTCGTGTGACCCTTACTAGGTTATCTCACAATAGAAGTTTTGCCAGCGAACTCGTTGCTATCATTTATTCAAACATATATTCAGAAAACCCTAATTAGTGCTTCAAGTTCTGCCTAACCTGCACTAATTTTCCACTAGTAAGTGACCTCACCACGGCGTGGATTCTTCTTACCACCCGCTATTCCATTCCCCGGGGATTCCAGACAAACACTAAACAATTACTAACAAGTGGGTTAATACATAAATCAATATAACAATAAGAAAAACAATTTAAAACATTTCATAATTTTCAAAGCAATAACATTTCACGTGCTCGATCAATTTCGGAAGTCAAAATATTCACAATTTAGCAGCAAAATCTTTATAGCAGCATCCGACCTACCTACTTATCTTAACTAATCCTACCTAACTTTAACTAGTCCCTAACGATTTCCTCTGCTACCAGAAAATTACTGATAGAGCGCGCAGGTCACTCAACCAACAATTTCACCATATACGTATCGGGCCCATAAACTTCAATTCATCTTATACATTAATCAGGTGACCTTACACTCTACTACCAGTAACCCTAGTTCCTTCCTATATATTCCTATTGTACCCGACTTACCAATCCACCGTTACGGGTACCTAATGACCACAATGGATCAGGGAGCTAGCTGTGAAGAAAGATACAACCCCAAGAAAATACCAACATATATTCTTTTGTGTTTTCATGAAATGACCACAGACTACTGGGAAGTTTCAAAGATTTTATCTAAATTTCAGATTTCGGAAAGCATCAAGTTTACAACCAATAGGCAATCAATAACTAAAATAATGAAGAGCACATAACCATACAAGAAGTAAATTAAGCTGATCATTTATGAGTTTACGGAAAAGTAAGAACAAGAAACATGCTAGTCAGGAAATTCAGAGTTTAGATTTAAATGAAGTGACTTAATTACGGAAATTTTAAGAACACGCTAGAGGTCGCTATGGGAAAAATACCCCTGATATAAGGGTAGGGAGAAGAGCTTTAGTTTATATTGAAAGACTCTGGAATACTATACACCTATAGGGAAGGCAAAAATGGAACACACTATAATTCTAAGAACATCAATTCAGTTGACAAAAGGGAGAAATTATAAACCACATCTATATTTCATAAACAAGTCTGGAGAAATGTGCTTAAAGGAAGGGTAACATTGGAACATGCTAAAAAAAACAGCAATAACGTATGAGCTGTTCATTCAGTAGTTTTGCGAAAGCATGGAAAATCAACTATGCGCAAAGGTATGTCTTTATTTAAGCAAAAGACAGGATAATAGAAGGTGCAGTATAGAGGTTTTTTTCAGTACTATAATTACCTAGAATGGTGTGAAGAAGACCAACCCTGGCCACGGATCAGTCAAGGACAGGAAAAACCCCAAGGAAGGACAGTCATCAATGGGACAGCAGGTGCAGAATGGACACCCCAGGACAGGACAGGAAACCCAGATTAGGATCAGGACAGGACCACCAAGGCACGACCAGCACCCGCAGTTTGGAAGCAACGCCTGCGCTCCACCCTCTCTGCAGCTATCGGCCAGAACCCCGATTGGGTTATCGAACTCCCCAGCAAAGTGCTCCGCCAGCACTTAAGGTTTTCTTAGCAAAACCTCTATAGTCTATGGATATTTCGGACAGAGTGCTCCGCAGCCCTCTGTATCAAGTCACCTATTGAGTGCGTTGGGTCAGTGACAGGTCAGCTATTCGGACAAGTCGGACAATTTCTCTAGCTAAACCTAGGCTAGTTATACTGTTTTCGGGTCAGTGTACCACCCCCCAAATGTTGCAAGTGTCAGAATCCCCAATTTCGAATGGTCCCTAAGTAGGATAGGTCAACACACCAGTCACAATTAATTTCTACAAGCCATATTTGCATATTCTGGGACCGCCTATTGATTTTGGGGTTCCCATAACCTATTCTACAGAATACAATGGAAAGTAATACATTTGTTGCTAATGTAGAACATTTCAGCTTCTTCGGCTGGGTGAAGGTGCATCTTCCAAGGCACGTTTTGGCCGCGACCTCTGGTTGGCAACCATTCAATGCCACCGGCAGAAGACAGTCATGCGCAGTGGTGTACTTCAATATGGATTCCTGTGTGTCTCGCAGACCCTCAAAAAACCCGGTACATGAAAAGTAAGCGAAAACAATTTAAAACACAGAAAATAAATGAATACACTGTATACCATGAATAGCTACTCTATACCCCTTTACTTAAAAATATACTATGGCGTTAAAGTTTAGTGCAACAGACAATGACATGAAAGCATCAGTGCAAGCTTCACCATGTGAGGACACAGGCAGCCATCTTAAAAGCCAGTGCGCAAGCGCAAAGGTTCCCACCAGAACTGCAAGTACGTCACGTCACGTGAGTGTGACTAACGCATGCGCAGAAAGAAAACCCGCCAAGCAGCGGCCATTTTTGAGAACAAAAGTTATTGAATTAGTAAACACATATGCAAGCGTCACTAGGACACCCCAATGTCAGAATAAAGGGAAATTAGTATGACAAACAGATTGATTACGTTGTTACGTGTTATTTCGAGGTTCATGAATCCAAGCAAGTCGCGTAATATGCGAATCCTTGCTCCATCAGATGATCTTAATTTCCTTTTATTCTTAGGCTCCTAAAAAGGTCAGTTGCAGGGAAAATTGGACGAAGGTCTTGGTGCTCTAGAAGCTCTCTTCTTTGCTTTTATCTGTAGGACACTACCTATTCCCTGCTCATAATTATGACTTTTTATTCTGTGCTTCCTTATGTGTGTGGTTTCTAAGCACTGTCAGTAAGAGGATCCCAATTAAATAATGCTGTATTTATTAACCTCAGATGGATTGAAGACTAAGGGGGTCATTTGCTAACATTTTGTCCTGGGTTTGCATCATAAAGGTGACAAAAACCAGCACAAATGCTTTTTTTATTATTTACTTTCCAGGGCAAAACTTGTTTTGCATTGGAAATTGACTAAAAGTAATGCAGAGAAGAGCAGAGCTCAGCTTTGAGTTACTCAGCATCACAGGGGGATTACATTGGCATGCCCATGCAATTACCCATCCTTTTTGACGAAAAACCCTATCTACCAAAAATGTGAAACAGGGATTTGCGTGAAAAAAGAATGCCTTTTGAAACTAGGCATTAAAAGGAAAAATCTTTTAATTTCTTCTTTCGTTTTCGACTGCATGGGTGCTGAACTGTACAGCCAACATACAAAGAATACAAAGAAGGAAAAGTTTTAGAAGTGCAAAACATACGCTAGACTCGCGCATGCACTATGACACAAAGGTGTGTGTGTGGTGCTAGGGAGTGGGGAAAATTCGACCCTGGTGCTAGGGAGAGGGGAGGAGAGAGCCATATCTCCGCAGAGACGATACTCTTGTGCTTCCTCCCTGTCATGCAGCGCAGTATTTTTAGCTTCGTTTGGTGACAGTTTAGTAAATTTACCTTAAGTCCACACTGTTTCAATTTAAACTTGTGGTCTGCCTTTTCTTCTCCTGTAAGAGGGTGTTAAGAAGGAGATTTATCATTTCTTGATCAATCCTGAAAGAAAAATATCTTTTGATACCCTCTAACTGTCTCTGTAATATTCCCATCCTCTTCCACCAGTTCTTCTAACATCTTCAACATACTGTGCGTGTTCATCCATTTTTTTTTCTTTCCAGAAGAGGAAGAAAAGTTTGCTCTGGCAATAGGACGGGTTATTTCGGGATGACATTGTTAGGTAACAAAGCATATTTGACAACATTCTCCCCTCAACTCTACGTATAATTCACCATGTTTCAATCACATTCATATGAAAGCGAAGTTAAAATAATGACTTATTGAAATGCTTACCAGGGAAGTATATTAACCTCAGGCTTACCCTTCCCTTCCCTTCATTTGTGCTCCTACCCATATCAGCCAAACGCTAACCCTGTTTCCATTTTGAGTGACCTCACTGGCTTCCCCAAACACAGAATTAAAAACTCTATACAACCCCAGCCACCCTTGCAGTGGTAGAAGTAATAGAAGGTTCCATCTAAGGGTCTTGTGAGGTGCTACTTCATTTCAGAGGGTGCCCAGAACACCCAGTCCCTCTCATTTGTGGTGATTTCTGCTGTGGCTTAAGGAGGGCCCCACTTGGCCCCAGAACCAGGCTAATGTGTAGCCCTGCTGGAACAGACTTCAGACATTAATGCCTTGGCTACTTTACTAGAGTGGACTTATACTGTTCAAAAGAGAGTTATTCCCGATCTCAGATGAAGTATTCTGTCAGTTAAGTTTCTGAGGCATGTCATATGGTATAGCATTTACCTTTTAATACCACAACCACCCCTCTCACATAACACTAAGCCATCCTCCTTGCATAACAATAAATCCCCTCTCACATAACATTAAACCACCATAACAATAAGCACGCTGACAGAGCTCCACTTGATGGGTGAGGATTACATTCTGAAGGGTGGGCACTGTTTGCTAGGGATACTTGCCACAGGGGCAATTATTTCACTCCAAAAGTGATTTTATTCAAACTTTGTACAGATTATGCTTTTTAACTTGATTTTAGTTCGGTGGAAATTAACTCTCTGTTATGAAAGGGTCCTGGAGACTCGTGTAGGTTCAATTCTGAAGTTTATTCCAGATTTAAATATTGAATAAAGCACCCACAACCAGAGCCGTCCAGTCTTGAGGAAGCCAACGTCTAAAGTGACGTTCCAGGAATCCTCAAGGCTGAACGTAGAACTCTAGAACACATTGAAGATCTCTCGTGCTTGCAAGCACGAGAGAACGGGGAGAAACAAGCAATCATTAATATATAACATCTTCCCCACTACAAAGGGAAACAAAGAAAATACATGCAAGTGAACATGAGTAATTACCAGATAAAACAGTATTATTCTAAGACATAGTCTCTCAATCTGCAGGATAACTGTTTTAAACGAAAAGCCCTTTTTGTTGCCACTTCTGAGATTCCCTGTGAAGTCGAATCATGTGACACAGGTAACTCTGTAGAAACAGAGGACGGTGGTAAGGAAGAAGTGGAAGGCTGGGCATCTGAGATTTCAATAACTGGATTGGAGGAAGATTCAGCAATTGGATTGGATGAGGGTGTATAATCAAACCAATCACAATGCTCGGAATCTGAAGTGGCATGTTCCCTGATGACATGGGCTTGAAATGGAGAAATCTTAACAAGAGCTCGCTTGTTCCACCACCCACTGTCATCAAGAAGGGCTGACGTTTTACTACCTTGTGTAACCAAATTTGGGGAAGAAAATTTTGACCTTCCTTTAGAAACTTTCTTGGGGTTTTTGACAAGAACAATATCACCTTTTTGCAAAGGTTGATCAACAGAATGTTTACCTTCATCAAAGCGTGATTTCATTGACAATTGTTTAGCACTTACACGATCCTGAACAGAACAATAAGAATCAGGCAAATCACAATCTTTATGTAACCAGCTAGGATTGAGAGCAGAATGAAATCCTCTTTTACGAAGCAGGCTAAAGGGTGAGACACCAGTGGTGGAATGTGGAGAAGTATTGTAGGCCCATACCTTGTCATGAACAAAAGCCAAAGGATCAAGCCTAGAAGACAAAGCAGTCTGAACACCCTCCTTGATAATGCGATTACATCTCTCTACTAGGCCATTCGATGATGGTGAATACAAGGCAACTTTGAAGTGAGAAATATCGTGACACTTGAGAAAAGAATACATTTTTAGTGAGACAAAATGAGTACCATTATCAGTAACGATGGATTTGGGAAAGCCTTCAACATCAAAAATAGACTGCAAAAATCTAATGGCATTGTCAGTAGAAGCAGAATTGCAAAAGGAATAATACAGCCATTTGGAGTAATAATCAACAAGAAGTATAAGAAACTTGTGTTCAGAAGGCAAAACATCATATGGACCGGAAAAGTCCAAAGCTACTTTGTCCCATGGACCAGCCGGCAAAGGAACGGGACATAAAGGTGTGGAAAGAGTTTTCCAGTGCTTATCAGAGAGAATGCACTGTGTGCAATTTTCAATCATTTTCCTAATGTGAGAGTCCATGGAAGGCCACCAGTAGAATTGTTTGATGCGTTGACAGGTTTTAACAATACCAAGGTGACCCTGATGAGCAGAACGAATGATATGATCACGAACAGACTGAGGAGGAACAAATAAATCATTGCGCATGACCATATCATTAACTAATGAGAGTTCGTCTGCAACATTTGCAAAACCTCTTAGCTCAGGGGAAAGGGTTCTAGCTTCGGGCCATTTGTTGACAATGAAATCTTTAACCTTGGAAAGAACAAGATCATTCTTATAAGCCATATTCCATTGTGTTACAGAAATGGGTTGACATTCAGCAACTGCATCAACTGTGGCAACAACACACTCAATATCATCGTTAACAATTGAATCATCAGTTAAAGACATTCTTGAAAGGCAATCGGCCCTGAAATTCTTACCCCCGGGAATGTGTTTGATGACAAAATGAAACTCATGGAGTTTGGAGAGAAGACGAACGAGTCTGGCAGAAGCTCTATTGGAGGTACTGTCAGACAACATATGCATAAGGGGTTTGTGATCTGTGTAAATCTCGAACTCCCGACCCCAAATGTAAGATTTGAACTTCTGAATTGCCCAAACACAAGCCAGAGCTTCTCTTCCATTTGTACTGTACCTGGTTTCGGCCGGAAGGAGAGTTCTGGAGGCAAAGGCAACTGTGTGTTCTTTGCCCTCGACCCATTGTCCTAAAACGGCACCCAAACCAGTAAGACTGGCATCTACGGTAATAAAACATTTGGAACCGTCACAAAAAGGATTTAAGGCAGGTGAATCTTCGATGATCTTCTTAACTTGGTCAAAAACTTTCTGTAAGTCTTGAGACCAAACGAATTTAACACCTTTTCTCAAGAGTGCTCTTAAAGGTTCAACAATCTGAGCATAGCCATGAACAAATCTGGCATAGTATTCAGATAAGCCCAGGAAGGAGCGAAGTGCATCGCGATCCTTGGGGGGTTTGGCATCTCGAATGGCTTTGATTAAAGAGAACTTGGGTTTAATGCCATTAGGGGAAAGAGAGTGGCCCAAGTAATCTAACTCTTGAACACCAAACTTACACTTGTCGTGTCTAACAGTCATGCCAGCTTTTTCTAAAACTTGTAGGACAGTATTAAGAGTGTGATTATGCTGTAAGGAGTCGTTGGCATATACCAAGATGTCATCTTGGTATGCCTGCACACCAGGGATGTCTTGAAAGAGATTGTCCATTAGTTTTTGGAAAAAACTGGCTGCCGAAGCCAAACCAAAGGGGAGTCTGAGGTACTTGTAGGCACCAAAAGGCGTGATGAACGTTGTTAACTCTTGAGATGAGGGGGACAAGGGAATCTGGTGATAAGCAGACCTGAGGTCAAGGTGGGAGAAAAATTTAGCCTCACCCAAATTAGCCAAAAGGTCGTGGATTTTGGGAAGGGGGTGGCAATCCACTATGATATTGTTATTTAGTGAGCGTAAATCAGCACACAATCTTACTTCCCCGGACTTTTTGCGAACTAAAACGATGGGAGACACCCATTCAGAGGAGTCACAGGGGGCAATGATCCCTTCGTTGCAGAGACTTTTAAGGACAGTCTTAAGTTCATCCCTAGCACTCAAGGGAAGAGGACGAACTTTGTGAACAACCGGCTGAGCATTGGGTTTAAGTCGAATTTCATGTTTAAAACCAAGCACTGTGCCAACCTTATTTTTAAATAAGTTCGGAAAAGAACTTAATAAGGTGTCCATTTTGACTATGGGAAAGGAAAGATCTGAAATATTGAGGGTCCCAGAATCATGACTAGTATAATAGTCATCAGGAATGTTGCCTAGGGCGATGGGTTGATCGGATCCAGGTTTGAGAATCAAACCCATTCTGGCTAAATCGAACCAACCAACAATATCTCTACCCTTAAGGGCGACATAGACTTTAGTAAATGTGTATCTGCCTAGGCAATCAATGTCAGAATAAAAGAAACCTAACATATCGATGTCTTTTTCGCCAAAGGCCTTGGGATTGACGTCTGACTCTGAAAGAACAACATGACTCCAATTAGCATAAAACGTAAGGTCGGATAAAATGGTGATAGGAGACCCAGAATCAGCTTTGACCTGGATTGCAATTGTGCCTATCAACAATTCACACAGGGGACTCTTAATTTTAGTAAACTCGATAGAATCACATTCAATGGATAACATAACATCATTGAGTCTGGTAGAACAAGACTCTACATTTTCTAGAAACTCAATATTATTGACTCTGGTGAATCTTTTGCGACCTCTGCAAACAGAGGGAAAATGCCCAATCTTCTTGCAGGATGAGCATTTTTTGCCAGAAGCAGGACACGTAGGAGAATTGCCAAGATGATTCCTGGATCCGCATCTGTAGCAAATGAGTGGTTTCTTGTTTGATTGTCTTGAGGAATTGTTGACAAGGTCAATGGAAGTGAAACCAGAAGCTTGGTCATCTAAATGAACAGAAGGTTGAGATTGACTTTCTTGTAGAATTTTAGATGAATAGGTTGCACGTTCAATCCCTTTTGCGATATCAATTGTCTCGGATAAAGGAGGATTTTTGCAGCTTAACAAACGCTCTTGGACTTTCTTCGAGTAACAAGCCAAGATAAATTGATCTCTGATGTAGATATCTGTACTAGCACCAAATTCGCAGGTAGAAGCTAAGATTCTGAGTTGAGCGATATAGTCTTCTACACTTTCGTCAACACTTTGTTTACGTTTGAAAAAATTATGACGTTCTAAAACAATACTAGGTTCATCGTCGTATTGTTTATTGAGACGAGCAATGGCTTCTTCATAAGCATTCCAGCCGTCACCTGCTTCACCAGTGGGAGCAGAAATATGGGGTAAGTTTTCAAAAACTTGTTGAGCAGCAACTCCTAAACATCCATAAAGAATAGCGACTTTGCGAGGAGGATCATATTTGGTAGCATCAATGGCTACTAAGTAGTTCTCAAAACTTTTGAACCAATTGCGCCAAGCAAAAGTACGTTTTCCAGGAGTTTGTAGGAAAGGAGCTGGTGTTTGAAACTGTTGAGAAGAAGCCATGGTAATTGTTTGCGAAAGACAATAAGTAATGTCTATTAATATGGTAAATGAAAAGGTTCAAAATGTGAAATAATAAAAGAAAGAAATATGATAGACAGTAATGTGTGTCTATAGTTGTATTTACTTGAAGACTTGTAGACTTGTAATGTCAAAAGAACATGGTAGGCTGTAAAGCGTGCCTATCGCTGTAGTTATTATATAACTTGTAATAATGTAATGTTAATGAGGATGATAGGCTGTGAAGCGTGCCTATCGCTGTGTTATAATTGACTTTGATAAAATGAAAAAGTCAAATAAAATTGGTAGGCAATGAAGCGTGCCTATCGCTGCAGTCGCTAATGAAATTGATAGCGGTAAACTGTGTTAAACACAGAAAGTTGAGTGAAGGTCGCTAAAAATGGCCGCCGGCGTCGTTGTCAGGGTGACAGACAGCCTGATTTTCTACAGGCGGTGGGCTTGTTTGGCGGGACTGCGTGGTGCGCGTGAAGCAGCGCGCGCAGGCAGTTGAAGCGTTGCGCGCGTGACAAAGCGCGAGGCAGTAACTGACATAGACAAGCAGCGCCGGAAAATTGTCAGAAATGAAGAAAATCCGCGCCGGGAGCCAGGTGATGGACGAGAAAGTGTCCAAAGATATGCGACCTGTGATGGCTGGACTGGAGGCGGGTTCAGTTGAGGACGAATAGCGGTCGAGTTGTCCTGGTAAGTCTTGGCTGGCGGTGGGTGCGAGGAAATCCCGATCGTCGCCAAATATGTTATGAAAGGGTCCTGGAGACTCGTGTAGGTTCAATTCTGAAGTTTATTCCAGATTTAAATATTGAATAAAGCACCCACAACCAGAGCCGTCCAGTCTTGAGGAAGCCAACGTCTAAAGTGACGTTCCAGGAATCCTCAAGGCTGAACGTAGAACTCTAGAACACATTGAAGATCTCTCGTGCTTGCAAGCACGAGAGAACGGGGAGAAACAAGCAATCATTAATATATAACACTCTCTTTCGTTTGTACTTTCCATTTTCAAGTGTAATTTATTACCCACGTCCTGGAAGTACAAACTGCCATTTTTGTACCACTGCTACAGTAATAGTGGAATGAGAATTTAAGCTAAAGGAGATCATATTTATGTTATGACTAGTAGTAACAAATAAAAGGAAGCGCGATCCCTTTTGTGTCAATGTTTATGCATGGATTTGGCATCTTCTTCTGCAGACCGATCGATCCCTAAACCATGGAGTGTTACTAGATCTGATATCTCAAACGTTTATATGTTGTTGGAAGCCTTGTACAAGAGAAATCAGGTCATGTACAACTACACGGGAGAAGGGCTGTCGTCTGATCAGCAATGTGATGTCATTGTTCATGTGATGTCATTGCTTGTGCGACGTCGATGCCTTTGTGATGCAACAGCTCAGAATCCGAGGCTATGGCAACCAGAAACAAGCCACTTCTGAACAGAGATGGTGACTGGCAGCAGGACAAGTGAGAGGGGACAACAGGAGCCCACTTCTTGTAAAGCTTTTAGACCTTTATTGAGGAGTCCGCATCCAAGCACCGTCACTCAAGAGATATCAGGTAAGAAAGCCTGGCAGCCGAGCTCCGAATTAAATTACTTTAGGAGGATTGAGACATTGACGGGCAGAAAAAAACATTTGTGTCTGTCGCTCAGAAATGAACGACTTCCCGCTTAAATTACTATCAACAGGTAAATATTAGGAAGATGCTTGGTGATATGTGTGTGTAGTGTTTGTTGTGGGCGAGCACTTTGGGAATAAAACATTGGTTTTACCACCATCCTACGTACTCTTTCTCCACTACAGTGTGTCACTAACTTTACTATTGTCAGGAAAGGCTTATAAATGACAAATCCTGGAAAAAAAAACGTGAGGACATTCAAAAAAAGACGCACATTGTGGTACTATAACAAAGAATAAATATCTATGGTAGTATACGAATTAAGGTCATTTAAAAAAACACATTTTATGGGTAATCAAACAGAGGAGAAACGCATCCTGCTGACAATGCAGGAAAATGTTTGGATATGCTATGTAATTCAAAGGCGCGAAAGTCATATTTTCAAACGGGCGTAGTGCAATACCAAATGGAGGGCCTATCGCTATGCTCCTCTGCTACTGCCCAGTGTTCTGCTCACCAACTTCACAACGCCAGTCACTTCAACTGATATCTGTCGGGCATACAGTGGGTTAAGGCATATATTTGCTACCCCTTTGTGCCAGGGTTGCATCACTTTTGTGACACAAACCTTGCGTAAAGTGTTTGCATAGAATTTGCTATTCAACACATATCTGGATTTGCACTGCCAAAGTAACGCACAGTTGCATTATGCTCTGCTTTGTGTTGAGGGGGCATTGCATGTGAGGAGCTTTCAGAGTGAGGGTACTAATTAGATCACTAAAGTCTTAGTAATTGTGAAGAATTCAATTGGTACACCAAAAAACTGGTGGAGCAAATGTATCCAGCCTATTCAGCCGGTGAGTGGTAAGTGTGTGGTATTTAGCTGCTGGTGCATTTTGAATCACTCTTGTGACTGTACACTGTAATTTACAGACGGCACATTTTCTATTGAAATGGCCAATAAATTTGCATAGACATGTAGTTTTACTAGAAAAATTATATAGCATATGTTAGACCTGACAGCCTTATGGTGGTCCCATCCCAAACTATTTGCCTTCCTCATCCTCTATTTCTGACCTCCGTTTTTCTGGCCTTAGGATCCTGTGCACTTTAGCACTGCTAAGCAGTGCTAAAGTGCTTTTGCTCCATTCCCTAAACATGGTAATATTGGTTCATCTCCAACTGGCATACTTGATTTACTTATAATTCCCTAGTAAGGTGCACTGCATTTTCCCCGGGCCTGTAAATTAAATGCTACTAGTAGGCCTGCAGCACTGATTGTGTCAACCACTTCAGCAGCCCTCTTACCATGGCTCAGGTCTTCCATTCAAAGCCTGTGTGTGCAGTTTACGGTGCCATTTTGATCTGGCAAGCTACACCTCTTGCCAAGCCCAAACCTTCCCTTTTTACATACAATTTACCGCTAAAGTAGACCCTGGATAATCCAGAGGGCAGGGTGCATTGTATTTAAAAGGCAGGACATGAACTTTTAAGTTTGACATGTCCTGGTAGTAAAACACTCTCAAATTTGTTGTTCATTACTGTAAAGTCTATATCTTCCATAGGATAACATTGGAATTACATTATTCAACTGTCTAAGTGTAATTCCCAATTGTGAAGAGATGGACTTTCCAAGTGTCTCTGGAATCACAAATTGAAATCCAACCTTATGGGGAAGTTAGATTGTAAAATGCAGTTCTGAAAATGCATTATAGAAAGCTGTCATTTTCTTAATGTAGGTATTATGTGCCTGCGGCCTATCTCTGATTGCATGTCAGGGGTGGGTGACAGGTGGGCTTTGCGCATGCCCCCTAGACAGCCTCACACAATGGGAGATTAGATGTGATTTGATGGACCATTTTACCAGGATGGAAGGGAGGTGCTGGATCCAGCCTCACTTACACTTGAAAGGGCTATGTCCTGTCCCCACAGAAAGGGCTTCATTCCCCAATTAGTGAGTCTGGAGCCAGGGCGGGGATGGAGGACTTCTGTGCACTCCAAAGGCATGTCTTTGAAGTCTCATCCGCTTCAAGGGGAAAAACATTGTTGAAGTTCTGGACCTCAGACACCACCCCTTCAGTACACTTCTGGACCTGAGAAGACCCTGCCAGGAAAAATGATGGGTGTGCTGCTAAAGGACTGCCACTCTGCTGGACTGATGTTTTGCTCAGCTACTGCCTTGCTGCCATGTTGCCTCCTGTTCCCCAGCCCGGGGCGGCATTGCTTGAACTCAGAGGGACTCCAAGAGCTAGCTGTCTCAGGGACATGAAAGACTTTCAACCATCTTGCTTCTGTACCTGCAAACTATGAGTCTGCCCTGCCAGGTGGTGCCATCCCAATCCTGGACCCTTGGAAGTGGGCCTACGGTGCTTGTTCCAGCGGAACTAATGCATTTGCTGTTAATCTGGAGCATTGTTGCTGCTGCACAGATCAGAACCAATGTATTGCCTCTGCTGCAAGGATCCAAAGTGGTGCATTCTCTCTGCTGTGTGGGTCGGCACTGACTCATCTGTGCTGCTGCGTGGATTTGACCAGACGCATCGCCTTTAGAACTACCACTATGTGATGCTCTTCCCAGTGCAAGGTCCTCACATCTCCGTCTACGCAGCCTCAACATCCACACCAAACCTCCACATTGCAGATCTTCAGAGCTGAGGCATCACCACTGATGCATGGATTAGGACCAGCACATCGTTGTCGCTTCATTGATCGACAGCGAAACATCGTATCAACTCTGCCACACTTTCCCAACATCACGCACCCAGGATCAACGTACCTTTGTTCAGCGGATCTCATTGGGTTCTTGTATCCGGCCTGAGCTCCATCACGGTCGGCCTGAACTTTTGACTTTGTACCAGTCTGGTGCAACCAGATATCCTGAATAGCGCTTTTTGCTTCTAGGCTCTATTTTTACCTAAAAATCGTTAACAGACCCTGCGGCCAACTCTTCACAGGCTGCCAACACCACAATGCACACAACCTTTTGCAGTGTAGGATTGGAGTCAGGGCTCTTGGGATTCATCCCATCGGATTTTTGTTTTTGAGAAGAGGGTGGATGACCATTTCTGGTCCGGGGCACCTCATCCTCTGGGGCCAAAAGATAGTTGCGAAGGGGAGGGGCATCGAGCTCCCCCCCAGAAGCAGCCCTAGTGATCCTACCCCTGGGGGCCTTTAAGGGGATGGGGCTCACAACCAAGCCAAGAGTGTCCCCGTGTAAACCATCTGCCGGGCCCAAACCATATATATTAATGGGAAGGCGGCACACCCCCCCTCCCCAAGCCAATAGTGTCTCGAGGACACCATTCTCAGGCCAAAACATATATATATTAAGGGGAGGGGATATACAAACTCCCCTCCTTGTTCCTTAATAGACCCTGGGACACCACCCCCAGGGCCAAAACATATATATTAAGGGAAGGGTGCCCAGCCCCACTTCCTGGGCATTAATAGGCCCCCGGGACCCCATCCAGCCAGGAAAAATTCTAATAGAAAGGGCAGGGAGTCATGTGGCCCCCTCCCCAAGCCTTAATAGACCATGGGAAACCCATCTCTTGGGGCCAAATTCCAATAAAAAGGGAATGAGCACACAGCCCACCCCCCAGGCCGGTGGGAGCAGCTATTTCTGATTGCTCCCGCCAGGCGGTGACAATGTGTGCTTCTCTGCCCCTCGAGCATAGGCAGGCAATCAGAATTCTCCACCCAGCCAGTGGGAGCATTTTTAAAATTCCAGCTGAGTAAGAGAAGACATGGCATCTCTGCCCACACTCCTGCAGGCAGGGAAGTCATGTTTGTTCTCACTCAGCACGAGATTTAAAAATGCTCCAGCCGGGTGAGAGCAGACATTTGTTTCCCTTCCCACTCTGATGCGGGCAGGGAAACTAATGTGTCCCGGGAGTTGGCTCCCTGGGACAAAGTAACTGAGCTGGCCCCGGGGAAAGGGGTCCCCGGGGCCTTTACCGGTTCAGGCCAGGGGGCTGCCAGGCCTCCCTTTTCCTTTTATATGCACTTCAACCCCATGGCCTAATAAGGTTCACAGAGGGTTGCCATATGGTCCCTCCTCAAATTTTCTATTAATTTAGGCACTATAGTGCATTGCTGTTTTTTAAGTGCATAGGAATGATTGATGCAGTATAGATAAGTCTGTAAAGATAGGGTAAAGTAATTTCATTACTTTATATATTTTTTGAAAAGTTTGCCGCGTACCGCAGTTCTTCATGGAAAGTACTACTGTACTTACAACCGTGGTTCTTCGTGGAAAGTACTGCTGTACTTACATTTGAAAAAACTAAAAAAACATTAAATATGAAAAATAAATTAAAACGCTATACTACACTATATTCTTCTAAAAACCCGGAACACAGACCAAAGTGTGGTCTAAATAATATTTTGAACTTACAAAATTAAAAGACAGCATATTGTTTAGAATACACATACACTGATTTGTGGATTTTAAGAGGAAATATAGTGTACAACAGTATATTTTTAAATTTGTAAACATATATTTATTTCTATAGATACTAAGGTACTCTGCAAACTTTTGTTTTTTAAATATAAGAAGTAATAAATCTTCTTCTCTCTACATTTACAGACTTACCTATACTGATACATTCCTTTGTATGCATTTATAGTAAAGTAGAAAGAAGAAATGCAAAAAGAACAATTTGATGGACAGAATGCAGAACAATGTCACACATCCACCCCAGTACAGAGATCTGGGCCTACATCTATTGTTTTTTGCTCACCATGCCATTCCAGTTTGAACCCAGCAATATGCAAATCAGTCTTGACCCTGTGCCCAATGGGAACAGTCCAGTCCAAACTGGCAGGCCAGGTCCTCCCTGGACTTTCAGGGTATCACCCCATGTCAGCCAAAATATATTGACTCCAGTGGCATGGAGAACACGGGACCCATATCTTTATAATAAAGTAGTACACTATATTTTCAATTAAAACCCTGAACACAGACTAAGTGTGGTTTAATCAATATGGCTATCTTTTAAATGTGTAAGGGCTTTAATTACCCAATCATGTGTTGTTTTATCATCACAATGCACTGTGGTATACCGCACAAATACCACAATATATCATGGTGCAATATATAACTATGTTTTTGTGTTTTATAACTTTAACATTACCAATCCAATTTAGATCTACTAACAAAAAGTACACTTTCGACCCCAAAATGTATATTCCTCCCAAATATCATCTACATACGTTCAGCCATTTTCCTATTATGTCTGTTTAAACTACACTCTACAACATGACAAACAACTCCACTCCACTGTACGACATGCCACTCTACACTATGATATGTCACTCCACTCTAAATTAGGCCTCTCCACTCTATATCTGTACACAAAACTCCATGACACTCCACATCACTACACTCTAAGACACACCACTCCACTCTATAACAAGCTACTTAACTCTAATACATGCCACTCCAATCTAACACATGCCACTCCACTCTATTTCCTGCCACTCCACTATACACCACTCCACTCTGTGACATTCTAGTTTATGTTACACCACTTCTCTCCATGCCCCTCCACTCTAACACACTGAACCACACACTACTGTATGAAATGCTGTTCCACTCTACTATACAACACACTCCTCCACTCTCTTCTAGTCCACTGTTCAACACGCCAATCCACCCTACGACAGTCCACTCCACTCTATTACACTGTACACCATTCCACTCTCTGACATGCCACTCCACTCTATGACATGCCAGTCATCTCTACAACACGCTACTCCAATCTACGACATGTCTCTCCACTCTGCATCACTTCAATCTATATGACAACCCACTTCACTTTGCCCCACTCCAATTTATGTACCACCTCTCCAAGACACTGTATGACATGCCACTCTATAGCAGGCCACTCCATTATTCTACCTGCCACTCCAACAATCAACATGCCACTCCACTCTTATGCGACTCAGCGACACTTTTTGCCACTCTACGCCACTCTATGCTTCTCCACTCTTTGTCATTCTACTCTACTCTATGCCACTCTGTGACACTCTACAGCATGCTATGCCACTCAACAGCACTCTACTCCACTATACAACACTCTATACAACTCCTTCTATGTCTCTCCATGTCAAATTACTCCAAGAGCGTATCATCAGAAGCCCAACCACAGTATCTAAGGTTGTAAAACTTCAGAGGGGGGTCTAAAAATCGTCCCTTAGTTGGAGGAGAGACATTGTGGAATCCATCTGTCCCTGCAATAAAATGGGATCATTCAGCAATGCAGCGGTGTATGATGATCTTCATAACCTGCAACAGTACTCCACACTTGTTGCAAATCCGGGGGGATCAGTGGGGAGCTGACGTTGGAGCTGATTTATCTATGTATTGCACATCTTCAGGAAGACACCTGTTCTGACTAACATAAGGCATGGGTGGTGATAAAGAAACTCCAAGGAGCAATCAGAAAAATCTCTAAAGCCTTCACTGAAATTGTTGAAAGTATCTCTGCAGTTGAAACTCGCACCTCACTAGTGGAGACAGACGTGAAAAGTCGGAAGGGTCAGTCAGAGGCTCAAGAATCTCAGATCCAGTACATACAATGGAAACTTTAGGATTTCAAGAATAAATAGCAATGCACCAACTTGCAAATTACATCAAGTTCTTTGTGGGCAAGCTGTTTAAGGGAGCTTTCCCTGAATTAGATTCCTGGAACTGGGAACTGGAGGTGCAGAGGCCTCAGAGGTTCCCCTTTATGCTGAAAAAGCAGATTCAATCATATTTGAGTGGTATTTCTAGGCCAAGGGGCTGTCATAGTGTTTTTAGGTAACTTTTTTTTACTAAGAAACACTGTTTTTGAAGATGCACACCCTAACTCCAAATGCTGCTGTTTAGGTTGCTCTCTTTGCACAAGGACAGACTTTTGTCATGTCACTGTTGAAGGCCGTTGGAGGGTAAGACAACTACTAAAGCTGTATCAGGATAAGGGCGCTGTAGCCTAGTGATGAACCCTGCCGGCTTAAAATCATCTTTAAGAATAAAACCCAGGTTTTTACCTCAGAAATCAAGGCAAAATTATTTTTATATGAACTGGTGGACTGATGATGCTGGGTCAGGCCAGATGGGCTGATTTATGAGGGAGGTGAGCATGCTGAAAACTAAAGTCTGTAAAAACATCCTCTTGCTCTGTTTATTTTCTCCCCTTTTTTTCTTCTCTCTCCCTTTGTTCTATGGGGTGAACAGTACGGCTGTATATTTTCTTAGCAAATAATCAGACTTTAATAGGGGGGGTCCGTCTCCTACTTATAGATGACTTTATTACATTTGTATTTGATTTTCTGTTGTATCTGTGTGGGGGAGGGTGTTCTGCACAGGTTATATTCATACTGGAAAAGAGGGCAAACACTACAGCCATCACTCAGGCTTTGGCCTGATTGCCTTGCCTAGTGGGATTGGAGGGGTGGGGAGGATGCTTCGGGGGATTGGATGGTTTGGGAAGTGTGCAGGAGGAGGGGAGGGTCGTAAACACAAGAGTAGTAGATTGGGATGAGAGGATCACTACATTTCACCCTGATGACGGATCAGTGTTTAAGATGAGTCTTCAGTTTGAGGGTGGTTTATGGATGAGTCTGTGTGGCTTAAAATTGTTTAAATCTTGAAGATGGCTCAAATAGCTCATATACATATTGGTTCTATTTATATTTATGGGCTTAACGGCCAAGCAAAGAGAAGAAATGTAGCTGAAGTATTGAAACTGTTGCGGCAGATGTAATCTGTCTTCAAGAAACACACATTGAAGGGAGTAGGAAGAACCAGCTGCAAATTCGAGAATGTAATCATCTGGAGTAGACTACACGGCACAAAGGCACAGGGGTGGCAATATTGACATGCAGGAATGTGAGTAGGCTGATATGCAGTTCTGCTGATAAATATGGCAGGTGGGTTATAGCTGAATGTCAGTTTTAGAAGCGGGAGGCCATGCTTTGTTCCCTGTGTGGCTCCATGGACGACCCTTCTCTTTTAGATTAGGTGAACACTGAGCTGGCCCTATAAGAAGAGTAAATGGGGCACTGATTGTGCTATACCATCGATGAAAGCTTCGAACAGCCAGCCTACACAAGTAAGGCACTTATTAACATGAAATAAAGGGGGAAGACAAAAGATAAGAAAGCTAAGCTCTGCTCGAATTGAAGCCCAAAGTAGAAACAGAAAATAATCAGAAAGGGCATAATTACTGCCAGGGGAACAAACTAAAGAGCATTAGAGAGATACACAGAATAGGATACCCCTGCACCATGAGACCAAGAACACCCAATGACATGGCTACTATGAAAGCAAATGACCAATCACCATTGACCAAAGATGGCCTTAATGGAATGCCTGTAAGACCTACATCAGAATATTGCTGACATTTTCTCTCAACCACTGCAATGACTGAAAATAGACATAACAGGTTCTCTGGCCGAAGTGAACAAGGACATTCACGTCATCAGAGGAAAGGTTACCATAAATGAGGTAGATATTGTAGTACTCAGATAGGAAATTGAACACACCCAGGTACCTGCACAAGGTTGGAAACTGATTTGGCTGAATTATAGACCAATTCTCTGATCTGGAGGACAGAGCAAGCTAATGGTGAGTCTGGAGGACAGACGAGATAATGCGCAAATTAGCTATCCCAGAGGGGTGGCATAAGGTCCCAAGTATACAATTCTGCATCAAGCTCGATAGATCTCTGCTGCAAGTAAATTCTACCTGTGGGCCACCAAATGAAACTCTGGCCTAATTTCTGATCGATATACTAGCCAAACTGGGTTTATCCTTGCTAAAAGACCGAATTGTTGGAGAGGCAAGAAAGATAGATGCTGTCACGTTTCAAGGTCACACAGTAAAAATCTACCAAGGTCTCTTTCACTGTACATGAAAAAAAGACAAACACTCATACCAATTACAACGGACTTCCAAAGTGTTAAATTCGATAGAGGTGGACCTTCTGTGTAGGATTTTGGTTTCAACTGAACGCAAAGATGTTCTTAAGTTGCACTGTAGAGGAGGCCTGTAAAGCCATGGGAACAATGGCTGGTGACAGGTCGAAGACAACATACTTGTTAAACAAGGGGCAACCCAGGAACCCTGGGACCTGGGTTGAACAGTAATAAAGGAAACATTGGTCCCTGAAGGGGGATGTGTGAACCTCAACTCCCATAGTAAACTAGTGAATAACCATTGATAGATTGCTTTACTTGAAAAAATTCCATTTTTATTCAGTTGTTCAACATTTAGAATCATAGAAAAAAGAACTAATTCAGCTCTATTGTTTTATACATTTGGAATAGTGGTGTTGTCCAAATGACCCAACTGCAAATAAATTTAGAGGGTCGAAACATTGACACAATGAGAGTGTACTGTGTTTATGTATTTCAGGAGCCTGCAACTCTATGTCAGAGTCCAGATATCTGTACAAATATATGTGCATCCTCTACAGTCGCTATTTATGTATATATTGTATATAGCATTAGCGCGCTTCTTACACACTTACCACATTATCACTGTGCTTTTGTGTCATTTGGGGAACACCACTTCTATTCCAAATGCATAAAACAATAGAGCTTTTAATGAGTTATTTATTTAAGGATTATAAATGTCAAAAAACTGTATTGTTGTGTGTTGATTTAGATACCGTATTTAGGTTTCCTGACTTATGCCCTTATATAGGCACAATTCCTGTTGCCCTTATGTAGGCATGGCAATCCAACCCTTATTTAGGCATTATCCATGTGAACCAAATACAGGCATGGTCACCTACATCCATCCAACTACGTCACAACAAGTTCTTGGAAAACCAGACTCTTAAGCCTTTAGGACTTCTGTAAAAAGTTCAATCGGGTCGGGGACAATCGATATTTGCCCGGCGGTATTGCCTCTGTGACCCTCTAGTTATTTAAATCAATGAAGAGGCAGGCGCTGGAGACTGGAAAGCAGGAAACAAGGTTTTTTATTCTCTCCGGAGGAGAACACAACGAAACGGACAGAAGGTATCGTTCTGAGGTGCTCTCTCTGTATTCCTGAGGCCTGGCCTCTTATACACACATTTATGACTTTATTGTAGATTACACATACATGTTAAAGCTTTGATGTACGGAAAAGACATTCTCGGAACTCCCCTTTGGGCCCGTTCCCACACACATTTACAGTTGAAGTCCCCACCCTAGTCACAACAGGTGATGAGCATCGCGCAGCTGGATAATCCGCCGATTCACGGAATGTGGGGGGTTTGATCGGGTCTCATGGGGTGGGGGCTTTGATCAACCCGGGGATTCTTTGATGGGGGAAGCTTTCTATTGTACGGGGAGGGGCAAGGGATGGTATCGGCAGAGCTGGGTGTCAGCCTGGGAACGGGGAAGACAAAACGGGCACACGGGGAAAAAGGGGGTTTGCATCTAAGGGCCGGAGATCATGAAAGGGAAGCAGGGAGGTGTCGCGCTGGGAACAGGATGAAGGCCTGGGGCAGTGCAGCGCCGAAGAGGGGTTTATGACTCAAGGCAGGTGCAAGCAGGGGGTGGTCAGCGTGCAGGCTTAGCGAAGGCAAAGGGCTATGTCAGGGGCCAGCGGCATGCAAAAGGGTTCGTTCTGATCGGGGCATCTTAAAATGGCGGGCGCGCACGACGAAAGTGTGGCATCAGGGGAAGAGGCAAGATGGCGCAGATAATGTTCACCAAAACGTACTAATTTTCAACAGTCCTCCCTTTAACATATTCAAGACATCTTGCTGGTTCATTTTCTACTCGGGTCTATTGTGGTGGGCATGAGAAGGAAAACGGTAGGAACCCTAGATGAAAAAGTTGTAAACAATACATTTTGAGATTTCTAGTTTTTAGGAGGCGGGCCTATTTGATGAACTTTGATAAACTTGTTCAGCAGGAAAGTCATAGAAATGCAATACAAAAAACGGTTCTGTAGCGAGCAGCAAGTACATATCATAACATGAACTGGCAGGTTATTACATATTTCAGATTCGGATTGGAGCATGGATCAATACAATGGCGGCTGGGAGAGAAATGAGGCATAGCAGAAACGGTGATTGAGGATGTCAAATGTTCGAAGTTTACGAGTTCTCATTGTTCTTTGTGGTCTTTCGTTGGCGCTGTTGAGCACCGGCGGTGGAGCTACAAGTCCAGCTCTGTTCTAAGTTCTGCGTTGCAGGGCACGACCCTTTCCTCGCGTTTCTGGTCGGAAAGGTCCTTTTCGCCCTGTGTCCTTTGAGGTGATTGTCAGAAAGTTCAGATGGAAGAAGAGCGTACAAAACAGTCCATAGGGTAGGTCAGAGGGAAAGGGGGGATGGAGCAAGGCCAAATTGGGAACAAACTAGGGGAACGAGAGACTTCAAATAGGCGGGCGTGTGACAGAATTCAGAGAGCGGGGACTTGTCGACAGGCACTGGACGTCGAGCAGGGGCATCAGGTCGACCCTCTCTTTTCATGCTGTCGAAAACAGTGCCTCGTCCTGCAGCTCTTTTCTGTCGTGGTCTCGCCTTGGCTAATGTCGCAGGTGTTCCTTAGTCTGCAGTCAGGCCTCGTGCTCCCACATCCGGTCCTTCTCTCCTCCAACAGCAGTACCCTTAAACAAGTTTGAAAAGACAGTCTTTAGAGAATTTGCAGATGAAGATAATCGAAAAGTCTATTTCTCTCCCAGCTCCAGGCAAAGAATGAAAATGCCCGTTATAATAGTGTTCACAACTGACATATGAATGACCGGTGACGGGTTTGTTGGATTTACTATGACTTTCCTTTACAATTAGTTACTACACAGGTATTTTGCTGAGAGACGAACATGGCTAAACGTTTCCTTTCTATTGATGCATCCTGCTTTTCAATTACTACGGGGTTCATTTTGATGATTTCTTTACCTTGGACTAGTCTGTTAACCTTGTAACCTTTTACAGCCCGATTACTTAATTAGGAAGGACAGGGGTTTTATGGGAAACAACCAGGGACATAGGAAACTTGTGGTAAGGGCATAAATCGACCCATCTCTCACGACTGGAAGCGAGGGGCAGTTTCATAATTCCAGTTTTTGGGCGGCTGATACAGGGGGGGTAACAGGGGTGATCGTTTTTCTGGTTTGGGTATTGCGACAATTCGGGGAGGGGAGGGTCGCGTATTCTGAGGTCCTTGTTTTATACTATAGGAGCCGTTGACATGTAGTTCCCTTATTTCGGGTCAGATTAGGGAACCTCTGTCGTCTTACCTGTCCTTTCCCTTACGGCCCAACCTTGGCTCATTGACTTCTAGCGGAAAAGGAGAGGTAATGACGCGGCCTCAGGGTGATTGTATTAAAGACAAGTTTTTGTGCAAATACTGACGGTATTTGAAGCCAATTAGGTGGTGTGCTAGGGGTGGCAGTCTGCCAATTTCGGGGCTAATCACTCGGAAGAGTGGGAGTGCAGAAATAGAGGAGAGAGAGAGAGAGAGAGAGAGAGAGAGAGAGAGAGAGAGAGAGAGAGAGAGAGAGAGAGAGCGCAACGGCAGGCTAAATAGTACACGTGCAACAGAGAGGGTGGCAATGTATTCAAGAAAGGCTATTTAGTGCATTACACAGCAAAGGGCATTCACAGGTCTGGGTTAGAATCTTGTAATCATGCAGTTTGAGCATTAAACAGGGTAGGGGGGGGACATGCCTTGAGAAAAAGGAAAGAAGAAAGGAGGTACCATTTTGTCGCACTTTCTCGCATTCTCGGTCCTTCGACCAGTTGGGTCAACGTCTCAGTCACACACACACATTCCCTCATAGTTTCGCATCATACGTGACATGGGTTCATTCATCCGGTCTGGTTTAAGGGTGATCACTTTTTTTTATCAGGTTGTGCTAATTTTTCGGGTTTGTTCGGTACGTGAGCAGTTTGCAGGCGTGCTTAAACACCACCTTGCGGCGCTAGTCCGCTTCGCGTATTAGACATGGCAAGGCTTCAGATCTTCGCCACACCTCGGCTGTAATCTCTGATGTAACCTGCAGAGGGAAAAAAAAGGGGGGGGTGGGGGAGACAGCATTCGCGCGCATTCAAATACATGGATTCATAAGTCCTTTACTTACCTCTTACTCGTCTTTCCTCCTCGGGGCAGGGTCCCCGGGGATATGGTTTCTGGAGTCGAGGGGGGGTAGCGTGTCCTTATAGGTCGTGTGCGGGGAAACGTAAAAAGGAAACCAGAGGTGCCTAGTGCGAGGTATCTAGTCAAAGGATGTATCTCACTATCGGGATCCTTAAACCTCTTTCAACGCTGTGGCGTTCTAAGGTTCTTCGGTTCTTGGGTCCCCGATACTTTGGAACGTGGTACTTTATAACATTTATATTATTTCATTTCACCCTCCCTTTACATTCCCTCATTTACACCGTTCGTTTTACCCATCCTTGGAAGTCAAGGTCTTCCTCTACGCGAGAGTTCATGAGTCAGTCGCGTACTTTGAAGGCGGAGTGTCGTGTTGTCGACCCGATCCGTCCTCCAGGGCTGGGCAACCATCTTCTTTTAACCTTAAAGAGAGAGCAGAGTAGGGTGCACAGAAAAGAACTTTCCCACCGATCCCACATTTTTAAAATAAAGCATGCAATACCCGTTCATAGTTTCAAAAAATTTTATTTTGCAAAATCATTTCAGCATGTGGATTATGAGGGTGCGGTCGTATTTGGCCGGTCGTGGCAATGGCTAAAGTGCGTACAGTGGGGGGTGTCGTTTGCAGCAATAAAAACATCGGAAAGTTTTACTCATTCATTTGTAAGAAACTAAAACGTCTATTAATTGGCTGGGGGTTCGAGGGCATTTTAATTTCATAATTTTAGAAGCATAATTATAATAGTTGTAATCAGACATTCCTATATGCATACCGTACGTGTGCGTCGTAAATGGGGTTTACATCAGTTATAAAAAATATAATACATTGTACATTTGTAATCAACATTTGTAATGGGGATCCTTTCATACTGTTCGTCGAGTGAGTTCTCCTTGTCTTTTCTAGCCAAGTGTACAAAGGATCACATAAAATCTCAGAACATCAAGTTTATATTAGTGCGAAGGAACACCACGAGGTGTTCGTAAGTTCCGATTGATACCAGCGCCATTTTGGGCGGGGCCGGCTCAGTCCGGAAGCAGCATCAGGGGAAATGTTTCCCATTACTGGCAGTTTGGACCAGAGTCCTTTTCGGCAGTTCTAGAATTCATGCTAACGGAAGGTGTGGCAATGTCATGTTTGTTTCGTTGGCGATCAAGGCAGCCGTCCCTTACCGGAAACCTGCAAAGGCCGAAGGTTCCGCCGGGGACCTTTGTGTGATCTTCAAGGCTGCGGAGATGCTGTCGGAGATGGGGGCTCGTGCTCCCGGGGGCAAATGTTCGAGTCATATTGCTGATCAAAGTTACTCTAGCGGCCGGGGCCCACCTTCCAGCGGACCCAGACGCCATTTTGAGGCCCTACAGGGGCCACTCCCGTCGAGTTTGCAAGAGTGGAAGAGACCCTTCGGAGTGAAAGGAAGAGGTCCCTGTTTTGTGAGAGCGGGACGTTCGGCTGGGGTGCAGCTGTGATGCCCCCACCTGGGGGGCGAGGGAGACTCGTCCGCATCGTCTCCTTTTCCCGGTGTACTCCATGCCGCTCCTTTTCATCGCCCCGCATGAAGGCCTCTCCACATCCGGTGTTCCCCAAGTGCCACCATTGTACGTTCGGTGCTGCGCAAGTACTGGGATGCCACCATTGTACGTTCGGTGCTGTGGAAGTATTGGCACCATCGCCTGACTGGGGGTGTTCGGCGTCGGGCCGGGGGCTGGGAAACCTCCTACCGGTGGAGGTGGGAGAGGCTCGTCCGCGTCGCCTCTCCCTCCCAGCCCAACTTGGACAAATTGTTGTGGAGGTACGTGCAGGACATCCCGCCGTCCAGGACTGCTGCGGCTGTGACGGAAGAGAAAAGGAAGAGGTGCCTCGTTCTTCTCCGGACATGTGGCGGGACCACTTTAGTCTTTCCAGGCCCGTTGCGGCCGGCCAAGGAGACATGTGGCGGGACTACCTGCAAATGCCCAGGCTGCGGGCTCCTGCCTCTCCTCCGGCTCCCCCATACGTTAAGATTTCCTGACCAAGAGTTGGCGGCCGGGCTCGCCTTATATGGGTTGCCGTTGGTTGGGCGTAGCCGTAACCCTGCCCTACTTTGGAAGGTTCCAGAATGGGGGGGGGGGGGCGAATGTTCTGTTTGACTTTCATTTTCTACAGTTTATCGTTATTATTCCTTGTTTGTTGTGTTAAATTAAAAGTTCAAGTTCATTAATGGTCTACGGATTTTGTTTTACCATTTCTTTCTTTCCAGGTTGCTTTTATGCTAAGTTTCTGCTAACAGAGGTCGAGTAACACGGAAACACGTGTAGAGGGATGACGCAGATTTGTACATTACATACACACAAACTCAGACGGGGGACAGTACAAGTACGACATACAAAGACCCAAGACAAATATAAAAACAGTTATTGGTCATAATTATCTCTTTCCGTCTGTGAATTTTAAACGAGGCTGGGTTCCCGTCTTGACATTGCCCGACCTAGGAGAACTTGAGCATGCCGCTGAGATTTTCCTGGCGAAATCTGTGCCATCGGTCATAATCAAACGTGGTAGTTCTGTCTGGTCTGTCTATGTAAGTCGGGTTCTTCTTTGTCTCGCGCCTTTTCTCGTACTGTCGGTCTGTCGTTCTTGTCGGCCCTTTGCCTTTACTCACGCTCAGTAGAGTCGGGCATTGGGCTTTCCAGTGTCCGACATACCTACAAAAAGCGCATTGGTCTGACCCTAAGTCTGGTCGTCCTTTGCATAGTGTCGGGGGATAAGTTGTGGGTAGCGGTGTCCTGGGGTTGTCCTGTCGGTATATTTCTCTACTTGGTTTGTCCTCGTCTTTTCTCTGTCGTTTCGTAGCCTCTCTGCGCCACATACCGAGACTGTCGAGCATAATTGGCGTTGTCTTATTATTTCGAAGGGCTATTTCTAACGTTTCTATTTTATCAAGGTCAAAGGATCCTGCCAGTGGCCACTGTTTGTCTTGACTCTCTTCGGTATACCTGTGCCATAATTTATTATAAGCTATGGTGACTAACCCATAGTTTATGAACATGTCCTTATTAGGGGTGCCTTCTAGTGGAGCTATATGGTCCACCTCTAACACCCGGTCCGGGCTAAACAGGCTATTTATCAGTGGGGAGAAGACAGACATGACGGCTCGTAACGAGGGACTAAAAGTCAGCACTGCCTATCTTATCACTAGGTGCAAAGACTAGACAGAATATTTCTATTCTACGTTGTTTGCAGGTAGTGAATACCTCATGGATCAAAAAACCAAAAGACCAATAAATAACAATGGGGAGAATGAGTAGGTCCGCAAAGATCTGCGTTACCTACCCTTTTCACTATCTGCAAAAAGGGTGGTCACTTCCCTGTTTGCAGACAGGGAATCTCCAGGAAACAATATTTTTGCGAACAACAGTTCAGTTTCAAGCAATTATTGAGTGGGGGAGAAAGAAAACAAGCACGGCTGCTACCCTGCCTATCCTCCACTGCTTGCAAAGAGCAATCAAACAAATTTTTTCGCAACTTGTCGTGGCAACACGACCTTACCCGGACCATGTGGACAGTTTCTTGTCTTCCGAATCCAGCGCCCGATCGTCCTCTTTTTCTCGTATTTCTCACGGCACTCCTGATGGTTCCCAGTCAGGACCGTAGATCACTCGAGAGAGGTCTGTTCGGAACTAGTGAAGTTCGGATGATCGGCTGCCAGACGAGGGTCTATTGGGCAAGAGCTCTCCCGATCGTTGCAGTCGTTCACTCTGTCGTCGGGACCTCTCCCACTGGATCCACGAGTCGCTGATGGGCCCCACGCTTGGGACGCCAATTGTAAAAAGTTCAATCGGGTCGGGGACAATCGATATTTGCCCGGCGGTATTGCCTCTGTGACCCTCTAGTTATTTAAATCAATGAAGAGGCAGGCGCTGGAGACTGGAAAGCAGGAAACAAGGTTTTTTATTCTCTCCGGAGGAGAACACAACGAAACGGACAGAAGGTATCGTTCTGAGGTGCTCTCTCTGTATTCCTGAGGCCTGGCCTCTTATACACACATTTATGACTTTATTGTAGATTACACATACATGTTAAAGCTTTGATGTACGGAAAAGACATTCTCGGAACTCCCCTTTGGGCCCGTTCCCACACACATTTACAGTTGAAGTCCCCACCCTAGTCACAACAGGTGATGAGCATCGCGCAGCTGGATAATCCGCCGATTCACGGAATGTGGGGGGTTTGATCGGGTCTCATGGGGTGGGGGCTTTGATCAACCCGGGGATTCTTTGATGGGGGAAGCTTTCTATTGTACGGGGAGGGGCAAGGGATGGTATCGGCAGAGCTGGGTGTCAGCCTGGGAACGGGGAAGACAAAACGGGCACACGGGGAAAAAGGGGGTTTGCATCTAAGGGCCGGAGATCATGAAAGGGAAGCAGGGAGGTGTCGCGCTGGGAACAGGATGAAGGCCTGGGGCAGTGCAGCGCCGAAGAGGGGTTTATGACTCAAGGCAGGTGCAAGCAGGGGGTGGTCAGCGTGCAGGCTTAGCGAAGGCAAAGGGCTATGTCAGGGGCCAGCGGCATGCAAAAGGGTTCGTTCTGATCGGGGCATCTTAAAATGGCGGGCGCGCACGACGAAAGTGTGGCATCAGGGGAAGAGGCAAGATGGCGCAGATAATGTTCACCAAAACGTACTAATTTTCAACACTTCACCTTGCTTGGATTATTGATTTCTCCAAGAACTCATTTATTATGCATGAACATCTATTCCCTAGGGGTTCATTCATGACGTTCCTATGCCCGGCTTTTACGTCAATACTGGCATTCCTAAAACACCTTCAAGGTATAAATATACCTTCACTGGCCCTGGCAAAATACGGTGCACGGTACGGTACAGCTGCATACTTGCACGACACGGTTCGCCACTGCAAGTTCGGAAGGAGATCGAGTCCCCGCCTGATGCACTGACCAGATGCTGTCATCCTCCTTGCTGAGAATCCAGCTCCAGTGTTTCTGACTCCCCTTGCAGGGTGCTAGAGATCGAGACCCGGAAAGAGATTCCAACCTCTCTCATTCTAAGGTATGGAGCAGACTAGAACCTAGAGGGACTTTTGGCAGATCTTGGCAACACCAATCTAAACTATAGCCTAACTAAACCATAGCAAAACGGCACCTACTTCATACCTCATACTACACTCACATTAGGTACACTGGGGTAGAACTAGCTAGAAGCACCAGTTGAGTATTTATATTTTAGCCTGTGTTATTTATGTATGTCACAAAACACACAAAGCTGAGGGCAGGGGCTATTCAGAACCGCACACAGCAAATGAATAGTGTCCTAAAGTAACAGGTGGTGCGCGAAATCAGGGTGTACTCCCCCTATACTCCCCACAACGTTGGAATAAACCCCACAACAAATTGCAATGCAAAAGGTTTCAGAACTCTTAAAAACAATATTAATTATTCATATCACAATCCACAAGTTAGTAGCACATAAAGAAGAATTGTCCAAATCTGTGGTTTATATTTCCAGATGCAGTGTTCTCTTTATTTTTCATAAATAAGTTCTCTCTCCACAATTCCATAGATCATAGGCAACGAGTTTTGTACATTGGCACAGAAGTGAGGCAGGGGAGGGTTCATTCAGTGACAGACCCAAGTGCATCTCCTCAGCCCACCAGGCTCTTGTATCTAATTCCTTTCCAATTCATGAATATGGAAACAAAATTAAGGATGAGGGAATTAGTAAAAGGAGAAATAGAGGGACACGGGAGGGCTAGCAGCATACCACCCTAAAGAGACCAACACTACAAGTCTTCTTCAAAAAACAAGCAAGTGCCAATGCAAGAGTTTCAGTAAAGTGAGAAATCAAATTTATTTCCAACACTAACAATTTAAGATGGTGAAAGGAAGTGTGTGGAATAAAAGTTCTAAACTCACCAGTAAAATGCTGTAAGATTTCAAGTGCCATAAAAGATTAGCAACATGAAATATTTGCACTCTAAGGAACACATTTGAATACAAAGATAATAAGCTGATTAAGAATTAACTACATGCACTTCAATATCCCTCATCAACTGATAACTTAATTTCAAATAAATTAACTTAATGTAGACGATAAAGAAAGATGACACCCTGGTGGATCCTTGGTGGGGAAAAGACTTGGGGCCAGATGTACGACCCTTCCAATTAGTGAGTCACAAATTGCGTTGTTTTGCAACTTGCAATTTGCGACTTGCAAATTGGAATTTAAAACAGAGTCTCAGACACTGTTTGCGATTCCTAATGGGGTTGCAAATTTCCTGCCTCATTATTACTCATGAGGCAGGTACAATTTGCGCCCCCATTGGGAATGGCTAGCAGTCCTAGGGATGGTGGCCTGCTGGTGTCAGCAGACCACCATGTCTGTGACTGCTTTTTCAATAAAGCAGTTTTTAAATAAAATGCAGCCTGTTTTCCTTAAAGGAAAATGGGATGCATTTAAAAAGGAATAATGAAACATTACTGTTTAATTTTTAAGAGTAGGCAGTTGCCCCACGAACCACTGCCTGCTCTTAAAAAATATTTTCAGTGCCAGGTACAAACGGGAAGAGGTCCCCTGGGGACCCCTTCCCGTTTGCGAGTGGCTTACCACCGAATCAAAATGGTGGTAAACTGCAGGTGTTTTGCGGCTGCAGAACAATCTTACATTGAAATGCGAGTCTCTATTGGGAAGGGACAGCCTATTTTGAGAGTCAGTATTAGGTTACCGCGTCGCAAAATAGGGTTTGTAAATAGTGCAGACCTATTGTACGGTCGCAAACAGGCCAATTTCCTGTTTGCGACCTCAAATATCGGTCATACATCTGGGCCTATGTATCCTATATACGAACACACCCAACACATGACAGAAACCATACATCATGTACATTCTGGATAAACTAAAATATTGGGCACCACAGGAGTGTCTATGTGTTGGAGAATTTAATTTAGTTCTAGAGTCATCTCTAGATACGACATCTGTAGGCTAGGTACCCACAGGGGGCAATGTGTAGGAAACTGATAACCGAGATCCAAGAGCATGGCGTTCCCAACATATTGAAGGACTTACAGCTTAAACAAATGGCATACTTGTTTTTATAAAAGGTTATGTTAGTAAAATCCTGCTTGCCACCCACCAGTCTTATTTCTTGGGACTAGTAAATCATCATTGATCCATTTCAGTGTGCCTCTTTCAGCTCCAAGGTCATAGTATAATTTGTTTATCCCCAGAAAAAAATGTGAATGGCCCAAAATGATACAATAAATATTGAATCCACATCCGTGAATCTGTTGAATTGACCACTATAAGTCAAGTAATGTTTTTTCTTTTTAATTTTATTTTCTTCATTAAGACTTTCACAAATGGGCTCTTCACCAATGCTCCAATGCATGTTTGGCTAAATAAGCTCTTTTTAGAGGTTAAACTATGCATATCATTTTATAAAACAAGGTGGGATAGTCCAGCTAACATTTTCATATTTAATGTATATGTTAGCATAAACTGAATATATAAGCCTTGCACGAGACATCCATTTAGATTCTCTCAATTTTTACACCTCTTCATATGTTATTTCAGGGAGGTCAGTTTGGGCCCCTATATCGAGTGTCCTATTGCTGATGTACTTAATATAGACATCCGGTTTAACTACAGGGAGAGACTGATTCCTCCTTCAACTCACCAATGAAAGGGTGGGTATTTGCTTTTGGTTTTACATCAGGTGTATAAACTTCGTTCGAAAACCTTTATTTCGGTCTCTAGGACCATACAAGTATGCACAGGACAATACAATAATAATAAATGTAAACAGTTCACACATTTAAGAACATCAGCTCTGAAATTTTACCAATGGGCAAGGGTGGAAGTGGGGACTACATAAAGAGGAAGGGCATGTGAGGAGAACAATCAATTCAATTATATGATATAGACAACAGACAGGAGATATTTGAATACATAATTAAAAATAGACAATTTACTATAAAATCACATTCACATAAATACTTTTGTATAAAAGCCCAATTTAAAAAATTGTATCTCTATTAGACTAATCTCATGCTGGTCAGTTTAAATTATTAGTATATGCCGAGTTGTACTTTACCATTGTTTTCCCTTATCAATAAAGCCCCTTCTCCTTCGCCACATAGTATTTAGATACAGCGAACACAATAGGTTTGGAGGTATCATATTTTAAAACTCGAAATGCCTCCCTACAGTGCTCAAACCCCGGATATCGGCAGAGTTGTACTAGCCAGTATCGCCTTGCTTCCTGATAGCCTGGGCAAAAGAAGAGAACGTGCAATTCTGTTTCCTCTTGACACATGCATGCAGGGCACCCAAGTGCAGATTGCCCAACCCATTTGTTGGTAAAAGCACGCACAGGTAAGGTACTATGTCTGAACTGCACATACAGTTTCCTTGCAGCATGTGGTAGAATGTCATCCATGAAGGTTTCGAGTTTATAGTTATCCTTTACAGTAAGGAACTGAATTGTAAGGGTGCCTAATTTTGTATTTGAGTAGATGGCCTGGAGCTTTTTGGTTCGATAGATCCTTGGTATTGTGGCTCGAGGAACCGTGGGGCTAATCTCTCCTGATCTACTCCACAAGGCTGGTTTCCCTATCTTTTCACATTCATGCTTCACATGTGGAAACCAGGGAACCTTTTTCAGCAGCCCAGGATAGGATAGGAGCTCGCTGGTTTCTGCCTGAAATGTTGCTAATTCGGAGGTTGCCCACAGTCTTCGCCAAAATGTAGGGTGACCTCATCTTGGATTGGGGAGATACCGAGGTCTAATAGCATGGGAATTAGTGGGGTACTAACTGGAAGGCCCACAATTTGTCTGAGGAAGCTGTTCTCCACTGCAGTTAAAGAAGCGGACGAACAGTGTCCCCAGAGTTCAGCCCTGTACAGAGTGGCTCCCCTCGCTTGCGCCCTATACATCTCAATCCCTGGGCCAATAGGTCTAATTGGGGATTTCCTTGTCATTTTCGCTATGCTCCCCGCAATCTGGGCTAACTTGAGCTTAGCTTTAGCTATCTGGGCGACCCACTGCATGTGTATGAACCATGATTGAGAGTTGAGGCAGAATGCAAGTGAGTTCTGTGAATCAAGGAGTATGGAGAACGCCGTTTTAAGAACAAAGAATGTAATGTGGAAACCCAAGGTCTTTTTTAGACATCAATAAACCCGAAGTTATTGTTATTGTATATGAGATGCTATGTTAAATGTCAATGTAATTGGACATTATGTCATGTAATGAATATTTGTGGATGAAAAGATCAGTTTGTAATATCAATTTGTCTTTTCTACATTGTTATTTTTTAAAGTCAATCGTTTTTATTATGCGGGAAGGAATACGGTACACAGCCCAGCTGCCTACATCAACTTGCCGGCAGGGCGTAAACACGGTGTATCAACACAGCGTCTTGGCCTACAACCCGGAGGTCGGCCCCGCGAAATGCTATAATCCTACGGTAATCACACCGCCTGTGCAGTGGCCACCGCCTTTTCAGAAACTGAACAAATGAAACAACAAACCCCCCTCCCACCCACTCCACCTACCCACACACACACACACACACCCACACACACACACACACACACACACACAAACCGGTTCCCCTCCCCAACCCATCCCTCTCTGTCTCAGCTTAAACTGTAGAATTACTACAAAAGTCTATCAAAGCTCTAAGGGAAGGTTCAAACCACTGGGTTAGCTCTATCCGATTCTAAGGTGCTGATATTTTGGGCAAGTTACTTCTCGCAGGTCTTTGGACAGAAGATGCAGGAACGGGCCCACAATTTAGCCTTTCCCATCTGTTCCCATCAAGAGCCTTTCCATTGCCAAAATATGCCATAGCCTCTGAAACCAGTCTCGGGGATCAGGTACCGTCTGGGAGCCCCAGTTTGCCAGCAACACCTGCCTCTCAGCCAACAGCGCCAGCGCGATCTGTCTACCCTTCAGCGAGCACAGAGGGAAAAACTTGGAATGGGGAAGCCCCAACAAAGTATGCTCCGGCAATCGGGGGAATGTAATCTGAAACGCCTCATCTAGCTCGTCCAAAATCGTGGGCCAGTACCTCCCCAGCTTGGACAGTGCCATAACAAGTGTACCAATGTCCCTGTTAGCCCACACCCCCTCCAGCAGAGACCTGATTAGTGATGTTGCAAGCTCGGACACGCTCTGGGGTGTAATACCAATAGGCCACCACTTTATACGCTGATTCGGCCCCTGCAGTATTGGAGGCCGTGTCCTGCGCGTGGTAAAACACATGTTTCCACTCTTTTTTTGAGAGCGGGCGTCCCAGCTCCATGTCCCATTGGACCTGCGAAGGGTTGCGTTGTCTCTTGGGGTGACTCAGAATCATAGCATACAACTCCGAGATGAGCCGCCGGTCGTCTTTCTTACAGACAAGCCACTTTTCAAACTTCGTCAGCGGTGGAGACATATCAGCTACGTTAGTGGGTTGGGTAACCCAGTGTGCCACCTGCATGTAAGAAAAGGCATCTGTCGGCGGCAACCGGAAAAACTCCGATCGCAGCCGGGGAAACAGAATCAATCCGTCCAGATCGAAGAGGGAGCCCACCCTCTTACAGCCTTCCTCTCACCAGCGATAGAAGACCAGGGACGCGCGACCCGGAGGGAAGTCCGGATTGTCGACAATAGGTGTCATCGGTGAGGGGGATGTAGTCCATCCCTTTCGGTACATCAGCTGGTCCCATGCCTTAAGGGTCGGGGCCGTCACCGGGGACGAGTAGAGAGCCCATGCTCTATGCTTGCGAGGCAGCCAAAGCTCCCGCCAAATGTTGCAGCCCGCCACCGTCTGGTCCATGAAGTTCCAGTGTTAACTGGACATGGGTCTGTTCCATTCCACTATGTATCGCAGGGTGGACGCCTGGAAGTAGGCCGACAGCAGGGGAAAACCCAATCCCCCAGCCGCCCTCGGAGTAACCGCCACGGACAGTGCCTGTCGCGGCCGTCCCACAGGAATCTGTTAAGGAGCCCCTGCAGTTTCCAGAGAGTGCCTGGCGGCGGGGTCAGTGGCATCATCTGAAACAAATACAGTATGCGGGGGAGAACAGTCATCTTCAGGGCTGCCAATCTCCCAAACCAGACTCAACCAACATCTTGTAGTTCAGGGACACAGTTTTAGAAATTGACGATGCTAGGCGAATACCCAAATACTGAATATAGGAGTGCGCCCATTGGAATTCAAAGTCCTGCTTCAGATCCAGGGTGTCCTCTGCAGGTATAGACAGGTTAAGGACATGCGATTTGGTGCAATTGACCTTGAAACCTGCCACTTTCTGGAACTCCACCAATTCGTTCGAAAGATTCCGCAAGGAAGAGTGGGGGTGGGTAAGTGAGAGGATGGCATCGTCCGCATACAGACTAATCTTGTGCGCGTCCGCCCCAAACTTGATCCCGGAGATGTTCTAATTGGACCAGGCCCGCTGGGCGAAGGGCTCCATATAGAGCGCAAAGATTAACGGGGAAAGTGTGGTTCTGAAAAATCTGGACTTGTGTAATAAACTTTGTCGTAGTATGACGATTTTGTTATCAAAAGACCGAGAATGGCTAGCACAATATGTACAAGCATTTTCGTCATATTCGAGTGACGATTTCACCTCGAAATCGTAATTCGCGTCCTGAACCCTCGGCTTCCATTTTGCATACGGCAGCCATTTTGTGAGTTGCCCTCACATAGGCCAATGATTAAAGCCAAACATGATTCCAAAGGACACGTCCACCTTGGTTGACTTCTCTGTGACCTGGGCAAGCAGGAACCATCGCCCCAGGCCGAACCTGCCCGGCCAGTTCCTTTCCCAGTGGCTGAGCGAGATAGCATCAAGGCACAGCCTACCATAAAACCTTTTCATCGCACACACACCCTGCCTAATCTTGCTCACACCTGTCCCTGTTTCTTTCGCTACGACTTGCTTTACGAGGAGGAGGTGCCCGTTTTTATTGGGGGTCCACCGATATCTGATGAAAATGTTGGGCCTTGCCGGGTAATTTGTTGTGGGCTGGACGAACTGAAATGTGGGCTTGTCATCATGACTGCTTTTTCTTTGTAGTGAAAATATGTGAATGGTCAACTGTAAACCTAAGAATGTTTGCCTAAAGCATAATATTTTGTATAAAAAGAGAAGACTGGCTTTGTAAGATTGAGCAGTCTCCTGAGAATATACACCGTGTTGTACTTCTAGGATATCTGTTACTTGGTTGCAGCCAATAAATTCGATCTTTGACTTCACCTAGAAGACTCTTAGTTTCTGTGTCTGAATCAGGAAAGTACCTGAGGTCTTAGGGTGTACCCTGACACCGCTGGGTTACCGGTTCGGTACCGGTTCTGAAAAACCTAGTACCTCAACAGGGGACATCCCTGTCTCGTTCCTCTTGCGATAGGGAAAAGAGCAGACCTGCAGCCATTGACCCGCACCGCCGCTTTAGGGGCTGCGTAAAGACACCGAATCCATTGTATGTAGTTATTCCCCAGTCCGAACACCCGTAACACGGCAAACAAGTAGTCCCAGTCTACGCGGTCAAAGGCCTTCTCCGCATCTATGGAGAGCAGGAGAGCCTGCGACCGAGAACGATGGACCAAGTCTATGAGGTGGAGCAATCTTTTGGTGTTGTCTCCTCCTTGCCGCGTAGGAATGAATCCCGCTTGATCGGGATCAATGAGTCCGTCCATCAAGGGGCTAAGTAAAGTCTGGCCGCGAGCACCCCCGCAAACAACTTGGCATCGATGTTGAGGAGCGAGATCAGTCTATATGATCCGCACTCCTTGGGATCTTTCCCGGGCTTGAGAATGACAGTGATGGCCGCCTCCGACATGGAAGGCGCCACAACCCCGGTGTCCAAAAAAGAATTAAAAATGCGAGTCAGGAAGGAGGAGCCAAGATGGCGATCGAGATGGCTGCGTAACCGCTCGGCTCCGTGAGCCTCCTCACCCCGCACATACATCCTGGCACTTATCCTGAGCAGCAACGGCATTTACATGTAGGCGAAGAATTTCTTTTACTTACCGCTTGCTCCTGAGGCTTCTGCTTGCTGCGGACCCGTTGGAGTGTCCCCGACTGTTTTGAGGCCTTCACGGAGCTTGGACCGGGGTCTCGAGTGTGGAGAGTGGCCGGCCGCGACTGCAACAACAGCGGCCTCTGGTGATGGTGAGGTCTCGGCCGGCGGGAACTAAAGACCGATTGCCGATGGCGATTGTGCCGACCCAGCCCAATTGGCGGAGAACCATGTGGGGAGTGTGATGCCGCTGGGTCAAGGGCGATCCATGATTCTTAGCCCCCCATTCTGGTGTTGAATCCGGGCCCATTACCGACTTTCCCCGGAGACGGCAAGCTGCCCCCAGGGTGCGGCGGAGTTTTTAGCCTTTTGGTGACTCTTCGCTGAGAAACCTGCTTTGGCTTGTGAGATTCCCGCTGTGAACCCTGTTCCTCCCTGGTGTGAGACCCGTTCCCGCGGTGAGGTGGAGAGAGACGAGGCCGGAGCAGCTAAGATGGCGGAGAGCGCCCTCGTACGCATACCTCACCCGGGCAGAGAGGCTGATAAGCGAGAGAGTCCTGGGGCCTGGCGACACGAGAGAGAGCCCACGCCTGGAAATGTTTTGGCTGCGTTAACAACTCTGCATAAGACCCTGATCCGGGATGCCCGGGATCTGGGTAGGAGGATGGCCGCCATTGTTGTCCCACCGCTCCACATGGGTGGGGATGAATCACGAGGAAGCACCGATGTGCCCGCCTTTGCGTCAGTGCTGAACGTTCCAGCTGCGCCTACGTTTGTGGAGCCGCCGATAGCCCCGTCCGTGACATCGCTTTGGATTGCTCTGTTGTGTTTGGGAGTGTCTCATTGGGGCCCTTATCTATATGGCGGCCGAAGAATCAACATCGATCTATAGTTTGGGCTGCCCCGGCGGCGTTTCAACAAGTGTCGGATGGTGTATCCTACTCCTCCTGGCTGATGAGACTGTGTTCTGCCTGGGGGATGTTTTCGGTATCTGTATTGCCACATACGGAGTTCCGCCATGCGTACTGGACTGGGATTGGGGGGCTGCAGTCCCATGGAGTATTGGCACTTCCCGTGTCGCCCGGTTCAGTTGGACCCACCACACTGTACTGTCTGCCGCTTGATGACTGGCCGTATGTGGGTACTATTGACAGAGAAGGCCTGGGAGGATAACGTATAGGATCTGATGGATCACATTGTCGGCTGACGGTGTTTTGGAGAGACACTCCACGGGGATGCTACTGTTTGACTTTATGATTCTTGCTTACTGTGGCTCTTCTGACTATGCTTCTGATGTATATTGTGTGCGATAGGGGAGGGGGGGGCCGGGTGGTCTGATTGATGGCCCTTCTTCATATTTTTCCTTTCCTTTTTCTTCCTTTATTCTATATTTTGGGTTTTTCTTTAGGGCGATAGGCACGCTGCTGGGGGGGGGGGGGGGGGTAGGCCGTAGCCTTCTGCAGGGGTGCAGGGTGGGGGGTAGGGGGAAGAGGGTTGTTTATTTGTCCTTCCTTTGTCTCTATGGCCCTTTGCTTTTTCTTTTACTGGGTGTCGTCGTCTTCATGTTTCCTACACTCTGTTTTGTTCTTACGGGCTGGGGTGCTGTTTCGACATGACGTATATGTGTTGTTTACATTTATCCTGATTTGTATGCCTTGCCCCTGTGTCCTCCAGTGTATTCGCCCTTATTGCGAATTTCTGTTTCCTGTTGTTGTTGTAGGATCCTGTGTTACTGTCTGGCACTTCTTCTGATATTTTTTTTGTTTCATTTCTCTTTAATGTAAAATTAACCTTCTTCAATCCTGCTTATTGCGCTGTACGCTTCACTACGAGTCGTATCCTGTATATTTACCTGACCCCAGCTTTTGGGCCGCCGTTTCTTTTTCTATTGCTTTGCTGCCCTCACGACATGTTTAGCGGCGGGCCGGGTTGGTTGTAGGCCCATGCTTGTATTCATGTGACGTGATAAATAAAGGTTTTAAAAAAAAAAAAATGCGAGTCAGGAGTGGGGCCAACTCCCTGCAGAAAGTTTTATAAAAAATTGCAGAGAAGCCACCTGGCCCCGGTGATTTGGCTACTTTCAGCTTTGAAATAGCCGAGATGACTTCTTCGATGCGAATAGGCATGTCAAGGGCCTTCGAGGAGCTCTGTAGGAGGGGTGTAACATTACAGGACTCCAGATACTCTGTTATCCCGATGGAAGGTGTGCCCTCTTTGTGGTACAGGGTCTGATAGAACTGCCGAAAGGTGTCAACAATGGCGGAGTCTGTGGTATGTTCAGTCGCACCCCGAACTGCCTGTATAGTGTTCAGTTTGGAACGCGCCCGTAGTCTGTGGGCCAACATCCGTCCTGCCTTGTCTCCACAGAGATAGAACTTGTGTCGCAGACGCAGGAGGGCATGCATAGCTCTATCCGTATCTAAGTGTTTCAGCATGCGCCTCTTCGACTCCAGTTCCCGCCAAATCCTTGGCGCCCCGGTCCGCTTATGGACCGCCTCGAGGCCACTAATGTCCCCTTCTAACTCCGCTCTTTTCTCTTTACGCAAGCGGGAGTACGTCGCAGCCATGGCAATAAATTCGCCTCACGTCACTAATTTTAGGGCCTCCCAGACTGCTACCAGGGGTGTGCCCTCCACCTCGTTCTTGGCCAGGTAATGGACTATTGTCTCTCTGATCTTCGTGATTACCGACTCGGAGTGGAGCAAGGAGTCTCTAAGGCGCCATCCCTCCGACTGCGGCCGGACCCCAGTAGAAGTGAAGGCTACTGAGATAAGTGCATGGTCCAACAAGGAACGCGGCATAATGTCTGACCCTGACAAGTGAGGCAAGATGGAGGTCATGGCCAGAAAGTGGTCTAAGCGCGCATAGGTCTTGTGGGCCGCCGAATAGTAGGTATAATCGCGCTGCTGCAGATGGTGAACGCGCCACACGTCATGCAATCCTCCCTCCACCAGCCACTGTTTCCCTCCCTGCGATAAGCCCCCGTCTGGTACACCCGCTGTCCTGACCTGTCAGTCTCTGCCTCCATCACAATGTTTAAATCACCTCCCACCAGTATCTGGGCATCTGGGGTAGCTAAAACCTGCGCAAGCGCTGACTGCAGGAAGGACACTTGGTTAGTATTCGGCACATAAATGGACCCTACAGTGAACTGCGTGTCCCCCCATTGCACTCTCATCGCTATGAGTCTTCCTTTAATATCTACAGCATGGGGGACAATTTTGCACTGCGCACACGCGCTAAAAAGAATCGCCACCCCATTCTTCTTAGTAGGGCCGAAGACCAAAGCTGTAGCGGGAAGCGCTTATCTGTCATGCGCCGTGTATCTTTGGAAAGTAGATGGGTCACCTGCAGCAGGCAAATAGCCCCCTCCAAACTCTCTAGCAGGGATAAAATGGCCGCCCGCTTTATCGGGCTGTTGAGGCCATGGACATTCAGGCTTATTATTTTCAGTTCCCTACTCTGCATTCGGATAGGTAGAGTAGACCCGCTGTTCACCTTCCGGCGCTGTGACTCCTAAAGGGCCTCCCTTCCCTAATCCCCCCGGACCCCTTCCCATACCTCTCCCCCAGCTGACGCGGAGACCCCCCAGCACACACACACAAACCCCATCCAGACCAACTTCAACAATGAAAAAAAGGAGAAGCAAACGACAGTTCGTCAGACAGGCCCCAAGAGCTGGGGGACATGGCACCAACAGTCCATATAACCAGTTCCTGATGCAGGACTCTACTCCCTTCGAGGACATAAAAAGATCAACAGCAGCTTCCAGTAGACGACCTCCTCCAGCGCCATCCACTAGCCCAGTCAGTGCCAGTCGTAGGTGTCTCTTCTCAGGAGCCCCCCGCCGCATCTACCACCAGTGCCACCGACGCGACCGCTGCTCCTCTCTCAAGCCGGCTCGCGGACAAATCGGGTTTTGCAGTAGGTGCCGGTTTGCCAACCCGTTGCCATTCTGTCGATCGCCTGCGTCTTCTGGTGGGAGACCCCACATCACCTGGTGAGAAGGTGGACAGCTCCAGGCCCAAAAGGTTGAGGGCAGACGTCAGAGAGCGAACCTGGATCAGCTTTCCGTTAAGCTTGAAGATTAGCCTGAACGGGTACCCAAACGAGTAGGGGATGTCTTGCTCCCTCAGATAAGTAGTGACAGGTTTGAACTCTCATCGTTTGATCAATGTGGATGCCGCCAGGTCCTGGAAGAGCAGCGGGCGGTGCTCCAAAAATTGGAGGGAGCTGAGGTCTCTAGCCTTTCGCTGAATCCGCTCCTGAGCTGAAAATCGTGAACGCACACCAAGATGTCAGGAGGGGGGGCTTTGGGCCCCCTCAGTAGGCCCACCCGGTGAACTCTGTCCAACTGAATGTCCTGTAGGTCCTCCTCATCCAGAATCTGTCGGATAAGGGCTCCTACATATTCACGAAGGTCAGACCCCTCACCTTTCCAAGGCACCACCCGAATCCGAATGTTATTTCTGCGTGATTTGTTCTCTAAGTCTGGAGGTCTAAATTCCGTTCCATCAGCCTAATTACATCCTGCAAGAGTCGATGTATGTCGCCCGCGTTTCCAAGTCATGCTCCTCAAGCGTCACCACTCTCTCCCCTATCACATCTACATCACGCCTCACTTCCCTCAGGTCAGAGGCCAACTGAGAGCGCAGCTCCGAAATGTCTTCCTTTATGGCCGAAAACAACTCCACCATGAAGGCCTTGGTGGCTGGTGCGTCGCCATCCTCAGGCCGTGGTGACTTGTCAACAGATTTCGGGACTGATTGACCCCCCAGCGACACAGGTGTGTGTCTCAGGGTTTTATCCTTCCTATTCCTGCTTGTCGCCATCTTGCAGCAGCCGCAGTCGACGTTAATCCAGTCAGGTCTATGCGGGCACAAATCTCGCTCCTGATATGCGACCCTGCTCAGCTTCCCACTGTCGCACCACACTGCTTGGCCCCCAGCGAGCTATACCAAAGGGGTCTTATAGGTTGAAGCGGAGTAGCGTGCCATGTGCGCGAGGGTACCTGTGCCTGTCGTGGGCCCCACAACCTAGACCAAGTAGTCCTTTCAGGGCAGCAACTACCGGGGACAACAGCACTGGAATGAGCGCCCTAATGAAGGCCAGCGAGGCCGGGCCCGATGACCAAGGGCAAGGCTTCCTCTATTGCGGGGCCCGGAGATCACTGCCGCCAAATGGGCCGCCCCAGAGCCCGCCAGCGCTGCCGGACCACCACCCGTGACCCGATCCAAGGCCCCCTGCCAAAATGCGGGCCGAATGGAGCAATGCAGCAGTATGCACCAGGGGCAGGGCTTTACCCGACGCGGGGTCCTGAGACCACTACTCTTGAGGGGGCCGCTCCACCGCCCACCAGCGCTACCAGGCAACCACCCTTATCTCTGACTCCGTCCCTCCTCCGAGAGGAGCAGTTCAGCAATGGAGAGGTCAATAGGGGGGAAGGCAGGAAAGCGCACCCCGGTCTCAAGCAGAGAGGCTTAGCTTCAGCGTTTCAGACCCAGCCTCAGTTCCTGGAGACTCCTGCTCCCGCTGCTAGGCCGCACCTGCACCGTCCACCGGAGCACAGACCGAACCGCCGGGTCTCCCTTGGGGCCGCTCCCGCTCTCCTCACCTCAGTCCTGCGCCTCCGCTGCCTCTACCTGCTCTGCGGCACCGCGTGGGAGCACTCACCCGCAATGCGGGGATCTCTACCACCGTGGCCGCAATGGGTCGACGGGTGCCGCTCTCACCGCTTCAGGCCCAGGCCCCGCTTCTCCACCTCCCTGTATCGCGCTGGGTGCAGGGCTCGTCACTGGGCAGAGGACTCTCGGGGTAGAACCGCTGCTGAAGCTGGCCGCTTCTGGTTCCGCCGTCCGCCTCCGCTCTCTGCCGCCAGAGATGGGCCCGTAGCTCTCCAGGCTGCCTCGTGTCTCCCCTGGCTCCGCTTCGAGAAGGCAGCACCAAGCTGTAGCGCTCTCACACCACCGCGCTCACCCAAAAGCCACTCAGCTGCACAGAAAATGGCAGGGAGCACCCCACTTGCCCCCACTTGCTCGGATGGGCACTTTTAGGGGAGATATAACAAGGCTAAAGATAATCAGGCGCCGGAGGGACCGGGACGCACGTCCTACTCCGCCGCCATCTTGGCCACGCCCCCAACGTTGTTATTTTTTAGATCAATCTTGGAGAGATTTGTAAAAACTATTTGCTAGCCTGAAGAAGGTGGGGAATGATCAGAAACCACCGAAACGTGTCACTTCTGTGTCTAAGAAAATATTGAAAAAAACACCTGGTCTGAATATAGGTGGTTCAGTTAGAAAACTGGAAATAACATCTGGTGGGGACAAAAGAAAAGATTACCTATGTATACACTGAATGTGATGTAAGAGCATCCACACTGCATTGCATTGTTTTATAGTGTTTACAGTGGGAAATTTCATGTTTTTAAAGTGTGTTATTTGTGAGTTCTGTTATATGTTTAACAATTACTCACTCCCTATATTGTAACAATCTTGTGTATGTTTGGTTCTGTATATCACTTGCATATGAAAAAAATAAGGCACCCTTGCTTGAGCTATGATTTCAAATTAATGATCAACACTATCAGGGACCTATTAGTGGGTATTTACACAGTTACAACGTCTACACGTTTAAAGGACTGTACTTCAATGTTTTCCTATAAAAACATGCCACTTTAATAAGCTGATTTAACGCTTTTGGTTTCTAGTCTTGAACATTTTTCAATCCAGATTCCCTTCTTAGTAGCAGATCCTGATGGTCTACTCCTTTTGTTCTCTGTACAGTCTCTGTAGTTTGAAACCTCGGTTGACTAATGTTAAGCCCTCCCTCCATGCAATGTTTAGCCACTGAAGATTTTCATTGTGGTTACATATTTTGTTCTTGTGTTCATTCTATTTTACTTTGATTTTTCTTTCTGTTTCCCAAAATGCATTTTAGAACAGGAATATTTCAATAAATTAACACAATTGGATTTGTCACAGGCATTAATGCCTTTACTTTTGAAGATCTTGTCTGGTAAAGGGTGTCTCCTATCTTTGTCCGGTATAGCAGCATTGCAAGGACCCAAATCATACATACATCAGAGGCAAATTGAGACTCTTTTTTTGCATACCAATTATTTGAGGTTGTGAATTTGGGTATATGCAATATGCGTTTTGCCATCAGAAATGAGGTTGAAATCTTTCTCGGCCATAGTTCATTACCACTTTTTATTTGATTACTTACCATGGAATACTTAGACACAAATACCATTCTTTTAACCCTTTCATTGAACTTTCCTGTAATAGTTATCTGGGTAGTCAATTAACTTTACCTAAGGCTACACTGACAACATGTTCAGGATATTCCTGTTTCAAAATCCTGTATGGTGTAAATAAATATTATGATTAGTAGTCTTGGAATGTAGAGCCATAGACAATGCATTCCCATAGCCATATTTTAACATCCAGAAATATTTTTCTTGAGGACTTATATGACTTCTGAACTTACCTTTGTAATTCTGTACCTCTAGGCCATCACTACGTACTATTGATGATTGCAATTCCAGGGCATTCAATGTACACAGCAGGACACAGTTTTGAGTTGGTAGGGATTTCTACTTTGGACAAAACATTTTAAAATATGGTGTTTCCTTAATGTAGGAAGGTACTCCCTTGATTATCATCAGTAAAAGATAATCAAGATATTTTCCCACATTCTCATGGACAGAGCCAAAACTTGTGGCTATATGTTTAAATGGTTGATCCACTAGATTCTTAAGTATTTTTGGAATCAAATAAATCTGAGTACTATGAAGAAAATCTAAGAAGGAGATACTTTTTAGTGCAGGAGTCAATCCACCACTTGTCCATCACAGCATTCAATATTTGTTCCAGCAATTGGTTTCACTAATTCTACAGAAGTATCTACATCAATGATGCATTCACTTAATTTACCCTGGTGATATGTGATATTGATAAGTACTTTTCCCTTCTGTGCCACTCAGAGAGGATGTTATTTAGATTGAACCGTTTACATATGATTTGCTTCTCCTCATATGACATGTTTATGACATACTCTTGTTTGTACTTTATCGTGTTTATTTCCATGTAACTTATGTTTCAAATAGTTCCACAGATTTAATAGTGATGTCTTTAATGTATGTTGCCAAACCCCTGGAGAGGTATGTGCACTCGAGAGATTGATAACATACAAATTGTGAAACAAGTTTTGGTCTGATATTGAGCAATATTATTGAAATAATAAGAAAGTATGTTGTTAATTGACTCATGTTATGATTCAAATACAGACTGATAGTTGGACAATGTGTTTGGAGGTACATAATTTGTTCTAATTTTTCTCCCATGTTCATAGATCACAATCAAGGATCAACCTAATGTGGGGCATGCAGGACCTCCTAGTTAATACGAAATACAAAGACAGAGGCACAATAGCCCTTTCAGATCATGCAATGATCAAATGTGTTATGGAAATGGGAATTGTACCCAATAAAATGGTCACTGGACATTCAATATATACCACCTCAAGGATAAAGGGTTTACCAAAGACCTAAAGGAACCAATCAAAGAGTACTTTATGATCAACAGTCCACAGGTGACATCATGCAAGGCATCCTCTGGGATGCACTCAAATCAACTCTCTTGGCTTACTGTATAGCCAACAGGGTGGAACAACGGCTGAGGAATCTTACAAAAAAAGAAGTTAGAAAGAGAATGGAAACAGAAAGAAGCAACGTACAGTGAAACAGGCTCCCTTGGAACCCTAAGAAAAGTGACAGTATTCAGATGGCAAATCAGTTTACTAGCTACTGAAAAGTGTGGTGAGGTAGAATACTCCTTTGTTTAAAAACAAAGTTCTGTAAGATGAAAATAATGCAGACACACAACTAGAAATGCTGTTTAAAATAGTAAGATCATCCAATAGGAGCCCAAATTTGAAAGACCAAACAGGTAATCTCCAGCATGAGAAAAGATAACTTTTTGGAAAGTTCTAGCAAACACTTTACACAGAGGATGCCATACATCTATTGGAATTAAATTAATAAAGTTCCTCTCCACTTGCCCACACAATCAGCGGCCAGCAGAGAAACCATCGAAGGTCCTATCTCTTGACGAGAGGTAGAAGAGGCCATCAGAGCATGACATTCCAACTGGGTTCTCGTGGCTTATAACTTGCTATCTATAAAAATTAAATTGAGTTGATCCCTAAACTAGATAACCTATCCAATTAATTTCTGCACTCTAAAGAAAATGTGCCACGATTTGCTCCATGCACTCTCGTGCCCACCACCAGAGGGTTGAATAGTGTGACTTTCCGGTGTTCTAATAAGCTTCCAGATACTCACCTGTATGCATATTCTGACTTTTAACCATTTGGTTACTATTTGGGAATTGAAATCTATTCCCATTCAGTGCTGGGTTTTGTGAAAGCCAGCCTGCTAATGCTTGGAGCCAGCCTCCTAATGTTTGGCACTCTCCTACCTAAAATTCCCTGCTCACTGCTACTTCTCCACTCCTGCAGGCCAAGGATGGGTAGAGGACGTCAGCTCACCTGTGGCTGGATGCTGCTAGCCTGCTCTCACCTGATGCATGTAATTACTGCGAGCTCTTTTAAGCCCCAGCTCCCTTCAGGCCAAGGTAGGTCATTGTAGATGTGTACCAGTGAGACCGACTCTTGTTTCCAGTGTATCCTTAACTTTTGAAACCCTTTTTTCCAGTGTTTTCTGAGCTTTTGATACTATTGTTTCCAGTGTTTCCTGAGCTTTTTGTATCCTTCTTTCCAGTGTTTCCTGAGCTTTTGATATCCTTTTTTCCTGTTTTTCCTGAGCTTTATTTAATCCTTGCACCTGAGCTGCTGCTGTTTTCCTTGTTCCTGAAATAGCACTGCCTGCAGTGCTTCCTTGACTCCCGCGCCTTAGCATTCCTTGTTCCTGAGCTGCAACAGTTTCCCTTGGTCATGAACTAGCACAGCCTGCAGTCCTACCTTATCTTTTGAGCTTTTGCTCAATTCTTGTTCCTGATCCATCACAGCCTTCTGTGCTATTTTGCTTTCTTGACTCCTGATGCAATAATATTCTAGTATGCCCTTGTAGTCATTTATCAGTCCCTGATGTTTCCCATTTCCTTGGTTCCAGTTCCTAGTTCACTGTCTTTCTATTCCTGCTGTCTTGTTTCTATTACCTTGTATGCTTGTTACTTGCTTTCTGCCAAGTGTGCCCTGTGATAGTCTTCCTTACATGGTAAGCACTCCTTCTTACTCACTCCTTGTCTATTGTGGTTGTAGTTAGTTCTACCCCCTTGGTGTTATTGCCTTGCAAGTTCCTGTTTGATCGCCAGGATCCATGGGCACAGCTGACAACCTAGGTGGTGTTACTTTTTCACTGTGAGTATTGTCATTGAGGTACATTCATAACATCACCATAGGTATAATCTCCACAGACCCTGCCCATGCATGCATATCCTATATGTAGGTATTTGCAATCAGTATCTGTAACAGCAATTGTGGGTGAGGAACTTACTGAGCTTCAGTCTTACCGTGGGGAGCTTCTGAGTGCTTTACCCCCCATTCCCTTTATTGTTAATGTTATTGTGTGTGTGCATATATATGTATATATGTATGCACATCCATCCTGGGCATAGTTATTCTGAATGCTAAATTGCCTCTTGAGTGCCTATCCTTTGAGCCTTAGCCATCTGGTTCACTTGTACATGCTTCCCCTTTGGATCCCTTTTCTCCTCTGACTTCCTGTGTGATCCTGGGCAGTGCTGTAATCCTCTCTCTGGGTACTTTTTCTACCCAGTTCCCATTCCTTGTCCAAGTCCCGGACTGTGTTCCCAACATAGTTCTGGACAGTCCCTGACAAAATGCACCAGGAATGACTGACTAGTGTTACATTAATACGTAAACAAGGCAAACCAGCATATAACTTTGCATTCTGTCATCCTATAGCCCTCTTGAATGCACATGCTAAATTATTAACCATGTTTTAGCAAATAGATTGTTACGCCACATACCTACCCTGACCAACTCAGACAAATTAGGGTTTATACCCCAAAAGACAAGTGTCACATAATCTTAGACATATTCTACACCTCAAAGAAAAGCTCCAAAAGTATAACATCCCAATCACTATACCCACACTACATGCTAAAATAGCATTCAACAGGGCAAATTGTGTTTTTGTAGGTTCAGAGTTACATATTATAGTATCAGCCCATATATGACCTCTCTTAATCAAGCCAATTATAAATCACCGACTTCTAAAACATTGATTAACAGTAAGAAATTGGTGACAGTGGGGGTGGCGAGAGGAATCACCCTTATTTTCACCTTAACAATAGAACTGTTGGCAGAAAAGGTAAAGATAAAGTAAGAGGCGTCTATAAAGGTAAAATTACCTTTGGAAAGTAGCATCACAAAGTTCACCTGTTTGTTCATGATACTCTCATAATAGTGACAAACCCAAGTGCTCTCTGCATTCTGTTATTTTTCTACTATAAGAACATGGTGAGATTTCAGGTTTCAAGATTGAGAAATCTGAGTTACTGAGTATGGAAATAGCCCCGAAAATGGAAAATTATTTTCAAACATTTTGAGTCTTTAGTGTGCTAAGAACAAAATTCAACTTAAATTATACAATGCTAATTATCCTCAACTTTTCTCAGCCATTAAATTGAATATTCAGAGATGACATCCTTTGTTTCCATCTTAGTGCTGTGTGTCTTAGTTAGTCACAGGGAGAAATGCTTTCATTTTACCATATACACATTTCCTAAGTTGCCTTCTCTTTCACAGTGATGTCATTTGAGATGTCATCAGTGATGCCATCAGTGATGTCACTGACCATGTCATGAATGATGTAATATGTGACATCATCACCAGTGGATTGTGGGCGCGAGAGTTACATTTAGTACAACTAACTATCACAGAGGAATTTCAATGGTTTTGTATGAGTGAAATGTCCAGCTACCTATAACACCCCTGTAATCTATGGTTTTTTCAATGAATTTCTAACATTTTTTAAATGATAATTCCTAACTATAACCTGCCTGAAACCTATGTTTTTTTCATTGAATTTCAAAGGTTTTTTAAACTATAATTCCTAAATATAATGTTTATTAAGCATATCTGTTTTTTTCTATCTTTTTTAATTATCATCCCAAGCTCAACCTAGTAGAAACTGCAAATATCACCAGTCTTCAATTGATTCCATCCGCCAACAAAATCGCCGCAAACCACTAACAAAACAAGCGATAGCTCCAGTTACCAGTAACAAATTAACATCAACATTTAAATGGTGTAAGGTCTACTATCTACTGTGTGAATTACACCCAACTCACACCCATATTTAAAGACAAATATGTGATAGAGGTACTAATCATGCGCACCTCCGACACAACACCCAGTGCCACCACCACCACAACCACCCCCCCCGGACCCCTCTCCCCTACTACCTCAGAAGCAGCGCAAAACAGGACAACGGACCTCCCCTCAACAGCACACCAGCTCAATGTTCAGAGATGTGGCAATCAACTATGTATAAGGGAAGGAACTCGCACATCAACAATAATGTACACACTGCTATTACTACCGGTGATATGCTATACACAGCTCACTATACAAACCAAAAACGTTTCCGTGAGTGGATATACCATTGATACGTGTGTACTGCACAGTGGATGCAACTATGTTATCTCAGACTCTGGGGAATATCTCGGTCATGTAGCTGTGTTGTCTCCCCCTCCTTGAAGCAAAAGCAGAGTGGGCTGATCCAACGTACGCAACTCCTGCATAAGAGTATAAATATTTATCCTACATCTTGGGCGTGGTTCACTTCTGCAAAGAGAAAAGACTCTGCCACAGCAAAGGTCCTCACCCTGCCACGTTTCTGCCGCCATGATCACATGCCTCCTCGATAAAGGCCCATTGCAAACTCAGCGCCGCAGAACCGCAGACCTATGTCTGTATTGACTATTACCTTTGATCTACACTGCGGACAGCAGGGTTCACAACTTGAAGTCAGCTTTGGATGTACACTACGCACAGCATTGAAGTTATCTTTGATTTATGTAAGGCAGAGACAATACTACTCTATGTCCTCAGACTTTGTTAAAATCAGTGATAAGAGGAGGAGCTTCGCGCGTTTCCAAGATGGACGTGTGAGCTAAGGGCTCCCGAGACCCTTTCCGCCTCCCGCAACTATCCTGTGAATAATCCTGATTTGGACGACGGGTACTTGTTATTGATGCCCTGCTGATGCCCACATTCTTTTCGAAAATCGATTTGGCCGCCGGACACCGGACTTACTGCACTTTGAACTTCGAGGCCCACATCGTATGCCAACCGGGGGCTCGAGTCCCCGAGGTACCCAGGTGGTAATTGAACAACAACGGCTGATACGCCACGCCCTCTACCCCTGGGTTACTTTCGGTTTTGTTTTCGGTCGTTGTGGTCAGCGACTTGCAGCCGATCGGCGCACCGGCTCTGTTATTGTGGCCAACCTTCAGTCAGCGTTGGATCCCTGCCCTCTCGCCTTTACGAACTTGCCACGACGGTAATCACTTTGACCAGATCCTAAAGGTCCCATCGGAGTTTGTTGCCCATCATGGCGTGCAGGGCGGTTGTTGAGAAGCGCACCACCAGAGGCCCGTCCCGGGGAGGGTTTGCCCAATCCCAGACTATCGATCGCTTTACTCGCCCTAAGGGATCCCGGGCGGGTCGAGTGGGGCCCTCGAGGAAACTGGTGACGGTGCTCCTGAAATTGAGGAGCCAACTTTGAAGGACGTTATGGGCGCCATTGTAAGTGTCCGGACCACCATGGGCCAGCAATATGAAACCTTGGCAGCTAAGATAGACACGGTGGCGATCGAGGTCACCCTCCTCAGGGCGGACTTGGGGAAAACTAATGACCGGCTCAAGTCCCTTGATATCAAGACTGCGAGTCTGACCACAGATGTCTCGGATCTTCAGACCACAGTTCGCAATCTCCGGACGACTAATTATCTGTTTGCCCGTCGGCTGGAGGATTTCGAGGGCCGGGCCAGACGCAACAACGTTCGCATCGTGGGTGTTCCGGATCCCCGCGGACCTGCCCGTAGACGTCCTGGTGGAGGACCTCATGTTGAAACACCTGGTACCGAAGGGCCTCAGTAAACTTTTCGCTGTGGAGCGGGCTCATCGAGTCCCTGGTGGGAAGCCGAAGTTGGGAGCCGCTCTGCGGCCCATAATAGCCAGGATTTTTAATTTCCAGGACCGAGACGCTATCCTGCAAGCCTCCCGCACGAATGGACCCACCAAATTTGAGAATGTATCGATCAGTTTTTACCCGGACTTTACTCAGGCGGTGCAGAAACAACGAATGGGCTACATGGGAGTGAAAAGGCGCCTTAGAGATATGGGACTGACATATGCTATGCTTTTCCCGGCCCGTCTGAGGATCGAGCATGAGGATCGTGCGTTTTTCTTCGATCGCCCTGAGGTGGCCAGTGACTGGTTAGACAATTTGCCGACGCGCCATGATGGCCCGGAGAGCTCGAGGGGTGCTGAAGGCGGTTTGGCGGAACAGGAGTAGTGAGTCTGCATCGGCGAAGCTGACTTCACGGCAGTGGCTCAGAGACTGTGTTTTTTATAATATGGATACCCGGGGGTGGGGGGAATGGGGAATCTTCCTCCTCTGGGGACTTTTTCTCTCTTTTTGTAGGTTAGTTTAATGGGGCGACAGGCACACTGCAAGTTGGGGTGGCTTTTCAGTCTACCGCAGGGGTGCAGGGAAGGGGGGTTTGTGTTTTGTGGGTTCACTGGGGGTGGTGGGGGGGTTCTTTCTTTCTTGTTTGTATCGAGGCTGCGCTTTGTTCCATATTTGCTGCTCTGTGCTTGTTTCATGGTGGGGGGGGCAGACTGTTTACTTCTGGGATGGGGGGTAGGGGGCTGAGGGTGTTGAGCTGGAACGTTAACGGTCTTGGTGACAGGATAAAGCGGGGGATAGTACTGCAGTATTTGAAGCGATCCTCCCCAGATGTGGTCTTGCTCCAGGAGACGCACTTGGTGGGTAATACGTGTCGGGCATTGAATAGGTTACCGTTTGGTGGCCCATTCTGGCTTTACCACTGGATCGAGGGGGGCAGGTATCCTGGTTAGGAACTCCCTCCCCCTGGAGATAGATGGCACGGTGCTGGATGACAAAGGCCTCTACGTGGCTATTACGGGGAGGTGGGAGGGAAAGTTGATCTCCATATTGTCTGTCTCTGTTCCGCCTGGTCTGCAGTCTACTACATTCACCGATTTGGGTGGGGTGATTCTGGGGCTGCCTGATGGTTTGTTGGTATTGGGTGGCGATTTTAATTCTGTGGTTAATGGAGAGAGTGACCGTAGCCCCCCCAGGCTTCTTCCCGCATCGCAGTTATGGCTGGGGAAATTTTTGGATGCTTTTGGGCTGGCGGATTGTTGGAGACAGCTGCACCCTGGACAGCTCCAGTACACCTTCCACTCGGGAGCTCATGGGAGTCTCTCGAGACTCGATTATATCCTCGTGCCGGTGGTGCAGTTGGTCTCGGTATGTGAAATCAAGCATTTGGCTAGGGGGATTTCCACCACTCCCCGCTTTGGCTTCAAATCGATGTACAGCTGGGGGCTGGGGGTCGGATTGCCCCGATCAATCCATGGCATTTTCAGAATCCCACAATTAGATCGGAGGTTGTCAAGTGTATGGACTTCTACTTTGCTGAAAATGAGGGATCGGTGTCCTCCCCGGTCTCCCTGTGGGAGGCCTATAAAACTGTGATCCGTGGTCAGACTCTGTCTTTGATCGCTGGCGAGAGGAGGCGCAAAAATGAGGAGGTGGTGAGCTTGGAAACTGAAATTGCTGGGTTGGAGGAACAGTTGGAGTCTGGAGTTACACCCGAGCGATTGCACTTTTTAGCTCTTAAGCAATCTGAATACAGGGCTTTGGTGACTGACGCGGCTGAGGCGATGAACCGTGTGCAACAGGGGCGTTTGTATGATGTGGGTGATAAAGCGGGAAAGCTGATTGCTTGGCTGGACAAACGAGACAGACTGAATCGAGTGGTGCCTGTGGTTGAGAAAGTTGACGGTACGCGAGTGGTGGACCCGATTGAGATAGTCGAGGTGTTTGCCCGGCACTTTCGGGTTGTATACGCGCCGGTCTCGAATATGCCAGAAGAGGACTCGCACTTGTTGCTTCGTGATCTTGTGCTGCCTAGTCTCTCGGAGTCGGACAGGGTGCTTATGGAGGCGGACTTTTCCACTGATGAGGTTGCACTTGCTATACGCTCCCTTCGCTCGGGGAAGGCCTCGGGTCCGAACGGTATACCAGTTGAATTATACAAGCTATGCCCGGACAAAATGGCGCCGTATCTTAGTCGGATGTTTGCGGCATCGCGAGACCTTGGGTCACTTCCTAGGGACCAGAGGCTGGCGTCCATTGTGGTTATCCATAAAGATGGCAAGCCCCGCGAGCGCTGCTCATCGTATCGACCGATATCACTTTTGAATGCGGAACCCAAGATATTGGCGAAGCTTTTGGCAAATCGATTGGTCACGGTGATTAGCGATTTGATACACCCGGACCAGTCTGGTTTTATTCCTCGTCGGAATACTGCGCTCAATCTCCGCCGTCTTCACGGTGTCCTTGCGAGCGCGGGGTCTCTCAATGAACCGGCCATCGGGGTTTCCCTTGATGCCTCGATGGCCTTTGACACGGTCGAGTGGCCGTATTTGTGGGCTGCTCTTGCCAAATTTGGTTTTGGCCCGAAGTTCATCGCGTGGGTCAAGCTTCTGTATGAGCAGCCGTTGGCTCAGGCTGTGGTTAACGGCAGAGCCTCGGAGCCCTTTGTTCTTTGGACGAGGCACGCGGCAGGGGTGTCCTCTGTCGCCGCTTCTATTTGCGATCGCGCTTGAGCCCCTTGCCGCGTGGCTCTGCTGGGAGCCCTCACTCAAGGGTATTCGATGGTCCCCTGACTTCGAAGATTGCATATCACTATATGCCGACGACATATTACTGTACCTGACCTCCCCCCGTAAGTCACTGGGAGTCCTCTTCGACGTTTTGAATTCCTTCGGACGAAACTCCGGTTTAGTTATCAATTGGGCCAAGTCTTGTATTTTCCCACTGACTGGAGACTCGCCCTCTCTGCCCCGCACTTGCCCGATACCGGTTTCTAGGGGTGGCTTTAAGTATTTGGGGATCTATATTTCACTGGACCCCATGGTGCACTACGAGCGGAATTTGTTACCTCCGCTTGTCCGGCTTCGGTCGGACGTTGCGGCATGGTGTAGTTTACCCTTGTCCCCTTTGGGAAGAGCTGCCCTGTTTAAGATGATGTCTCTTCCCCGTTTTCTGTATACCGTCCAAAACACGCTTGATCTGGTGCCAGCCAGTTACTTTTGTGAAATCGAGGGCCTCCAGAGGAGACTAGTGTGGGCTGGACGGCCCCGCATTGCATTGGCGAAGTTGACGTTGCCCTGGTACGATGGTGGTATAGCATTGCCTGATATTTAAAGATACTACTGGGCATCTCAGCTGAGCGCTGTGAACCATGCCATGTACGGTCCAGCTCCGAATCCTGCATTTGAGATGGATCGGTGGCTGTTGCCCGGGGGTGATTATTATAGGGCGCTCTATTCTCGAGGCGCCAGGAGGAACCTGACGGGTCCCACTGGAGTGGCAGTGCGAGTGTGGGGTAGTGCGACCACGGCTACGGGGTGGGCGGAAACACTGACCAGAGCGACCCCATTGTTTGCCGCTGAGAGACTGGGGGAGCTATGGACGTCGAAGGGTTTTGATAGATGGGACCTCATTGGCATTAGTAAAGTGGGCGATCTCTGGGCTAAAAATAGAGTTAAGACCTTTGCTGAATTGAAGCAGGAATATAATTTGAATGACACGGAGTATTTTCGCTATTTCCAGGTTCGACATGCCATTGAATCGTTTTTTCCAGCCGGATCTACTATCCCGGAGTGTTCTCCCCTGGAGGGCAGGGTGCTGGACGGGCATGTTCCAGACAGCACTATCTCCCTTATTTATACAAAACTCATCAATGATCGTTCGGACCTGCTTGTTCAGCTTCGGAGTGCTTGGACTAACGATGGGCTGGAGTTGGATGATGAAGACTGGCAGGCTGCGATATCCTCTCCTAAAGAGGTCGCGATCCCGGCGCGTCTGCGACTCGTACAGCTGAAGATTCTGCACCGAGTCTATGTCACGGGTCCACGATTGATGCATATGGGTTTTTCTGCGGATGGGCTGTGTAGGCGTGGCTGTGGTGTGCTTGCTACTTTCCTCCACATCATATGGGAATGTCCGGAAGTGGTGTCTTTTTGGACTAGAGTGCATGCGGTGATGGGTGAGGTGACGGGCGTTGAGTTGTAGCCTGAGGCCAGGCGCTGTTTGTTGAACATCTGGGAGCCGAATGACTGCACTGCTGCTCAGACTCAATGGGTCACGCTAGGGAACATGGTTGCGAAAAGAGACATTGCTCAATTGTGGGGATCTCAGAGGGCACCATCAGTTCGCAACTGGGAAGAGCACATGGACTGGTGCATGTTCAGAGAAAAAATTGTGTATGTCTCCCGTGGCAGGCCCAAGAAGTGGGGCAGGATTTGGGACCAATGAAACTCATATCGAGGGGGGATATGAGATCCCCCCTTACTGAACCTCCCGACGCTCCTTGTTCTCCTTGACTGTACGTTTCAGTTTCCTGATTTCCCGTGTTCTACGATTTATTTCTTGCTCTGTGCCCCCCCCCTTCTCCTGGTATCTCTCCTGTTTCTTAACACTGTTCTTGGTTCGCCTCTCCCCGCGCCATATGAAACTGATACTATATTGCAGGGTACAGCCTCAACTCTTTTTTCGATTACGTTTTCTTGTTTATTTGTATAAAATGTGAAACCTTTTCAACATCCTTTCATCCGTAGCATTTTGAGTAATGTCCTGCAATATCGCTGCCGGACCTTCGGTTGTCGGCTGATGAGCTGTGTTCTAATGCGCTACTGTTATTTTATGTGACTGGCCGGCCCTGGCGGTTGTAGGCCTGTAATTGTATTCCTTTCTTGCTAATAAAGGTTTAAAAAAAAAAAAAAAAATCAGTGATAAAAATTCTTCGTCTGTATCTGTGCTGACTACTGCCTTTGATCTACAGTGCGGTCAGTAGAGTTTACAACTTGATACCCCTGGCACATCAGCACTACAGACAACATTGAATTCAGCCTCGATTTATTTAAGGCAGAGACAATTCTACTATGTCCTCAGATTTTGTTAAAGTATGGACAGTAGGAAATTAAGCCTTGATTAATTTATGCAGAGACAATTTTACTATATGTCTTCAGATTTTGTTTAAATAAGTGACAAAAAGCATTCCTCGATGTCTGTGTCAACTACTGCCTTCGATCTACACTGCAGACAGCAGGGTTCACAACTTGAATTCAGCTTTCCATTCACACTACGGACAGCATTCAAGTTAGCCTTGATTTATGTAAGGCAGAGACAATTTTGTTAAATGATGCGACAAAAAACATTCCTCAATGTCTGTACTGAGTACTACCTTCAAATGTACACTGCGATCAACAGAGTTTACCACTTGATACCAGTTCAGCAGTGCAGCCTCAGATCTACACTGCGAACAGCAGGGTTCCCAACTTGAATTCAGCTTTCCATCTCCACTACGAACAGCATTCAAGTTATCCTTGATTTATGTAAGGCAGAGACAATGTAGTTAAAGGATGCCACAAAAACATTCCTCAATAGCTATACTGACTACTGCCTTCAAATGTACACTACGATCAACAGAGTTTACCACTTAATACTACTGGCGCACCAGCACTACAAACAACATTAAATTCAGTCTCGATTTATTTATGGCAGAGACAATTGTACTGTGTCCTCAGATTTTGTTAAAGTATGTGACAAAAAAAGCATTCCTCGATGTCTGTGTCAACTACTGCTTTCGATCTACGCTGCGGACAGTAGGGTTCACAACTTGAAGTCAACTTTGCATGTACACTACGGACAGTAGGGAATTCAACCTTGATTTATTCAATGCAGAGAAAATTTTACTGTATGTTCTGATTTTGTTAAATAAGTGACAAAAATCATTTGTCGATATCTCTGCTGACTACTGCCGCAATCTACAGTGTGGACAGCAGGGTTCACATCTTAAATTCAGCTTTGAATCTATACTACGAACAGCATGAAATTTAGCCTTGATTTTTTTAAGGTAGAGATAATTGTACTTTATGTCCTCAGATTTTGTTAAAAGATAAGACAAAAAGAATTTCTTGATGCCAGTGATGACTACTGTCTTTGATCTACATTGTGAGGGCTCATGATTCAGGTAGAATGGCGATTGTACATAACGCATTCCAGTAGACAAGAGACATTATACCACTGCAATCCCCCCCGATCCATGAATCATCGCAGGGTGCGCACACGCGGAGTTCTTTTGGTACCACTAACTCACTGCACCACAAGTCACCTCCCCGTAGCCTTATTAAGGCAGAATTCACTAGGCAAAAAACACTGCTCCCAGTGCAGCCTTCCTGCACTACGCATTATTGCAAGATACGTACAAGCTCAGCGCCAAAGATAGTACTAAATCAGTGCACCACACATCATCGCAAAAAAGAGTGAACCGTTTTATGTCACAGTGAGACATACTGTCCCTTTTAAATGTCCCTGAAACATATATGTTTCAATAATGTATTCTATACATGTTCTATCTTTCATTTCAATCATGATTACTGATGATGCAGTCCACCCTAAGATCTACACTGCGGACAGAAGGCTTTACAACTTGAATTCAGCTTTGCATCTACACTATAGACAGTAGGGAATTCAGCTTTGATATACTTAATGCAGAGACAATTATACTGTATGTATTCAGATTTTGTTCAAATAAGTGAAAAAAGCATTCTTCTATAACTGTGCTGACTAGTGGCTTCGATGTACACTGCGGACAGTAGGATTCACAACTTGAATTCAGCTTTGTATCTACACTACAGACAGTAGGGAATTCAGCCTTAATGTATTTAAGGCACAGACAAAAAATACCCCTCTGGCACTGCTAGTATGCGCAAGCACCTTTAATCACTGCATCCTGTGAACTATGTTCACAAAGAATGCAGAACACAGCGCCAAAATGTACCTCAACCACCAGCAATACGAAGTACCTCTGGGGCATCACCTACAACATTGCCACCAGACATACAACCCCATTTTGAGAAACTTTGAATGCACTGTGTGAAATGCAATCATTTAATTTGTTATGGGGAGCAATCACTAGGCCTAGTTTGCAGAGCAATTGATAACCATTGATGGTAGGTTTTTTTTCCTCTCAAAGTTCATGCAGTCCAGCATGCAACAGTCAATGCTTTGAGTACAGACCGCTAGAACACGCATCATCGTAAGGTGAGCACACACTGAGCACCAGACGTACCACTAACTCAGTGCACCACAAATTATCGCCACGTGGCCTTATTAAGGCAAAATTCAGTTGCCAAAAGACATTCTTACCAGTGCCTTCTGCCTGAACCACGTATCATCACAGGCTCTACACAAACCACCCCTACCTCAGTGTACCACAACTCATGAACCCTTTATGATAGAATCTTCTGTGTATAATTTCACATACAGTGCTTCTACCTTTGTACAGCAGAAGTCATAAACCATTTATGATTGAATATCTGTGTATGACCATGATTACTATTCTACTTGTTACCAACATCAACATAATATAATGGGGTCGAGCACACGGGCCCACTTCAACTATCTTTTTGTGTCTGTCTAGTTATTATGTTTGTAAAAGGCTGCTCCTGAGCCCAACCGCATTATATTGTGCTGTAAATAGTGTATGCAACATCTTACCTCTGCCAATAACAAAACTTCGATCATATAACTTTCTCTCGCTCAGTCTATAAATACGAATGTACAAAGTGGATCATTACAATACTGCAAAGAAAATATACAGTCAATTTATAAATGTGTATTATTTCTTTTTTTTAGCATATTTATATACCGTGAAGTCGACCTAAAACTATATGAACAATTTACATGAGCACCATATTTACAGTACATTTTCAGGCATGCTTTGATTACATTATTGCTCTACAATACCAGGTTGTGGACACGACTCCGAGCCTCGAACAATGATTTCCAGCACCAAGTTTGACAGTATACCTGAATGACCACATACGTATATATATATCATCTGTCCTTCATGTGCTAAAAACTGCAACCTAAACTTCTCACAGCCCTGTATTACTAAAGCTGCAACACTCCACTGAATGTACAACAAACATTCATATTTGCAGAAATGCGTCATGTCCACCATCTTTTATGTGTCCATTTATGGATGAATATAGGGTCAGTGATACCCCGTACCTTCAATGTTAGCCATATTGTGGGACTTTACAGACATAATGACACGTTTGCGTGTAAGACTCGGGTGACGGCAGCACTACAACACGGACACCCAAATCAGTAGATTTTTCCTAAAGCTCATTACGGAACCACACCCAAAACTACGGAGTCATTGTTCACAGCCTCGCGCAGCACTGGCATACGTCAGTCCAGCCCACTCCGCTCATGCTTCCAGGAAAGCACAACAACGGGACGTACATGGCCCAGATTTCCATTGTAGTGATTTCTTACTTCCAGGTCTAGTTTTTCAGAAGGGCACACACTCACTCCCTCGTGGCTGGTATACACCCACACCACACCCATCCAGCACATACGTCACTACACACATGACCCTACCAATAAAAAAGACAGGCGCATGTGCTCTATGCCATTTCAGAGTTGCTCCCATCTCAAGCGCTGGGATGGCCCATCCTAGTGGTTCAGACGCATCATGTAGGCCCGAACCACAGAGCAGGGTGGCCCACCACTACGTGTGTGGCCTCTTTGGTCACTGAGTTAGTGGTACCGCAAGGAGCATGAATATGTCCGTAGCCATAGCGATATCAAGACTCAGCACCATATGTGAGACTTCTTGGTGGCAGAGCGGGATTGCGTGATGTAGAAGGTGCCCTGTCCATGAAAAGGTGAGCAGTCAGGTCTGGGTGCGCAGCGGAGGGAGTAGATAGGGTGCACAAGATTGGATACTAAAATGCGACGCAGCGAGTTAGACGTACGCAGCCGTATATACCGTATCTTATTGCATTTGTAAAGTTTTTATAATCGGTCAAATGTCCGTCGCAAGTGATGATCGAAACCACATGTATCACTGCGCACCACTTGCTTTCACAACTGGATAAAAAACATTACTACTATAGTCATTTTACAAAAATTGAAGCCTATTAAACAAGTTGGAACTGTACAAATAGTTCTTTTTTAAATGCGGGAGGGAATGTGTGTGAAAGGGCGATGTAATTCTACTCCACATTAAGATAGTAAGAATTACCAATCATAACATCTTTCTTTTACTATCTTTTAGATGTAAAACATCAGGGTGCATTATGTCCTGGAATGTGGTGAAAGACACACCGGTGACAGAAAGGTGAGCTGTGAATATTCTTTTTAGTCACTCTTTTACTTCCTCTCTCTTTTGATAAAGAAATGACGCACAATGTCTTACAGGTTGTGTTTCACAAATTGACGACCCCCCAACAGCTCCAAAGCTCACCGTTCGAGGATTCTGCGATGATACATGGCCATCATAACAACTTCTGAGAAGGCTGCTTCAATACGTGGTGCACCCTCTTTGAATCACGCCAATGGCAAAAGGTGAGCAAAGAAGCTTGTTTCTGAAGCAACAAGAAGTCACCTGTGGGCGGAGAGAGTGGGTAGTGTGCAGCAGCTTGACTGCGTACGAATGTACAATTACCTCAGGGAAGTGGGAGTGGATAGGTTGTAACAGTCTGAGGGGCAGATTTACAAGCCCCTTGCGCCACTTTTGCATCACTTTTAACATGGGAAAAGTGATGCAAAAGTGGCGAAAGGAGCCTATAAATCTGCCCCTGAGTGCGCAAGAAAAAGCACTCCCCTCTGGACTCTGGGAGTCAGTGGGGTGCAACAGTCTGAATACGCAGTAATGAGAACTCACCGCTATGCAGTGGGAGTGCAATGGGTATAGTACTTTGGAAGAAAAACAGTGCACATACACCTCCTTGCAGTGGAAGTTTATGAAATACAGTATCCTGAGTGTACAAAGACATAAAGCAAAAATATATTTGTGCAGTTGTATGTACAATGCTATTACTAACTCTATACTATGTTTCAGATCACTAAACTTGAGGGTGCACTATGAACCGGCACATGCTTGGACACACAATGCAGGCAAAAATGTGAGCGACAAACATTTTCTCCAGTATTAACTTCTCATCTATTACTTTCTCTCTCACACACTTTTAATGTTGTTTTTTTGCTCTCTTTCTCTCCCTCACTCTCTCTCACATTGTTTCTCTTTCTCTTTTAAAGTTATGGACACTGCTGTTCACTCTGCCAATAAAAAAATCAAGGCTGAATTTAATACAGTCTGCAGTGTAGAACCAAAGCTGAGTTCAAGTTGTGAACTCTGTTCACCACAGTGTTTACAGAAGGCAAGCAGAACGGCCTAGATACACAATGCCTCAGATTAAATGTGTTCGAGATAAAGAATATTGTCCTGCATAATGACGTGATCTCTCACCTAATTCTGTCTCATCTCTGAATCATTTTAAAGACATGTTGGTCCATACTGTAAATCTGATGCAGGAGGTACTTCCGTACAGACACCTCTTGAATGTGGGCCTATAAGACAGGCGGAATGTATCAGGCACACTGCAGACGTGAAAATTAACAAATATTGCCAAGTGTTACCTTAATTTGTGATATTTGACCTCATTCAGTCACATCGATCTCATTTTAAACACTTATTTTCATTTTTGTTTTGCAGGTTACCTACCCTCCTTCCATTGGAGTCCATCGAACATTTTGTTTATTATATTGTTATGTTAAAGGTATTTTTCTAGTTATTTATTGTTGTTTTAATAAAAGTAAATTTAAAAAGTATATATGTCTTCTTTTTCTGACATTTCACTATTATTTAGTGTGGTAATCATATGCTTAGAAAACATTAAACATATAGAAAATATGTTTATAACTAGAAGTATAATACTGAGGCTAACTCTTAACCAGCTCTTTACTAGAGTCTGTAGCTGCAATTAATGGTTCCTATGGAAATTTTTAAAAGCTCCTGCACAGTAACTGTTTTGATTAGCAACATTGTGTGGTGAACTTGTAACCTGTGTGCTCACTTAAGTGTTCCATGAACTGTTACTATGGTAACAGGCAGTACGCAGTTTGTGGGTAGTGTTTAAAGGTACCGGCTGTACAGAAACCGTTATATTTACCCAGGATCCTCTACATGACAGAAAGGAAACCAGACTAAGACAGAACACTGTGCAGCAGATTTACAAGCCCCTTTCACCACTTTCGCGTCACTTTTCCCATGTTAAAAGTGATGCAATAGTGACGCAAGGAACTTGTATATCTGCCCCTATGCACATTACGAGCAAAAGAAGTACACAACTCTTCGAATTCTTTATCGATCACAATTAGACAGTGTTGCTTCATGATTCACAATGTAATTCACTAAATACTTTGTGCCTATTTAAATGGGAATATGTTACCTACTGGCGGTTGCCAGTAGGTAGTTATAGTTAGGACCTATTTTCCATAGGAAATCCGCAACATTCTATTTAGAATAACTTTGGTGCCAGAAATTCTCCAAGAAGATGACCTGCTCCACTCCGGACATTCCCTGAAAGCTTGGGGGTGATTCCTGAAGCGAGGGCCGAGAAAAAAGGGGGTCCCAAAACATGTTTTCCCCATGCGATTTTCCATAGGGACCTTTAAGAGGGGCTACAGCCCGAATTGCTGAACAGAATTACACCAAATTTGGCAAAAAGGTAGAGTTTAGTACGCAGATGACGCTTTTTTGTTAAATGCTGTAAATCCGTGCAGTAGTGCCTGATAAAATCAAAAGTAAAATCATAGATATATCTATGGACGAAGTACCATCCGAGGATTATACGCGTACCCTTGCAAGCACGAGCTGCTTGCTAATCGGCTGTCAACTGGCTGTCAACACTCCAAACCAGGAAGTGTTGGCAGCCATCATGTGCCTCAGTAGAACCGGGGCACAAGAAAACAGAAAAAGAAACGCGAAAAGCAAGAAAAGGGGGCAGGGTAGAAACACCCTGACCCCCTAGGCCTGCTTAGGGGGTCCCACAAGGACCCTCAAGGACCAAAACATTTTTTTTTTAAATCGCGGGATGTGCATTGGGTACGTATACCCTGCCGATCCCCCCAAAAAATCAAAGCGCGGGTTCCACGCTTTAATGTTAATTAGCCCCTGGGGGGGGCCAAATCCTGGGGGCTTTATAAAAATAAAGTGTGGGGGGCCCAATCCCCCCACACTGCCCTGGGTACCACCACCCCCCCCCCCCCGGGGCAAAGTATGTTTATAGCGGGGGCACACGGCCCCCCCGCAGCCCAGGGGACCGCCACCCCCTGGAGCTTAAATGTATAATGATAGGGGGCCTCTAAGGCTCCCCGAACCCCGGGGACAGCCACCCCCAGGGCTTCTTTAATATGATGTATACGGGGGGGCTCATGGCCCTCCCACAGCCCCAGGGACTGCCACCACCCGGAGCTTCTTTTAAAAAAAAAAAAAAACCTGTGTGGGGGGCTCAAGTCCCCCCACACACCCCGGGGACCACCACCCCCCCCAAGGCTTTTAAATGTTGGGAGCGGCCCCCTCCTGGAGCCTTGTGGTGGCTCCTGAAGTATCCCGGGGTGCCTACACCCGGGACACTGTAGTGTGCTATGGTTTTTGAAAGAGAGAGCAGGAAACCTGCTCTCTCTTTCAAAAACCAAAGCTGATTGCTTTTCTACATGGGGAGTAGCATGTTAGCTGCTCCCCATGCAGAAAAGCAATGCCGGCTCCTGCAGGATGCAGGGAGCCGGCAGGGACCATAGGGGGCTTGGGGACCTCCCCACAGTCCCCAACGTAGAGGGCCAGACCCGGGGGATAGGGTCCCCGGGGCCAGAAGTGGCCCGGGAGGGGGGGCACGCGGTCCCCTCCCGAAATAATTAAAACATTTTTTTTTTAAAAGGAGGCAGGTCGACCACATGATGGGGGACACGCGGCCAACTTCCCGTTAAAAAAATATTAATAATAATATTTATAAGAAAAAGAAGGGGGGCTACACAGCCCTCCTTCTAAAACAAAATACTAAAAAACGGTAACGGGAGGAGGCCACACCCCTCCATGCACCACTCTGCAAACGCGCCCCCTGGCGCGTTTGCAGAGAGAGAAGTATTTCCTCTTGAATACTGGGGGTCCCTGGGGGCCAAGTAGCCCACCAGGAACCTCCAGTATGCACCAGGGGGCTGCGTTTCTGAGAGGTGTAATGAGGCCACGCCCCTTTTTACACCTCTCTGCAACGCAGCCCCCTGGCGCACACTGGAGGTTCCTGGTGGGCTAGTTGGCCCCCAGGGACCCCTAGTATGCAAGGGGACTTAATCCCACAACTTAAAATGCACTACGGGCGAGTTTGCACAGTGGTGAAGGTAGGGAGCGGGGCTTGAGGTGATATGTGTGCAAACATGCCCTGTGGCGCGTTTTAAGTTGGTGAATTAATTCCTCTTCAATCCAGAGGTCCCCTAGGGGCCAACTAGTCCACCAGGAACCTCCAGTATGCGCCCAGGGGCTGCGTTGCAGAGAGGTGTAATGAGGCCTTGCCCCTTTTTACACCTCTCTCCAACGCAGGGCCCTGGCGCATGGTGGAGGTTCCTGTTGGGCTAATTGGCTCCCAGGGACCCCCAGTATTCAAGGGGACTGAATCCCCAAATTTAGAAGGCGCCACAGGGCGCGTTTGCACAGTGGTGAAGGGAGGGGGCAGGGCTTGAGGTGATGTGTGTGCAAACACGCCCTGTGGCACGTTTTAAGTTGGGGAATTAATTCCTCTTCAATCCTGAGGTCCCCTAGGGGCCAACTTGCCCACCAGGTACCACAGAGCTGCGTTTCAGAGTGTTGTAAAAAGAGGCGTGGCCTCTGAACACCTCTCTGCAACGCAGCTCTCTGGCGCATACTGGAGGTACCTGGTGGGTTAGTTGGCCCCTCGGGGACCTCTGGATTGAAGAGGAATTAATTCCCCAACTTAAAACGCACCGCAGGGTGTGTTTGCACACATGTCACCTCAGGCCCTGCCCCCTTCCTTAACTATTGAGCAAAATATTCTTCTAAAATCAGCTGAACAACGAATTCCGATTTACTCAACTGTTATCAGGAGAGACGTCAGTGCTGCATCTTTCAGCCCACTACTGATCCTGAAAAGTAATTCTAACCATACTTACAGTAACTTGAATTTCCTTCCATAGGCTAACATTGACTGGTTTCACGTGAAAATTCCTCTAAGTGTGGAGTTTTGGAACTTTAAAAAAATTCCTTTAAACTCAGCCGAACTACGAATTCCGATTTACTCACCTGCTATCAGGAGAGACGTCAGTGCTGCATCTTTCAGCCCACTACTTATCCTGAAAAGCAATTCTAACCATACTTACAGTGACTTGAATTTCCTTCCATAGGTTAACATTGACTGGTTTCACTTGGAAATTCTTCTCAGTGTGGAGTTTTGGAATTTTAAAATATTCCTCTAAAATCAGCCGAACTACGAATTCCGATTTACTCACCTGTTATCAGGAGAGACCTTAGTGCTGCATCTTTCAGCCCAGTACTGATCCTGAAATGTAATTTTAACCGTACCTATAAGTAACTTGAATTTCCTCCCATAGGATATCATTGCCTGCTATATAAAATATAAATAAATTCAAAAAAATATAAAATAAAAAAATATATATTACAATTTCATTATTTTTAAAAACATTTTTTTTCAATTTATATTAAAAATATGTAATGTAATTTAAAAAATAAAATATCTAAAAATAAATACTTTAAAACAATGTAGTAAATCAGTATAAAAAATAACAATTAATACATTTAAAAATTATCATTTACAAAACCATTGAAATTCACAGAAAAAACCATAGGTTTCAGCCACGTTATAGTTAGGAATTAGCATTTAAAAAAACCTTAGGAATTCACTGAAAAAAACATAGGTTTCATCCACATTATAGTTAGGAATAAGCATTTAAAAAAACTTCAAAATTCACTGAAAAAACCATAGGTTTCACACATGTTATAGTTAGCTGGACATTTCACTCATACAAAACCATTGAAATTCCCCCCTTATAATTAGTTCAGCTAACTATAACTTGCGCGCCTGCAATGCACTGCTGATGATGTCACATATTACATCACTCATGACATGGTCAGTGACACCACTCATAACATCACTGATGACATCTCAAATGACATCACTGATGACATCATCCTTGTGAAAGAGTGGCAGACTTCCTCTCACCGTAATATAACCTTTGATACACACATTCAAAAATAGAAACTAACATTTTCAAAAAAATGGAGATACCAATACCAGTTACAACAACCTATTCAGTAATTCCAACCTCTACATACACATCCACTCATTCACCAACAGTTCTATGTAGTCACTCATACATGTACTCACTCATCATATGTACTCATACACCTATACATCCTGCTACTCACACATGCAAATAAACTATCAAACATCCATTTACTTGCATATACAACTGTTCACACACCACTACACTTACTTCGACAGAAACGTACACATACTTACTCTCTTAAACAATCAGTTATAGAAACACATACTTATTTATACAGGAACTCTTCCAATCAATCACTCTCACATATACTCACTTAGATACATCAATACTCACATACACTAGTTTAAAACATATGTAGTTACTCATAAACATACTATTGAGACAGTCATTCACTCACTACCACACCCATACACACACTCATCCACCCATACAGTCCTGCACACATGCTGTCTTCAAAACACATACAGTGAGTCAGTCATTCATGCTTCTATGCGCTAAGTAATACCCCCACCAAACCATACAGACACTCATACTGATACTCAGAAAACCAACTAATAACCCATATAGACACTCATGTTGCTACTCACCAACCCATGCAGCCACTTATACACAAAGTGAGACACTGATACAGATATTTACATATTAAAACATTACTCGCTAATACATGTATTCACTAAGATACACATAATAAGTCAGTTATACAATCAATTTTACAAAAAAAACATCCATTTAGACACTTTTTTACCCATTTATTCTTCCATCGGCCTTTAGATATACATATATAAAAATATAAATTTTTCTGAAAGACACACATTCACTGGATGATGTCATGAGTGATGTCATCAGTGATGTCATTTGAGATGTCATCAGTGATGTCATGAGTGATGTCACTGACCATGTCACGAAGTGCATGGCGAGTGAGTTATAGTTAGCTGAACTAACTATAACGGGGGAATTTCAATGGTTTTGTATGAGTGAAATGTCCAGCTAACTATAACATTTGTGAAACCTATGTTTTTTTCAGTGAATATATATATATATATATATATATATATATCTTCCTGACATTGGAGCAAGGCTAACACACACTGGGCATCATCTACAACCCTAATGGATGAGGAAGTGGAGGTAAGGCCTACCACATTCATTCATGACAGTGAAACAAGTGTAACAGATTTATTATGCTAGTGGTGTCAATTTGTGTTGTCTGTTAAAAACAAATAAAATGTTTTGAAAACAAAAAAAACAGGATTTTGCTAGGAGGTCTTGAAAACAATTGGCTTAAAAATATTTCACTTATAAGAGAGGTTCAAAACTCTTTATCCAATGCTGCATCACCAAAAATCTGTAGGAAAAAGGATCCCAGAATGGCCCTTCACTTGATTGGATTTTGAGGGCTTTGATGGCTGTTGTGGTCTCATTCCCTGTGTTAACATGAAAATGATGTTCATCAATGGTTCTTGCTTTCGCTAAATAAATATGTGAATATTAAACATTGTAAGTGGGGTTATAGTATGTGATTGGGTAAAACAATCCTAGAGGGCTTGGGTGCAGGTAGACAGATTACTATACATTGTAATATGGTGAAATGTTTTACAAAAAATGCAACCAATGTAAGCTTTTTATAAAACAAGTTTTCAATGTTGCTCACCCATGCCTTTAGAAACCAAATTTTAGTAAATTAGAGATGGCTGAATTAGACTCCTCTCTAGAACCCTGTGACCGTTGTTTTCATTTTGGAGATCTGTATTTGTGTTTCCCCAAATCAAACAGTCATAACCTAGGTGCGATGGAGAGAAGAACCATAGGATCAATGAAAAACAATAATACCATCACAAGAATAATGGCAGAAAAGGGAGAAGCAGTTGTCCAAATGAACATGAACTTCAGTGAATATATCCAAAAAGTGTGCAGAGAAATTGAAGACCTGATATACTATACCAATATGGAGGAAGACCTAACCAAATAATGCAAAAGGAAACTTATCAGGATTATATTAACACTCCTGAGTGATACGAGGGAAACATTTTGAGAGCTTAGTAGTAGTAATGATCTTTATTTGGTAACCGAGTACCATCAAAGTGCACATAGATAAAACTATTACAAGAGATATATCACAAGACCATTTTAAGACATGTCATAGCACAATTAATTAAGAACCTCACTATTCAAAAATAATTCATTTACTTTAGTCATTACTAATGTGCAAAATGGAAGCAGAAGTCAAGCAAAACTGTTTGTAAATCAAGCAATAAATACATAAACAATACATAAAAACTATCTTCCAACTTTATATATAAAAGCAATATTGATAAGATACAAACAGTCCTTAAAAGATTTTGGGCTACTCACTTGAGGGCACAATCAATAGTTACCACGTTTATGCTATACTGCCAGTAAAAATCTGCCCATAGCAATGCCTATTACTGGAGTGGTGTCGCTCCTTAATATTCTAAGGGCCACTATATATTTTGTTAATTTCAGATTTTGGCAAACAGGAATAATCCATTTCTGGCGCGAGCCATGGTAGCTCGGACAGAAGAATATTATGTGAGACTCATTTTCATCTGCCAAGCCACATGCCGAACAAGTGTTAATAGCGGCGGGCTTGTGCCATTGACTTGCTACTGATCTCAAAGGGAGAGTGCAGAGTCGAAAACGTATATAAAGACTTTTGGCTAGAGGGGAGGAGATGAAATCTAAAAAATCCTCATAACGAGAAAATGGCTTTATGTCTAAAAATCTGTTTGTTAATTTACCAATTAAAGTATTATTTAAATGAATATCTTGAATGTAAGTCCACGAACTATATTTTGTGATATTAAGGATGGCCTTACACATTCTTTCTCTGTTGATCCATATATAACCTTGTCAACCCCAGTTTATTAAACCAGTCGGAGACAAATTTAACCCAGGGTAATGATTTGGCACCCCTTATGCACAACAATTCAACAAAGCAATCTCTGAATTCCTTCAGCTCTGGAGTAACCCATAATCGAGTCCAGTTGTCGAGTGGTCTAAAGGCGGCCAAATCAGCAATTCTTTTAAGTCCTAAATCGGAAAACAACAGAAATAGTGGTGTACTTCTGGGGACAGAGACCAGCCTACTGGCAAGTCCATTTTCTGCAGTAGTGAGTTGAGAAACATCATTGCATCCCCAAATCTCACCTCCAAATAGGGCTGCCCCTTGTGCTTTGCCATGATAGACTTCCAGGGGTGGCGATACTATGCAGCCTAGTAATAGCGTTTGCTCTGTGCTCTAGTAGTAGTTTACTTTTCTTTGTCTAATCATTCCTCTTCTTACTCCCCATTACCTTAACTCCTAAGTAATCAAAGCTATTCATCCTCTCAAGTACTTCTCCCCCAGCCCGTATAATTGCATTCTTGATCGCTCCCTTGCCAAATACCATGTACTTGGTTTTCCTGGCATTGAGCACCAAGCCCTTTGACACACAAAAATCGGTAAATTTGTCGACAAGTACCTGGAGACCCATCGGAGTCTTAGAAATTAAAAGGGAGCCATCTGGAAATAAAAGAATCAGTACCTTGTTACTGTTTTGTAGAGGGGAGTCATTTCTGCAGTTTTTAGGACATCAACCACATCATCTATATAGAGGGTAAAGAGCGTAGGGGCAAGGGCACACACATGGCGTATACCCTGCTGTATGGGGATACGCTTAGTTACCTCTCCTGCATGCCACACCATACCTGGGCAAAGTTGTTGTCATGTAGCTGGGAAATGAAATTCCCCAGTATCCCCATTGTATTTAAAACAGACCACAGATTTGTACAGGGATGAGATCAAAGGTGGCTCTAACATCAACAAAAGCCACATAAAGATTCTGCTGTTGTAGTAGGGTATATTTCCAGTGTAGTGTGGTGAATCTGAAAATGAGGTCTACAGTGCTCACCTTGGAGCAAAACCCTACTTGGAGGTCTGACATTCTGTTGTTTGTGTCTATCCAGTGGTGTAATTTATCAAGGATTTGTTTAGCAAAGATCTTCTGGGTATTGCTGATTAGGCTAATTTGCCTATAATTCTATGGTATACGTGCATCACTCTTCTTGTATATGGTGACAATCTCAGCCCCTTTCCAGGAATCGGGTATCTCTCCCCCTCGCTATAGCATTGGAAAGCTGATTAAAATAAAGTGACCAAATCTGGGGTTCCGATTAATAGACGTTCCCTGGGATTTTATCAGGTCCTGGTGCCTTAGTTGTTTTAACAAAGAGATGGCATTCATGGTATCTTCTAGGCTAAAAGGTGATAGTGGCGCCATCAAGTTGTTTAGTATTGTGGCAGGACTAGACCCTAGGTGGCATTATAACACTGTCGAAGCCCACTGGGATGTTTTCCTTAGGCTCATAGAGATCAGAGAAATGAGAAACCCACCTATCAGCTGATATAAAATGTTGGTGGTTCTTAATATTCTCCACTCTGGTTTGAGACACTGCGCCAGAATAAACTGTTATCATTTGTTCGAAACAGATATTTTTTTTCCCCATAGCTGGTTTCTTGTTGGCCCTGTCTTTCTAAAATATCTGTTGAAGCTCTTTAAAGAGTAGATTATGTATGCTGAAGATTGAAAATTCTTGTTCATTCACCCCTTCATAATTAGCCATATATCTGTGACAGGAACATTTTGGTTCATCATAATTTTAGGCCAAGAAACGTAGTGTCTACAGTAAAATAGTACGGGATCAGGCACCACTATGTGGCATGTATTCTGTACTCTTACCAATTTGGCTCCAATCAATGAAACCACCAGGAAGTTGTGATCACTGTCAGTTCGCTTATCTACTATCATATCATTCAAGAAGGGCCAGAGTCTCACATCCAAAATGACAAAGTCAATAACCGTTGCATTATTACCGCTTCTGAAGGTGGGGGCTCGGTCAGGGTCAGATCTAGCGTGACCTTTGCATACCCGGAGCCCTCTACCCACTACTATGGAGCCTAGTTATTTTACCACCAGTTGCCGTAAAGTTTACTCGAGGTTTCCCCGTTAGTCTTCTAATACCCCACTGTACATCTTCCTCTTCTGTGACTTCGTTAATATAGAAAGATGGTTCATAGGATGTATTGAAATCATCGACCAGTATTACTTTTGTATTCGAATGGAAAGAGTCCAAAACGTCTTCAAGGGTAGACAGAGTGGGAGATTCAATAGAGGCAGCGGTAGGTCTTACGTATATATTTTAAAAGGGCCAAAACAAGTCCTGATGGTAAAAGGGCCAAAACAAGTCCTGATGGTAACAAGGCAGTGATCCCCATTAAGTCTGAGCATTTTATCTGCAACAGCATGAATACATTATTCTTGACGAGAATCAGGAGACCTCCCATTGCCCTCCCATAATAGCTAGGGGGTTTGGCTTCTACACTATAACTTGTGAACCCGTCAACAAAGATTTTTTCAGTTGCCCAGGTCTCTTGAAATATTCAGATATCATGCTCTCCGATGTACAATAACCACTCTGGGTCATCCAACTTAGAAGCAATACCTGCCAGGTTCCAGGACAATAGGTCAATACCAGCTTGTTTCTGGGTACCTGTGGGACCCATTGCATGCAGAGAACTTGTGCTGACATTCAGAGATGTAATAGTTGTGTCACCAACCCTATTCCCACCCTTGTGTCATCACTGTCAAAATTCAGGCAGGTAGAAGCATCATGGTCCCACTGTTCCTATTAGGAGACACATAGTTTATCATTCTCAATGCCCGTGTGTCTCTCCTCCTATAATTCACAAAATCAATTGCTTCATTGGTGGAGTAAAAACAAAAAAAGGATTTTGCTAGGAGGTCTAGAAAACAATGGGCTTAAAGATATTTCAGTTTTAAGAGAAGTCCAAATCTCTTAATTCAATGCTGCACCATCAAAAATCTCCATGTCAAAGGATCCCTGAATGACCCTTCACTTGATTGGACTTTGAGGGCTTTGAAGGCCATTGTGATCTCATTCCCAGCAGCAACACTTGCTGGTAGATTCTGCGTGCAACCGAAAATACACAAAGAGAAAAAATCCTGGTTGCCCTTTCATGTTTTATCAGATACACCAACTCAGAACATATCTGGCTGGGTATAAATCATCCTAAAGCTAGTCAGAAGAAAGACTCCAGCTACATCCAGGATATCAAAGGTCTCTTAAAAACGTAATACTGTTGTCTCTCTTCCAAATGAAACATTACTGGCTTGCCTGGAAGTGGAGTTACTGTCCCTCAGAATTCCACAATAGGACAAAAGCTTGATGCTCAGAACCTTTTTGTGGAGTCAAGTGAATTTTGACCCACAAGTACTTCTTATTGAGAAATAACTTGTACCTCCAACTGATTCTTACTGAGATCCGGACAGAGATGAATCCTCAGTCTGTAAACCTATTTATGGCTCAACTGGAGGGTGGTTTCCTTGCCACTTGCTGCCATAAACCTTTTAGATACTTGTACTACACAGCTGATATTGGCCCGATTTGGACAGTTGGGAAACAGGAATTCAGACAGTTTCACAAAATATTTAATGTATTTCTGTCAATCATAAGCTTGTCTACTGTTCAGAAACAGTACATTACCTGGGCACCAAGATCACAAGAACAGACAACCAGCTATATTATATGCTCAGCCAAATTAGAGTGGGATGAAAACACAAAGGATTTGAGATTTGATTTCATGAACCAGTTGTTATGGTTTCCAGGCTGGTTCCGCAGGAGCGTCAGGAATCCGGAGAATAATCCTCAGCCTTCCCCTAAGGCCTTTCGACTCTATCAGACTCTAGAGTATCGAATGGCTAGGCACAGTGTTATCTGCCATATGATAATCACAATTAGTTATCCACTCTAGTAACCCCCCGATATAGTATAAGAAAGGCAGCGCAAGGCGCTGTTACCGTAAATATTTGTAGTTGAGCCTTGAAATCACACCACACTCTGGTCCACGCAAGTTCCCCAAAATATAAATGTAAGAATTCCAAAGGGAAAGAAGGTGTGGGGATACACACAATGTGTGACAGCTTCGGTCGGGGAATCAAAATGCTGGGACTTGGAAGTGTCCGGCCGGATGGCGGGGAAAGACCCGGCCGCCGGGCGGAGCACAAGGAGCAAGGCACAATGGATTGGTAACAACCCTGATGTACTAGCAGTGCCCGGCCGGATGGCGGGGAAAAACCCGGCCGCCGGGCGGAGCACCAGGAGTTGGGGAGAATGGACTGGTGTGCCCAGCCGGATGGCGGGGAAAAACCCGGCCGCCGGGCGGAGCACAAGGAACAAGGGAAAGAATTCGGAAAGGAGAACAAACATGGACAGTAACCCTTGTTAGGGGGTATATACGAACAACACAGAAAATACTAACTTCGAGGTAGTGAAAGTCAGGGCGGTGGCGACTCAGTCAGTACGGCCTCAGAATAGCCGCCGATCGGAAACACCCTCACGCAGGAGGCAGGAAACAAACAGGAAACGAACAACCAACGGGAAACCGGAAGTCAGGCAAAACGAATTGGGACAGAACACTCGGAAGTAAGGCTAGAAGCTAGAACGCAAAGCGGCGTTCCAATGATCTAAGGCGTCTTATATAGCGCCATGCAAGTAGAGCTACAGCTCGAGTGGGACATCGGGGCATGACACCAGTGAATAACCAAATAAACAGAAAAAACTGGATATTTGAAATTAGTCTCATGGAATACAATCCAAAAGAGGCTAAAATAGGGTACCAAATGTCATCACATATATTCCATAGATAGAAACCTTATGCAATATTGCCTGCAAAATACGACCCATTGTATGACAAGTAAAAGAATTGCAAGAGATCTACCAAGCTGTGCCCCACCTTGCATCCCAACACCCCCCCAATCTCAAAGACTTACGGTAGGAAGCAAATTTCATGGCTTTGTTATCGGGAAGATATCAATGAAATGCAACAAGAAGAGGTATCTAACCTGTCTTGTAGTTCCTACTTATCCGTAGTATCTGCACATTGTTTGGACAACACCATCTAGGGGCTTAGTGCTGAGATTGATTATGGACCACCCGCAGTATATATTGGCCTATAGAGCAGCTGGCTCACAGTGCTACCATACCCCCTACCCTACCAGGGAGCAAATGGTTTCTGGCAACCATTGAACATGATAACCCTGACCCCTCAAGGGGTTTGGAAACAGTACGGAACGTTTTGCTCAGTCACTCATGCTCACTTGTTCTCAAAGAAGTAAACAGAGACTACACAGTGGAACATTTTCAATATACTTGTTGTAACAATGCTGTTCTTGTATAGAATACATGTTCTGCAATGATTAATAGACAGAAGCAGAGAAAAGTGATTACAAGCACTAAAAGTGTCAATAGTAGATATAGTTCTACCATGGTGCTAAAACAATATATATATGCTGGCATTTAAAACTAGGCAGCAACCGAAAGTACTCCTAAAATGCAAGCCCTACTCTAAGTGTACCAGGAGTATGTGGAGGTGTAGAGCCAAGAATGCCCCCAAGGAATGATCCATCCCCATTACCTGGTGAGAGAGAATGAAGGACCCCGTCTTGGACACGAATGGACACCCCACATGAGATATCAAACTGATGCGTGATGAATTCTTAACATGCACTGACCTCTGGTGTCAGCTGGAGAGCCTCCTTTACTAATCTATTGGGGCGCTCATATTTTATAATAGAAAGCAACCTTGAAATGTGCGTATAGATTAGGGATGTTATGGATATGTAGATAGTCCTGTTGCCCCGTGGATGAAGATAGAGATGACATTTGTACATAGTGCAAAATAAGATCTTGTACATGATGTTCAGGGCATTGTGATAATGTTGTGCGAAACTAGATGTGTAAACAAGTTTAGATCCTGGGAAACTAATCAAACATTGTCACACAAGCAAATATGTGCAAAAGGTTACTGCTTAAAAATAGGACATTGTATGAAATAAACTGCTTCGCTACATGGGCCTAATTCTGAAATATAGCACCCACTCCTCCTACTAAGGGTCGATACATAAAAGCTATTGTTAAAGCCAGATGGATGTATAAAAATGTTTAAAAAACTACTCTTTGAAACATCAAAAAGCTATCCAGAAGCATTCTATAAAGTCTGCAAGCCTTGATAATATGTAAGTTAAAAGAAGCCTTAAAACTGATTTAAAATCACCTAAAAGCAAGCTTCCATTACACATATGTCATAAAGGCCTTAAGTGTTATTATACTGCTTGAAATCCAAGCACTCAGAATGACATGCAGCCTGATTCATGTACGGGCCGTTTTGCGTGTCCCTAATAGCGATCAATAGCGACTCGCTATTGAGGAAACGCAAAACGGCATTCATGTACTTTTCGGAGAAAAAATAGCGACTCGCATGCGGGCGCTAAAGCCGTTAGCGACCCACAAAAAACGCAGAATAATCGCTATTTCCGGCTACCTGCGATCGGGATTGCGACTCGCAATCCCGATCGCACGAGATTGCGCTCGCAATCCCGATTGCACGGGATTGCGAGTCGCATTCTCGCGGGATCTGGAAAACGGGAAGACGCATTCTGAGCACCGTGATGACATCACAACCAGGAAGCAGCCAAATCCCACCCCCAAACACCTCAGTGACGCTATCAGTCGACTGTCCACGACGGAAAGCTGCCACCAACCCGCCGTTTGCGCATCCCGACCCCGCCGAAATAGCGACCGCTATGTCAGACGACCCGCAGCCCGGACCCAGCAACAGCGCTGGCCGAAAGCGCAAATTGAAATTTTCCGAACAGGAGCTGGAGAACCTCATAGAGGGTGTGGTGGCCAACCACGACCAGCTGTTTGGTGCAAACTCCCGGAGGGTCCCAGAGCAGGAGAAGAGGAGGATCTGGGTGGGGATTGCCGCAAGCGTGAACTCTGTGGGCGTTGCGGACAGGTCCCTGGAGGAATTAAAAAAGCGGTGGTACGACCTCCGAGGGCGTGCCAAGGAGAGGGTGGCGGAGCGCCTTGGTGAGGCATCAGGCACCGGAGGTGGTGGACCGACTGTCCCACCCAACACCCCCCTGGAGGACCGGGTAGAGGACACGTTGGAGAGGGAGGCGTGTGTTGGCGTGACCCCTCTGGACTCCTCCCACCCCACCCAAGACACCCAAGGTAAGTGGCATGCGACTGCGACCCTGTCCCCTATGACCGCCCCTGACCACATAGGCTCACTCATTGGCCCTTAGTCATGCCGTGCATCAGGAAATGCCCTGAAGCATTGTGGGAGACGTAGTATGTCCACAATGTAGTAGTACCACAATGCGGCCCCAAAGGTTCCAAAGTGCGCATATACACAGCCACCCAGGGAATGACACCCAGCATGCATGTAACATCTGCACGTCTGACAGTCACATGCACCTAATGAGTATCCACTTACCCTCACAGGTGCGGGAGATAGCAGCGACAGTGAGAGGCTGCTGATCGACGAGGAGGCCCAGGAGGAGGAATCCCTACCTGCTACCCAGCCACCAGCCCCTGCGGCAGCGCCAACACCAGCAGCCAGGCCACCCACCTTGCCTGCTGCATCCGCCTCAGGCCCACCGGCTGCCAAGGCCAGGCCACCCACCTTGCCTTCCGCATCCGCCTCAGGCCCACCGGCTGCCAAGGCCAGGCCACCCACCTTGCCTTCCGCATCCGCCTCAGGCCCACCGGCTGCCAAGGCCAGGCCACCCACCTTGCCTGCTGCATCCGCCTCAGGCCCACCGGCTGCCAAGGCCAGGCCACCCACCACACCTGCCGCACCTGCAACACCAGCTGCTGCAAGACCTGCAGCTCGTCCACCACCATCTGGGCCAGCCACATCTGCTACACAGCGGCCTACCACCAGGAGGGGCAATGGCCATTTCCACGCCTGCATGAGTGTGGAGCGGCGCATGCTGCGTTTACACCAGCGCCAGTCGCAGCAGCAAGGAGCCATCCAGCTGCAGAAGATCGGCCGCAATGTGGCGGGAGTGGGCGAGAGGGTGGACCGCATGACGGCGGCCATTGACCGCATGGCGACGGCTATGGAACACAACACTGCAGCGCTGGTGAAGCACCGAAGTGTTGCTAGCAGGCGCCACCACCAGTTGCTGAGCCGGCTGTCTACCTATAGCCGCTCCAATTATGCCTCGGCAAATGCCACCACCCTGCTTGCGCGGCGCTCGTTAACCCAGCAGCACCAACTCGTCCAGTGCTATGAGGAAATTACCCGAGTGCAGGAGCATTTGACAACCGCCGTCACCGCACTGCACGCACCTGTGATTCCGGCAATTGTGGGGGGTGATGATGCTAGTGAGGGTGCCTCTAGTGTCAGCAGCCACTCTGCCACGCAGGCCCCCACACCTAGGCGCAGCACAAGGGCTGCCCCAGCTCCAGCTGCCCAGGAAGAGGAAGAGGCTCCCAGGCGCCTGGGAATTGTGCGCCGGAGGCGCCAATGACATTGTGTCAGGGACGGGCGCAGGCTGAACTTAAGCCTGCCATGGAGCGTCTCATGCAGTATGCATGAATACTGCATTTTGTAAATAGTTGTTACGGAGACCCATATATTTTTTTGTGATTCAAACAAATACATTTATTTTGGTGCACACATACGCCTTGTGTAATCATTACAGTTTGCATGCTATTGTGATATGTGGGGTGGGGGAAGGGGGTGGGCTAGAAATTGTTAGCTGTGATGTGGTTGCGACGTCTGTGGCCTTCAGCTGGGTTCTCCCCGCGTGCATGGTGCGCATGTGCTGGTGGCCGGTCGTCCCCCTCAGATTCACTGCCTGAGATGTCAACTGGTATCCGGCGCTTGGTTGCAATGTTATGAAGCATTGCACAGACAGCCACAATGCGGCAGCACGCTGCAGGACTGTAATACATGGCCCCACCTGTCTTGTGCAGTATACGGAACCTGCTCTTGAGCAGGCCAAATGTCCTTTCTATACAGTTCCTTGTCCGGATGTGCGCAACATTGTAGCGGCGTTGCTGAGGTGTGGCAGGGTTGAGGTAAGGGGTCAGGAGGTATTCCCGTAGGGCGTAGCCACTGTCACCTGAATGAGAGGAGCAGATGTTGATTGCCTGTGCAGCGCAGTTACTTCATAGCAATGTGACATTGTCGACAAAGTGTACTTACCAAGTAGGTGTCCTTCCCCAAACTCTCCCCTGATCAGTCGTGTGTGGAGTCCGCTGTGCCTGAAGATAAAGGAGTCATGGGTACTCCCTGGGTACTGGGCCACAATGTCAGTGATGATGGTCTTGGCATTGCAGACCATCTGTATGTTGAGGGAGTGGTACGACTTCCTGTTGCGGTACATATACTCCGTGCCAGCTGGTGGGCAGATGGCGACGTGGGTACAGTCTATGCAGCCAAGGACATGGGGAAAATGGGCAACATTATAAAATTGTAGTTTTGTGAGGTCCAAATCCTGTTGGCTCGTGGGAAATGTGATGTGCCGGTGGAGCTGGGTGAGCATGGCGTCAACAAAAGTGTGGAGGCAGCGTGACATGGTGGGCTGGGAAATCCCCCCAGCAGCGGCTACTATGCCCTGGAAACTGCCGGATGCCAGGAGGTGCAGGCTGCACAATACCTGCACATGTGTGGGCACAGAATTGTTTCGCCTTGTTGGGTGCTGCATGATGGGGTCGAGTTCTTGTATCAGCCAGGTGATCATTTCCCCATTCAGCCTGTATTTAGCATAAATCTGTTCTCTGGTTTGCCCCAGCAAGGTGACCCGCTGCCGGTAAATCCTTGCCTGCCTCATGCGTCTCCTCCGTGCTGCTCGCTGTAGCCTTCGCCGCCTCACCACCATGTACATCCCAGGCATTGTGGAACGCCTATTGCTGCTGCTGAATGTCCTTATGTGTGATTGGTCAGGCCTGGACCTGTTGGTGATTGGCTAACAGTTTTTCAAATTTTGGTTAATCATGGCTTTTATGGTTACCACCTGCTTTGAGTTGTCCTTAAATTGCGCCGCGCTAATGTGCGATTTAGCGATTTTTCGCTAATGTATTTCTTTCATGAATGCCGATTGAGACAATATTGCGTTTCGCTATTCAATTCGCAGATTCCGTGGTTGGTCGCTATTTCATTATCGCTAATGCTCGACTTCCCGGAGTCTGCGACTTTTACAGCGTAATCGCTATTCCGCTCGCTATTATTTTTTTGCGATTTCGCTATTTCGTACTTGAATGCCGATTCCGTGTTTTGCACCCGCAATTGCGTTTTCGCAGCCATTGCGGGCGCTATTTCGCTTCATGAATCAGGCTGATGGTGCCTAGAAGAGATTGAGGAGAAAAAACAAAAGCTTATTTTGGTTCATTTTGTTGAAAAACAGGTTAAATTGTTCCCACACGGAAAAGTCAAATTTCTGTTATGTTGTCAGAGTGGTAGGCACAACATTGCTGTTGCCCACGACCGCAAACGACAAACCCAATGGTGCACCTCGAAGCAGGTTTTTGGAGCAGAGGTGATTCCCATCCAATTCCCTCAGCAGCCCCTGGATCCACACTTCGAATACAATAAAGATAACACACAATGCAAAAGACAAAAGAAACAAACAACAATGTGCAGTACTCTAAGGTCATTTCAAGACAAAGAGGGGAGTGAGGCGTATATATATATAAACGCTTGCACCTGTCCTGAACTGAGAGCTTGCTTGAATTGGCACTGCAGTTTCATGAGTTGCAATCCTGACTGAAAATCTCATACCTGATTCTCTTTAAACTCTGAGAAACACAGGTTGTAACATTCTGGCATGTCTCCTCACACCCTTTTTGAGGCACTCATCTGACTTATGAAAGACTCTTCAGCAACCAGCCTACAGAGCCATTGACCTGGCATGTAACTGGTTCTACACAAGCCTTTCCAGCCTGGCAGAGGTACTAACATAAAATGCAACTGAACATATCAAAGCTCTGCCAGAAATCTAAAAGCATTGTCCTAGCACATCGGTAAACTTTCAAAATGCTTTCTGGCCCAACTGCACACACTTTGGGCGAATAAACAACAGATACCACCACAACTTCAATATTCAAAAGCAGAAGGGATGATTATTATTGTCCCTGCCAGTCATCAACTTGTATATTACTGGCTTACCAAGCCATGTGCCCTGTGCTTCTTTGTGAGACACCAGCGAAGTTTGTGGTCAACTACATCACACTTGTTCTACCTCTCCAGAGACACTGACCTCCTATATAATTAGCTATGAACGAGCCCTAACAACTGACTCTACCCCCGGCCTAGTGCCTGTCCTGAGCCACGGAATCAAAATGTGGCTATCCAGATATGTGACTACTTTTATTTCTGTTGCTTTTACCTGGATACCACACAAAGATACTCCTTACATTGTGGACTTAGATGTCCATCTAGAATCTAATAAACTCTACCCCAGCCCTACCTCTTTCCAGAGGAACTGATCTGATTTGACAGATTCTGCCCTGGCCCCTCTATGGGCCAGAGAGACTTAGATGACACCTGACTGGACAGACACTTGTGTTTGGGTTTCTCTGAGACATCAGCTTGTAATTGTATCACTGTGACAAACTGCATAACCTCTCAGAAACAGCTGCAAGATATAGTGATGATTCTGTCTTATCCACATCAGCCTCTCAGCAGTGAAATTGCTACCCGAAGACTTCATGCCTCTACATTTATGCTTGAAATGTATCAGAATTAAAGGACAGCATTAGGCACAGCAGACTTTGCACAAAACCGTTTAAAGTTCCAAAATGTGCTATAGATACAGATTGCTACAGAGATTGACAACTTCTTCTTTAGTATGATGCATATGTGAAATGAACCTTGTGTTCTCATTCTACTTAGATATTCTTGTGTGGTATTGTGAGTTCAAAAGTTGAAATTCGGATTCCCAATCTAACTTTAATCCAAGCCCGGCAGTCTGGCACTTCTAAGAATAATTTACATGGATGAGAGACAAGATATTTGACTTGGTGAGTAAAAGGTTGTGCATGTTTTTTTCCAAGCTCATTTGATAATTTACTTTCCCCAGATCAAGGATATCTCATATTTTGCTAACACAGTATACTGAAACTAAGTACACTTTCATTCCTTGCTTGTGGGTGAAAGTGTGTGTGTGTGTATGTGGGTGTGTGGGTGCATCTACTTGTGTAACAACAATATAGGTATCCAACTTTTTAAAAACCCATTGATGAATGAACAGCAGAAGTTTATTCGGCCTTTGTTCATTCAACAACAGATTAGAAAAACAACTTTGTCTACATGACTTATCAACAAATGTATGTTAGATAACAGTGATGCAAGCAGACAAGTGTAACCAACAGTATGCATTTGTAAACACATGAATGTTAAAATGTTTTTCATTAGATCCCAACAGTGATGGAAATGGATAGTAGGTTTGCAGAAGTCAATTTTAATGTTAAAATATTTCTTTGCATAATAAAAATACAATGGTTTGTGAAAATGAAGAGCTAAAGGAAAAATAAATTCTTCATTAAAGCCACATCTTGGTTTAAGCTAGCACAAGCTTATTTTTAGCAATGTATTTTAAAGCATTAGGGCCCCATTAGGATGTCGGGCGGATTGCCTCCGCCAGGGTGGCGGTGGCCACCGCCACCCTGGCGGAGGCAATCCGCCCGACAAGCACTCTCGTTTTCCCCTCCGCCAGATTAGGATGGCAGAGGGGAGAGCGGCGGACGGAAAGACCGTCCGCCGCTTTACCGCCGAGGTCGCCTTGCGACCGCGGCGGTAATGGATTAATATGGTGGCGGTGTCCAATAGACACCGCCAGCCATATTACAATGGCACAAAGTAGAGGCCTTTCCGCGGCGGCAATGCCGCCACGGAAAGGCAGGCGGGGATTGCTGCAGGGGCCCCTGCAGGGCCCCCAGGTTGCCACCACTGTTGGGGGGCACATGGGGGGTACCTATGGTACCCCCCACATTTGCATATGCAAAGCGGCAGGCACCACGCGGGGCCTGCCGCTTTGCATATGCAAATGCAAAAAAGCATTTTTAGCATTGTGGCGGGCGGTGCAGAGTGCACCGCCCGCCACAATGCTAAAACTACAGGATGTGCCCACCGCTGTGGCGGGCACATCCTAATTCCCCCCACGGGACCCCCGCCCTTATGGCGGGCGGTCCCGTTCCCCACTATGGTGACGGGCGGACAAAGTCCGCCCGTCATCATAATGACCCCCTTATAGTGTTTGAATACTCCGCTGTAGATTCCACTCATATCTTCTCTTTCAATGTTTCTTCTTTTTGCTTACTCTACCATTTTTACATCATAGATATAATTTTTCTCAACGTTAGAAGTGCACAGTGAAGCCATCTGCCTAGTTGACTAAAATGTTTCCATTTAAACCTGTTTGACCACTGCTGCTTTGGTTTTAGTTAGTCTAGCAAATTGATTTGGTGCTATGAATAATAGCTCATGTTTTACCAATATTCCCTTTCCTTTCCAAACTGTTTTAGGTTTATGTTTTGAACATAAGAATGAAGAGGCAAAGAATGAAAAAAATAGAAGTTGTCACACTGAGAAAGACAATGATAAAAAAACACACCAGTTCAAAAGGTTTTTACAAAGTAATCTGTTGCTATGTGAAGTCATTCATGTTTCGGTTTCAATTGTTAACAACACATGAGAACTCTTATTAAGTACTAACAAGAGACTTATTTTAATACAACATCAAATTGTACACAATCTTACTGCTATTCCCAAATTAATTACGATAGCACCAATGCAAATTTTACATGCAATACTTTACACTCTTTAACGTCAGAGAGAGTAACTTGTGCCATGCTGTTGGACACAGTTTCATTGCTTGCAAACATTTTCTGGAAGCATTCCATCTGATTCACAGGATTCATCAGATTTTCAAAGTCTTGATTCAAGGACAGGATTTTCTATGTCATAGGGATCACTCTGCCATGAAGCCACATTGAGCAGCTTATGGAGTTGGTTTTAAATCAAATTAAATGTTCACAAGCCTGGAAACCAATGATATAGAGGCAGATAGATGATTTTTTACGGTATTCTATGTGTGGAAAAGGAATATGCTGCAGACACAAGAAGTTGAAGCTGGAGAGTCTTTGTCGACATGAATGTTTTTTATGGTATTTTTCACTTATTTTTGGATCATGTTGAATGTTAACAAGTGGTGTACTTTTACATGGAGAAGGAAGTTTCATAGGTGGCATTGAAATCAGCATTAGGTAAGTCTTTAAACAATTGTTACATGTTTTTACATTAATATCTGAAATTTTGATGGACACACTATAAAACATAATGAGCCAGTGGTGGATACGGTTCCCATGGTTTTATACTTGTTCTTTCCGTTTTCTTCCCTATTAAATGTGGTTCTATTGCATTTTCTATCTGTTTTCTTTAAATACTTCATTTGTTATCTTTTAAATTCTCTGCATGACTGTTTCTTTATAATTGCTTGCATAATCCTTCAGCAGATTTGAATGTATTATTCCTATTAATTGGGAAAAAATTAAGCAAATCTATGTTGTGTTTGTTTGGAATTGATTATGGAGTATAATTTTGTAATAATTCAGCACTTGACTGGAAACTTTTGGTACTCTTCTGCTACTTCCTGTGAGCCTTCTCACCTATGAAACGTATAAAAGTAAAGTCATTTGTTAATCTGTATTCTTTTTAAAATCTATTTTTGTTGTTCCTTGTAAGCTTCAAAAACTATTTGGGGAAGAATATCAGCTAAGACACATAATGTATGAAACCATTCATTGTATAATTACTTTAAAGGCCCAAATGTTGAATTTGTCACCAATGGCACTATCGTAGTGATACATGTAGTGTTATTCCAGTGAAAGCACTTTAAGGTTTTTTGCAGTTATTTGAAAGTGCTGTATAGCAGTTCTTTCCATTTCCACTGTCAACAGTTTTCCAAATTTCAGTAAGAAAATATTGATATATATTGTACTGGTTTTGTTTGGTAGCAATGCATATATTAGTTGCAACAACACTGAAATTATTCTACCATGCATCGTGTAATTTTGAAAGAAAGGCTGCAGCATATTTTAAATGTTCCTCTGCAGTATCTAATAACCAATTCACTCTGGAAGTTTACAACTGTAATTGTTCCAAATATAGATTTTTATCTAAGTTTCTCCTCTTGTTTATACAATAGAAATGGTACACCCACATATGTAACTTTAAAAGTGGACATATGTTGATTTATGCATATAAATTAGGGTTTAGTGAGCAGTGCAGTTGTCTTTGTTTCGTGTCTTCTTTTTACAAGTGAAGATGTTGGATTTTGTCCATCTAAATTCCCTGCAATAGTTATTGTGATTTCCTTTAAAATGTCTCTGGTGTTGCTTTTGAGGTAATAGTTTTGTGTTTCATTTCACCATCATTTTTTAGAACTTCTATTTATTAATTTTAGGAGCAAGGTTATGATCTATCTCCTTGATAATTTTCCCTCCTGGGTTTGTGCTCTGTCTCTATATCCATTTGTATCATAATTTGAACATGTCTACTACACATGTCCTTTATGTTTCTTTTTCTGTATTGACTGCATTGAGTTTGTATGGTCTTCCTCTGACTGTTCACAATGTTTTAGGCATTATCCTTAGTATTTACAGCAATCTGTTGAGAAATATGTAGTTTGGAAGGAGCAGCGTATCCTGGAATGTCTTGGCAGGATTATTATTGTCATATCAAATCACTGCTATAGTTATTCATGCTTTGACTAAAGGGTGAGTGTTTTGCTATTCCAATGATCCCCATGCTCTGTGAATGGTGCAATGCATTTTACATTAAGTATTCATTTATATATTAGCATTCCTGTCAGCACTACTGTCTTCCTAATGAAAGCAGCTGTTTTTTTAATCACCAGACAATTGGAATGGTACATTCCAATTGCAGGTTCAAAAGATCAACATATCGGTTAATGGTAAGAGCTATAGTTGCAGAGTGAGTCTTAACTTGTTTGGATTATTAAAAAGTATATCGTTTTTATTTAAAGCTAGTTACAGAATTGAGAAAGTTATTTTCAAGTTTACAGTTCATTAAATAGAAGGTATGCATTTTCTATTGATCAACTTCTGATTTTAAAGTTTTAAATTTAAAAGTTTCGAAATGTTAATAGCAAAACAACCTATACTCTATTTTGGTATTTCCACTGTAACTGTGATCGTATGTTGAATGTATTGAAATCAATTAATTCCAAATCCAGCATCTAATTCTTGTCAGTGAAAACATGTTGATGCCCTTAATTTAAATATAAAATATCATTTTTGTAGGAAAACTGTGGACTTTCACAAAGGCCACAACACTAGTGTTTACGGGGCCACAGATACATTTATTTCACTTTGACTACAATATGGTTTTGACTCAAGTTTAAAGATAATTATTGTATCACCTCTTTATTCTTTAGTTTCTGGGGATGTCTCAAAGATTTTTTTCCCAGAATAGGATGCATTACAATAGTCAAAGGAGGAAAGCACTACTTTTTTTTTTTTGTCCTCATAAATGCAACCAGTAAATGCTCTAGATGGGAACCCCTAAAGCCTTTCACACTGTCAAACTTGATACCGCCCTGGACTCAATGTGCGGCAATCAGGGGTCACCCAGAGGTAGGCTGTTTCCTTGTCCAACTCCCCTGTCCTCTGATGGAATACCTCAGACCTAGGGAGGACAGGACCGACACAAACCTCTGGCATAATCATAGGACCGTTACCTCTTTGACCAGGCCACCAGTTCCGACCACACATTCTCTGAGCTCTCTGCTCGGCACGCTATGTCCATCTTACTGACTTCCATAATATTTTGTAAACAGTCAGTGAACTTGGGAGGGACCACTGATTTCCATTCTTTACAAATCTCTCTCCTTGCTATAACCATCACATAGAATATAAGTTGTGAGGAATAGTTGTTAATATTGTAACCAGGTGCTAAACCAAAGAAAACTAACCTCGGAGAGCATATAATAGTAGTTGTTAAAACCTTCCCCAGGAAATCCGCAATCGCCTTCCAGTATTCAAGAATCTCTGGACATTCTAGAAATATATGTATATCGTCAGCTGCTGGGAATTTACAGCGGGGGCAACAATAATTCTCCAGTGTAACCCTGGACAGTTTAGCCGGGGTCCAATACACCCGATAGACTGTGAACAAATGATTTCTCCTCAAATGAGCTGGTTTTATTAAACTCTGGGACATGGAGAAAGAATCTGTCCAGATATTCCTGGTTTCTTCGGGGCTATCTGATATCACATTACCCCAAAGACTCGCCAGCTCACAGTTTAACATTCCTGTTACCCCCGTTAGTGCCCTATACCAAAATGAGACCTCTCGTTTCCACCCTCCTCCCCTGCAGACAGAATCGAGGATCCTAGCATCCCTTTCCCGCTGCAACGCCTGCCTTGACCACCAGGCAGAGAGTTGGTAAAACTTAGATCTCGTTAAAGACCCATTTGTCAGTGACACTAAAGAGTCCCAGTCCATAAGACCAGAGTTGACCCAGAGATCCCCCCATCTCTTCACACCTGCTGCTTTGAAAGGCTGGGACAGCTAGTCCTGAAGGCACTCCAGAGTGCCCGGGGAGTCACAAACTGGGGCATTAGTGTGATAATATGGAATCCCCAGAGCTCTCCGGACATATACCCAGTTCCTAAGTGCCGTCTGCAAGATCTTAAGACAGACTTTTTTATAAAATTTCTGGTCACCAAATTTGAATAAAAAAAACTCCTGGCCCTGTGGTAGATCATACAGCAAAGCCTGGAATAAGCGGCCCTGCGAAGTTGAGTCCAATTTGTTAGCCAATAACCTAAAGTTTTTAAGATGAAAGGCATGGCAATATATGAGTAAGTCTGGTAGGGCCAACCCCCCGATTTTGAACCCCCTCCTTAACTTTTTCCAGGCAATCCTGGGAGATTTACAAGCCCAGATGAAGGAACCAATCTTGCCTTGAAGGCTCATAATCTCTTTCTGTGGGAAAGATAAAGGGATGGAGTTATAGAGAAACGTTAGTTTAGGGAATATAGACATTTTAATGAGATTAACTCGTCCGTATATATTTAATGGCAGACTACCCCATCTTGTTAATGTTTTGATAATTTCTTTCACTACTATCTGCCAACTAATTTTCGGTATATTCTTTAGTTCTTGAGTCAAATAAATTCCCAAGTACCTCATTTTATGTTTTGCACCCTGAATGGGCGAACTATTATTCCACCCCATTATTTCTGGCTTCTCCCTATTTATTTGATATCCCGAAAGCCTTCCAAACTCCTCGGCTAGATAAAATAACCTAGGTATGGCATCCACGTGATTGGAGGTGTATAGGAGAAGGTCATCTGTATACAATGCAGCCTTAAGCTCTAGGTCTGCTATTCTAAAAGTTTGAATTACATGATCCGCCCTGATACAACAAACAAAAGGTTCAATATAAATATCGAACAGAAGGGGGATAAGGGGCAGCCTTGCCTCGTGCCGCGGGAGATTTTAAACCAATCGGACAGACCACCATTAACCAGGACTTTTGCTCGTGGATTCTGATACAAAGATTTAATGCCCTCTATAAAGATTGGGGGGAACCCAAACCCAGCCATAGTGGCCCACAAGTATTTCGAGTTTACCTGGTCAAAAGTTTTGGCCGCATCTATCGCAATTAAAGCTAGCGGCAGCCCTTTATCCTCCGCATAATCTATGGCTCCAATCACCTGAAAAGTTAGCTCATTCAGCTGCCTCCCAGGGATAAACTCTCTTTGGTCCGGGTGAATTATAGATTTTATAATTTTGGCAAGTCTAGTTGCCAAAGTCCCAGAGTAAAGCTTCAGATCTGAATTCAGGAGAGAGATAGGCCTGTAGGATTCGATTTGTTTGGGGTCTTTGTTAGGCTTCGCGATGAGAGTGATCGTGGCTTCAGCCCATGTGGGGGGGATGCTGTGGCCGTGAATCAGCAGAGGATTAAAAAGTGTGGTGAGCACGGGTACCAATGACTCTGAATAATCAATATATACCTCACTTGGTAGCCCATCCGGGCCAGCAGCTTTACCCCGCTTCATTTTCTTGAGTTGATCTGTTACTTCCCCTTCCATGATCTCACTCTCCAAATATCTCCTATCTGTTTCTGAAATTTGGGGCAGATTTCTCTGACTCAGCCACGTCTGGGCCTCCTCCATCCCGAAACTCTTATCTTCCGTATATAAGCCTTGCATAAAACCCCTTGCTTCCTCCTTAATCCCCCCATCCTCCATGATTAATATGCCTGTCTCGCTTTGTGTTAGGACTTTAATATTATTCCTGGATCTTTCTTCTCTAGATTTCCAGGCGAGAAGGGCTCCACACTTTTCTCCAAACTCGAAATTTTTCAATTTACTGGTCTCCCACTTTTCCCTAATGATCTTTTCATCACTGACTTTAAGAGAGAGTTGTAGATCAAAGAGCTCCTTCTCCAATTCCGGAATCCTCTCTCTGTCTGAAACAATAGCCACCTGTAGTTCGGAATCTTTTTCAATAATTGCTTTCAAGCTTTTTTCTTTTAATAGTCTTCCTCTTATGGGCCATTAAAGAGCTCAGCACACCTCTTAGAATAGCCTTATAGGAATCCCATGCGACCTGGACAGTGGAGGAACCGATGTTGATAGTGAGAAATTCAATAGCTTTTTCTCTCACTTCTGCTTTTACCCGGTCATCTAGAAGCAATGTCCTCTCGAGTGTCCATCTGATATCTAAGGGTCTGGAGCTTAATGAAAAAACCAATTCGACAGCAGCATGATCTGATATCCCCACCGGAATATGGGAAAGGGAGGTAATGTCTGCAAGCAGGAAGTAGTCTATTCTCAAATAGTGTTTATATTTCTTACTATAAAATGTATACCCCCTAGTAGAGCCATATATAGCTCTCCAAACATCCAACAGGTTAAATTCTTTTATCACAGAACCCAGGGCAGAAAGTGATTTAATAGGAGCGTGGTACTAAGCCTTAGAGGTCCTATCCAAGGTATAATCAAAAACCAAATTAAAATCACCCCCCAAGATCACGGGACCCGAGGTCTCAAGTAGACCTGCCGCCAATTTCAAAAGAGGACCAGGATTGTCATCGTTGGGGCCATAATATACTGCACAAGTATAGCGAATACTGTAAATTGAGAGGGCTGCCATAATCCACCTGCCTGTCTGGTCCTTTTCATACCTTATCAGCCTCGCCCCCCTATTTGCCCTAACAATTATCGCAACCCCCCCTAGTTGCTCCCCTCTGTCTGGAACACACAATTTCCTGCACCCACCCTAGTTTCTCAAAAAGTGCCTTACATGCGCTCAGCTCAAGGTGTGTTTCTTGTAATAACATAAGGTGGGCATCTGTGTTTCTTAAAAATTCGCAGACACGAGATTGCTTTCTCCCTTCACCCATACCATTCACATTCCAGGAGAGGGTTTTAATACTTATTGACCTACTCATAGCCAAACTCTACCTTTCCTCCCATCATGAGCTTGTGAAATCTTTTTTGTACATATGAGGACTTTTTAACTTTTTTCCCCACCACCCTCCCCCCCGACCCCACCCCTGAGGAACCCCCCCAACATACCTGACGATGAAACCGCCTTTAGGGCCCCAGGAGAACTGCCTTTGGCTAAAAAAAAACGACAACTACATTCATCAACGGGATGTTTATTATGGCACCAACTATAAGAAAAAAAATAGCGCTTAAGTGAATAAATTTCTATTATCGTGTTTTTTTTGTTTTTTTTTATGCTCCTTTCTTTTCCCCATTTTTCCTATTGCTTACGTAGACCCCATGTGTCCCTTTATATCCCTATGTGTCCTAATCTACCTCCAATATTTCATACCTTCCTCATTCCAAAACTCCCTCTCCCTATATCTGATTTTCCTTCTTGACCTGAGTCTTTTTTTTTTTTTCATCTCATTTCTGTCTCATCAAAACTAGAAGATCATCAACGTCCGCAGGCTGACTACAATTATACATTTTATTCCTCCACATAATCTTTAAAAGGGCGGGAAACTTCATTTGTACTTGGGCTCCAAACGATCTTAATTCTGGCATTCTGGTGCCCAACTCCCACAGCCTCTGGGCTGTTCTCCCTCCTATATCAGATCTAATAAGGTATGGAATTGCCCGATAGTGGAGGTCTGACTTAGAGAGACATCTCCCCAAGATTAACTCTTTGATACTAAAGGACTGAAAATTCACCAAGATCTTCCTTGGTGCCTTCCTGTCTGCATGTAACTTGAAGGGGTCCCTATGCACTCGTTGTATTTCAGCCTCCAAGTCAATATCAGGATGGTCTTTTAGGACCCCGTCCCTTAAAAGATTACAGACACCGCCGGGAAACCCACTGCGGGTAGCTGTGAACCTTATAAGTTTAAATAAATAAGTTTAAATAAATAAATATCCCTTAATGTCGTCCAGCTCCTCTCCCTCTGGTATCTTTAGAATTCTCAGGTTGTTTCTTTGAGCTTGGGTTTCCAGCCTCTCCAAGTCTGTAGCTAAAGATCTATTCTGTACTTTCAAAGTTTCAATATCCTTTGAATTCCCTTGGACTGATTTGGTTAGGGCTGCAACTTCCACTTCCAGTTTCCCGGTCCGGGTAATAATGTCGTCTAATTTAGACTCCAGTAGATCAAACCTGTTGTGGATCGCCTTTTGATTACCCTCCGAGATCTCAAATTTAGTCATCAAGTCCCCCCTTAAGGACTGAAAAAGGGAACCCAACCTGTCCCCATCCAAACTCTCTGATTCCCTCCAACCCCCCTGTGCCTGAACCAAACCCAGATCCTGACCCTGAGCCAAGTTCTTTCCCTGAGATATACCCACACATTGTGGCGGGGGGACTGCCATTATTAGAGGGACCTGAGACCCATATGAGGCTTCCAGGACTTGACAACTATGAGAGGGAGGAGGGTAAAGAGGGGGAGAGGAACTTACTACTAACTGGTCAGCCCGGGGCTCTAAACCTGTACCTCCGACCACCACCTCGTCCACCTCGACCTCCGTCAGTTCCGGCTGTGTGCCACTCCCAGCATCAGACAGACCCGCCAAGGGGGCAAAATGGTTCTCTTAAGGGAGCACAGGAGTCTCAGTGTCCAGTATAGTAAAGTTGGTCTCTGACTCTATATCTATACCGGCAGCCTGCTCCATTATTTTAAAATAAGTCTTAAGGGAAGGAGATTTTTTTTTAAGGGGCAATTGCACAATTTTAGACCCCTTAGCTCTTTTTATACTACCTGCCTTTTTCCTCCCCTTACAGGGGGTTAATGGCATAAGCCGCTCTCTTTCTACAGGGTCTAACACTCTGGCTGCTCAGAACCAGAACCAGCTGGGGGCATTTCTCAATTGGCCTCTGCCTCGTAACGCGCTCTTGGCGCTGCTCTCGGTATTGCTTGCTTGTGGGTTCAACCGGGGCAACAATTCCTAGATCAAGCTCCATATAATCGCGCTTCAGCGCTGACTCCTCTCCACAACACTTTACCGCCTGTGTTTGCTCTAATACTGCATCAAACGAGGAAACACGGCGGATTCCCTCTCAAACCGGCCCCCGGAGCTGCAGCTGTGCGAGTGCCGAACGTGTCCGAACCCACAGGTTCCTCCGGCGTCCTCCCGGGCTTCCCTCCTCCAGCACCTCCTTCCAAGTCATACGCCCCACTCCAAGAGCAGGTCCTAGCGCCACCGCCGGTAATAAGCCAGTGTGTGATCACGGATATACCTCAGGGAGCAAAGGGAAAACAGGAGGCGAAAATTAGATCAACAAAAACCCTCTCATTCTCGCATCGTCTCCATCCAAATCTTACCGCCACCATGCGCCTATTCCAGCTGCCTGACGTCCCGCTGTATTCCCTCTGCGATTTCAGCCATTGGGCAGTCTCCTGGAGCCGCTGCGACCGGCATTCAGCCTGCCCCCATGTTCCTCGCTAGCTCCGAGGAAAGCACTACTGCTCTACCCAGTGACGCAAGATTTTAAGCTGGTAGGCAGAAACACCATGACATATTTCAGCAATGGTCAGAAGGGAGTAGTATGAATTTATGTTCATGTTGATGGGACATTAACACCTTCCATGCTCATGACGAGCTCAGCTCGTCATGAGGCACGGTGGCGCTGTGCTCATGACGAGCTAAGCTCTACTGGACTCTGCCATCAGCTTTATTTGAATCCACCTCATCTTGTTCCTTCCCGCAACTCCCCCTGATGTGTACTCAATTTATTTTGGTTTTGAAAAATGTTCAGATCATTTCTAACACAAGATCTAAGAACATTCATTTTCTTTAGAATTTGTATTCAAATATCAAATGTTTTGTGTATATCACATGGCTGGGTGATTTTAACATTGGTATTTGTAATTTGTCAAATGTACATTCTTGTGGCTTAGACAATGAGTGTAATGATATTGTAACCCATTTCGCACATTCAGTATTTGGTGAGGCTCTTAATGAGGTTTTAATGAATTATGGTTAAATTTGTGCCAGTAATATTGGTAATTCTAAAAATGCTCTAGTTCCCACTTTTATAGGGAATCATGCAGGTAGCACAATTGACCCTATCTTGCTATCTACTGATTTATCACACATTTTAATTCGTTTCGAGGTACTGCGTTGTTGTATCAGTGATCACAATCAACTTTGTAGTACCCAGACACCTTTTATCCAGAAACTAAATTGCAAAAAAGAGGATAATTTGAAATTAACTCAGAACAAGAGCTTGTAACTAAAATGGAGAAAAGTGGATCCAGCTCTGTTTATTCAGACCTTAGTTACTCCCTCTAAGGAAGACATAGAGACCTGTTTTACCAAGGGCTTAGGGCCTGAACTGATTCAAGGTGCTTTTGCAAACATATGTAGATCTATAGTATATAATCTCACAACCACTTATGCTCCTAAAGTCTCTTGGTCATGTCATTGGTTTAATACGGCCTGCTTTGTGGCACATAAACATTTGATGCCTACCTTGAAGATCAGTCCCGTGTGAACTTTGATGTTAAACAGGCAAGAGCGGACTATAAGAAGGCCCTTGAGGACAAAAAAACAGAAATTAGGAAAATGCCATGGGATGATATTAAAAAGGCTTAGGTGCTGAAGGAGAGTACCAAATTTTGAGAAGTCATCAACAGGCCTTTTTTTAAAGAAACAGATGCCCAAATTATAAATACCAGAATCACGGTTAATGCATGGATGACCCATTATATGAAAGTTTTCTTTTCCCCCAAAACTCCAAGCCATAAAGATCAAGAAGGCTCCGATCACACATCCTAGAACAGAGATTTTCAAAATTACATTACTGTGGCCGGGGTGTTGGTGCTATAAATAAGTTCATTCCTGGTAAAGCTCTGGACCCAGATGGTGTCTCTGTAGACCTTTTTAAGTCCAACATTTCCTTGTGGGCACTAATCTTAGCAAATGTGTTTAGATCGGCATTCCTAGCACCAATCCCCGACTCATGGTTGACCATATTTAAACCCAATATTTAAAAAGGGGGATAGGTCTGAACCATTGTATTACCTCCCAATCTTCCTAATCGATTCTAGTGTCAAAATATTGTGACGTGTCTTATTGGCATGCTTGAAAGACTAGACATTGACTAATAATATTATTTCTGAGAAGCAATTTGTTTTTAGAACCTCTCTATGTACGAAAGAGCAATGTTTAAATTTATATGTTACTTTTGGGGCAATATACGAAGGCCAAAGGTGAATTTGTACACTTTACGTTTATAGATCTATCAGGTGCTTTTAATTTAGTAAACTGCGATAAGTTGTGAGATGTCATGAGTGGGATGGGCGTGGAATCGGAATTGTTATTACTGTTATGCAAGCTCCACTGGGATCTTTCTGTAAAGGTACGTTATGATCCCTCAGACGAATACTCCCCACTCATTGAGTCCACACTAGTTGTTCGACAGGGTTGCATTTTGGCCCTTTTTTCCCTAATTTATATAACTGGGATAAGCTCTTTTTTAATTGAGAATGTTTAATTGCTGTATGCGGATGGCGCTGTGCTGATCACCCGCACAGCAAATGGCCTCCAATCTCTATTAGATCTTTTCTTGAAATGCATGGATAGGCTGGACCTTCCAGTTAATTTTTCTTAATCATTTGTCACAACATGCGGGAGCCCAAACACCAGGAGAAAAACATATAGCATGGGGACCATATTTTAGCAAAAGTAAAACATTTTTTTATTTGGAAATCCCTTTTAACAATCTGTTGATTTGGTCACCGCTTTTGATGGCAAGACTCTCATCTTTTAAAAGAAATTCAAAAGCTATTTTCAGTTTCACCCATAAATTAAAACATAAACCATTAAATAACATTTTGGTCTTTTTTAGGAGTAAATGTATCTCAGTTGAAATGAAATGAAATCCAGTATTTGTAAAGCGCACAATCACTTGAGGGTGTCAACACACTGGGGGCCGACAGGAAGACTAAGGGCCAGATGTAGGTGGCTAAATACCGAGCAGTAACGCAGAAATTCGCAGAATTTCTGCGTTACCGACCGGTATTTGGCTGAGAGCAATGTAGGTGAGTTTAAACCTACTAGCAAAATAAGGAATCTCAAAATTTGCAATTCCTTCTTTTGCTCTTGCATTTAAGGAATCGGTAATTGCGATTCCTTAAATGCAATGTAGGTAGCACAAAAGAAAGTGCACTTTAGGTTTAAGGAATCGCTAATTACCACCAAATTCAAGTTGATGGTAATTAGTGATTTCCTGTAAAAAAGCACTTTTTTGCTTTTTTCAAAGTGCCATGTGGCACACATTCATGCCCTTAGGACATGTATGTGTGCCACATGTGCACATATGCACATTTCAGGGGTGCAACAGGGTGTCCTTTTAACAACCTGGCACCCTTGAAATAGCTCCCGCTATTTGCGATTCTTTAATACTGAATCGCAAATAGGGAATATCTTCCCATTCATTCCTTTTGGCCCCCTAGCCCATAGGAATGAATGGGAAGGTATTCCTTAATAATGAATCTCAATTTGTGATTAGTTAACAAGGAATTTTAAGGAACCGCTAATATTTTAGCGATTCCTACCTACAATCAATTTAGCGAGTCCTTAATAGCGATTCGGTAAAAATCGCTATAAGGACTCGCTAAATTGAATTTACCTACAATCTACATGGTGCTGGGCTAACCTGCCACCGGCTATCAAACCGTGAACCTTGTGGTCCGCAGTCAGGCACCCTGGCCACTGCGCCACACCTCTTCCAATTTGGGACCTAAGGTGCTGGTTTGTGGGGCTATAGTAAAGCTGGCCCTCTGCAAAGAGAAGAAAATAGCTTTATTAAAAGATTGATATCAGTCTTTAATTTGCATGAGGAATTGATGATTTCCTATATGGAAGAATTATTTGGCTTGGCCCCATTATTGCTGTGGGGCAAAATCATTTTGGTATTCACAGTAGGCACTTACTCATTTTGGTATTCACAGAAGGCACTTACTCATTTCGGTATTCACAGAAGTTAGGACTCCTAACTTTAGGACTCCTAAATGCTTTCTGTGAAAACCAAAAGTCCTAAAATAGGATTTTTCTCAGTTTAGTAGTAGTAAAGTTAGGACTCCTAACTTTAGGAATCCTAAGTGCTTTCTGTGAATACCTAAAGTCTTAAAATCAGGATTTTCCTCAGTTTTGGGGTAGTAAAGTTATGACTCTTAACTTTAGGACTCTTAAGTGCCTTCTGTGAATACCGAAAGTCTTAAAATTAGGATTTTTCTCAGTTTAGTAGTAGTAAAGTTAGGTGCCTTCTGTGAATACCAAAATGGTAGCAAGTTTAGGATTTTGTCTTAAGTTAGTTCTGTGAATCAGGCCCAGATAAAAGATCTTCAATAATTGATTGTCATTCATTAGATAAAGCGATGCAGATCCCCTACTGTCTTATATCAAAAATACTTTCTATTCACTAGGACTGCTCGAATTCAATGAAAATCTATCCTGTATTAAACGCAACCATAATCTTTTATAAAAGAGCGCTCTCTGACTTATTGCTCTAAAATCAGCTTAGATATTGCTCAAGTTAAAACATCTGTTATTATGTATGTTGCAGTCTCTACAACAAGCAGCATTGAACCTTACTTACTTATGTTGGGTAGAAAATCCAACCATTCGATATTGGCTGACAAGTTTTAGACTAGAAATGTTGCACTTTAAATTTGCCTTTCCTATAGCTGAGGGCTGGAGCAGGGATCTTCAGGCATCTTGTTATTATGGAATTTCTGCTCAGAGCACAAGTCACTTTATTCTATCTTGCAGACTGTTTCTCGAACCGCGATGTGCCTTTTGAGTCCCAGCCCTCCGTAAATCTAAAGTAAGATATTTGAAAGAAGAGCTCATAGTTTTGCAATCCTTCAACTTCTGAGACCTGTGTTATTCTGTATGAAATTTCATAAGATCTGCTTTTAAAATCAAGAAAAGATATTCAAACTAAAAGTACTGATTTTCCCTTTTATATTAATGATTTTTAGAACTTGGTGGTAATTATTTTTTAAATTGGACTGTTATGTATGATGGTTTTAAATTGTTAATGAGAATATTTCATTTATTGCTTTTACGGTCTTTTGACCGAATATAGTTTGTTATGAACTAAACTGAGTCATTTGGATGTGCTTGAAGACTTTGAGTCTCACTGCTATATTATCCCCTTAGACATAGTCCAAGAGACTTATTTGGAGGTTCTAGCAAGAGTTTACAGTATTAGTGAATCCAACAAATAGGCCTGGGACAAAGGCTCTTTTCTCTGATAAGATATGCCTTATGATCCGAGCATAGATCTTCAAGACAGACACAGATGAAGCAGTTAGGCTTAAATGGGAGCCACACTATGCCATACATAACAACCAAATGAACATGGACAACTTGGGGAGAGGATGTAGCCTAACGGCTAGGGCAGATGACCTCAAATCTGAGGAACCGGGTTTGAGTCTTAGCAACGACACTCAACATCCTGTGACTCTGGGCAAATCACATATTCTCCCAGTGCCTAACAAAAGAATTCCTAAAAGTGTTTTTCAGAAATATCTTCAATGACTTAGAAATTAATGATATGTGTGATGAAATAATATTTTAAATAATAATAAAATAGTATTTGATAAGTGAAAAGCCCAAGGGAAAGATACTGTTTTAATGAAGCTGATTTCTGTTTTAAGCTGGCAAATTCCTCTTTAATATAGTGAATTTCAAAATATTAGAGTTTAGCTTAATACTCCACTGTACATTTCACTGGTTTCCCCTTCTCCTCCTACTTTTATACTTCATTATTTGCTGCCATGTTTATATCATGGATGTAAATGTTGAATATGTTAAAAGTGAATGGTGAGTGCATCTGTTCCATTGTACACATTTTTAACATTTTTGAGGAATGCCTCTCTTTTAAAAAAAATTCCTTTCATTTGAGAACATTTGACAGTGTGGTAGGGTTTTGGGAAGATACCAATTATCTTTGGGAAAATTCTATATTTATGGCAAGAAAGCTCACTGAGGATGTAGGAGGTCATAATTCTGGTCATGCTGAAGGGAAGCAAATATCATTTTTCAGGGTCCAAACTTGTAGCTCATGTTTGTACCATTTGCATTGATATTAAATATGTTCTGCAAGCATATGCTGAACAAAATCAAAAAACAATTTGTTATAAAATCATGTTAATGGTTAAACAGCTGGTGACTGTATCAATCACTTCAATGCACCCTCTCAAGCACGTTCAACTTGATGTGTGACTATAAAAATGATACACATATTTAAATTTCTTATAAGACACACAAAGTTACACACAAAACATACTTCAATATCTACAGGTTCATGCATGACTAAATACAGAATCAATACAGGCTGCATCTCTGCATATCCATTCTGCATCTCTGCATCTCCTTTAAGCCTTTTATCCAACAATTCAAAGAGATTAGGGGCCAGATGTAGGTAATTCTATTTTACCGATTCATAAATACCGAATTTTACAGATTCGGTATTTATGAATCGGTAAAATAGAAGGGGGGAGATTTAGGTAAATTCGGTAATTGAATTACCGAATCTGTAAAAATCGGTATTTACCGAATCGGTAAATACCGATTCGGTAATGCCCTTTGATTCCTATGGGCCTTGAAGCCCATAGGAATCAATGGGCAATACCGAATTGGTATTTACCGATTCGGTAAATACCGATTTTTGCAAGGGTGCAGGGGGTGTCACTTTGACACCCTCTAGCACCCCGAATACAGGCATGTGTGCCATGTGGCACACAGACATGCCCTAAGGGCATGTCTGTCTGTCACATGGCATAGGTGTGCATGCACACATGTGCATGCACACCTGGATTCGGTATTTTACCACCCAATTGAATTGGGTGGTAAAATACGGATTCTGTAAGGCCTTTGGGACTCAGAAGAGTCCCACCTACATTTGGATTTACCGAATCGGTAAAATTACCGATTCGGTATTTGAAAGAATCGGTAAATTTACCGATTCGGTAAATTTACCGATTCTGTAAAATAAATGCACCTACATGCCAATTCTTAAATACCGGTCGGTAACGGCCAAAATCGGCCGTTACCGACCGGTATTTTGGCTCCTACATCTGGCCCTAAATCATTCCTGCTTACCAGAGTTATTTACGGAAGGTTTGTTATAAAAGTGTGGAATGTGAGTGAGATGTAACCAGGGATGCGCATATGCCATTATCCTAGATTAAAGATTACAAATCAGGGCTATAGTGTTCTCCTCTGAGACACAACACAATTAAAAATATTATGCCTGGTAGAAAAATGTATTCATAATTTGTAGTCCAAGAGTCAAAAAGGAGACATTGGTGTTAAAATCCCTGCACTCATCAGTATTGCCAAATAATTGGCCAATCTTTGCAACACTTCTTAAAGTGCACTGTATAGGTTTTCAAATGTGCTGATCTGTGACACTAAGCTTCATTGGACACACTGATTAGCAACGAGTGGTAGAGATATGAACAAAAATCCCTCCCTACCTTTTTATTACAATGGTTTAAAAATGTGACATTTGGAGGTGCCTGAAGCTTTTGAGCTTGACTATTTATTACCCACCCCCCCAAAACTACAATAGGTCCAAAGACTTGGATGCAGTTTCTGGCAGTATTGCGCAGCACATTTAAATCATACAACTGGGCTTATGACCAGTGCATCACATGTCAAGTGAGATATGTCTTATGAGCCCAAGCACAGAGCTTTAGGATAGACATACAATTATGAATGAGGTTGAACTAGGACACCCACTTAGTCAGTCCAAATTGTTAAATATGAAAAGAAAGTTCTCTTGGGCCTATATAAAAAAAATTCCACCTTCAGTCAAATGTGTAGTACTTTGTTACATATGCATGCATACACATCTACATTTGTAACAACTGGAACCAAATCTGAACTCAAAAAACAACTGTATATCACAAAAAGATAAGAAACTCTAATCTATACAATTCACTCAGAATTTATTAAAAAAATAGTTACATCAAAAATGACAATAACGTAATAACAATAATACATATATTCAAACGTTAAAAAGCATTGTGAGAGACAAACAGTGTGTGAAATCATTAACTTCATAAAACAAACGGTTATTCTCAACAGGAATCAATTCATAAAACACCATCAGTCTATTACTTCATCATAAAATTAGATATGGTTTATTTCCCAGATATAACCAAACCTGAAAGAGCAGGAGTCGATGCGTTTCGGGGGTAAAAAATTATTGAGGTACCACCTGCATCAGGACATGAACAATACTTTTCTCTCTCCGTAATAGATTAACATTTTAGCAAACCTAATTAAAACAAACAATTTTTAAAACACGAACCAAATTACATCTCACAGCATTTATAAATATACAAATGGTTTTATCACCCCGGGATCAAAAAAGAGGTTGTTAAAGCCCCAATCTACCATTTTAAATGTAGACTACCGCAAATACATATAAAAACATTGGGCAACATGGGATCCTCGTTCCTATTTCGTCAGAGCTTATTGTAAAAATGTTCATGCGATTGTATACAGGGTTCAACATAAAATAAGGAACCACAATACCCTCATTACCCCTATATCAAGGTTTGTTATCAAGATGTCCACACAGTTGTTTAAAGGGTTCAACCAGGTAGATCATTCATACACACCCCTATGCAGCAATCAAACTCTGAACCCCACTTCGTAGGCCATATCCGTGCAGAATGTGCATAAATGAGTGAGTATTGTAAGTATTTGACACATAAATCATACATCACCCCTCAAACCCCAACATAGATTATTACAACACTCAATCGAATCAATATAAAAAAATAAAAGGAACTGTCTCTCATTCAAATACGTACCACTTTATAATGTGTGTCGAAAAATGGGATGGATTTATGATTATTTCATATTTTTTATATTGATGCGATTGAGTGTTGTAAAATGCTGTGCTGGGTTTTGAGGAGTGATGTATGGATTTTGTGCCAAACACTTGCCAATCTCACTCATTTCTGCACATTCTGCATGGATATGGCCTACGAAGTGGGGTTCGTAGTTTGATTGGTGCATGGGGGTGTGTATAATGAGCTACCTAGTTGAATCCTTTAAACAACTGTGTGGACATCTTGATAACAAGCCCTGATAGAGGGGTAACAAGGGTATTGTGGTTCCTTGTTTTACGTTGAATCCTGTATACAATCACATGAAATTTTTTACAATAAGCTCTGATGAAATAGGAAGGAGGATCCCCTGTTGCCCAATGTGTTTTTTAAAACTTTTTTGTTTTCATTAGGTTCGCTCAAATTTTAATCTATTACGGAGAGAGAAAAATATTGTTCATGTCCTGATGAAGGTGGTACCTCAATAATTTTTTACCACCAAAACACGTTGACGCCTGCTCTTTCGAATTTGGTTATATCCGGGAACTACCCCATGTCTAATTTGATGATGACGTAATAGACTGATGGTGTTTTATGAATTGATTCCTGTTGAGAATAACAGTTTTTTAATGAATTTAATAATTTCACACACTGTTTTGTCTCTCACAATGTATTTTAACGCTTGAATATATGTTTTATTGTTATTACTTTACTGTCATTTTTAATGTAACTATTTTTTTATTAAATTCTGAGTGAATTGTATAGACTGGAGTTTCTTATCTTTCTGTGATATACAGTTGTTTTTTTAGGTTCAGATTTGGGTTCCAGCTGTTACGAATGTAGATGTGTATGCATGAATGTGTTACATAGTACTACACATTTGACTGAAGGTGGATTTTTTTATATAGGTCCAAGAGAACTTTCTTTTCATATTTACCGGTGGTGCCTTGACTCTTGGTCAGTGGGGTCGCTCCCTGTTTTGCATACAAATTGCTAACAAAACCAGAAAATTATGGGGTTGTGAGTGGCACTAACGGATAAATATCATGGTCATAAACTAGTCTCTTGCTGAAAAGAATCATGCACTTTCCCACTAACTCACCCTTTTCAATAATATAAACAGGCATCATCACATAATTGCAGTAGTACTGTCTTTATAGGCCTCCCTCTTGGAGCTCTAAATAGACTCTGAAGGATACATAGAAGGGTATGGAAATATTTCCTCTCAAAGTCAAGATGGTTTAGTCTGGCATTGCAGTCTTCTTTACCTCCTGGTATGTGCACATAGTAATTACAATCAGTTCTATACTATGCACCATTTGCTAACTTGAGGCGACATATTTTTCTTTGGGCAGAACAGTATAGATATAACCAGAAAGCACACTACCTATATAGAAGGTTAAGATCATGGTCATGCAGAGGGGGAGCAAATATCTCTTTTCAGGAAAAAAGCTGGTAGCCCAATTATATACACTTTACAATGCTGTTAAAGATCTTCACTGATTACCAGCTAAAAAATATGAATACTCATTTGTCCCAAAAATCGTTTTACGTGTTGAATGGCTTTTGGCTAGATCCCACAAAGAGACACATACACACTTTAACATAAATACATATAAGTATAGGTATATGTATATACAATCACCAAAATCAAAAGCATAATCAGTGCAGGTATCAGATCAGCCTTCTCTTTAACACTTGAACCATTTAACCTCAGGTATTAAATCAAATTTGCCTCAATTAATTAATGATGGAATGTAATCAACAAATATAGGGCCAGATGTAGGTAGCCAAATACCGGTCGGTAACGGCCGAATTCGGCCGTTACCGACCAGTATTTGGCTTTTGAGATGTAGGTGCCTGAAAACAGGCCATTTCGGTAATTTTACCGAATCTGTAAATATACCGGTCGGTAAATTTACCGACCGGTATATTTACAGAATCGGTAAAATCGAGATGTAGGTGGGACTCTTCTGAGTTCCACAAGCCCTACAAAATCGGTATTTTACCATCAAATACAAGTTGATGGTAAAATACCGATTCAGGTGTGCATGCACATGTGTGCATGCACACCTGTGCCATATGACAGGCAGACCTGCCCTTAGGGCAGGTATGCCTGCCACATGGCACCTGAACCCGTTTTGGGGGTGCTAGAGGGTGTCAAAGTGACACCCCCTGCACCCTTGTGAAAATCGGTATTTACCGATTCGGTAAATACCGACCGGTAAATGCCCAATGATTGCTATGGGCTTCAAAGCCCATAGGAATGAATGGGCATTTACCGGTCGGTATTTACCGAATCGGTAAATACCGAATTTTACCGATTCGGTAAATGCACATCTGTATTTACCTACATCTCGGTACTTATATTTTACCACTTCTTAAATACCGAATCGGTATGATTCGGTATTTAAGAGGTGGTAAAATAATGTTACCTACATCTGGCCTATAGTGTTTTAGGAAAACCAGATCCAACCAAGGAAAGTGTACCTCAATATATAACTTTTGAGAAAGTATTCATTTTAAACCAATTTTTCATAAACACCCTGGATGAGAACAGAATGATAAGTAAAATGTGAAGGTTTCGGATAAATGAAAAGCAAAGGGAAAAGCAATATTTCACTGAAGCCGCTTGCTAATATAAGCAGCTAAATGCTTCTTTTAACTCTTTTGTATATTGCACTAATATCTCCTTCTCTTTTTGCTTTTTTCTTCATTTTTTAATTAAAATGTTCATATATTGTCCAGGACACATATATCTATATTAAAAGGGACTGGTGAAGGTATATGTCTCAAATTACAGAATGTTTTCATGTTTAAACATGTTCAACACTTCTGTGTAGATTCCACTTCATATGGCAGCATAGTGTGGTCCTTTGAAGAATGCCCCATATTTTTTTAATATTACTTTTCAATTCAGATCATCTATTAATGGAAATGTTCAATTAAATGTGATACGTTTTAGGAATTTATTGAAATTATCTATATTTATTATTTTCAGAGAAAATATGTTGTAGCCATTTTTTTTAAATGTACCTGTTTTGTTTTTTAAAAGGAAAGTTGTTGAAACCCATTTGGATCCCACGGAGCTCCTTACGGTGTAAGGTTTGTGTACTTAATTCCAGTCCATTCATTGCTGTAAACCAGAACCACAATCTCAGAAATTATAGTTAAAAAGGAAAAACCTTTGCTTGCTTGACTAGTGTATGGTTTTAAATCTTTAGCTTAAACATCATGACAGGTCCAGTCCAGCTCACCAGAGGTCAGTCACCTCCTCCTGATTGCTGCCAGTGATCACAAACCTGCCAGACCTGACATCTAGTCAGCAGCAGTAAGTGCTGGTAACACAGCTCCACAGAACTAGCGGCAAGGCCGCCAGTGCTACTAGAAGCCTTGCATTCAGTTTTTTCATCACCGTCCCACTTCACCAATTTTTCCTGCCCTCCTGCTTCCTTCTCTTCCACCTCCCCTGTTCCCCTCATCCCCCCTGGGACCTATTTAATGGAGGCCAGAGTGAGGCTCAATTGAGCGGATCCAGGGACATTGAATGCATACTTATGGAATGAGCAAAATCAGAAAAAAGACATTGCAGCCATGACTCACAAAAGTTTTAAAGAGCTGGTAAATAAAACGGTGCAATTGATGTCATTTGTGGAGGACAAAGTGACATTAAATGAAAGGGGACACAGATGGTTTGTTATACAGAGCTACTCTAGATCAGGGCCGGCGCTAGGCATGGGCAGTATGGGCAGCCGCCCAGGGCCTCGCCGCTCGCGCTCAGCTCAAAAACATGGGGCCTCGCTTCCACGTGAAAAGCTTCATTAAAGTCAGGCCCCCCTCCCCTCCGATCACTGCAATTTTACATTTTGCTAATGTGGTGCCTAAACCTCAGCAGTTATAAAGTTGTGGTGTCAGTCCTTGGATTACGGGCATGTGAGGATGGAAAGAATGGCCAGGGGTCTTGGAACAGCAGGGAAGACTATTGTGTGTGAGCAGGTCAAGGGCCAGGCTGTGCTCTGTTGAAAAGGTGCCATTTGCGTTTCCAAGCAACAAATGGCCCTTTTGTTTTCAGGATCGGCTGAACAGTTATAGGTGCGGAGAGGCGGCGCAGTAGAAGAGGGAGAAGCCGTGGCTGGGCAAAGTTTATAATAAAAGCACCACACCTCTTCTAAGCCATGGGGAGGTGGCCCCCACTTCCCTGGGCTTCTATGCACTGGATCAGGGCCGAAGTGTGGGGCCCCTTTCTCTCGGCCTCACATCCCTTATCCAGCGCAAAGAGGCCCAGGGTAGGAGAGGCCCCTTGTGCCCTGCAGCAATGGATCAGACCTCTAAGCCCAAGTTTGGGGGCCCCTGCCCTGGGACATACAGTCATTATTCAGAACTGTGACACCCAGGGTAGGGCCCCCCCCCACCCCATCTCCTGAACTTTGTAGCACTAAAGTATGGCTCTGAAGCCCATGGGACAAACGCTTTCTTCTGGGCTTTGTGCGCATTGAGCAGCCTAATAGAACTGAAGAACTAGGTTAGAGTCCCAGCGTCTGCTGAACATCCTGTGATTATGGGCATATCACTATTTCCACACGCCCCTAAAAAATGAAAATATCCTTTTGTAACGTAACTGGCGATCATGTAAAGCTCTCTAATGCCTTAGAGCTGAGTTCACATAATATAAAACTGCAAATATCCTCACGTTCTGGAACTGAGTCATGCCTGACTTTACTGCCACAGTCCATGTAACACAGCAGAGTTCTACATTTGTGGGTGCATTTGCTGTGTGGGCAGTCCAGAGAATTTTCACATGCGCTGGAAATAGGGGTGAGTGGGCTGCTACAGCACCCCCTAAATAACCCTGATGTTTTCCAAAGGTAAATAAGCAATAAAGATGCTTTTGAATTATTGCTTTTATATTGTCACATTTGTTGTGTGTGTTAACATCTGGGTCTGTGGTGTACCCTGCCCTTTAGGAGATAAGTGGATGGGAGCGTGGGAGCGAAAGTGTGAAGATAACATATAGCAATAGGGGGGAAATGGGAAGACTTCAAACGTGAGACAGTTTGTGTCAGGACGAGAAAGGTGATCAAGAAACAAGATGCTGGAGGGAGGCTGAGAGAGGAAAGCAAAGGGGATACTTGAGAGAAGTAAATAGCAGCAACACACTCTGACTATGGGGAAACAGTGTGCTTAGACCAGGAGGAGGTAAGGAAAAGTGTAAAGAAATAAGATACATGCCGTATAGGAGACAAAGAAGGCTATAGGTGCTGGAAGTAGGAGTGCGGGGGGGAGGGGGCAGCTGCAGGACCCCTCACTTTAAAATGCTGGAGTTTGGAAGGTGAATGAGCAATAAAGATGCCTGTAAATTTCAAAGACAGACATCAAATATCAGGGGATGTGTTCTGACAAATTGCTGCCTATTCTTTTAACATAGAGATTGTTTTCTTTTCTTTGAGTGCAAAGTGAGAGGACTTTACAAATTGATCTATGTGACAATCTTGCTGATGTAAAAGGAAAGGCTATAGGATGTAATTTTTTTCTAATACACATATAATGGTGTCGGGCGAGAACAGGCTGGCTTGGAGGTTGGTTGTATGTCACTAAGGGGCCACCTGCTAAATTTCCCTGGTCCATGCAAGATGTGCTACTACAGCCCAAGTTTTTATTTTGATTTCTGGTGCTTGTAGTTTTGTTCATGCCATTATAAAGCAAGACAACAAGCCCCAGAAATCAAAGAAAAAACCTGGACTGGAACAGCACATCATGCAGTGGCACCATTTCAGTTGCCAGGTCTGAAGTATATAGACCTCCGGGCCAGAACAGAGGGGTGGCATGTGCCAAAAATAACTGGGCTGCCACATATCACTTTATTACCTTAAATATCAGGTTAGCAAACGCAGTTGTCGTCATTAGAGGGCATTGTAACACCCGCTTCTAAGTATTGATCGCAGGGCAGTTTCCTGACATGAAGTCATCGATTTTTAATATCTGACTGTGGAATATATGCTCATGCGCTAGGCTGTGAAGAAAAATCCCTAAATAATGAAAATGATTGTAATCTTTTGACGCCAAGCTGTTCCTTGAGCCTTCCAACTAAACAGTGGAATGTAATGCTGGGCTTTGTTGAATGAGTAGTGTGGGGTTCCGTGGGGCTTTGCATTGAGGCCTACACCTTTCAACATTTATTTAAGTCCATTGGCAGACATCGTCAAGGAATTTTAGGAGTTGATGGTCTACTTTGCCGACAACACCCAACTGGCAGTCTCCCTTTACCTGGGAAAAGGTTTGCAACAACTAGTCCCTTTTTTAGAGAAAGTTGCATAATGGAAGGCTAACTGCTCACTTAAATTTGAAGGGAAACAAAGCCAAGCTGATGGTTTTAAGAAACAAGCCAACACCGCAAACAACCCTCGGATGGTCAGAGTGTCTGGGGGCACTACCAATCTCTCCCCCTCCCCATTACGATCTTAGGTATGTGGTTGGATAGCTCCCTATCTATGGAGGCCTAAGTAAAAACTTTACAGCATCTTGCTTTGGCTTTATCAGAACCCTACGGAAAATCCTAGACCTCCTACCTACACAATCTAGGAGAATAGTGGCCCAAGTGCTGATTCTTTTCCTGCTTGGACTATGGAAATTCCCTGTATATGGGCTCACCCAAATATATCACCAAGAGACTCCAGTTAGCCCAAAGTGTGGCAGCAAGGACTATCCTCAAGCTTCCCAAACATACCTCAGCAAAAATTGCACTGGCTTCAAGTGAAGGAAAGGGTAGAATTTAAGACACTTTACTTGGTGCATAGGGGAATCATCTACAATGGACCCTCCTGGTACCTTACAATCCTAGCAGTACCTTAACATCCTCCAATGCTTGATTGCTACAGGTCCAAAAATCAGATTGGGGTGTGTGTATCCTTCTCGCATTTGACCCCTAAGCTCTGGAATGCTATGCCCACTGATCTCAGAAACTAAATGAACAAGACCAGATTAAGAAAATGCTTAAAACATGGCTTTGCCCCACTTGCTCTAGACATGTACCGCCTCAGAATCACGCTAGTATACACGGCGATCGACTCACGCAGCACTGGGAAGCCCTCAGGCGGCTAACTACTTTATAAATCTGCATAGAATAAATCTACATAGCATAACTTGAGGAGCACTGTTACAGGGTGGTAGTGAGGGAATTCATAGCGAAGGAGCTCATTGGCGAGGCGACCAACTAACATTGTCGCACCGACGGCCACCAGCACTAACGCCGGCACTGAATGTCCCAAATTAGAGGGGCCACACATCTTCCCTTTCGCCCAGGGCCCCAAAAGTCCTAGGACCGGCCCTGCTCTAGATGCTCCCCCCAACCATACTTGGGTGCTGGCTTTACTAGAGCTAAGAAGGAAAAATACCTGCGTCTGAGGTTGGGCATTTTGCCATCAATGCTGCATCTGCCCGCATGAAAATGGACACAGTCAACAACTCTGTGTAGATTTTGCGGCGAGGCAAGAGAAAACGTGCGACACCCATTGTGCATATGCAAGAGCTTAGATAAGGAATGAAGAATCATAATAAAACCCGCCCTGAAAGGAAAACAGAGAAAGACATGTAGACAGGCAGTGAAAGCTTGCTTTGAAGGAGGGGATATCCGGCTAGCCTACTGCCTGGTTTGATACATGGGCACAGCGGGAAAAAAGTTAAATATCAGCACATAGCGGACTTATTGGACACACATCCTCGGCCTCTGCTCCAGTTATAATGATTCACAAATACTGGCATATGACTAAAGGTTGTGATATGGATTGGCTCACACAATTAAAGTATACAATGAACTGTAATCGCCGACATACAATTAAATGTTTTACTATGGATCATTTTAAAAATGTTCAGATTTATATATAATGGACTCATTTAGAGTCAAACTATGGATTTATGAACTTAATGAGAATGCAACAAGGCCGCTTCACTGACTCGACTCTTGGGCACTGCTGGAATAAAGCCAAACACCAGCACAAAGCAGTCTTATTGGACACAAATCCTTGGTTTTTGCATGTGCCAAAACAAACTGTATAACATTACAACTAACGGTTTTAATAGGGGTAAATTGGAAATTGCCTGTTTACGTAATCAAAGTATATACCAAACTGCAACCTCTGGCACACGACTAAAGGTTTTTATACAGATAATTTATACATTGCTGTTTTGATATAAAATGGTTTCATTTAAAGTTAAATTATGGTTTTATGAATTGGAAGAGATTTTAATATGGTTGTTTCACTGCGCAATGGTTTTAAGTAATCATGCAAGTAAAGATGTATTACTTATTACTCCTCTTGACTGCTGCCAGTGACTGCAAGTCTGCCAGACCTTACAACCAGCCAGCAGAAGTAAATGCTGGTAACACAGCCCCCCCTCGCCCCCCCAGGACCTGTGGCAAGGTCTCCAGTGCCCCTAGGAGCTTTGCCATCTGTTTTTTCACCACTATCCAACTTTGCTGTTTTTTTCCCGCCCTCTCACTTCCCGATCTTCTGCTTTTTGATCTCCTGCCTCCCCAGCACCCCCTCCCAGACCCACTTAATGGAGTCTGCAGCGCAGCTGCGCCGCTGACACACCGAAGCTGTGCCAAAGGCAAGCTTGTCTGCTGCCGTTCATGCCTGGTGCTGGGCGTGGCAGCACCAGGAACCCTGGCCCTCTGGACTCCCACAGATACTCCACTGCTGATTTCTGTACCCTAGACCCCGGTCACAACAACAACTGCTGTCTCGCATCTCCCCGCTCCATAGCAGGACTGTCACCAGTCTCCACTGCTCTGTCCAACTCACCACTTTCCTCTATGACTCCTACATTTACCCACACTTGGAAACATGCTGAGGTCAGACCCCTCCTCAAGAAACCCTCTGTAGGCTTCAGCGCTCTCCAGAACTAGAGTCCTATCTCACTGCTTCCGTTCCCTGCCAAAATATTGGACACGGCCATCAACCTCCAACTCACTGAACATCTAGAGAGAAACAACTTACTGGACCCTTCCCAATCAGACATCAGAACCAACCCCAGCACAGAAACAGCTCTGATCCACGCCACAGAGATGACATCCGCACCGATGATGCACTCATATGGATATTATAAACAGAAACAGTGGTTCCTGTGGCGAAAAACTAGATATGCAGAGAATGCTGATATTTATATGCGCAATCGCAATGTAAGAATGGGTTAAAACAATATCCAAAGGATGGCATCCTTTCTCATTGGACACACTCATATAGTCCGCCTCCCTCCCTTCACATCTTAAGCAGAGCACACCATCTGCATCGCCCCCCCAAGGCTTATCCCTTAGCCAACCCTCTTCAACATCTACATTACACCACTTGCAGACATCATCAGATTGCACATCAACTTCCTCTCCTAGGCCGATGACACTCCACTTGCAGCCAACCCCACCTCGACAAAGACCAACTTCCACAAATGTATGAAGAGCATCTCCACCTGGATGAAGGACAATTGCCTGAAGCTCAACACAGACAAAACTGAAGTCCTGATCGTCAACTAGCGCATCACCCTCTGGAATGACTCCTGGTGCCCGTCTGAACTTGCCATAAGACCATGCCCTCAACCTTGGCATCATCCTCGACTGCAACTCTCCATGAAACGTCAGGTCAATGCCATCTCCTAACCTTCTTTTTCAAGTGGCTCCCACCAGCACCAGGAAGATGATGACACAGGCTCTCCTCATCAGCTAGCTAGACAATGGAAATGCACTCTCTGCCGGCACCACCATCAAACTCATGCAAAGACTCCAGACTATCCAGAACACAGCCACCAGACTGATCCTCAACCTGCCCAAGAGATCCCACATCACCCAGCACCTGAAGGACCTACACTGGCTCCCAGTCCAGAAGAGATGCCATTTCAAGCTCCAGAACGATGACTACAAAACTCTCCACAACCAAGGACCCACCTACATGAACCACCACCTGCACGTCCACTGACCCCCAAGGAACCTCAACTCCTTGCGCCTCCCCCTCTGATAGATCCCTTGCATATGCTGCTGTCATGCCGGAGGGCGCTTCTTCTCCCTTTTTGCAGCCAAACCCTGGAACATTCTTCACCTCTACAATTACACCACTCCCTTACTGACCCACTTCAGGAATGGACACAAGACCAGGCTCTTCAACTGAGATCTGCTGCAAGTACCTGGATACACTCTCACATGACAAGCAGAGCTTTACATGTACGACCTGATTGATTGATTGATGGATTGAATTGTATCACTGCTTTATTATTTGAATTCTGATACCAGTGCATTTTTATTTTGACTTTGTTCTTTTGCCTTCTCCCTATTTTCTTTCTTCTCCTTAGATCTGCTCCTGTTGTTCCACAAATCCCCTTCCATTTTCCTTCTATTTTAATCTACTGCACCATACTCATGTTTTATTATATTCCATGCTTGACCAAGTATCACCCAGAAAAATGTCAGGAGGACTGAAGATGATCTTCGAAAAATAACAACAAAATCAATAGAATCACACTCTATGTGGTATTTGTTCTATGTTCTCTTTTCAGTTTTGCCTTTTCACTTTCATACCCCATTCCACTGCCATCCTTTCTCCTACCAATTTTCATACTGTACTCCACTACACTCATTTTATATTCCTTTCCTCCGCATTGTGTCTTACAAATATCTTTCTGGTGTGAAAAGAGAAAACAACCACAGCAAGGAGTTGTACAGTCAGACAATTCTCTACTTTAAAGTGTGTAAGCAGTCAGCAGGAGCACCATGTATTTTTTTTTTTCTGGCTCTCCCCTTTTGTTTTCCTCATATTGCCATATAAACCTGTTCAGGTCAATTCAAATCATACTAACTTGAATCTTTGCAAAACCTTCCTACGTGTTACCTTGCTCTTGAATGATCTATGAACTGTACACATGCAGCATACTGGTTCTCCCTCATTTAACGAACTTTATCAGTTTGTGGATGGTGTCTTCAATCATATATTTTTCTAATTACAGGCAACAGCATAGAAGAAAAGGGTACGTCCTCTGCAAGACGTGGGATAGGTCAAGAATTAGATTCTGATATCCTCCACAGCCACCATTCTGACAAATTCCACTGCAATTGGTGCCAGTACAACATTGTGCACACTAGTTGATACCAGAATCATCTATTCTTCCACCAAAAGTCCATCCCCAGCCATTATATTTAGCTTTCTAAAATGTCCCCAGGACACAGATGATTGCACCACCACCACAGTAGCAGCAGGGTCAAGCTGAGAAGGAGGAGAACATGACAGAAGCACCAGAAGATGGACAGGATGGCTCAGCCCAGCAGTTGATAAACAAGTGGGATACAACATCCACTTCTCTTTTTTTCAGAGCCACTACTGGCCGCCAGTTGCTGCATACTCACAGAACCCCATAGTGGATAGTGGTCAGTGACTACATTTTTTTGCAAAGATGGAAAATTTTACATGATTGTTGCACAATGTCACTTGCAGAGTGGAGACTTAGTGTATGGCATGCTAGAGAAGGCGTTGCCTTTGACCCTAACATGTGCTCCGCTCAGATCTGGCTATTGGGACATATGTAGCTGTGTCTTCAGATTATTATTTTTTAAGGCTTCTACATACTATATATAAATAAAGGGGATTTTGGTCAGCAGTCATACACAATTGGCTTCCGCCCAGCACAGCATAGAGCAGAGGTAAATGGGTTAGCCATCTTCAGCCATTCGCTCCCTGCTGTGAGATTGGCAGAAATGTGCTTGCATGGGAATACAGTTATACAACTAGATTAGGAAAATGTGCAAAACAAGGGATGTGTGTAAATTTAGTTTCGTTGAGAGACGCAATTTCATTGATTCTGCTGCCTGCTATCACAAAGCAAACCTCCAATAACATGGTTGCAAGTACTCATTCATTACATTGTTTTTTTTTTTAAACCATTTTTATTATTTTATCAACAAAACCATAGGGCATACAGTGATCTTACAATTTATAGGCAGTGATCAGCATTAGAGACATGTAAATTGAGAATGTATCTGATAAGTATACATACAACCATGATAGCGAAATCACCCAAAACAATGTCAAGGCTCCATCTGTTCCTGCCACCCTCACTCTGAATCATCCTCACTGTCCAGCACCGGTGGTTCGCACAAATTGCCCCTGTATTCGTTCCATGCGCCCAATATTAGGACCCACTTCCGCGGACACTTCCGATTCAGGTACACAGCCCTCTCCGTCATCATTGCAAAGTCTAAATCGCTGCACCAATCTTTGATCGCAGGGACCGTTGGGGATCCCCAGAGTTTGGCAAGGTTCCTTTTAGCATACATTATGCCCAGTGTCATCCAATTCTGTGTGGAGTGTGTTAAATCATTCGGTTCCCAGATGTTCAATAAACAGCACCTAGGATCCGGGGTCACTGATACCTTTACCACCTGTGACATAGTCCTCATGACCTTGGCCCAATACTAGGCCACTAGGGGGCAATCCCAGATAGTGTGAAATAATGACCCCTCCTCCCCACATCCCCTTAAACAATATTTGTGTGTGGCTCTTCCAATCGTGTGTAAAGTAACCCTAGTGTAGTAGACACGATGCAATATCTTCAGTTGCATAAACCTAAGTCTGGAGGGTAAAGCCACTTCTCGGGGAGAGGAAAGCGCGGTCTGCCAATCTGCCTCGTCTAACTCTCCCACCTCTCTGGCCCACGAGTCTTTAATTTTAAGGTAGGGTCGGGTAAATTATTAATTAGCTTGTGGTATACAAAAGGAGGTTGCTTTTTTGGGCATGTATTCCGTGAGAAGCCTATCTTCAAGTGGAGTGGACTCCGGCAAATCATCACCAGGCCGGATAAGTGACCCCAAAGCGTGACGTATTTGTAGGTATCGAAATCGCTCCGTGGGAGCTAAGTCATATTGGGCCTGTAGTTGCTCAGATGTTAGAATGTTGCCCTGTTTCCATAGATCCCCAACAGTGGAGATCCCAATCAGGTCCCATGCCCCAAAGCCTTTAGAAGTGCCCAGGTTGCCCAGCCGACGAGACGACCAAAGTGGCATCATTTGAGTAATTATGTCCGTACATTTAAGACCGGCCTGAGCCACATACCAGAGTCTGACTGTGAAAGACATTGGGCCGATTAGGGCTGAGGCACCTCTTCTATCATAGAGTGTGCCAAGCACCTTCGTCTCCCCTAAATATTATCTATCCGCCTGAAATGCCGGTTCTCCCTGAGGGGCATGCAGCCCAATAGTATAACTGGATATCAGGGAGGGCAATCCCTCCATCAAACCAGCTCCTGACCAATTTACAAATACGTGCCGGTTTGTTGCCCCAGAGGAGGACCGAGATCAGTTCTTCCATTGACTTAAAATATTTCGGGGCGACCAGATAAGGGGTATTCTCGAGGACGTACAGCAGGCGAGGCAGTGTCATCATTTTGTACAATGCCGCTTTACCCAGAAGGGTCAGGGGCAGAGAGTGCCAATGTTTGACGTCTGCCCGAAAGTGATCAAGCAGGGGTTCTAGAATATGACGGAAGAAGGCGTTTTGATCAGGCGTTATCCAGATCCCTAAATACTTAAAGGGTTCGTCAGTAATTTTCAAGGGACAGTCCGTCGGAAGCCGAGGCGGAGGGCCCTTAAGGATAAATAGGACCAACTTTGACCAGTTGATATTGTATCCTGAAACCCGCCCGAAAATTTCAAAAATGTTAAGGAGCACAATAATGGAGCACCTGGGGAGAGTCAAATACAGAAGGATATCATCCGCATACAATGATATGCGGTCTTCCCATGTTGCTGTCCAGCTGAGGCCCCTAACCATGGGGTCCCACTGGATCCACACAGCCAACGGCTCCAAAACCAGCGCAAAGAGCAAGGGTGACAACGGGCACCCCTGGCGTGTGCCACGACTCAATGAAAAATTCCTAGAAATATGCCCGTTGGCTACCACGTGCGCCAATGGCTTAGCATAGAGTAGCTCCACCCACGCACAAAACCTAGGCCCAAAGCCGAGGTGCCGGAGGACCGCGAAGAGATATGGCCATTCCAACATATCAAACGCCATCCAAGCGTCCAAGGACAAAATAACTGCGGGTTCCGGGAGACTTGGTATTTGTGCCAACACTGCGTGTATCTGACGTATATTAAGAGCGGTACTTCTGTTAGGCATGAACTCAGATTGATCCAGGTGTATTAGCGTCTCAAGATGAGGAGTAAGTCGATTTGCAATAATTTTGGCCAGAATCTTGGCCTTTGCGTTGAGTAGGGATATCGGACGATAGGACGTACATTCGTCCGGTGGTTTACCCGGTTTCGGTATTGTAATTATAGTAGCTATTCTTTGATCAAGTGGCAGCTCTCCCCTGCTCAGACTGTCCTGGAACATCGCTTGGAGATATGGAACATTGAGATCAGAAGCGCGTTTATAGAATTCAATAGAGATCCCATTGGGCCCCATGGCCTTACCCGATTGTAGTGAGTGGACTGCCGCCAGTACTTCGTCCTTTGCAAAATCGTATTCCAGAAGCAGTGCTTCCTCATCCGATAAGGCGGTCATTTTTATGTCTTTAATGTAAGTCTGGGCCTCCTCCGTTGTTATGTGTGAGGTAGATGTGTAGACATTTTCGTAGTATCAGCTAAAGTGTCTGCAATGTCTGACGGAGACGTAACTATTTTGTCTGACAAGGTACGAAGTTGCGCAATCATCCTTTGTGCCCTTTCTTTCTTATCTAGCCATGCCAGCAGTCTACCAGTGTTATCACCCTGTTCGTAAATAGTGTGCCTAGTGGTTTGAAGTCGTAACTTGACTTGCGTCTTTTGTAGTTCAGTTAGCTCGCTTTGTTTGAGGCGTAAATTATGTGCTGTCTCTACAGTAGGGTCAGTCTCATGCAGCTTCTGAAGCTCCATTAGATCCGCCTCCAGAGCCTCTAGGTCGCCCTTCAGCGCCCGCATGTACCCTGTAATGGAAGAAATTGATTGCCCTCGCAGTACCGTCTTGAAGGCCTCCCACAGTACGCTGGGGGACTGCACTGAACCTGAATTATCCTGAAAGTATTGCTTTGTGACTTTAACAATATCCTTTCTAATCACAGGGATCTGTAAATAACCCGGTGAAATGGGAAAAATTAGCTTACGCACTTTTATGTGGGAGGTATAGGTTAAACTAACCGGCGAGTGATCGGAGATACCCCTTGGCCATATCTCTGTGTCAGTCAAATAGGGGAGACTGTCCGCGGAGACAAAGAAATGGTCAATGCGTGAAAGGCTACCATGTGCCTCCGTCTGAAAAGTATAACCACGTTCCCCGGGGTGTTTGTATCTCCATCCATCAATAAGCCCCAGTGCATCCAGGAACCCATTCATACGAGTGTTACCCGCCCCTACCATCCTGCTTGGGTGGCGGTCCAGTTCTCCATTCACTACTGCATTGAAGTCCCCCCCCACAATAAGTTCACCTTCTGGTAAATCCAATAAAAATGCGCTAAGAGCGGGAAAGGTCACAGAGTGGAGGGCAGGGGGAGCGTACACTGAGACAATATTAAACCGCTTTCCCTCCCATTGACACGTGACGGCAGCAAATTTCCCAAGGGTCTCTGTCCAAACCTGATGCACAATTAAGGGGAATCATTTCCGCACAACGATACTGACCCCTCTGGAGCCTGTGGAAAATTCTGAATGCGCTACCATTTTGTATCCCCATCGGTCTAGTGCTTTACAAGTCGGCCCCACCAGGTGTGTTTCTTGAAGTAATGCTATCGCCGGTGCAGCGCGTCTTATATATTGCAATACCAATCCCCGTTTAATATTATCTCCCAGCCCATGTACATTCCAAGTAATTACGGTCATAGGGGACACCGGGGTCATGGAGGGGGCGCTAACAGAATCATCAGTAGACATCAATTCCGGGTGTTCCACCACCATTACCGCAGTTTTCTAAACCATTCTCATCATCACACATCTCGCCAATCTTAGCCAGCAATCGCAGACCCAAATTGAAACTTGAAACAAAACTCAAAAAACCCTTACATTCCCACCCCACAATACTCAAACCTACTAAACACCCTACCCAAAAACCCCGAGGAACTACCCCCCACTCCCACTCACCCTCCTCCCTGCTCCTCTGCATGTGGATGTAGAACAACCCACCCCCCAAAATGGCAGAGTGTCTTTACCCCTCCCAACCATGCTTAATGGCAAAGGGGAACTGAGTCCCCCATACATTGGCATTCTAAATTGTCAACAATAAATCACAGCCGAAAAACTGAGAGACGCCCTTACTAAGTATCATAACATGTCAAGGCACTCAGTAAATCAACCACATTACATTCCTCCGCCGCTGTCGCTCCTTACCGGCCGCCGGTGTCACCCTCGCATATGCGCCGCCGAACCACAGCATGACGGTGGGTCCGCTCGCTCCCACAGCCCGCACCTCAGGCCAGCGCCGCCATCTTTGGATCGCGTCCTCGAGAGCCGCGCCACACAGCTCCGCTGTCACAGGAGCAGGATCAGCCGCTGTTGGATCGCGACCTGGCAGGGGGTATTTGGGCAGCTTCCCTCTTAATACTGCGTCTTTTTATCCGGATTTGTGGGCTGTGGCATGGTTTTATTGCCTTGGGTAGGGGAGGGCTCGGTTAGGCAGCAGCCATTACTAATTACATTCTTAAACACAAATCTGGTATTTTTTTGTGAAAAGAAATAAAAACTCTTCATCCATAGGATAAGCTGTATCAGTGGCCCATTGGCTGGAAAGCATTGTCTGTATCATAGAAGGCCTGCAGGCTGTGACTGTCATTTAGTAGTTGCTTTGTGTTATTGTTCTCTTGTCAATTGTCAAGCATCCTTGCATCTGTTGACTTCCTTCCTACATATTTGTCCTGATTTTTCTATGCAGTTTTTGTGCACCAGTAGGCATTTTAGCATATGTAGTACCTCTGGCACGGCTGACTGACACAAGTGCAGGTTGTTTGCAGCATTGGTGATGCTGGTGAGAAGAATTCTTTAAACTGGTATTCTTTAAACAAATGCAGGAAAAAATTATTTTATATTCAACTTTGTGAATAGTAACACAGTTTAAAGACAAAGATTTCCCATGGGAGCTAGAAGAAGCCCATCAACATCATTTAGGGGTCTCCAAGGGTTGCAGATGCGACCCCTGGCTTACCCCCTTGTGACTTCTGGCATTGCCTTTGCAACTCCTGGCCTCAGAGGTGGCAAAATCAATGTCTGGAACGCAGCAGTAGGTTTTTGGATGTTGGTTTGGGCTCCAATCTCCCTTTTTCTGTCATTTCTATCATTTGTACATTAAACTGATAGTGAATAATATTAGATTATTCTCTATTGGTGTACAAAATGGAATACAAATAGCTGGTATATGACCTTCCCTGACAGCTGAGGTAAGTAAAAAAGTATTTAAAATTAAGGTTGTATTCTTGCCTATTGAGAGAGAGTATGTTTCAATGTGGGTGTATGATTAAGCAGGCCTTTGTGAGTGAAAGTAACAGGTAAAGGGTGTGTAATGTCAAGTCTGCTACCCTTGGTATTTCGCTAAAATAACGTCCATGAAGCAGTCAGTGTACAAACAATTTTTGCAGGAGACTTATGTTGAGCATGACCAAATATACCATACATGCTCTGTGGTTGCCTTTGGAAATGCAGTACATGAATTTGACTGGAGTGGTTAAGACGTTGCAATTAAAGTGAGAAAATGCTCATCCAAAGCTACACAAGCATGTTTCAAAACGTTAGTCACACAGTTGATGTAACTACTGTTATGGTGAATGTCATGATTGTTTTTTTTGTTTTTTTAAGAATGTTTTATTAAATAAAATCAAAACGACAATACACATAATAAAAACCATTATAAATAATCCAAGCATTATCAGTATGTAATAAAATATAACATAGAATACAACTTAGGTAAAACTATGAACCTCAATGTATTGAATTAAAAAATATAAACTGCAATAAAAAAAGAATGCATTGTAACAATTTTTCTGTTGTGAGACTATATAGGAAAGAAAAGAGCAGAAAAAGAAAGAGAGAATAAGACAGAGAAAAAAGGAGAATAGAGAAAGGAAAAAGGAAAAAGAATATTAAATGGAGAACTAGAACATTCAATTAATCACATTGTAAAAGTACTGTAACAGCCAAATAATCATATATAATCATCTTGAGGGTTCAAAAGTAGTTGCATTAGAAGGAGCATTAGCAGCTTGTCTAGAAAGAAATGATGTTAGTGGTGACTATTCCAAATCTTTTTTAATCATTATAGGTAGAGAAGTGGCATTTGCTCGATCAAGTCTGTGATGATGACATAGTAGATTCCACCATGACCCTTTCTTGCGTCAAAACGCCCCCCTTGCATACATTATACCGGGCGCAGGTATAATGTGGCGCAGGGGTTTACAAAGTGACACATCTACCTAGATGCATCACTTTGTAAATATGGCGCAACAAGGCACATTTTTTAAGTCACTTGTGCGTCACAAAAAGTGACGCACCGGCAGCGTAAAAGTGACGCACAGCCTCATAAATGAGGTCCTTAGTTTTTAAGAGGCCTATTAGGGGTCCCTCAAAGTGGTCTTTGAAATTGCCCATGAGGAGCTAGGCTTAGATTTTCTTACTGACCAGCTACCCACCAGCCCCTTAAAGCACTGGAACTCGATCTGGTTAAAGGAGGAACTTAGTTTTAGCAGTTCAATTCTGCGGGATTGTCTACTATTGGAAACATCTTTTCTGACCCCTTAGCTGGCTTATATGGCATGTAATTTGCGGTCCCCTAGGGAGGTCCGATTTGCATGAGAATCCCTCTGTTTTAACTCGCTTTATGAGCAAAAAAGTTGCATCAGTGTTTAGGGACAAGTTGGCATCAGAGCACGAGGACTTTGCACTAACAAAATATACGATGCAACTTGCAATTTTAGTGCAAACTTTCAGCCATATGGAACCATATTTAAGCTGGAATATGACACACCATCAACATCGTCTATTGACCCATTTTAGACTGAATCTATTTTCTCGCCTCTTCCTCTCTAATCATGATTGTTTCTCAAACTTGGACCTGCCCCTTTTCGAATGTGATAATATAACGACTAACAACACTTTACATGTCACTACGCTTTGCCCAAAATATACTAATCTGCGGCATAAATTCCTTTTCCAATTTTAAAACCAATGAATTTTAACCAAGTCAGCCTATTTCTGTTATTTTTAAACTGTGCTTCTGTTTGTTTTTACCTTTACGTTTCTGATGGGGGGTTTAAAAATTGATTGAGTCGGATTTTGATAACTGCTTGTTAATTTCAATGATATCTTATGTCTTTTGTGGTTTTATTTGTAAAATCAAATAAAGAAAAAATGATTGATTGATTGCTTGTATGTGTCTCTCCTCTTCATTTCCCCAGTTATCGTCCCAATATCTCTCCCCAACTCTGTCCTCTCCTCAGTTATTGCTCTTCTGTCCTCTGGGTCATCAATTAATTTCTTCTCCTTTGGACTTAAGAAACAAGTTAAGTTTTGTCAATGGGCACAGGCAATGTCGAGTTTCTCTGGGTCTAAAGAAATAAGCCAGTGTCCATTTCTTTCATATTGAAGTGCATATTCAAATGTTTGTGCATAGGTACTTCTGACAGAACCAATTAATTTGTAAAATAGTATTCCAAACCATCTTGTTGATAGAACAATGAAATGCCATTGGAGAGGGGAATGGTCTGATATATCATAACTTCCTCCACAGATGCAGATGAGTGAGTGCAAAAATAGTAGTCCTTAGCCTACATTATTAACATAGTATAGTCATGCAACAAATTAAAAAAGACGTTTGAGGAACACTCTCCCTCTGAAGCATTCTTATGCAAATATCCAAAATCAAATTCATTCTACTCTACAGTATGTGAAGCGGTAGGATTGGATGTGGGGTTAAACTTCATAGGACTACTATCAGGGGAACTCAAACTTATTAGAAATGCAATCATAAAAATGCAAATGGCAGTCAGCACTACAGCCATAATTACTCTACTTTGGTTTTTTGAAAGGATCACTATTAATTCTCAACAGTCACGTCTTAAAGAAAGAACAGCTGAAAGCAGAAAATGTATTTCTCGTTGCCATTTCTACTTGTGCAAAGTTGCAAAATGTTATAGCTTCAAATGAATATGTACAGTTGTCTTCATGAGTTATCCTTAACCCTACTTTAGCCTCTTCTTAAATGTTAACCCTGCTGTTCCACAGAAGCCTTGGCCCTAGGCACTATTCAGTATTCAATAAAGTTTAGTTTATTAGTACAGGTACAGGTAATTTGTAAACAATCAGCACTGTTCATAGATGTAGCTCACTTGTAATGACAATGTTAGTAATTTTAACAGCCTTCACTGTGGTGTCCTTATTCATAATGGTTCGACAGTCACTGTCCATTTATCACCAGGTTCATAAAAGATTGGATGAAGTTCACTGTCAGCAACGTTTGCCCATTCAAGAGTTGAGTACCTTCAACAAGGCACCTCTTTGATCTCCTGATTGTTCAACTTCACTGTCACTCTATTCACCTGGTTCAGTCTCCTCAGTGACAGTCTGTAGGAAGCGTTCCACAGATACATTCAGTCTCAAACCCTCACAACTCATTCTCAACCCTTCCATTCTGTGGTCACCACTGGTCAAATTGCTAGGCTCTTCTCCTGTATCAGAAATGTCATTCACAGGTTCTGTGAGTTGTTTTACTGTAGTTAAACCTCTCACTCATCACAGACTCAGTATTTAGTCCCTGATTGACTCTATGGTGCTTCTAGATCTTGGACTACTTGTCTACTTTGACACACTTGTTTACACCCCTCTCCCATCTCTGCATCTTCAGAGCAATCAGAATCTCGACTCTTCAAATCAGTGGTTGTTCCCACAACTTCTTCACCAGTATGTCTTACTCGCTGAGTGTGGATGGCATGCACCCAGTTAGGCAGTCCATGACATCTGAAGGCTGAAGTTGTGACCAGGATTACCTGGAAGGGGCCACACCAATGGGGTTCCAGGCATGATTTTCTGACGTGCTTCTTCACCAAAACCCAGCTTCTGGGGCTGAGGTCATGGCACTGCTCTTGGCTCAGAAAGACAGTTGCTCGTTGGATCTGGTGAGAGACAGAATGGACCACAATAGCTAGTCCCTTTCAGTAGTCAGGAATCATGTCTGAAATGTTCACAAGAACGTTAGGAGGCACAGAAGGCTGTCTCATGGCACTCCCATAGAAGATTTCAAATGGCTACCATCCTGCCCTCCAATCAGGGGTGCTTCAGAGAACGATTAACACAAGAGGCAGAACAGTCGGCCACTTAAGAGATGTAGACACTCATACTTTGGCAAGAAGAAATCTCATTTTGCCATAAACCTGCTTTACTGTCCCGGTTGCATCAGGCTGGGAACTAAAATGCTGCCTCTGCTCAACTTGTAAGGCTACACAAAGCATTTACATGCCTTCATTTTTAAATGAGTTCCACAGTCTGACTCAAGAGAAACTGACAATATGAAATGCGGAATTAATTCTCTCAGCAGTAGTTTGGCTACAATGAGACTGTCATTCCTTTTAGTGGGGTACACTTCCTCCTCGTGGGAGAAGATGCACATCACAACTAAAACATATCACAGCCCATTGCACGCGGGCATTTCCAATAAATGCTTGCTACATGCAATTGAAGGGATCTCATGTTTGTCCACATTATTCAGGGTCACAGGTGTTCTCCTCCGTACGTTTAATTATTGGCATGCTACACACCGGTGGTACACAGTCTCAGCCATCACCATAAAATGCGGGCTAAACCACTTCTGCTTGAACAGCAACACAATGGCGTACCTTCCTTTGTGAGTGGGACGATGAAAATGTCTGACTATAGGTGCCTGGCGTGTTCTTCATGCCCTGCTATGCTAAACTATAGACTATCTGGCAAAACAGGTCTTCCATCTGCAGAAACTCAGTTTCATCCTCATTCTTCACGCATGCTGCTCTGACCCACCCCCGCTGCTCACTCTCTCTGGTGCTTCTTCCTGCAGTCTCTTGCCCACATGCAACATGCCAGCAAAGCCTAACAATAGGTTAACTACTGCCTCATGGTCTCAGTTTCTGATTCATTTGACTATTCTCCATTGAATGTACAAGATCCATGAGCTCAGTATTAGGCAACTTCATCAGCATGCTGATTTCCAGTAGTCACGTAATCATTTCCACTCCTATGTGGTGTGCATTCCACAACTGCTATCTCAAGAGGCACTTATAAGGCTTCAAGCAGTTCCAGTACATATCTCACATTCCTGATGGGAGAACCAGAAGTTGTCATAAATCCCCTCCATGACCACAACTGTCGAAAGTCATGAACAACACCAAAGCCATACTGGCTGTGAGTGCCAATGGTGACTTTAAATTGGTCTGAAATATAGCAGGCTCTAGTAAGTGTGACAAACTCAGCCACTTGGACAAAGCTTACATCATGCAACCAGCAGGCTTTGATTACACCCTGTACAGTGCAGAGAGCATAAGCAGCTCTCAAATTTCTCCCATCATCTCTCAAGTATGAGTCGTCCAGAAATAATACATAATCAGTGTTGGGAATGGCCCTTTCTACAGGGCCACAACGACACCCTTTGCCTTCCTCCTTTCCTTTTCGCTGAATACATTTTCGCTGGCTGAGGACTCTGGGAACTATATCACTGCTAATCAGGGCTAAATTGCATGTGCTGTCTGCTTTAAACATGGCAACATTGGCTTATCCACAACCAGCATATATATATTTATTTATAAGTCCCTAGTAAAATGCACTACGTGTGCCTACAGCCTATAAATTAAATGCTACTAGTGGGCCTGCAGCACTGATTGTGCCACCCATTTAAGTAGCCATTTAAACATGTCTCATGCCTGCAATTGAAGAGCCTGTGTGTGCAATTTAAAACTGCCGTGTTGACCTGGCAATTAAAATCTCATATCAGGCACAAACGGTCCTTTTTAATAAATACAAGTCACCCCTAATGTAGGGTCTGGACAGCCAAAGGGCAGATCAGTGTATTTAAAACATATGACAGGTACCTCTAGATTGTACATGTCCTGGTAGTGAAAAACTCTTAAATTCGTTTTTCAGTACTGCAAGGCCTATCTCCCATAGTAAAACATTGGTATTACCTTATTACATTTTATGAGTGCAATTTCCAATTGAGAAGAAGTACGACCCCTAAGTTGGATGTATCTGGAATTGCAATTTAAAATCACAACTTATGGTGAAGTCAGATTTTAGATTGCAATTCTGAAAATTCCACTTTTAGAAACTTGCCATTTTCTTACTTTAGCCATTTGGAGCCTGCTGCCTGTCTCTGATCACATGACTGAGGTGGGTGACATCTCGGCTTTGCCTATTCCCCCTAGGCAGCCACACACAATTGGGGCTTAGGTGAGACCTGATGGCCATCCTTGCATGATAGAAGGGAGAAGCTGGGCACAGCCTCACTTACAACGGAATAGGCTGTGTCCTGTCCACATACAAACGGCTGCGTACCCCCTTGTACTGAGTCTGGAGCTAGGGCAGGGACTCTGTGCACTTCAAAGGCATGTCTTTAAAGTCTCCCCCACTTCTAATGCACAATTGGGTAAAGTACTGGACCTCAGACACCACCACTTCAGTACACCTCTAAACCTGTGGATACTCTGCCAAGAAGAAGGACTGATGTGCTGCTAGAAGGACTGTCACTCTACTCAACTGCCATTCTGAACGAGATGCTGCCTTGTTGTGCTGACCTGCTGACTACTGCCCTCTTGCCCGGAGAAGAAGAACTGGACCTGGAACCCATCTTGAACCCAGAACCACAGAAGGATTTAAAGGACTAAATATACAAAAATGGTAGTAGAGGTTGACAGGATCGCACCTTCTGTTGCTATTTGATATTTTATTTTGCACCTTCTGTTGCTATTTGATATTTGATGTCAAAAGAAGGAGATGGGTCAAAGAGGCCACCGCTCATAATATGAATACAAAGGATATCACAGCACCAGTGAATGTGATCGATTGTTTAAACTTGAGTCCAATGAGTCAGGGTAAAAAAAAAAATCATATCAGGTTCTGTTTATTGTCAGTGATCTTCAGGTGACAATATGACATCAGGGGGAAAGGCAACACCCGTTTTGTCACTACCGTAACTTAGACTGTGGGTGTGGTTGTAAAGTCCTGAGCCTATCAATCAACAAGCAATATAAACCTTCATCTCTATAAAAACTGAGGAGATGGTGGAAGAAAGGAGATGTTTCCTAAGCTTATAGGAGATCAGATAAGCTCCTGATATCAGCCAATGTCTTAAAATCTTAGCAAATATCTCCATTCTTCCACCGTCTTCTCAGTTTTTATATATACAAATCATAAGGTTTATATTGCACTTTGATTGATCAGCTCAGGACTTTAAAACTACACCCAGAGTCCACTTTGATGAATCATGGGATCATCATTTAATATACGCGACCACAGAGAGATTTACTCTGCTAACTATTCAAAAATATTACCCTCGTCCTCTAAAAATATAGCGATAAACGGAAAAGTTTACTTGACAAATCCATTGGTCACTAGCAGATACCTACTTATTTAGCAGACAATATCCTTTTTTTGGAGAAGAAATTGGGGATTCACTGTCCATTGATACATGACAATTTTTTTATTCTTTCTCCCATCTATCATAATAGGAGCCTTGAAGAAGTCACGCTAGTGACGACTAAGGGTGGGCGCAAAATCCGTTCCACACGCGGATTTTGCAGATTTTCGGCAACTTCGCGATCCGCGAATCTGGCAAAATTGCCGACAAATTCGCGAACCCGCTCGCAGGCGGGTTTTGGGCAGTTTAGAGCCGAGGTATCGCACAAACCGGTGGCGTCTTCTTGGATAAATAGGAAGGGCAGGGTTCATTGTGGCACGATGCTCCTGTCACAAAAATTAAACCTCAACAGGAAGGACTTACAGCAGGTGCTCGAGTTGAAGCTCAAGTACAGTAACGCATTCATCAGCCCAAGAACAATCGTGAGCTTTGTCGATGCAGGGCAGGTGTGCTTTCTCCCCATATCTACCGTCGAAAATTAGCTGTGATGCTGGATAGAGGCCTTTGAATCCTTGACTTTCGTAAGCGCAATCCCCGTGCAGTTCCTGTGACCAGGAGCTTCTTTCCCCTCATCTGCTGCTCTGATCGGTCTCTGACCTTTTATACACACAAGAGGCATGTGAACTCGCATAGAAGGCCCGCCTGTTCGGCCCCGCCCACACACTCGCGGTGTCACCGTCTTCCCGCCATTTACCCACTATGATGGACAGCTTACTCAAGGGACCCCTGCACCCTTCAGCGCCATGACATAGTAACACACACATGGTCACTGGAGACAACTCTTCTCGCACTTTACGCAACTGTAGTGTAGGAAAAGCACTATACATTTACCCAACGAGTTAGCACTTACTGATTAGCCAGTAGAAAGTACTCCAGGTGAGTAGAGGTATCGCACAAAACACGAATCCGCTCGCGGGCGGATTTTGGGCAGTTTAGAGCCGAGGTATCCCACAAACTGGTCGCGTCTTCTTGGATAAATATGAAGGGCAGGGTTCATTCTGGCACAATGCTCCTATCACAAAAATTAAACCTCAACAGTAGGCACTTACAGCAAGTGCCCGAGTTAAAGCTCAAGTTCAGTAACGCATTCATCAGCCCAAAAACAATCCTGAGCTTTGTCGAGGCTGGGCAGGTGTGCTTTCTCCCCATATCTACCATCAAAAATTAGCTGTGATGCTGGATAGAGGCCTTTGCATCCTTGACTTTCACGAGCGCAATCCCCGTGCAGTTCCTGTGACCAGGAGCTTCTTTCTCCTCATCTGCTGCTCTGATCGGTCTCTGACCTTTTATACACACAAGAGGCATGTGAACTCGCATAGAAGGCCCGCCCGTTTGGCCCCGCCCACACACTCTCGGTGTGCACCGTCTTCCCACCATTTACCCACTATGATGGACAGCTCACTCAAGATACCCCTGCGCCCTTCGGCACGATAGCATAGTAAGTAACACACACATGGTCACTGGAGACAACTCTTCTGGCACTTTACGCAGCTGTAGTGTAGGTAAAGCACTATATATTTACCCAATGAGGTAGCACTTATTGATTAGCCAGTAGAAAGTACTCTACTCTACTTTACTTTAAAAATCCGTGAGTTCACTGATTTTCCCGCGAACTCGCGGATTTTTTTGTGATTTTGCGCAAACTTGCGGATCGTAGATCCGCAAAATTCACCCATACTTAATGATGACAACACGTGTTGGTTGTATCCTCTGATGTCATATTGTCACTTCAAGTTTTCTAACAATAACCAGAACCTGGAATTAACTTTTTGGACTCAAAGGGCTAGTCTACAGGCTTCCCACCGCTCCCGGACCCATCTTCAACAAATTCCTGTCCCCTAGAGGTGTCTCTTAGGTCCTTGGTCCCCTGGGTGGGTCTGTAGCTCTTAAAATCAAGCTTTTGTGATGGTCACGAATTGGCCCGTTTGCATTAGAACCATGTCGCTCACCCATAGAATAAAAGTGAGTTACCGCTAGTCCTTCTCTTCGCACTTCAAGCATCGTCTACCAGCGTGGATCTCCACCGCAAGGCTGCAGCCCATCCATACTCAATGCCTTTCCTGTTCTTCATGCCCTGCTGAACATCACCAGTGAAGCTTTCCTTGCTCCCGATGGACTTTTTTGGTGGGTATTTATGTATTTATAAATGTAAGCTCTATTTTCTAACCTGGTCTGGAATCTTTTTGTGTAGTGTGTTCGCTGTTTTACTGTTTGAAGCATTGCACAAATACTTCACACATTGGTACAGAGCTTGAGTGCTCTGTGCCAAGCCACCAGAGGGTGAGCACAGATTAATTTAGGGTATGCTTGTGCCTTACCCTGACTAGGATTGTGGTTGCTGCTTGACCAGGGATCACACCCCAGTCAATTAGTAAACCAATTTTAACAATCAGACTCTGCGAGGGAATTGGCTTTGATAGCAGGTCTTGACTTGGTGCACAATTTATTCACATCGAGGCAGTCATGCTCGGCCTCCTCTACATTCAATTCAGTTTCAGGTAAATGAAACAATGTAGCAGGTTTTCAGCAAGAACACCATTTAATGTAATATTGTCTGCTGCCAATATGATTTGCTCATATCTGGTAAGGTGACTACTAGTTAAATGCTGTGTTTTGGTACACATAAGGAACACTTCCACTGAATGAGGATCCATCACTGTCAGAGGGTAACCCATACCTATGACACCACTGCTGCATACTGACACCAATCACTGCCTCTGCCTTTAGGCAACCCTACAGCTACTGGGTCAAGAGTAGCTGAAAGATGGCAACTGGCTTTTGTAGTCACCATGCATATACGCAAGCTCCGAGAGAGTGGATCCTTCTCTCTCTCGTCAATATAAAATGAACTTTTTATTGTAATCTGGCATTCCTAGAGCCGGGGTGTGCAAATCACTTTCTCTCAGCTCGAGGAAGGCTTTAATACTTTCTTTTTCCCAAGGTAGTGAATCAGATACATCCTTCTGTGTCAGCCTCTGTAGAGGCTGGCCACTAGGGAAAAGTTTTGTAAATGGTGGAGACATAGCCCACCATTTCCAGAAGCATTCTGACTTCACTCTGCATTATGGGAGGTTTCATTTTTAAAATAGCAGATATCATTTTCTACAAAACCTTCCTGGGTCCTTTTCCAATATGATGACCTAGATACAGGACTTCTTTCTGGCAATAATGCAGTTTGCTCGGGTACACTTTAAGTCCATTTTCAGCCAAATGGTTCAGTATAGCAGTGGTGTCTTTTTTGCATGCTTCATGTTAAATTGATGCCTCTAACAGATCATAAAGGTACTAAACAAGTACCAAATTGTAAGATAGATTTAGGGTTTCCAGATTCTTTTTCAAGATCTGGTTGAAGACCCAGGGACTCTGTAAACCCTTGTGGAACTTGGCACCATGCCAAATTAGATTGTGAAACTGGAACGCACAGACAAACTGACTCTCTTCATGAGTGGGATGGAAAAGGATGCCTGACAAAAGTCAACCACCGTGAGCCATTTGTCTTCGCTGGTCATCTGAAACAATATTATGACATGATTTGGTGCAACAGGCCAACATTGGGCAACAATATTATTAATCTTTCACAGGTACTGGATATTTCAATACTTTCCAAAACGCTTTTGCAGGCCCATTATCGGGGAGTTTTATGGACTCCTCAAAAGCTCGTTCAGAATTCCATGTTGTAACATGGATTCAATCCCAGGGCCAATTCCAGTCACTGTTTCTGGTGAGAGATTGTATTGGGGTATTCTAGGATACTCTACATTCAGTTTTACTGTTATTCACAGTGGCTCTAAATACCAATGTCCTTGCATGAGATCTTTTAGATCGGGGGCAAATCATCTACAGTCAGTATGGAAAACAACTGTTTGACCAGCTTGAAATCCACATCTTCATCATGAGTCTCAAATTCAACACCCTCAGGTGTATAATATATTCAGCAGTTTAACATGCAGACTAAATCCCTGCCAGTAGGTTTTCTGTACTTGGATCACACACAAACAAACTGAGGATCGTCTTCAAAGAATCCTATCTGTACATGAACCTTTTCTGACGCAAGGTTTACAATATGCTTACTGGTAACACCTACAACATGGACTTGCTTTCCTTAGAGGGGCAGGTTTGGGATTTCCACTGTCCCAACAGTGGAATGGGTAGCGCTGGTGTTGATCAAAAATGACAACTGGTGGCCATTCACCTCACCTTCCACAAATGGCCCACTCTGGTCTTCCTACAAGAATGCGCCAAGTACACAATCTTCCTCCCCTCTCAGGCAATGTTGAAGACTGGGAACCTTTGTTAACTGGCATGATTTTCAAAGGGATTCGAGTTAGCTCTTAGAATTTGGTACGTTCTGAACTTCATATTTCCCAGAATCTTCTGCGCCTTTGGAGCTTGCGGAGTTTGCACCATTGGGGCTTGGGACTTCTGCATCATTGGGTCTTGTGGTATATTATGATTCTGAGGTCTCCGCATCTGCATGTTCTGTATCGGCCTAAAATATAAATGTGGTATTTGACCATCACCTGACATTATACTACTGTTAAGACGACAACCCCTCTACCAGTGGCTCAAAATATTGCAGTAGAGACAGGGATTAGGCTTTTGAAGGGTCGCCACATCCATTCCAGTGCTCAGGTTAATATGAATACTGTGATCTCTACATAGTTGAACACTGTCGCTGTAATTCACCACCTGTCCTCCACCTTGAAATCCAACCCCCTGCATCCCACCCCCAATATCATTAGTGTAACCATCATTTCCTATGTGGGGAAATCCTTTCTGTGCAAACTTTGTCTGTGCTAACATTACATTTTCTGTATTCTTTTTCCTTTCCATTTCCAATTTATCACAGCAATACTTTGTGTAACTATATATTTCATCTAGCAGTTTACCCTGCCAATGGATGACATGCTACTGAATGTGGGAACGAATTTCTGGAAGCAGCCAAATACCAAACGGGGACACAAAATTACTCATACCTGCATGAGGAGTTCATAAAAAGCATGGCCAGACTCTTTAGCTTCCTATGTAGTTTGCATTATCTTTAACCAGAAAATCTCTTTCTGTGAGTCCTTCTCTTTAAAGAAACGTATTACTTGTTCATAATTTGCATGACCTCAGGTCCTGCAGCATTTGTCAGAGCAACCCTCGGGTACTCAGCATTTGGCCACTGTACCACCTCATTTCTTACCGCCCATAAATTACTAGGAACCACAGTATCAATAAAGGTATTGAGATCTTCCCATGCCACCTTTGAAATCCTTGCAGACTTCTCAACTTGTGACTCTCTCTTAATTTTGGAAATCGATTAGTAAATGTACCAAGATCACCTCAACTCCAAGGCACACGCAGATATCCCTCTCCCTGCACCTCTCTTACAGGAAACACACCCACTTCAAAGTCACTCTGATTAACTCTCCTCAGCTTCTTACCGGAATTCTTTCTTCCTTTCCTTTTCTTATCTCTCAAAATCTATATCTCCTTGATTTTCTCCAGATTACTCCATTTCAGTATACTGACTACTGCCTCCCTTAAATGTGCCTTCAACACAGGGGTCCGTCCTCATCTTAGTCAAAGGGTCTTTCTTTGCTTGCAGCAGAAAATCCTTTTGCAGAGACTGACTCTTAAGTGAGTCAACACCAAATTCCTCAGCAACCCTTCTAGCGGTCATAGGCAATATTAGCAGGTTGGGTAACTTCTTTACACAGCAACACAATTTCCTCTTCCTGATATGCATCAACATATCTCTCATAGAGATTTCCTTTGATAAACTCATCTAATTCTACGTTTGTCCTAACAACATCTATGGATCCTGGAGCTACTTGTACAGTTGGACTATTGTCAAGTGGTGTAACTTTCTGTTGATGTCCCTCCTGACTTGGCTCGCGCTCCCAATTCTCCAAATCCTGTAACATCCTGCATAGTAGGCATTGTATACACTGCAAATGGATCAGTTGCAGTGGAAACTCCTTGTGAACAGTTAATTGTGAATTTGGGGCTGGAGGAATTAGCAGTGATCACTAGAATTACTGCTGCCATGACTGGGGTTGTTCTACCTGGCACTGTCAGTGACTGGGATTGTCACGACTAGGGCTGTCACAATTAGGGTTGTCACAGCTGGGGCTGTCAAAACGTTTGGACTTGAACTAGATTAGTAGGTACAGTCACATTATTTCCATCATCTGACGGATTATCTCTGGGTGGTAGAATTACATTATACAGAGGTGGGTGGGAACACAGTAAATCATCACTAGAAGCGCTTTCTATGCGTGCCTCAGACTATGCATCCTTCTCTCCCTCTCCATGTGTAGTCTTCTTCATGTTGCCATGTCATTAATTAAGGATACATCCGAACTTGCTCAATCATATCTCTCCTACATTCCTTTTGCTCGCCATCCCATTTAGCATCTGTCCAACTGCGAACTGTTCTTTTAGTGTGGATATGATATTTCTCTTTGTCTCTCAAGTGTGCAGCATGCTCTCATGCATTCACAGCCTCATACTGTGTGGGTGACAGGGGGTTTAAGAAAATATAACATACCTTGGTAGAACTGTTAAACGACTTTCACGCTGTACTTGCAATACACGGAAGTACAATATGTTATTTCTAAGCAGCATGCCTGAAAAACATCTAATCCAGCTCCCAGTCGACTTTAAAACCAAACCACTACAAACAGACTTACTGTGCATGCCTGTTCTCCTTTCCCTAGCAAGGGTTAGTGATAGGCCTAGAGTGCCCTGGGAGTGCAGCGCCATCCAACAACAAGATACAGCCTAGAAACACACCACAAGAAGATACACCAAACTTAATAATAAGAGTACCTGAAATAAGATAAGGGACAGGTCACAGAAACAGGTCATATTATGTCAGCAAGACATAAGAGTTCTAAATTTAATTTGACTCAGTATAACTAAAAGGACATGGCATCATTGAACAGTACAGTGAGGCCAAGAGAAATGTAACATAACATGATATCAGTGATAAACACAGTCGACATTGAACTCACACTATAAATCAATATATTACTGCATATCACAAAAGCAATGCCTTCCACATTGCACTCCAAACTACAGACATTCTGTATTTATATCTCAGCAGCAAGCTTAAAACACATCTAGATCACCTCTCAGTGAATTCTGCAGCCTAGCCACTTCAAAGGCATTCTCAGAATGCATGCTGAAAGACCTTACTCTAAGGTCCAGATTTACAAAAATGTCATGCAAAGTAGCTCAGCAAGTGAAGTTGTGTCAAAATCTATTGCCAGATGCACAGGAATCCTCATGCACCGCTCAACGCCTACCTGATGCAAAGTAACGCAAGGCAGCACAATGTGCTTTGGTGCGTTATTTTTTATTGAACAAAGCAACTTAACTCAACATTTGGGTTGCTTTGTAAATACCAAAATGGATTTTGTATCTGGTCGGCACCAAAAAAGGGACTAAACCCTGGCGCAAAACCTTTGTAAACCTACCCCATAACATACCATCATAATACACACATAAAGTAAAAAAGCAGTAACTAACTTAAGATAAAGAAAACCTGGCATGCTAGCAGCACATATTAAGTTTGAGGAACCCAGCAGTGCTAAAGTTGACTCTGCTTAGCGTAAGGACAGGGCATAATTATTGTAACACGATAGATGGCTCAAGAGACATGTTAACATAACCTGGAATGGGTCTGAATCGCATTATTTATATATTTACGTATTTATTTATGAATACACTTAAACGCTAGGCTTTGTTGATGCTGAGCCGAGAAAAAAAAACAGTCATTAAAGGAAAAGAACTACAAAGTATAGGGAATCTGCAAAGTTTTGAGATTTCAGAGGAGGCTTAAATGGTCATCTGTGAATCTGCTAGCCAGGAAGAGAGCATTCCATGCCTTAGTCTAGCATCAAAAGCATGCATCCCCCAATTTAAGGGAATAAAACACAGACGAGCAGGGGAGAGCTCGGAGACCTGACCAAGCACTATGTTTTACGGAGCTCCTGATAACTGGCCCTTTGTTAAACAGGCAAGGTTTGCTATTCATAACACCATTCCAGTTGTTTTCTAATTGAAGCATAATGTAAAGTCGGGAAATGAGAAGAAACAAGCCCCCAGATTCATCATTGTCATGTTTTGCGAGTCCTCGCAAAACGGGATTCATGTAGAAATCGCAATATTTTTAGCGATTTCTACTGCTTCCTTATTTGCGATTCGCTAATTGCTAATCGCAAATAAGGCCCATAGGAATGAATGGGGAGTCATTCCTTATTTGCGATTCGCAATTAGCGAATTGCAAATAAGGAAGCGATTTCAAGGGTGCCAGGGTGTCCAATTTACCACGTAGTCAGACTTTGCGGTAAATAGCGGCCCCAGATTGCAAATTCGCAAATTTAAAATGGTTCATGAATTGCATTTAAGGAATCTCAAATTGAGATTCCTTAAATGCAATTATTCGCAATTTAGCGCTTTCTAAAAATGCGATTTTTGCATTTGGGGTGATGAATCCCAAATGCAAAAATAGCGCTCGCAAAGGGCCAGATTCTCAGAATCTGGCACTTTGCGAGCCGTTTTGGGCTTGATGAATCTGGCTGAAGATCTCCAATTTAATTCTAGGATATGCCTGTGTAGAATTACTTAGACTTTGAATTATGGACGTAGGCATCCCTAGAAACAGGATATTACAATAATCTATTCTAGACAAGATGCAGGACTGGACTATGACTTTCTTGCAAGTTGAAGGAAGAAGGTGGAACATTACAATATAGTCTTCATATGCTTGAGTCAAGCCTAAACACGTCTAAGGAATGTTCAGTCAGGTGGAACAGTGATTCTTAATGGGGATGGGCTTAACACATTTTTGTGTAGTCTAATTGAACAAAATTACCGTATAATCATGAGAAATACATTTCCTGAATGGTCCGTTGGGGTAAACATTCTCAAAAATGTAAGATGACTTCCTGTTGTTCACATTCAATACACTGCAGCTCGTGTTTGGATTTGTAGTTTTAAACGTTCAAAGATTATCCTACTGTGTACTCGGGTAAAAATGTACTTCAAATGTTTGTTGATGTACGCATCAAAGGAACTGCCACCGGCATTCAAACTACTGCAGTTCACATTTGGATTTGTTGTTTTGTGATCGAAAATTACCTGTTCAGTCCGCTCAGATAAATAATCTTCCTGAAATGATGCTCACATTAAAAAAGTATCCAAATGGTACATCTTATGTGAAAATTTCTTCCTGAAATGGTGTGATCTCCGTAATTTTGCATTAATTATCTTATGCAAAAATGATGCTCTTAAAAATTAAATGTATTTCCTTATCTCGATTCATGGGAGCAGAACAAGTACAGCAAACAGAAAATAGTGTGAACGATGAGTAGCTCAATTGAAGTGCCAACAAAAACATACATTAGAGTAAAAAAAAAAGTGATATTCCAGAATCCAGCAACCCAAGAAAAGCCCCAACCGTTGCATTAAAATTGAAATTCGATTTTTATCAATTTGTTTGTGAATTAAATAAAATATTCCATTATTTGTGAAATTGTTTGATGTATTCTTGTGTGTGTATTTTTGTATATTGTTTTGAGGTTTGTGGAAGCAAATCCGTACCTCAAAATTCAGACACTCCAAATCCCAAAATGTTACCTCTTGTGGTTCTCCCACAAATGGAATTTTGTATTAAGCCACCTCTTCACACATCGAAGGGAACACTAAAACCGGTCAATTAATTAATGGGGTCCACTCAATAATTGGGTTCCAAAAGTTAAAAAGTTTAATTACAAGATTTAACAATAAGTGGTATAGAGTCAATGCCATGAAGGCATTCATATGCAAAGTTAAACAGAACATGTGAAAATCTGAAAAATATTATAAGTTTCAATAGGCAGCAAAATCATAAGGAATTGGTCAGCATCTCTTGCGGCATGAGAGAGTCTTCTCAAAATCTCTCAAAAATTATGGCTCACCCCAAAATCAAGAGGTTCTTAGAGACAATTCTTGCATAACAACATAGAGAAACTGCAGCATCATTGTGGTGTGAGAATTATAATTTCTTTAGCAAATCAGAACACAAGAATAATACATAAGCCCCATCTAATTTTTCAAAACGTTATTCATCACTGTTGGCCCCGTCAGCCTTAGGGTGGTCTACATTTTTGCCCTTGTGCCTCCCATTTTTATCGTACCTTTCTGTTGGACTTAGGCCTCTGGGCGCCTCAACAGTGCTAAACAGTGCTGAGGTGCAGGTGCTTTCCCCTAAAACATTGTGACACTGGCATATCTGCCACCAGCCCCTGCTACTGCAGTGAGGCTGAACCCTCCATAGGCTAACATTGGGAAACACTCCTTCTGGGATAATTTCCGACTGGGACCTAGTAAGTCTGTCATGTTTGGTCTTGTTAGAATCGGGGTGGGGAACCCTTTCCAATGATATAGGGGGTTTAGGCACTACTACTCTAGAATTCTCCCTTTTAGAACATAGATATTTCTCTGCCTGCTGCAGAATCCCCCCTCCCATCTGCATACTGATAGCCTGCCTGGGGTGTGAGGTGGGAGTGGCGATTCACACCTTCTCCCCTTGAATGGGCTGTAACTTGCTGCCCACTGTAGCCTTAACGGCCCTGCCTTTCGTCACCGTGACAGCCAGGTCAGGAAAGGCAGGGAACATGCTAGAACTCCCTGGACTCTTCCAGAAACCCCTGCCCCAGACCCTTCCAGGGGCTTCTGCCCCCTTCTAGTAACTAGACTTTAGGGCATAAAAGGGAGGGTCCTGGCCTCACATCGTTGTTGCACTACTGGACCGGGAGGAATCTCTGCTGGAGTGAGGACTGCTGCCAAGAGGATGTCACTTGTGAGGAGGCTGACTTCTCTAAGGAACTGCTGCCCCAACCTGCTGAGCTGCACTGCTGCCTGCTGATCCTGCCCTGCTAGGGAGACCTGAAGAAACACCCCTAGAGTGTCTCCACCACTTTCTGACTGGTCCCCTGACTGCTGGGGGTTCACAAGGACCATAAGGATTCATAGAGAACACAGCGTTTTTCCTATGGGAGTGCCCCTGGAACGCTTTGTCTTCAAGAAGCTGCCTTTGCCACACCAGGTGTGTAAACCATCTGTGTAATATCCCCAAGGGCACTGCTGCTAGCGCGGACTGCGTGCAGTATTTAAATCGCCCCCGGGTGCTGAGATTGGCGTCTGCACTCTCCTGAAGACTGGACTAAAAAACTGCCCCGGGATCACCGCCGCCGGCCCAAGAGGAGCTCACTGTCTAAATAACCCAGCTGAGCGTGTCAAGCAAATCGCTTCGGAAGTCACCTAAATTGCCCCTGAGATCACCGAGCGGAAAGTGCATAAAATCACCCCTGAAGTCACCACCGCAGCCCGGGGGCCTCTGGAACTCTGTCCGCATCACTGCTGACATGGATAAGGGGCCGCGCTAGGATCGGTGCTGCCGCGGGGTTGCCAGGCAACGAGGGGCTCATCACCAAGAGGAAGCCGTGCTGAGTATGGGAACACGAGGAACCTCACTGCGTTCCAGAGAACAGCTTCTGCGTCTGGGGTTGCCCTGCACGGACTGCGGGGCTGAAGCGGTGTGGACTCCCGGAGACCGGAGGATCCTTACGCTGAAACCAGGTAACTCCCTGAACGGGGCGCTCGCATTGCCAGGTGCGGTGCTGCTGGGTGGGCACAGGACTCCAGGAGATCTCCAAGGGTCCAAGGCCCCCTGTTCAAGCCACAGGGACATAACAGACTTCTTCAATGTCGTCACAACTCTATGTATCTCAATGCAGAACAGTGCAGCTCGACACCAAAGCTGGCCCAGTGAGACTAATTTCCTACCCTACACCAACTAATGACAGCATAAGACATCACAAGGCCCAGTGGCTCACTCAACACTGGTGCAGCTTGATGCTGGCCCAGCACAATGCATCTCATTCACAGTGCAGACGCATCGCAGCGCAAGTCTTCGCAGCCCCCGCGACTCCCCTGACAATGATGCAGGATCCTGCATCACAAGCTCCCATTGCCGGTTCATCGGCTCAGCTTCTGCATTATGCATCTCAATGCTGGACTTCACATCGCAGCTCCTTGTCAACAACTCTTCGATACCAGCATGTGCAGCAAGGCGCAAGGATTTTGCATCTTGATGCCCAAGCTTCAAGGTACTTTTTCAGCAGACTGAACTCAGTCCTGTATTCAGCCCATACTTTATCACGGTCAGTCTGAAACTGGTCTACTGCAACCAGGTAACCATGGTTGTGCTTTTTTATTCTTCTTAGCACTTGATTTCTGAAAAACCTTTAAAATTGCATATTTCTAGTTCTACTAATTGGATTTTTGTTGTTTTGGTGTGAAATAATGTATTACATTTTACGTTATTTTTCTAAATTGGTTTGGGATTTCTCTTGTGTTGGGTTTTCCTTTAATCACTATTTGTGCGCTGCAAAAAAACTTTACACATTTCCTCTAAATTAAGCCTGACTGCTTTTTTGTCAAACTCACAGAAGGTTAAAAACACAGGTTATTTACGGCCATATGTATGAAGCTCCCCTTTTGCGATTCTAAATTTGCGATTTTTTCACGAATCGCATATTCAGAATCGCAAAATGGTATGTATGTAAAAAATCACAATAAAATAGCGATTCTGTAAAAATCGCTATTTTCATTGCGATACCCCCAATAGTGATTCCTTAATGTAAAAAATCTCAAAATTGCTGTTGGTGTTACACCCAGGAGTGTGGAAGACTTAAGAAAGTGCTGGTACGATATGCGCCAGCGCTCCAAGGAGAAGGTGGCTGCCAGGTTGGAGCAGGCCAGGAAGACCTGTGGAGGGACCTCCACAGCCACTGACTCCACACCTCTTGAGGAACTGGTGGAGGGGACCCCGCTTCCTGAAAGCGTAATGGGCGTGGCTGACCTAGACAGCTCTGCCCCCCGGTACAAGGACACGGTAAGAAGCATGCCATCACACCCCTGACACCCCCCAACCACCCCCACACACCCAGCAGTGACCCAGGGGCAGGACAAAACTAGTAGTCCAGTGCAGGTACACAAGCACACACTGCAATGCATTATGGGAGATGTAGTCACATGCACATTACAGTGGTGCATTTACACCCAGCCAGTCCCCAATAGCATGTGCACACCAGGAAAGGCAAATACAAGACACATGTAATCCCAAACAATGATATTTAATAATTGACAAGTGCAAGTCAGAACAGTAAATAAATGTGTACATTTATGTCTACAGCACCATCTGGAACACAGCCAACAGGCAGTGGAAGACAGTGCGATTCCCCAAACAGAGAAGCAGCAGGGTAAGAGGAGGACACAGAGGAGGAGGACAGCCCAGTCAACCCTCCAAAGCGCCGCAGGAGACATGTAGTGCCACCACTACCCCCATTGGAAGACGAGGGCCAGGACAGCGATGTGCAACCGGAGCCAACACAGCCAGAGCGACAACACCGTGCACGTGCTGATCCAATCCCAACAGTCCCAACCAGGCGCAGGTCTCGTACATCCAGCAGTGCTGCAGATCCAGGGGATGACACAGTTTTTGGCGGACTGGAGATGCACATGTTGCAGGTACAGCGCCTGCAGGCAAAAAATACTAAATCGTTACAGAGGGAAGTCAGGGCAGGCTTCAGGGGCGTGACGGGTGCCCTGGAGGCACTCTGTGCGGAACTTAATAATAATAATAATAATAAAACCATTTTTAAAGCGCCTGGCTGCACAGAAAACAGTGTGTCCCCGCGCTAAATACTGCTAATTCGCCAGAGGCGAGAGCAAAAGTGAGCCGTGAGAGGTGAAAAAAGAAGAAAGGGGGGTTATGCAGGGGGGAACAGGAACGTTTTAAGTTTTCCCGGAACCTAATTTCAGAGGGTTCCATTCGGAGATCAAGCGGGAGTTCGTTCCAGCATTTGGAAGCCAGGTGTCTAAACGAACAACCACCCATCCTGGCTCTGGTGATTCTGGGGAGTTTAAACAGCATCGTACCGGACGATCTCAGGTTCCTAATGGGACGATGCATAGTGAGAAGATTTTTCAAGTAATCTGGGCCTTTGCCCTGGGCGATTCGATGCACGAAACAAAGGGACTTGAATTTGATTCGCTCCTTAATAGGGAGCCAGTGGAGTTTGGCCAGAGCGGTCTTCCCAGATGCTCTGCGGGGAAGTCTGAGCACAAGGCGAGCAGCAGCGTTCTGAACGCACTGAAGTTGGTGTAGGCCTTTTTTGCTCAAACCTAGGAGCAGAGCATTCCCATAATCAAGATGGGGGGTCACCAAAGCATGGACAATGGTCTTTCTGGCATCGATGGGGAGGAGGTCTAAAACCTTACGAAGGACCCTCTGCTGACCCGCGGCTGACCGTGCTGCTAGGCGGATAGAGATGCAGCACCTAGACCAGTACAAACGGGCGGTGAACCGCCTGTCCTCTGCTACCAATATTCTATCAAGGCGCAGCATCTGCATGCAGCGCGAGGTAGCACACAGCAGCCAGGACGTTGCAAGGGCACTGGTCCAAATAACATCTGCAGTAGACGAGCTGCGGGCAGTTCGCACTACTGGGCCAGGAGTCCTGATTCCCACAGATGAGGATGCACAGTCAGGAAGGAGCAGCATCACCCCCCACCCACCATGGTTAGGCGTTGTAGTGGCCGTACCAGAAGGGCACTGTACAACCCCAAACGGGGGCTTCCTCATGACAGCGCCACATTTGAGGTGCACCAAATGTGACCACTGGATGGGTGCATCTACCCACTTTACATGTACACTTGCTGCTGATGAAAGACTTGCACTGTGACGATAACATGTGCTGGACATTGGGAGAGACATTGGGTGTCATTCAGGCTGTGTGACATCATTCATCCTGAAGTTAAGGAATAAAACACAGTCTCACAAATGATATCTAGCATAGTGTCATATTTTCTTACCTTGCGTGTAATCTAATCTCGCCTCCGGCGCCCAGCAGCTGCACCAACTACACTGGCTGTCATTCGTCCTGGAGCAGGCCCCTCCACATCTGATGAATCCGATTCACTGAGCTCCACCGGAGTGCCTTTCCTGGTGGCGATGTTGTGCAGCATGGCACATGCTACCACTATCTTGCAACAGATCTGGGGGTTGTATTGTAGTGCCCCTCCACTCTTGTGTAGGCATCTGATTCTGCTCTTGAGTATCCCGAATGTACGTTCAATGGTGCCTCTGGTTGCTATGTGGGCGCTTTTGTACCGCCGCTCCCCAGCGTTGGCTGGATTCAGGTAGGGCATCAGTATGAAGTCCCGGGCTGCATACGCACTGTCACCTGTGGGGTGGGATGAATATGGTTAAACACTGTCCTCCACATGCTATCCTTAACAAGTGTGGCCTCTTTTCAAATGCATTTACCTAGTAGATATCCCTCGCCAAACTCCTCACTTGTGAGTCTACCCCACTGTGACGGAAGATGAAAGCGTTGTGCATGCTGCCTAGGTATTTAGCGACATTGTCCGTGATGATGTGTTTGGCATCACACACCACCTGTATGTTCGGGGAATGGTAGGTTTCGCGATTCCTGAACATGTACTCATTCTGGGGGGGGGGATATTGCAACATGTGTCCCATCTATGCATCCAATGACGTGGGGAAATTGGGCTATTTGATAGAACTCCTGCTTGGTCTGGTCTAGTGCCTGTGGGGTGCTTGGGAAGTGAATGTGGTGATGCAGCCTCTGTACCATGGCATCAATGAACGCGTGTAAAAAGCACAAAAGTGAACTCTGCAACACCCCTCCTGCTGAGGCTATCACCCCCTGGAAACTACCTGATGCCAAGAGGTGCAGTGAGCACAGGACCTGGGTGTGGGCGGGGATGGAGTGTGTCCTGCATGATGGGTGTTCAAGGAAGGGTTTGAGTTCCTCAATTAAATCAAGGATACTCTCTTCATCCAGTCTGTAGTGTGTATAGATGTCCTCCTCAGTGCGCTGGAACATGGTAAAGCGCACACGGAATATCCTCTCCTTGTTTCTCCTCCTCTGTGCAGCATCTCTGAGTCGCAGCCTCCTGGCTATCACGTACAGCCCAGCCATTGTGGTCTGTTGCATTCTGGGACTCCTTAAATAGTTTGCACCTGGTTACCACCTTCTCCTACTTGGTGGTAATTGCGATTCTCTAAATTGCGATTTTCGTGAATTCGCAAATTGCGATTTTTTCATACATTCCATAGCGATTTCTTATGTTGCGATTTCCCGTTTGTGATTTTCGCTAACTGAGAAATCGCAAAATAAGGAATCGCTAGAGAATTCGCAGAATTCTTGGTCTAACGTAAAGAATCGCTATTTTTGCGATTTCTCATTTTGCGATGTGATTGTGCTTCATACATTGGAAATAGCGAATTTTTAATCGCAAATGCTATTTTTTGCGATTCGCAGCGTTTGCGACTAAAAATTAGCTTGATACATATGGCCCTTAGTGACTTTAGTGGTTCACCCTGATGGGGACTATGGCTGTTGCTTGAAGAGGGTTGACCCCCCATCCAACAACCCAATTTCCCACAGGCTTGTTACAAAGAGCCATTCTTTGTGTTTTTAACTGACACAGTTGCCGGATTGTGTCAGACTACAGATGGGATACGCGTGGGACAAGGTTTCAACCCTGTGATCTTCTTCGCTGCGAAAAGGGGCATGCTGTAATTTCTGCTACTACTGACATTTTGGTAAATAGCCATCCGAGAGGCACCCCTTCTGCATCATGCAACGCCTCAAGAAAATACAATTGGACACTCAGGGAGTATTTAGAATTTGGCAGACCGAATTCTCGATCAAAACATGCAGGATATCCATCTGCTGCATTACAAGTGGTGTGGGATATAATACTCTTGTTTTAATGTCGACGGGATATCCGCCAGGTTTGTGACGGAGTTTCACATCTGCCAAACTCTGAATAAGTACTTAGTAGGTGGGCAGCGTGTCAGATACAAACATGCGATGCTATCCTATCTTCCGCCCTTCCTGCCCTCTGATGAATGTGCTCTGTTACATAACCTGCTGTTCTGAGCAAAACATCTTTCACAGATCCAAAACGCTTTCAATATCAACAAGCAATTAATAGTTTTTGCTGCAATTATTCAACTTCTTAAACTTAATGTTTCTCATATCCCAACCAGATGCTTCAAAAATTACTCATTTCTCCATGGCTTTCATTAGGTTCCTGCTTCAGCAAAATTAGTATTAGTCTCGCTTATCATAATATTAATTAAATCGTGCCTCAAGGTAGGGAACTGTCAAATCCATTTCAGTCTGAATGCATAAACATGAGACGTGTATTATTACCAGCTTAAACTACAGCTTAGCTAGAAATGTTTTTCTACCTTTCCTCAGCAGGTTTTTTGTAAAGGATAGTGTTCAAACTGTATTTTTGCTCTTTGAAACTTTATATTTCGTTTTATTTTAATTAAATTATGAGGCAACATTGTAGGTGAGAAAAAAACATATCAAACATCAAAGTAAATAGTTATAGCTGACAAATAATAAATATATAGTCCCCCAACATTGGTCGATAAAAGATACTGAAAGGTTACAAATATATTAGTTTAGGTACACTGTGGCCCAGGATTTGTATTTATTTTCCAGCGTGCACTTTTTTCACCACCATCCTTCCAGGGGGCATTACAGACGCATTACAATGCAAGCACCCATATTTTTGCATGTAATGATCGATCTTCTGAGATAGCCAGATGGGGCTTTGGGTCAAAAATGAACGCCAACTTGAAGCAGGTGCTAACAAGGAGAGCTGTTTCATATACCCCAAAAGCCCAAGCATTGCATGAGCGTTTGATGTTTCTATGTTTGTAGAGTTTCAGTACAGATCATATTTTAGTCAGCACACAATGACCTGTGAGAGGTTGTGCCTCACACAAGGGAGCTTTTTTATAGCTCTAGCATGGGGGATGACAGCAGCAGCAGGCCAATCTTAGTAGATATAGCTCTACACTATTTATCTGAAGAATTAGCAAATTTGCCACCATATTTCTAAACCTGGTGTAATGACGGGATAAAAAAACAAAATCTTGCATCAAATTCTGATCACTTGTCTGAAAAAAGCCTGCAGTACTTTTGATTGAAAAGTATTTGGACTTTCTTGTACTTGTGCACTTATAGCAAGCTGGGGGGTTCAATTTCACATAGCTTTAGAATAAAAGCCAACACTGTGCCAGTGACTCCGTGTCCCAAAGAGTGAGAGACCTGTTCACCTCTGTCATGACTAAGAAGGGCTAAGAGGAGGCGTTTTGCTTACTTGCATTAAGGCAGTGGCAGGCACCACAGGTAAATACAGGTGAGGTGGGTGAAAGGGGTACGGGGAGGAAGGGGACTGGCGGGAAGTGCGTCGGGGGAGCGTGCGGTGGGAGGGTTAATAATAAAACAAAATGCCACTTACCTTGTGCTGCCGGCTTCCTCATGCTCCTCTGCTTCCAGTTCCTGGCATCACGGACTTCCCCATACAATCCCTGCACTGCTCTGAAGCATGAGAGCAGCCTGGGTATTAGCCTGAGTGGCTGGATTAATGCTCGGTCAGACACATTGAGTGTGTGCTGTTTCTCCAACCTGGATGTGCAATACGGCCAGGTAGGAGAAACCTAAGTGCACTTGTCAGTTTGGCCGGCCTAAGATGGCTGGCCATACTGACAGGTGCACTTAAAAGTGCACATCTACCACTCCTCCTCCCCCCTCCCATGACCCGGCCTGGCCCTCTCAGCACTACACTGGGGTGGCATGGTGAGAAAAAAACGATGGATTTAACGCAGAGCTATTGACTGGGGATGAATGTTTGATTTGCTATACATTCCGTCCATCATCTCTGTGTCTTTTGCTTTCGGGCTGAGAGCCAGCAGCTGAAAAATAAACAATAGTAAAATATCATTTTATTTTTCAGCTGCTAGCTATGAGCCAGTGAGGTGACACTCCTCCGCCATTGCCGCTGCATATGGGCTGATGGCACCCTGACTATCCTTTTACTCGCCTGATGCAGATGATCGGCAAATGCGTTTCTCTATAGCTCTCCCAGCTTTCAGATATAACAGACAATTTACTACCAAAATATTCACGATTAACTAAATTCACAATTAGATTGAATCACTGCAATCACAGATATGGGTAGAGTTTCCTCTTTTGGCTTTGCAGCACAGTTTGTAGCCGAGCAAAATAATGTTACCACTCACCCCATGAACAGAGTAACATTAATGCACTAATCCAATAAACACAGGGGCCTTTTAAATGATGTGAATGGATTCTAGCCAATAAATAGTCAGCTAGGTAGCCACATCCTTTGGTAGGCATGGGGAGAACCGATGCGGACTTGAACCAGTTTTTATTTTTTTCATATTTTTTGTTGCATATTTTATATAGCGCAAACTCGACCCAAAGGTATTGGAGTGCTTTACATGAGCACCATATTTACATTACACATTCAGGCACCGGGAGATTAAGTGATTGGCCCAGAATCACAGGATGTGGACGCGACCTTGAGGCTGGTTTCCCTTCTAAATGTCTCTTCCGGAAATTGCACTGCTTGTTTATGCATTTATCCTCTGATTTGATTTGATTTGATTCAGTACACTAAAGAGAAAGAAGGCTCTAGTCTGTCTATAAAGCTGAAAACTGATGATAACATATGTCTGGTTTTAGTATTCGCCATAACTGCTGGCCTTACCTGGGCTGGAACATGTTTCAAGAGTTTTCCCAGAAGCATTGGTCTCATTGTTTGTGAGAGAGCGCAAATCAAAGAAAAATCTAGAAGTGCACCATATTTACAAGCACGTTTTATTAGTCTAGTAAACATTATGTAGGAGTGTCGAATTTATAGAGTGCAAATGTATAAGAGTGTTTAATTAAATTAGAATGCATATATCTGTGAGAGAAGCTAATGTAGAATTGTGTAGAAATGTTAGAATGATGTTGGAATCCTATGTTATGTGGCTGTTGGAGGGGAAAATGTAATTCTGCTAAACGTAGAGATGTGTAGGCCACATGGCAGTTCACAGAGAATACAAGAAGCTGATGCATTTCCACATAATATGGATTTTAATGTTATTGTAGTTCAAAGTATTATTGATCATAGAACTGAAAATGTTTTATATAAGTTTATATATATTCATTTTGTGTAATAAGATAGAATACTGTTTAGACTAAGAAATTAAAGGTTTGCAGAGTGCATAGGCCCGTTTCATGTAATTCTAATAGGCCTGAATAGACAAAAATCGTTTCCTTTTGATCTGCATGTGCTCGTTAGAGAAAGGTTGTGTTAGGCACAAACTGTGGAGCCTGCTCGATGGTTTACGACTTAGAAGATACGGTGGAGGCCGGAATTTGGGGCCCACAGTACAAGTGTCTGTTTGCAGGTGCGAGGGGGTTTTAATCAAGAGAGTGATGAATAGACTTTTGTCTCGGGAACCAGGCACAGGCCTGGAGGAGTCTTCAGGAATTTCCTGGGGGGTACCGTCCTGCCGGAGAGGAGCCTGGGAAGCAAGGTCAACTCTAACGAAGGGTCCAGAGGAGTATCAGCACGGAACATACCAGAACCAACACCACGTGAGGGGCGTCTCTAAGGGGCGTTTCTATTGTAAATGTGATTTTGTATTAGGGACAGCACCCCTTTGGACTTTGGAAGTCACCACGGCTGACACCTTTTTAGGTTAAGAACTTGTTAAGTAGGGATGTCACTTAATCTAGTGTAGGGACAGTCTAATCTAAAATTGTATGCGTTGTAAAAGTACCTGCGTTGTAAATACCAGCGTTGTAATGGTATGCGTGGTAAAGGGTCCTGCGTTGTAAAAGTTGCGTGGTAAAGGTAGGTCGTGGTAAAAGTTGCGTGGTAAAGGTTGTATACCATCTAGACTAGGTTAAGATTACCCCAAGGTCCCTAGAGATCGAGAGGTGGCCTGCCGAAGAAGGTTCTGACGGTGCGAGAGAAAAGCAGCAGAGTCGGACGGGAGTGAGTATAACAAGGGTCATGCGTTGATAAGATTGCGGTGTTTTGTGTTGTATCTGTATTGTAATGTCTTGCGGAGTTGAATGCCTGTAGAGTGATTGAGAGAGGGTTGTGAGCGCGCGCAACCTGGTAGACTGGTGAACGGGTGAACCGGTGAACTGGTGAAAATCTTAAGTTCGGGGTAGAGCTTAAGTGGTTCGGGTGTATCGAACATCCAGAGTAGTTGTCGACCAGAGTAAGGGGGTCATGAGGTACCATTGATCGCCCGCAGGACCGAGATAGGGGGAATGCAAGAGTGAGTGTGTGGGTAACGGACGCAGGTCGAAAGTTACCGTGTGCAAGTAACCTATCAGGGAAGGCGATTGTCTAGACGTACACGGAAAGACATTTCGTCAGTTAAGGCGACAATTACAGTTAGACTGTGGGCGTACAGTAAAGGAAAGTGATCGCTTGGTCGGAAGTAATCATTTTTTAGAGTATGAATGGGACGCCTGCATGACCGCGGAGACGAGCTGAGAAAGGACTGAGTTAAACATGATGCTAGAAACAGTTGATACTTGGGAGGATTTAAAAAACATGCAAGAGAATGCACCTGATTCTGAGAAAAAGGCATGGGAAACAGCAGGTTGTGTGAAAAGTGAAATGGACTTCTGGGTTTCAGCAGATGGTAGGGCAGTATTACCTGAGGAATTAGTGAGTCCAATGGCACGACAGATACATGGTCCAGTACACTTAGGAAGAGATGCCATGCTGAGGGTATTTAGGCAGACGTGGTATTGCCCTAAGTTTAGGATTGCAGCAGAAGCAGTCTGTAGGAGATGCGTTACTTGTCAGCAATTGAACGTAGGGAAAAGAACACCAGTTACAATGAGTCACATTGGGAGGTCTGGGGGGCCTTTCAACCGAATGCAATTAGATTTTGTTGAGATGCCAAAAGTCAACCGCCTTAGGTATGTTCTGGTGGTTGTATGCATATTTTCCAGATGGGTCGAAGCATACCCTACACGCAGGTGCAATACACTCACAGTAGCAAAGTTGTTGCTTAGAGAGTTGATCCCGCGCTTCGGGGTGCCGTCCTCCCTGGAATCAGATCGAGGAACTCATTTCAACAGTGAAGTTGTGAAGATGCTTTGCTCTGTGTTGAACATTGATCAGAAGTTGCACTGTAGCTATCGACCAGAGGCTTCAGGTATCGTGGAGCAGATCAATGGCACTTTGAAGTCCCGAATAGCCAAAGTATGTTCATCGACTTCCTTAAGTTGGCCTGATGCACTGCCCTTGGTACTCATGAGTATGCGTAGCACACCAGACAGGAGGACAGGTCTCTCTCCACACGAAGTTTTAATGGGGAGGGCAATGAGACTTCCGTCTGTACTGACTACACCTTTGTTGAATATTACAGATGACCTGATCCTGGATTACTGCAAGGGACTGTCTGACGCCATTCATTCTGTGTCTCTTCAGGTGCAGGCCGCTGAAGTTCCATCTTCAAGAGACCTATGTCACGACTTGTGCCCAGGTGACTGGATCCTATTGAAGAAGCACGTCCGGAAGAACTGCCTAGACGTGCGTTGGAAGGGGCCCTACCAGGTCATATTGACAACGAATACTGCCGTGAAGTGTGGAGGGCTGCCAAACTGGATCCACGCTTCCCATACTCGAAGAGTTCCAGCACCCCTGGAAGAAACAGCTCCTCTCGCAGATGAAAATCCAGCTGTGGACGGCGAACCACTAGAGGGGATCAGTCAAGCTGTGGGGGTGTCGGAAGAAGTTGGGAGCGCTACCGATCTAGAAGAAGGAAGGCAGGACGACAGTGAAACTGAAGTTGCCACAGAAGGAGAAAGTTGCTGTGAATACGGCTCAGACTCAGAACAAGTCCAGAGTGATCAAGAACTGAGTGAGAGGACAAGATACAGGAGAACAAGGCGTGGAGAAGCTAGTTGGCCTGAAATAAGAAAGAGGCCGAGCTTGAAGTCAACTCCAGAGAGAACTCTTGCTCCTATATCTGAAGACTCGGATCTGGACGAAAGTGCACAAGGACAGGAACAGGAAGGTCCGAGAAGATCGAGGAGAGTGCGAGTGCCTTGCAGAAGATACGCTACTCCTGAGTGGACCTACCTCGCTGCAGATGTCCAGTGTACAGGGATCTGGGAGGGTGAGGGAAGTGACCCTGACCAGTACTGACCCCATCATAACAGTGGAAATAGTGTTGCTGATACCGGGAGTGGAGGTCGAAGGGATGCTGACACTCAATATCCCCTATCCTCCTTATCTGAGCGGAATAAGAGACATGATTTTTAACAGAATAGATTTCCCGACTTGTTGTCCAAGGAGGTCAATACTTGGGGAGATCCTTCTTCGTTTGGAAATATTAGAGTGCGTGACTAGAGTCTCTGGATCACGTATAATTCTGGATTGCTAAAGGACTTTGTAAATAAACAGATTGAGAGATAACCTAGCGCCGAGTGGAAGAAGAGATTTAGGGACTTCCATATAGAGGACGGAGAAGGGCTAGGGTTGTCTGTTGCTATGGAACTCAAAGACTGATCTTGCAGAAGGGATTATCAGCTTCCAGGTGTGGTTCGAAAAGAGACATTGTGCAAAGAAAAGAGACATTGTGCTGTGAAAGAAAACCGGAACTACACTGTTTGAGATCATGGAGGTTGGCAACCCGAACCGCAGGACAAAATGCATAGTGGGCACACTTTTAGTGGGAGTGATTTTTCTTATAGTTTTAGTGGTTACTATATCCTATGTAGTGGGACATGAAAATGAAGAGAAAGCAACAAAGGAAGCAAAAATTATATCGATACAGAAACCTACAACTGCTGGTCAAAGGGGGAACAATACAGAGAAAGATAAAGCTTTACTAGCAGCTGAGACTCGTAGGTTACATGTAGATGCATCACAGGGGAACTTTAAATCAAATGCATATGCTAAATTGCTTTATGAATATGTTGATGCTATGGAGGCTAAACAATTTTATGTGTGCATGAAATTGCCAGCCTCTGTAGATGAAGGTATTAGATATCATCATCTTCCTTTGACTTATGGAATCACATGTAGTTGGTTGCTGAACATATTTTACGAACGTGATGGTTTTGAGTACTATTTTTCAAACTTTGATGCTGTGTTACCAGAAGTGCCAAACTACAAGCATTTAAATAAGTGGGATTATTATAAGAGTGAAGACAGCTTACAGAAATTTTTCCTTCCCTGGAAAACATTAGATACTTCACATGCCCGAAGAAATAATTTGACTTGTAAAGTGTCAGAAATTGAGAAAAAGTTTGTAGGACAGGTGGATGATCGGTATAGGAGACAGAAGATTTTAAAATCTTCATGTCAATGGAAAACAGATTGGACCGAGGAAGAAAGGTCACACCAACGAAAGGGTAGCAATGGTCCAATAGCTCTAGACCGAGAGAAAAGGGGGAAACTGTGCATACATAGGGGTGAAACCTATTACGAGAATGTGTTTGTGGGAGAAGTAAGTTGTGAACATGCTTTCCAACTAGAATATTACTCTAAGGACTTCTTGAAGGAAATGCAGGTGATTCCAAATGTATATTTTGTATGTGGAAGAAATGCATACGTGAAACTACCGGATAATTGGTATGGATTATGTTATTTGGCAATTGTCTTCCCCAAAATATACCATGCTAAGGATTTAGAAATCATAGAGGGAGGAACACAAGCTAGAGGAAGAAGAGATGTCAGCACTGAGGAGGTAGTTGGAGATGTATTTGGTGCTGCATTTCCTCTTTTGGGGATAATACTGAATGGCATCAAGATTAGAAGATTGGCAGCAGTTGCAGATAGGTTGTCCGCCAGTACTGCTAGATCATTAATGCTGGTGGAGGGAGAGATGCAATCGATAAGGGCAATGGTTCGTCAGAACCGACTTGCTCTAGACGTTCTGTTAGCCAAAGAGGGAGGAGTCTGTAAGGCTTTGAAGGTCCAGGAATGTTGCACTTACATTCCAGACAATTCGAAACCTCTAGAGAAGTACATACGGAACATTACTGAAACTCATCATGAGATTGAGGATTTGACGCAGGTAAACGTGTGGGAAAAAGTAGGTAAAGGAATGGGTAAAGTTGGAGGTTGGTTTGCCAACCTAGGAAAGAGTTTCATTTGGTACATACTGAAACCCATCATCATAATAGTGATTTGTATAATCACCCTGTGGGGATTGGTGCGGCTGTACCAATGGTATAGATCAAACAGGTTGCAGAGATCCATGAGAAAGCAGGAGAGGAGATTAACTGCGATGCAGGATAACCAGTACAGGAGTCTGAAGGCTCTAGAGGGAATGAAACGCGGGGGTACTGCAACGACTTCAGTTTGACTCAATTCATACCTCAGGGATGGTGATGACTACTAAAAGTCATCAAAGGGGGGATTGAGAGAGCGCAAATCAAAGAAAAATCTAGAAGTGCACCATATTTACAAGCACGTTGTATTAGTCTAGTAAACATTATGTAGGAGTGTCGAATTTATAGAGTGCAAATGTATAAGAGTGTTTAATTAAATTAGAATGCATATATCTGTGTGAGAAGCTAATGTAGAATTGTGTAGAAATGTTAGAATGATGTTGGAATCCTATGTTATGTGGCTGTTGGAGGGGAAAATGTAATTCTGCTAAACGTAGAGATGTGTAGGCCACATGGCAGTTCACAGAGAATACAAGAAGCTGATGCATTTCCACATAATATGGATTTTAATGTTATTGTAGTTCAAAGTATTATTGATCATAGAACTGAAAATGTTTTATATAAGTTTATATATATTCATTTTGTGTAATAAGATAGAATACTGTTTAGACTAAGAAATTAAAGGTTTGCAGAGTGCATAGGCCCGTTTCATGTAATTCTAATAGGCCTGAATAGACAAAAATCGTTTCCTTTTGATCTGCATGTGCTCGTTAGAGAAAGGTCGTGTTAGGCACAAACTGTGGAGCCTGCTCGATGGTTTACGACTTAGAAGATACGGTGGAGGCCGGAATTTGGGGCCCACAGTACAAGTGTCTGTTTGCAGGTGCGAGGGGGTTTTAATCAAGAGAGTGATGAATAGACTTTTGTCTCGGGAACCAGGCACAGGCCTGGAGGAGTCTTCAGGAATTTCCTGGGGGGTACCGTCCTGCCGGAGAGGAGCCTGGGAAGCAAGGTCAACTCTAACGAAGGGTCCAGAGGAGTATCAGCACGGAACATACCAGAACAAACACCACGTGAGGGGCGTCTCTAAGGGGCGTTTCTATTGTAAATGTGATTTTGTATTAGGGACAGCACCCCTGGGTGGAGCTAAGGCAGATGGTCTAAGGAACCTAAGAGAGCGGATGGGTAGGCAGATAGGTTAACTGCGAAACCTTGATTCATAACGAAGACTAAGGGAAGTGTGTGATCTTCTTTGGAAGTCACCACGGCTGACACCTTTTTAGGTTAAGAACTTGTTAAGTAGGGATGTCACTTAGTCTAGTGTAGGGACAGTCTAATCTAAATTTTCCTTTCTGTAAATGACTCACAAGCTACAGCTTGTGTCTATTCTTGCAACTTTGGTGATTCTTGAATTGGTTTTGGTGATATCCTTCTGCTGACTAAGAACATTTAGAAAATTCATGTTTGTATTGATACCCGTATATCTTTTGAACCTTATTTTGAGATGTTTGTATCTCCAGTTAACTTTGGCTTTGAAATAAACTTTTAAAACTTATTCTTAGTAAGTGGTGCTTTAGAGTGGTGTAAGTCATTAACTGATTGACCTAGTAGTGGATTGTCTTTTACTCAATGACAGGTACCAACGGTTCAGTCGACCTGAGTTGGGATCTAGATCTATAACTATAGACCACAAATCCCGCGTTAACATTTACGTGGGACGTTGTTGTAACAAAGCTATCTGAAAACCCCCTGACTTCACGTTGCTAGTGCTATGACCAGAATTTGGACTTGTTGATGGTAATTCTGACTCTTTATTTTAGTAAAAATGCATTGGGATTACATTGAAGATGACGTGCTTCATTTGTTCACCTACTTTGATTAATACAACTTTGCATCCATTGTGCCTCTGGGTCCTTTCCAACATTGCTGGCAGGATAATATGGACAGGGTTTGAGAGCAAACAAAGCGCTCATGATCTCACATTTGTCACAACAAACCAACTCCAAATACTTGCGAGGCATGCCTCCTTCAGATCTAGGTTGATTCTCTGCTCACTCTGGTAAGCTGCTCCTCTCCTCACGCACTTCCCAGCAGCCGCGGTCTGTGCAGGTAGCAGCGGTGGGGCCATGTAAGGGGGGATTCCGAGGGGCGATGCAGAGGGAAAATTAAACAAATAATGAATGTTCCCTCTGCATCGTCCTTCGGAATCCTCCTTACACGGCCCCACTGCCTCACCGCTGTTACCTGCTCGGACCGTGGCTGCTTCCCAGGTTGTAGATTCTTCAAGCCCCACAGAGTCTCACACTTCCCTTGTACACTCTTCCAGCCCCACGGGGGCTCGCACTCCTCAGTGTGTTTCCTGCACCCAGTCTAAACTATATATTCACAACTTATTTGTTAAACGTTTGCAATGGGAACTGGGTAAAATTAGCTTGGCACACTAAGCAAACAAAGTTCCTATCGCACAGTATGTGGGATTTGCAATTAAATGGTACAGCCACTTCTGCTTTGCATTTGTAGTAGATGCTCCTGCACAGGAAGGTAGGCACATGAACCATACAAAATGGAACACTGGTGTCATCAAATGAGGTAGCCACACCACTCTCTGAACTTCTCACCCTCAGCTGGTGTGGATGCGATACACAAGGGAATGGTGATTTTAAAGGACAGTGGTGGAAAGGCGGATTGATGCATCCAGTACCAGAAGAAGTGCTCCCTTCATTCACAGAGCGTGCCATTACTGGGCTCCATGCTGCTGGAAATCTTGCTTTTTGCTATGCTCAGGTTTGAATTAAAAGTTCTTCATCAACTAATCTGCTTAATTTCAGGAGAAAGTGAGACAACAGAAGCATCTTAAACCTGGCTACAAGTTTGTCAACATATTTAGATTGTTTGTAAAATTTGCCCTAATGATCTTTTCAATTTATTTGGAAGTTAATTAACTGTTACTAGAAATGCCACATGGATCTTCAACGCATTCACACGGGGTGAGCCTATTTTAACAAGCATGCACAGGAATAGATTGTAATTATGAGAAATACTTAACATTTTTGAGAGAGACCCCTTAGCACACCAGGGGAGTAGGGTACTTTAAACAGTAGAAAAAGATGTTCCCTTGGCGGACAAGGCTAAATTACCAGCCCTATATATTGACATAGGTCATCCAAACATTGACCCTGGGTCCAACACACTATAATACACTTCTATTATGAGAAATACACCATGCATTGTCTGGTTTGTAGAAAATAATTTTCCTCTGCACTTTTGAATACTTTACATTTTTAGGTCGCGCCTATGCAGCGTGCATGCGCTGCATAGGAGAGAGTCCTTTAGCCATCGGCACAGCTTTGGGGGCAAAAACGTGCACGCGTTGCATTGCTTGCAATGGCAACACGTGCACGTCTGGCGATTACCTTGCGGGAGCGCGTGGCACCATCATCGTGCCATGCTGCACGCTCCCACAAGGGAATCGCACAGACCCCCTCCTCCTGCTGCCGTGCGAGGTGCACGCTTGCGCTGGTTTGCTTTACTTTTGGCCGCCACCACTTTGTCAATGCTTCCAGATGGGCAAAAACTCATTAAAAGGACATAAAGCGCCATAAAATGACCAGATCTTAGTTAACGCGTTCTGATTGTACCATATTTACAAGGTTAGTGGAAACGACTGATTAATGGAATCTACTGCCACCATGTGGCCGGAAAAGATTTAGTTTTTTGCAGATATTAAAGTCCCTGATTCACAAAGGTAAATTAGCACGTAAGTTTAGGTGTCCCATCATTTCCCGTTCATATTTATTTCGTATATAAGGGCTCCAGTTTGGTTGGAGTACGCATAGCAGTGCAGCTGTGTGTTGCTTCGCTCTCTCGCAGCCTGGTGGCTTCCGTTTCTTGTGCTAGGAGGGCATTCTTCCCAAATTTGTTGTTCTGCATCCTGGAGTCCCCAATTTTGCCTTCTGCATAGAAACGTGTTATTGAGCCTGTCACCGTTCTTGGGTGCACTCCCATGAGGCGGCAATCACCTGTCTACAATAGTCCACGGCCACCAGTCAACTTGTGTAAAATATTTGCTTCTTCCTGATGACGGTGTGGACAGTCTCCCGGTCAAATATATCTTTTGCAGCGTACGCTGGGTGAGATAAGCTCTAACACTTTCAACTGTGCTTTGCTAAACACTCTCATTGACGGGGAAGTATCTTTTCCCCGTCAATGTGAACAGTTGGTCAGGCAGAGTCTTGTTCACAATGTCATTAATGTTCAGCGTGTGAGCTGCCAGTCCCACAGCAGGGTTACATAGATACACAATATGAGGCACCCATCCTGCTTGAGACTAGTTCAGGTAGTCATCGTAATAGTGGATTCCATGGGGCATCCAGACAATCTGCCTTGTAACTTAGTTTACTGAGAGTCTGAAACTACCCTGTGCCTATTGCAAATTGTTGTCTGTCTGCTTCAAATGTTATAACAAGCATTGGCATAGCCAATAGGTCTCTCCTTTGGGACCTTATAACAGTTGATGTTGTTGCACGAAGGATATTATGCTGCATAACTAAATACTTATAAGGCCCCAAAGGCGAGATATATTGGCTATGCCAATGCTTGTTTTTAAAGGGCTGTAATTAACAGAATGCTGGGACTAATGTTCGACATGCAGCTTAATATTTGGCTCAGTCTAGTGAAAACCTTTGTAGGTAAATGCAAAATTAAGCACATATTCCATAATTGATTATTCATATATGTGCCGTTGTGCAATTACCGCAGAGTGTACAATAACCAGCACCGGTCCTGCCACTTTGAGAAAACAGCATTTCACCTTGTTGCAGTACACAGCCTGAGGCCCAGTGAGCAACCATGAACAACTTAATGATTTAAAAAGATGGTACTTTAGAAACTTAAAATGCCAGAATGTGAGCAAATAAAAAAATAAAGTCCACCCCGATGGTGTTTAGTTCTTCTTATATAGACAATGTGATGTAACTAGAAAAGGAAAAGTGATCAGCAGCATGATACTCTCGGACAGTGGTTAAAAATGTAATTTCTGCTAGCATCGGCTATTCCATGGCCATTTGTTGACTGTGTCACAAAAAAATTAGATAGAGACTGTTTATCTTGTAGTACAATGAGTTGTATGCTGTGGATCCTGTATAGCAGGGCTTTAAGTGGGCGGATCTCACTGGGTCTGAGCATCAGCAGTTTTTTAAAGGAGGGCTCGAAACGGGTCTCTATCAGGCTGTTTTGTTGCCTGGCTCAGACGGTCCATTTTTTCTGGACTGCAGTGACAGCAGGCACATCATGTGCGCGGCTCACACTGCTCACTTCTCACTAGTAGAGAAGTTAGGGCATGACGTCATGCCAGTTGAGTGATGATGGGGAAGGGAAATTATTTAAAGAGAGTAATTTTCTCTCTGGATTTCCCTTCACTTTTTGAAACTCAGGAGCAGCAACATTGTTGTGGTGTCACCAGGGCTTTAACCCCTTGGCTGCGGGGCACATTCCCCTGCTGTGATGGGGGAGGGGGGGCGCACACAGCGCCCCGGTGCTCATGACGAGCTTAGCTCGTCATGACCACTCCTGTTTAATGGAACGCTCAATACAGCAAAGGAATTATCCCCACATGTGAGCGTTCCAACGGCCATGACGAGCTCAGCTCGTCATGAGCACACGGGAACCGCGGCTCATGATGAGCTGAGCTCGACATGTGCATGGGAGGGGTTAAGTGGAAGCTTTTTTAAATATTAAATACAAGCCATAGTTGCTGCTTATTTATCTTATGCAACTAACAACCATTGACAAAAACTAAAGTCCTGCCTTGTAGGTATGATGTTACTAATTGTATCACATATCTGGATGCAATAACAGAAACAGCAAAATACAATTTGAGCGGCACACAATGCAAAGCACAGATTTTTAGCTCAGATGTTTTAAGCCACGCCCTTAATTACATTGGCCACGCCCCTTGAGAGACTCCCTAGTTTTTTCATCCCACTTAAAGCCCTGTGTATAGGTCGAGTTTAGGCAGGGCATGTGCTGTCTCTTTGAGACTTGCGGTATTCACTCTGTAGGCTTAGCCACTGCCCATTGCCTTTCTATTCATTAATTCGATCGTTCTTCAAAAAGTCTTCCTCGTTAGTGTTTAATCCTTCTTCTTTGCCTCGCCTTGTTGTCATTGATATGCTCTTACGGAACACTGCCTTACTTCCTGTATCTTTATTCTTTCATCTATATCAGTTTTTTTTTTTACTCTTTTTTTCTTTCAGCTGCTCCCTTGAAGCTCCGTTGAGGTATGTTGTTCCTGCCCCAGAGGGACACCTTCACGTGTCTTCGCACACCCCTCCCACAACTCTGATTGCCTGCCCCACCACGCCTCTGAGGTCGCTGCTTACCCTTTCCCAAATTCCCCCAATGCTGCTTCTTTTAATGCACTTCTACCAGCATCTCAGGTTCTTAAGACTTATATTAACTAACTGAAAGGAGTAAGCATTTTTTAAATCACAGCGTAAACAAGTACAACAGGACGCGGACACATCCTCAATATGTTTTCCTTGCTCTCCATCGAGGCTGGGTGGCATACTTTCAGAAAAGCAGTACTTTATTGTATCGCATTTAATGTTTCTAAAATGTGTAGACACGGCCATGCAGCAGCTAGCCCCACCCCCAGGCATCGACCCAGAAGACGGACACCCCGCTATGGCCCTGGTGTCACTGGTGCAGGTGTGCCGCAGCCTGGTGCTCTCAACATGGCTGCTGTCCTCATGTTGCTTTGGGCCTCTGCTGTGTCTGGACTTCTCAATGACCGAGAAGAAAGACCCTGGCTTGGGAGAGTGAGTGTAGCTGCTATGGGGAACAATCACACAAGCAGGATGCCCAAACCAGAGGCAAGAGTGGTTGCAGTCATGCCTACGGCCCAGAACTGAATGGCCTGCGACCCACACAATGCATGCTTCCCCATGCCTACCCACACCAGGAGCTGGGTGGCACTCACCCCCAAGGGCAACTGGTACAATATCCAGCACGCAGTCATGCACAAAGCGTGGGCTGTGGTCATCTTCAAAGTTGCCCCATCCAGGTGATAGCTCACCTAACGGATCCTAAGGGTGTGTGTGTGGAGGCAGCGCTCCTGATAAAGCTCTTAGGGTCATAAGGCTACCTCCTGGCTCTGACTCATTCACAAGAGTCCTGACCTGGACTCACACCTCTGTTGTAGCTGTGCTCCAGATTCACCTCTGCACCTGCTTCATACTCACTGTACTTACCTATGTAATACTGCCCACCCTCATTTATACCCCTCACACGAGTTTTTCATCAATACTTACCTCTTGATTTACATCTGGCAATCTTAGTCGAAGACTCTTCTAAATTGACAACTCTTCCACCATCCCATACTCGCAACACTTACCCTATAGTACCTCTTCGGTCTGTCCCCTTACCCTAGCCACAACCCTGTCTCGGCCATACCTCTTTCATACTTCTTTACTTATAGTTCAGCTCTTCCCCATCTGCACATTTCCCTCCTGCAGTTCACTGCTACTTCATTGTATTTAACGCACGTCCGCCTTCATACTTACTTCCTTGTTGCTCAGCCTTAACATCATTCCCACCTGCGTTTCATCCTTTTATTCAGAACCCATCATGCTTGCCTCCCTTGTCCTTTCTTTCCTTTGAATGCTTGACCCCATGAACGCATACCACTGTTCTGTGAGTCGTGCTTCTCTCTCAGTCATACTTTTCCCACTGCCCTCCGCGCTTAGGCCTCTTGTCAACTGTCTCAGAATGATTCTTACTGACACTTACTTGACTTGGTGTCCATAGAGGCCATAGTGGTGGTTGATCCTTACTTTAAGCGTTACTGAAAAGATGTTGAACCTGCTCCCCCTGCCTCTCAGGCATACTCATACTTGTCATTCCGGAAAAACCTTATAAAAACCCTAGCTATTTAAACATACTTAATACCTGCCTTGTTCACTGTTGTCTTTCAGCTCCAGGAGTCCTCTTGCTAGGATTGCAACTTGTTGCTGTTTAAGTGTTAGTCATTCATTCAACTGGGCTCTCCATGCCACTCCCAAATAGAAACACAGTTAATGCCATAAATTAGGTCACACCATAGATGTATTTTTGACGTCCACCAGCTGTCTCTGTGTGCATCCTGCCAGCTCACTGTCCACCCCATTCTCACCTCTTGATGGCTAGTAAGGCTCCACTTTAGGATGCCTAATGGAGTGACTTCTGCATATTCTGGTGCCATGGAATACAATACATTTCTCTCATAAAAATCTGAAGATGAGGCAAGGCTAGGCATGTGCATAAGAAGTATTATATAGTATCCTTCTCATGTGCATACTGGTTCCTAAAAAGAAATTACGTTTATATTATTATAGTGGAGCCAGAATCGTATAAGTCTTTCCCTCAGTTTCGCATCCATACTATAAGTGACATACCACTGAGATTCAAGTTATGTCAATATTAAAACCAAGCTGGATTGCTTCCTAAAATCTTTAGCATACCAAAAGTGATCGCACCATCTTGTCACACGTGCTTTAATGTGATTAGATTGCTAAGGAGCCTATCCTGTAAATGTACCCAGTCCTACATCACTAGCAATCACCAACATTAAACATTCTAGAATATTCATTTCTTTTATGGTTTTAGCCTTATAAAAGCTAGCCTCCATAAAGAAAAGACACCTTGCACTTTTTCCATACTCAATTAATTTCATATCAGCATATTTACCTTAGACCACTTAACTATACAAGCCACAGATTAGAATGGTAAATCAGGGAAGCCTTGTCATATTTGATATTAGCTGCAACCATGCTAAGTTTCCAACAGACTTCGGCCCATGGAGTGCCATTTCTGTTTTGGAACAATTTTGAGCTCATCCCAATATACTTTGTTCAGTGAGTTCTTAAATTTCCCTCTGGGTATGACTAGAAAGTAGCACAAGGTTAAATTTATCATACAGGAGTAAACGTAGAACTAGACCATAAGCAACAGCACAAAATTATGTACCCCCATTTCTGCTCTAGCATATTTAGTGCTCAACAATAAGATTTGGGGAGAGGGGTGACCAAGTCTTAACCCCTTCCATGCTGATGAGGGCCCCCAGCCGTCATGCATCACGGTGGGCGTGTGCTGATGACGGCTGTGGGCTGTCTTGAACCCGCCCACTCTGTAAAATGGCCGCACAGGCGCAGAATCGCGGCCGCGCCCAAGAGGTTAAAGATAATTCTAAAGTAATAGCATGCTTTTATTAATGTCATTGGGTGCCTTCTCACCATCCATAAAATTTCTAAACTCCATTAACAAAACCATACATTTGGTTTTAGTGAAATTCCTTTTTAGGTCTCGGCCTGCGTTGGCTGCGCTTGCTCAGTCTCGCCGGCGAGATCTTATGTTTTCCAAAGTGGGGTTTGAACCCGCCCCTCTTCTCCATTGGCTGGCTTCCTAAATGGAGGCCAGCCATTGGAGAAGAGGGGCATCTGTCCATTTAAGCCCCGTCTTTTTGGGATTGAGGGGTGTGTTTTTTAGGTTCTTTCTCTCCTCTTCCCATTGGCTGGAATTTTACATTCCAGCCAATGGGAAGAGGAGAGAAAGAAAAACACGCCCCCAGTCCGAAAATGACGGGGCGTTTCTCCGAGGCATTTCTGCTTGACCTCGGAGAAACATGGTGGTGTGGAGCGCTCCTCTTTTGTTGTTTTTTGCATACCATTTGATGTGCTGGTGCCCTTGGTTCACATTGCTGCTTGTTTTTGGCATTCCACCACGAGCACACACGCGCGGCACGGGTCCCGGCCGTACACGTGCACGCATTTGCCACTCTCCGAGCTGCACTCCCACAGCGCCCAGACAGACGTGTGCTTGCATCCCAGGCTGCCTGACACGTGAGGGGCTTCCTTTGCATGTATGGGGCGGGATGCGCACATGGATGCATGTTTGCCTTACGGCCACATCCATATAGATTCTAGAATCAAGCACACTGCGAGTATTCCCTGACCCAGTTAAATAGGGCAATGTACAAAACAAAGCTATTTTTCTGGTTCATAATGAAAGTCCGAGTTTGTAATTGCATTTGTGGGAGCGTCCAGTGTTTTAGGGGGGATTTTGAAGCGATTTCTTGCGACATTTATACAGAAGTAAAATCCATTATGGCAGATGCTGAACAGAAACATCTTTACGTGGTAATCTGTAAATATCAATGCACCTTAAGGACTGATTGGCAGAACCCCATCCCGGCTCGCCACAGTGATTATGAGCCAGAGGCTTTGGCTGTTCGCTCTGAAGCTCTGAATGCTTCTCAAGCGCATGAGTCTCTGGTATATAGGAGACTCGGGGGCCCACACATCATTCTCCAGGGTGGCCCTTCATTTTGTGTCACGTCATTGGCGTCAGCACCCATGGAGTGGGACTCCTCCATTAGCAATAGTGCCAGCATGAAAGTGCTGGCACAGCATGAAAGTGCTGGCACAGCACTTCCGCCCTCTGTCCGGGAGGGGCAGTCAGGCACTGTGCTGAAGAGAAGGCTGCCCTTTAACGCAATAGCCATATATGCACTGCACTGAAGACATTTGCATTTCCCGCTACTACACACACACACACACAGACACACACATGCTCACTCCCCCAAAGGCCTGCTGCGCCTTGTGCAATTATCTCAGCTGACCTGACAGCGCTGGGGAGAGAGAGAGACTGGCAGGCAGAGGGGAGTGCAGTACCAGTGGGCAGAGGGAGCGATGAAAGGCAGGAGGGACAAGCTGAAGATCCCCTCTCTTACCTTAGAGTGAGTACCCCCATTTGCCGGGCCGGCGGCAAAGGGAAGCGGGTGGGGGTGGGGACTAAAGCAGGGCAGAGCTGGGTGCAATGGCGAAGAAGATATGTTTTTCTGGCACACAGGTGCAAATTGTGGTGATTTGTAGAGCCGGGCGCAGTGTAGCGCCTGTGGCGACGAGTATATGGGTTCATGGCACGCTGGGGCACAAGGCACACAGGGGCGATTTGTGGCGATCAGCTGAGCCGGGGGCAGTGTAGCGCCTATGGCGTCAAGATAATGCGTTCATGGCATGTTGGGGCGGGTGTGGGGATGTGAGGGTGCAGACTGCTGCCCCTGTGAAGGCCAGGCAGAAATGGACAGTCTGGAGCTATGTTCTATACTGCTGAGTGCTGAGCCTCCTATGCAAATCACATACTCATTTATATATAGAATATCCGGCCTCGGGTTTCATACAGATCTACGCAGCAACGCGTCAAAACTACCAAGCAGGCCCGACAGCAGTTAGAGCCTCAACAAAAATACCCTATCTTCATGATTTTACACCTAGCATCACGTCGCTATCACTCAACTGTCTCTACTCAACGTGTATCCTTCTGTTCACAACAAAGTCAGGTTTGTCGGGCAAGTTTATTTTCTCACTACTAGCAGCTTCCAATGGCGAAAGCTTGAGTAATGCCTGGACAGACAGGTGGTTCCAAACAGAAAACAGTCAAATTTTTTGTCCAAATTCTCAAACCACTTAGGCCTGTATCTTTCGGAAACTTGAAATGTCTTTGTTGAAATGATAATTGAGTTATCGGTAGGTACATGTGACTTGCCCTAGATCACATGGCTTGTACAGTGGTGGCCAGGACTTGAACCCTGTTTTGTTTAATAAATACACAAAAACAATGCCCATTAGCTCTGCTGCAAGAATGGTCTGAGACACTGGCGAAATTATATTTTGCCTTTTTGCGCGCTCCTATTCTCCGGTGACCGGGCCTTTTTGATATAATTCACTATAATTTGCAACATTTTATGGCCCTTTGTGGTGTCCGTGCAAGACAGCTGCTTACAGCTGCATTTAAGTAGTACCAGGAATTCGAACAAATAATGTAGGGTCGAGGATGTGGCCTAACGGCTACAGCGGTCGACCTCGCAGCTGTGGACCCGAGTTTGAGTCTCGGCAGGGACGCGCAAGATCTTGTGATTCTGGGCAAATCGATAATCTGCCCTTGCCTAACACAAAAAAATAATGTGTCCCTCTGTAACGCAACTGGTGCTCGTGTAAAGCGCCCTGACTGATACCTTCGGATCTAGTACGCGCTATATAAACCCCCCCAAACAATAAAAATGAAAACCGTCCTGTTTCAAAACAACTTCACAATGAAAGCGGTATTTACACTGCTGGGTCCAGTGGAATGCTAGTGTTTTGGGGACAGATCTCCACCCACTTAACGCCTTCTCACTATCGTGTCTCTCTTCAGAGATGCAACTAGAGTCAAATTTCAGGGGGGCAAAGAAAACATTTCGGGGGGGGGCTGAATCTTTAGGCAAATGGCAGAGTCGAGCTGCAGGGGCTCTTAGAAGGGGTGAAACAACAACAAAGCCCCATTAACATGCACAAGGTCTTTTAAAGACCTGTGAAGTGCTCGGGTGCGGCTGTGAGTGGGCCAGGGAAGTGTCTCATCCTGGGCTGCCACACACGACGGGGGGGCTGAAGCCCTTTGAGGCCAATGGGTGCTGTGCGCCTGTCTCTCTTTACATCCCCCCCCTTTCCCTGAGCGCTCGTAGACGCCCTCTGAGTAGCACAGAGCGTTACACAAATAAACAACATAACTCGATAACGTCCACAGCTCGACCCTGTGTTTGTCCCAAAGGAGATGGCGCTTGAAAAAAAAGCATATTCAGCTGTCCCTTGGTCGTGTTTTGTTTTATTTCAGGCTATTCCTGAGGGATGTTTGAAAGATTTACTGCACTAAGAAAAAAGGATGCTCTGTGTGTGTGTGTCTCTGTGTGTGTGTGTGGCTCTGTGATGCTGTGTGTGTGTGTGTGTGTGTGGCTCTTGTGTGTGTGTGTGTGGCTCTGTGTGTGTGTGTGTGTGTGTGTGTGGCTCTGGGTGTGTGTGTGTGTGTGTGGCTCTGTATGTGTCTATGTGGCTCTGTGTGTGTGTGTGTGTGTGTGTCTCTGTGTGTGTGTGTGGCTCTGTGATGCTGTGTGTGTGTGTGTGTGTGGCTCTTGTGTGTGTGTGTGTGGCTCTGTGTGTGTGTGTGTGTGTGTGTGTGGCTCTGGGTGTGTGTGTGTGTGTGTGTGGCTCTGTATGTGTCTATGTGGCTCTGTGTGTGTGTGTGTGTGTGTGGCTCTGTGTGTGTGTGGGGCTCTTGTGTGTGTGTGTGTGGCTCTGTGTGTGTGTGTGGCTGTGTGTGTGTGTGTCTCTGTGCGTGTGTGTGTGTGGCTCTGTGTGTGTGTGTGTGGCTCTGTATGTGTGTGTGTGGCTCTGTATGTGTGTGTGTGTGTATGCAGCCGTGGCCGGTGGTGGGAGTACCTGCGGGCGGTGACGTGAGGAGGGAGAGGGGCAGGGTGGGGGGTAGTAATGTATGGATTACGGACTTTAACAGGTAAGTAAACATATAAATAAATAAAACAAATTTTGTTGCGTGCACTGCATCACAAGATGCAATGCATTGCGCGCAACGAAATTCGTTTTATTTATTCATATGTTTACTTACCTGTTAAGGTCTGTAATCCATACATTACTACCCCCCACCCTGCCCTTTCCCCTCCCCACGTCACTGCCCGCAGGTACTCCCACTACCGGCCGCGGCTGTGTGTGTATGTGTGTGGCTCTGTGCGTGTGTGGCTCTTTGTGTGTGTGCAAAGTACAAAGTACAAAGTAGTTTATTGTGATGATTATTTAAAATCTTACAACATTACACATCTAAAAGAAGAATTTAAAATATCTATTTCAAGATAAAATCACATAAAATGTCATTGTGTGACCTTTACAAACAATTAAGTATTTGCAATAATTACGTCTCCGAGTTTCCTTTTAACTAACAGTAGGAACTTTACAAAGGAAGCGTTTAAAACAATATCACTTGAGACCATACACTTAATCACGGCCTGCCTGCATGTCCGTATGCCGCGTAACTTGAGAGGAACCTTAAGCAATGTTTTTCTCTCTTGGAGGAGTTCAGGGCAGGTACACAGAAGATGTTGAATGTCTTCCTCGCCCCTGTTACATAGTCTACATTTCGTTTGGGTTTCTGGAAATTCCCATGGGGGGAGATGACATAGCCCTGGCATGGATCCAAATCTTGCTTTAAGGAGCACCTGCTTGTTTTTTTCCGTCCACGGGGTTTTCAGATATTGTTGTATCTCCTTCTTTTTATAGCCATTTAGCACTGTCCAGGCATGTTTTCTCTTGATAAGTGTAGCCTTATCCTTTAGAATGGATAGGTGGTCTGCGGTTTTATTAATTATTTTCTTAAATGATGACTTGGTTATATTCGTTTCCCATATAGACATGACCCCAAACTCATTAATTGCATCTCTAAGGTAAAGAGCTGCACTAGAGTTAGTGTCCTTCTTTATTTCTCTCCATAGGAGCAACGATATCTCGTTTTGGTGGTCATTTTTTATTTGGTTCCAGACTTTAATAAAATGGCCTTGCCTTGCGAACACTCTTTGTGTGTGTGGCTCTGTGTGTGTGTGTGTGTGTGTGTGTGGGTGCAAATGCAATAGGTCTCGCATTCGCGACAGATTAAGCTATTGGCATTGTAAATGACAATGCCATTTATTTATCTGTTTTCAAAAACAACACATAAATAAAAATGTTGTCATTTACAATGCCAATAGCTCTAACTTTTGCAAAGGCAAGACAGTTGCATTGTAAATGCTTGTTTATTTATGCAAGTTTTTATATTCAATGATACGAGTTAAACGTTGCTGTGGCTCAGTGAGATGTGTATCAAAGAAGTCCAGATTATCAGCTTAAAAAAAAAAGATTATATGCACTCCTCCAAAATTTAGGGAAAACCGGTGTACAGATTTTTAAAATTCCTAAAGATCTGAAACATCTAAATGAAAAAAGTCTGTGTATAATGAGCATCCTTGCTTTAACCCATTAATTAAGTGGAAGTTTCGTTACTCAGTTGTAGGGGTGCATTATAATCACTTGTAGACTTACCCGCATTTAATCCTGTTTTGTGTAAATGTGAGTGTTGGAACTGTGAACTGCGTTAATGTATCTACATGACATATTTTAGGTTATCGACAAGTAGTACCAAGGGTTAACGTAGGAAGTAAATGTAACAAGCAGAAAACGCTAACATGGAGATATAGTGTTGTGAAGTTTAACAAAACTCATGTATTAGATGTCTTTTAATAATACTACTTTCTATAAATTGTTAAATGTGTTAGTCAAAATGCAAGATTAACTTGTAGTGTTTAAATGATACGTTGTTATGTTAGACAAAGTTGTAAGCCTGAATTGCAACCCCTGTCAACTCTTGCTTTAGGATTAATATTTTACATTTCATGTGCACTGTGGAAGTTGTTCTTTCTCATGTTTTGCATTGCCGGTGGAGAGCGTTCTTTAGGCAAACTAATGTCTGTTTCTTAGGGGCTAAGCAAGGAGAGCTGAAGTTAGTTATATGACTTGGAGGCAATAAGGGAAAAAGTTGGTTTCACATGGGAGAAGGCACAGGAATCAAGGACGAATTGTTGAAATGGGATGTACAAGGAGAACACCGTGGAAAAGTATGCCCATGACAGTACCCATTGTGGAGTACATGCGAGGAGTGCATTATGGGAATTGTACCTGGGGATAACTGATTGTTGGAATAAGGGATAGGATTCCCACATCTTGCGTTCCATTGGAGAGAGAGCATCTCAGAGCAAACTCGTTCTTTTTCAGTAGTAGCATTATGCTGCTTGACCTATCTCAACGGTGAAGAGACTTCTTAGGAAGACTCCACGACTGACACCTTTCCTCCTGATGTGAAATGCTTACTCATTAATGTAGGGATGTCACTATAGTGATAGAGTAGGTATAGGTTTAAATGCTATTCAATCATCAGAGCCCAATGCAGGGAAATTTGGACGCTTGCTTCTTGATTGTTCAGATCCTCCTTCTTGAGCTAATAGTCTTGTTCATGTTTCACCATCTGAATTGGGTTCGTAGATTTGGCTTTATTGTTATTGTTAATGTCAGTTTGTATAGCGCCAAATCACCGGCAGGTCTCAGTTGCAGTTTAGTTGTATTTCTATACCCTCATGCTGAGGTGTGTTTATGTTCAGTTATTTTTGGCTTTGTAATAAACTCATCTAACTTTCCTTCATTATCCTTTGGCTATTATGTATCAGGAAGCAGTGTTTCTAAATTTTCTGTGCATTAATGATTTTCTCCCCTTCACACTGCCATGATGCTTAAAAGATCCATCTGAGTGTATCTTTAGAAAAGTTCCAGGCAAGGCTCAGGGGCAGCATAAACTGTGCACTTTGATTGCTACACTTTTAATTCTGTGTGTCAAGCAAGCATCTATTCCTGAATCAGACTGCTTGACCCAGTTTTTATAAATTATATAGCTATTCTATCCCTGGCGGCACAGCACCCAGGTAATGTGCTGCATGGCTCTACACATATAAGGTCCCAAAGACAAAAGCTTTAGCTTTGCCACTGCTTGTTTACATTTGCCCTCGAAAATGGTATCCTCCATCTGCATCATGACCAGGCGCGGTTCGTCCATTGGGGCGTGGGGGCGTAGCCCCCCCTGCCCGAAGCCGCCCGCAGCTCCCTTGGCGTTTTTGAGTTAAGACTGTGACAATCATGTCAATGAATCAACATGACGTCAGACCGCCAGGCGGGCGTCATGTTGATTGATTGGCATGATTGTACAGGCGGCAACACAAGTGCGCATGAGTGGGGACGGAGGGTGAATTTTTACCCGTGCCCACGCATGCGCACTTGTGTTTTTGCGGCGTTGCGCATGCCCATTAGGAGCCCTAATGAGCGTGCTGCGGGCGAGAAGGTACCTGTGCCCCTGGCGCCAGGATTGGCCAGGGGGGCTGTGAGCCTGTGACGTGTGGGGAGCAGAGCCCAGAGGTGGCGCGGACCGGGACCGGCAGCAAGGTAAGAGTGTGTGTTTTTATTTTATTTTAAAGTGTTTGGTGCGAGCGTGCGTGTATGCATGAATGTTTGGTGGAGAGTGTTGTGAATGGATGTGTTTGTGTGTATGCGTGTGTGAATACATTTCTTTGAGTGTTGTGTATGTGTATGGGGGGTCGCCACCGGCCTGAGTGGCCTGGGGCCCGCACTCGCAAATCAGTTTACGCCACACCACTGTAAAATGTCACCAGCTGCCCCTGATCATGACAAACCCGTGCACGCTGGTCATAATGCAAGCATTTAACAAGCTGGTACAAACAAACGTGGCAAAGTTGCCTTTCTCTCTCTTGCTGTCGGTCAAAGTCTGATGGCGGCCGTCCATGGGGAAAACGGCAAACTCTTCTGACATAGTGGCCACTTGCACATTGGCAGCGGTTCCATAATGAAAATACAATCAGTATTTGTAGCACAAAGATGACCTTAACTCTCGTAAAATGTGCCAATTCAGCAACATTGAGACTCAATATTTTGTATGTGTAGGACAGAACCAACCTTGTGCTCTCCCTGAGAGCAGTCCAGGAAGGGGAGAGCGGTGGTGTGCCAGTTCCTTCTGCTGTAATGGAGGAACAGGTTGTAATTAGTGTCAGCGAACTCTGTGATAATGAGCGCGCGCAGCGACAGTCAGGCCCAGGAGACTGGTCAAAACAACAAATCATTTTCAGAAATTACCAAGGCCTGTAAGCAAGTGATTTACCTTTGATAACCAGTAATGACCTGTGTTGTGTGTGAAGCAAAAACTCGCTAATTCAGCACGAGTCCATTAGGGAATCTACTGTAGTTTACTTCAAAAACAGGAATGCCGGGTCAAGCACTTTTCAGCCTAAAGCTTCCGATAATGAGCAACAATGCTCCAGGCTGTACCTGTCGCGTGCGTGCGTGCACATATTTTATCTTGAGGACAAATGTACTGTACACATTTTTTTTCACTGCGTGTTCAGCAGGTTTTTTTTCCCTTTTTTTTCTTGTTGCTTCTTTTTTTTAATTTTAACGTGTTTTATTAAATGTAAAGCATTTTGTTCAGGCAACCGTTTCTTCATTACGAGGAACAACTATCAGTGGCAACAGTGTAAATATATTTATGTTCCTGTGGTTTATATATCATGCACAATTGTGACATCCAAATGGACGTGTTTATCATTCCACCACCTGTTCAACATGGTTTCATAGTAGAGTGAGATCCATGATGGCATACAGAAAGACCTATGTATCAGTTGTATCATTAATTCATTTTTCACCTGTATTTTAAATTTTCTGTGGTGCAGTCCCTAATCTAAAGGGCTTCCCCACAATCTGCATCATCCGTGCTTTCCAGGGCCATACTTGGTGACTCCTGTGACAGGGCGAACCTAAACTGGTCCCATCACCCCTTCGATCAAAACAACATTCTTAACTACTTACCAATAATCTCTAACTCCCTTAGTTTTAACCTACCTACATAACTTCGGCCTCATCACCTTGCACATCACCTCGACACTACCTCAACATGCGATGCTTTAAATGTGGTTTCATAGGAAGAGGCCTGCTATAAATTAACACAGGTAGCGACCTGCAGTATCTGGGCGACACAGGGTCAAACCTTTCTCACTGTTTTCCCCCATCAGACCATGGAAGGGACAGGAAGTCACATCACAGAAAATGAATTGTCCGGAAGCAACATAGGAGGTCATGAATCTTTTGGAACCAAAGGTAGATATATGAGGACGTCTTGGCATAGTCTAAATCACTTCTTGCTTAGTCCCTTACTACTACGTGATATCCTGTGGATTTACTGGTGGGAAGTAGTTAAGTTATATGATTGGTTTTTCCTAGTGAATGTGGATTTTGGTGGACCAATGCCTACTCCATTTCCCGGCACATCACTTTCTATGATATTACTTCCATATGTAAGCATATGGCAAAAGGTGAGATGTACTTTGACCTTATGGGACCCAGATCTTTAGCGTCAGCTTCTTACTTCATTTTGTGCTGTGTCGATTTTTGTGAAATCACTTCCTGTAGATTACATATTGGTATGGGGTAAAAGGGTAGGAGAGATTTCACCCTGAGTCCCGGATGTTGTGGGACACCTCAATACCTCACTTTCTTCTAGGTCATTCTCTACGATGTCACTTCCTGCACATTGCATGGTGGAACACCATCAAAGTATGAGGGGGGGGGTTTCCTGTAAGAATCAGATGTTGGAGGTCACCTCATTATGCCACATTTTGCTTTAAAGTAAAAAAAAACACATCTCACGTTCTAATTTATTTTTAACAACTTTTTCATTTTGTCCTCTAAAGTTTTCAGTTTTTTTTAGTCGGTTGGGGAAATGGACTGTGTTGTGACTAACTTTAATGTTGGTTGGTACCGCTTCAAATTAAAATGCATTTTTCCAGGGAACTGTTTGCTGTTGGTGCGACAATTACCAGGGTTTAATGAAAGCTTCTCATTCAACTGGGTTGCGATTTACAAGAATGTGTTTTACTAAGATGGTAAGGTCACTCCCTCACCAAATGAATGCACCCAATTTCGGACATGGTTCATGAGAGACCATACTCACCAGAAGGGACTTCTGAAGCACGACTAAAGCATGGGGCCATAATCCAGAAAAGGGTTGAGGTCACCTGTCATATTAGACAATCCCATCCACTTTTAAGTTTGATGAAGGGTATCCCAGTATACTGCTGTTGAACATAAATTATTAAACAAAGAGGTGATAAGAAGCCATTCTTGACAATTCTGAATAATCTTTGACAAGAAGTAGATGCCAGATTTCTTCAAATGCTAGAATAACAGGTGCTCAAAGGGCCGATTCCAGGGCCGGCTCTAGGCTCATGGTGGCCCTGGGCAAGGAGCGTAGGTAGGGGGCCCAGAAGAGGGGGTCCGGGCAGGGCGGAGCACGCAGGCCAGTAAAGAGGGGAGGGGATCAGGGTGTTTAGAAGTGGAACAGAGCCGGAGGCCGCCAAATCCCTGCCAGGGGCCACCACGCAAATATGTATCCATCCTCAGAGGATTAATATATTAAGGATATATATTGGCGTGGTGGCCCCTGGTGTTTGGTGGCCCTGTGCAGGTGCCCAGCTTGCACATGCCTAAAGCCGGCCCTGCCGATTCCCAGATATAGTGATGGTGACTCATATTTGAGAGACCGTGTATTATGGAATTCTATAGCACAATGGTTAATGATTGTGCATGATCCAGGTCTGTGTCGGCCAGCAGAGATCAGTTACACAATACCCATATTTCACTCCCTAAATTTGAGAATCAAGAGTAATACTTGACTACCACCTGTCTTTATCCTCTCAAATATCACAAGTCCTTAGCACATGGTTCTTCCATGCAAAAATGTTAGGAACGACCTTAATGTTATTGTCTTTTCTTCTTTGAACTCAAGCTATGATGACCCTGATATTTTGAACGAGTATCTGAAGTGTACCTCTCTAACCTTTTCATAATATTCAGTTCAGGACCACTAGTGTTTCATCCACAACGGGGAACCTCCTTTACAATGCAACTTTTACAACGAAGTACCTTTACGACGCAACCATTACAACGCAACTTTTACAACGACTTGCGCTGCGGGCGCTCTAGGATAGGGAATAGTTTCCAACACCTTCCCTACTATCCATGGGGACTGGAGTTGGAATAGTAAATTAAACTATTCACTATCCAGCGCCCCCCAACACAAGTCGTTGTAACAACTTGTGTTGTAAAACTTGCGTCGTAAAGGCATGCGTTGTAATAGCATGCGTTGTAACGTCATACATCCATTTACAACGGTTCTTTTGAAAAAACACAAGATGACCTCTAGCAGCCTTGTTTTTGCCGATGGTCCACAAGAGAAAACAATCAAAGCCACTTTCACACTTTTCTACATCAATGTACCCCTTCTTGCCTCATAGAGTCATCCCATTTGAATCTATGCAAATATTTCATTTGTTTATGGCACGAAGAGGAAAAATATCTAGGTTAACTAAAAAATTCAAATCTGGAATAGGCGCTTGCTCAATCCAAAAGTAATCAGAAGCCGTTACGCATTTAGACACACCTTAAAAAGTTTATTGTGTTCTTGAACAGATGGGTCCTATTCTCAGCTTCCTTCTGTTTCTGTTTTGTTTTCCTAGCACCAAGACCCTAACTTGGAGGCAATCACTGCCCTTAATAACATGCAATAGCTGAGCATTTGTTGAATTTAGAAGTTGTGAGATAAGTGATTCCAACCATATCAATCTGACTGACCTAAGTAGTGAAATCATTGATAGAATAACTAGGATAAGAATGTATAGTGTGGTAGTTGAAACGTGGCTGATTACGTGGTAAAAGACAAGAGTTCACCACATACAAAACAGCCAAAAAATATGAATTATCAAGTTAACTGGTTACCAATGGGTCAGCATTGGGAGGGTTATCAGAGAAATATTACAGATATAAAAAAAACGTAATAATAGACACATTCAGATGTGTCCGAAAGATATAAATTGTATTTTTGCTTGTTTATATTAAAGGTAGGAATCAGTCACCTCAAAGAGGATGGCTAGCTGGAAGTCAGAGGGATTAACTTAGAATTTAGATACCCAGGCCATGTTATACAACGTGTTCCAGGGTCACAATGGGCATTTGCGCCAGCTTTACGTACCCCCGGGGGACTTTGGTATTACAGAAGGGGCTGCAGACGCTTGTTGCGTCCCCTTCTGTAATACTGAAAGTGCTGGCACACATACCGCTCCAGCGCTTTCTCAAGAGGGCATTCCCTCATTTGCATGTGGTCGTGCCCCATGCAAATGAGGGAATCTCTTTGCCTCAGCCTCCGCGTCGTATTACAGATGTAGGTAAAGAGGTAAAGAAGCTCTCAGGTGGTGCCCTGTCAGGGCGCCCCTTGATAGCAGCCCTCTGGAGGGGGAAAGGATTCCTATAGACCCCTTGACATCCCCTTGCAGGTGGGGGCAGTCACTGTGCACCCGCCTGCAAGGGGATCTCTAATCCCTTTTTGGAACAAAGAGCGGCTGCTCCAAAGCCGCTCTGTATTTCACTTGAATGCACTGCCCCCAGGACAGCATGAGTTTGTGGCTGCCCTGGGGGCAGCACATTTTATGCAATAGCGCGCACTTTCTCAGTTTTTGCCCTGGCACACTTGTTTTAAGGTGCGCCAGAGCAAAAACAGGAAAAGTGTGCCCTATACATAAAAGGGTCCATGATCTTTTGAAAGTCTTCAAAAGCAAACTTGATTAGGACACACAAAGGAAGGGCTGGTAAACTCGAAAAAGGATGCCTTAAGGGATGGCTTCTACAAACTTTGAATAGAGCTTGCATTTGGGGAAGTGATGGGGAAATGAGGCTGGAATCCCTGCAGAAGAGAGGACAGGAGTGCCACCTGGGATTTGTTGTAAATCAAGTGATTGGAGGAATGGCATGAACGCCAACAATGGCATGACAGCATAGGAGTCAGAATATTTCCTTGACTTCATCATTTGAAAAACGTAAAACGGATGAGCCACTGCTCAAAAAGGTTGTTGCAAATATGCGTAGCTGGCATAAGTTACCACTTAGTATCATTGGGAGGTGTAATGCAGTAAAAATTGACATCCTTCCGAAGTTGTTGTACTTGTTCCGCACTATTCAATTGAGGGTTCCCTTGTCTATCTTTAAGCGGCTTGAAAGTGTTGTAGATAGTTTTATATGGGGTTATAGGAGGGCAAGGAGGGTTCCTAGGTATATTAAGTTAACATACGAACAAGGTGGTTTCAAACTCCCAGACGTTAAAGCTTACTTCTGGGCTGATATTGTAAATCAGATTCAGAGCCTACTCAAGTGGCCTTGTCCGGGTAGGATTTGGTTTGCGTATCAGCTGGTCTGTGGCCCAAACACGGGGTTTTTACTGTACAAGACGACCGACCCTAATTATTACGAGAATGTTCGATTCAAGGTAGTCAGACATATTGCCCGGATTTGGCAAGACATATGCAAGGCCTATATACTGCCTGAATTGCACGAATATGCAATTCTTTGGGGAAATCCGAGATTGTCTGAAATATTTTTCAACTCTGTGGGGAGAAGGTGGCAACGCTGTGGTATAACACAGCTTGGGCAGCTGAATGATGAGCAAGGTTTCAGATCATTTGCATCACTGAATCACTGAAAGAAGAATTTGGGGTTCCCCATAATTCGTTCTTGAAGTACTTACAAGTCAGGGATTATTTTATTCATGGAGAGGGCTTATTAGCCCTACCCAGCTCAACTGAGGTATTATTTGCAATTTTTCAGATTTCAGGCCGGGCCTGTATAGGAAAAATCTATCAGAAATTTTTAGCGGCCGCTAGTGACGATGGCATACATATTGTAGCTAAATTGAACCGGATTTTTGAAATTAATATTACAAATGAGGAAATGTATGAATCGTTGGCCATAATAAATACTGCAGTTACCTCAGTTAATTTGAAGTTACAGCAATATCGCATTATGTTTATGTTGTACTATACCCCAAAGGTCATCTCAAAGTGGACCATGACCCACGCTTCTGTAAAGTCACGCTGCCCGAAGTGTCAAGAATATGCCGCCGATCTCCGTCATATGTTTGTTACATGTCCAAAGCTAAATACATTTTGGGTTGATGTAACCCGCGAGCTGGTTAAACTATCAGGCTATGATATCCAACTAACTGAGAAAGAAATGTTATTGGGGGTAGTATCAGATCCGGGTAATCTAACGAAATCTCTAGTTTTGATTATTATAGTTTGTGCTCGTCTATGCATTGCTAGGGCATGGATTCAAATACTGAGTCCAAATATTACAGAATTTTGGGTATTATGAGGGAGATTTATGAAATGGAATTGGCCTTAGCTAAAGCTAGGGGTCCACGCCCAAGGGCACAGTTTGAAAGGGTGTGGTCAAGCCTTCAGTGGGACTAGAAGATGCATTGTCTACGGTATTTAAATCTATGTTACTATCTGCAGTCATTCGAACATTTTTAAATATTGTTAATGCATTTGCATTTCTTTCTGTGCTCTTTTATGTTTTCTTTGGTAAAAAACAAAACAAAATGAGAAATGTATGCAAAATGATTGAGTGTGATACAAAAATTAAGAAGGAAAGACTTAATAAAACATTGAAAAGCAGATTGTGCTGTCACTGGAGTTATAATTTGTGAGCTTGATGATTTAGAAGTGAGATTGGCTCACTTCCGCCCCGCCCCCAGTAATGGTGGATTGCACCTGGCGTGTATGTGGGAGGCTGGCGCTCTTACTGCTCTGAAGGTTTGCAGTATCACAGCTTAATCTGGGTCAGTTCGGCAAAAAGTGAAGGGGCGCATTTGTTCTTCGCTGGGTGGTGTTTGCTTCTTCGCCAGGGAAAAACGTTGAAAACGCTTCTGCCGGATTGAGACGCTGAGACGATTGGGACACTGATGGTATCCTACCGGTAAGGAGAGGCAGACGAGAGAGGCCATGATGGTGGCAGTGGCGGCAGTCTGGATGTATGCATACTGATGTCTTCATTTACTACAGATGCTGAGGTCTGAGCGTAGGAGGTGAGCTCTTGCTGGGTCCCTTCTGACGGCTAAACAACATCTTTTGCACTTTTTCTCTTGCTCTGCTGTAACCGAGGATATTGCCATTCTTGTGAATCCACCCGTGTACTAAGGCACACACCCAGATTTATTAACACTTGTAATCCTGGGTTTGCTCTGCTGAAAACCGACAATAACTCAGACTTTGGCCTTAATTGACTCTTAATTGACTACATCCCCCAGGCTCCTTTGCTGCTGACACTTCTCCAGGCGTCCGGAGGTGCATAAAGCCGGTCACAAGCTCCCACTCGCAGGACCCACACAGGCACGCCCGGGCCAAGGGTGGGCTCCTTTACGCCCGGAGGAGGCTGGGCTGGGGTTACTCTCTTGGGTTTTTGATAATAAGAATCCAGGTAACACAGTCACTTGTCCACTTGTTTTTTGGGCTCATCACTCGCCACCGGATTTACTTTGGCCAAACTCAGTCCCGGGGGGGACTGCAACGAACGCGCCACACTACGTGCGCAGCCGGGAACTCCATTTCCCAGCGGCCCCTGCGGTTGAAGACTCCCGCGTCAAAGCACCAGTGCCAGGAGGCGCTTTAAGATCGGGCCAGGGCTGCCAGGGCCAAGGGCGGGCCCGCCTAAGCCCGTCGTAGCCAGGAGGAGGCAGGGCTGGGCCAGGGCTCTAACATCGTCACTACCACACTGGACTGCTCCACCCTGGGGACTATATTCCATCACGGAAGGCAGGTGAGGGAAATTTAAGTGTATATGTCACCATCTGTTAAAAGAAGTAACACTGGTGCCTTATACTAGCAGGGCCTCTAAGTCCTGTAACCTGCCCACACCTTAAAACTGTACCCAAACACCCTAAAGACTGTTGACCTGATTATATACTTTTGTGCATTGTAAGGTCGCCCCTGCTGGGATTTTGATCCGTGATTCATGATGTCTAAAGAGAGGATTAAACCAGGCAATGCGGAAGGGAGCCTTAAAGGGACACTAGATGCTTTTTTCATCAGGGAGGAATCAGCCTGGATCATGAAATTCGCTCAGCCACCAAAAGACTTTCCTTGGACTCTAATATGGTGCAGAAAAGACTTTCTATAGGGGGGCCAGCCAAAGTAGTTACACCGAAGGCTGTTACTTTAATTGATTTAGCCAATGACACTATTATTCAAAATTCGACAGGAAAAGCGGGCGCCGAGGTTGGAGCAACCACGTCACTGACCTATGAAATATTAATTGTAATTGACAAAAAGGGAGTGGAAGAGGGGGAATCAGGCCCACTCATGGTGGTATCTATGTCATCATCAAGGGGGGAGGGAGCGGGGGAAGAGGGGGTGGAGATGGCGGAAGTAGCACTCGTGGAAACGGCAGAGGTCGTACCACGATCTAAAAGGGCGCACTTAGATCAACATTTGACTGGTATAGATGTCATGCATGTAAGTGTCCCTTTAGCCTCAGTTAAGAGTACACGAGGGAGAGGACGAGGGGGGGTGCAACAAGGTCCCCAGAAATGTGAACAAGAAAGAACCGCCAAAGGAGGATATGTCCAAAGGGAACCATGTGGACACAGGCTTCTCGCAGTGCGCCACATGCAGAGGGTTGGATTTGGGCAAGGAGGAGGACTCACCTTTGTGGTTAAGGTTGAAATGATTAATTACCAATCAACTAGCACCTCTCTACACTAAAATCACTGCTCTGGAAGAAAATATGACCAAACTGGTAGAACAGTGGATGGGTATACCCACAGTAGTTACTCCCCGACCCTTAGTAACGGAGGATATGGCCACCCGAGGTAGTGAAACTACAGGAGAAGTACCACAGGGGAGCCAACCTCATAGAGAAGGAAATAGTTCCCATGTAGATAGCGCCCAAGTAGAACCCCCAGGGACTGGCAGAACTGAAGAAATTAGAAGGAAAGAGAGCGCTCTGCCCACTAGTAAGAAAGGGCATGGAATGCCACAGCATAGTAGGCCATCAGGAAAGAGGGTCCAGGGGGTCAGGGAGGACGAGACCGGTGATACTGTAGCGAATGAGCCATTAAGGAGCTGATTTGTCACGGGCACGAGGAATCTGCCTGTTTTGGAACTTCTTCCGGCAGCGAGCTCATATACAATAGTACTGACAGGGGTTCCAGCCCCTACTGAAAACTGCGAAGAAACATCCCAAAAGTTAATTAACAAGGCAGCCCATTGGCTATATAAAAACACACATTTTAAACCCGAGTACTATAGGCAGATACTAATGGCAAGAAGGCTGGCCTGTATAGGCCGTAATAATAAGTGTTTCGAAGGAGATACATTGACCATAAATTTCAGATCACCAGGGCTGGTCCAGGACCTTCTAGACTATCCTCGGGGTGGCTCAAGGGGGGAAAATGATTCCTCTGTCCAAATGCTTCCGCTGGGTTTCTTTTACAGGGATCATAGGACAACTTCCCGAAGAGAGGCAGACAGGCAAATGCACAGTAGAGCGACCGAAATGGGGCCCTTGTCTTTCACAAATAATCGTTATGCTCCTTAGCGAACAGCCAGAGTCTGGAAGATATTGACTGACATGAACGGAGCACTCGCCACGGCGATGCGCCCGCCGAAACGATTGCTCCATACAGACACTAATGGGGAGGATCTCAAGTAACCCCAGAAAGCCGACAGTAGGATCCCATATGACCATCATTGCTGGTCAGTCACTGCCGAGTATAAGCTCCACGAAACAAGGCACCATAAAGGTCTTATCATGGAACATAGCGGGGCTCTCGGCAAAATTAAAAAATACTGATTGGGTGGCTTACATAAAAAAGTTCCAGGTTATTTGTCTACAAGATACATGGGAATAGAACAAAGGCCAGCTAGCCCTTGAAGGCTTTAAGATGTTTTTTTCCCGACAAGAAGGGGGCAGTCTGGAAGAGCCAAGGGTGGGCTGATGACCTATGTGGATCTAAAACAGAAAGGAACATGGGAGGACTTGAGCTGGAACTCGGATGTACTTCAAGGGCTAAAATTGCGTATGAAGGGCCAGAACATATTATTTGTGAAGTTTTATGATGCCATAGTTCCAGGGTCATACGAAATTGGATGATGGACGGAGCGTTTGAGCAAATCAAACACTCACCCCCAGTCAACTGATCAGGGTTTAATCCATCACCATTCTTTAGCTCACTCAGCCACCCCAGTTCAGACATGGCCATATGCAAATCAGTCTGACCCTGTGCCTCATGGGAACAGTCCAGCCCGAACTGCCAAGCCATGTCTTCCCTGGACCGGAAACAAGCATCCTGGGACCGGTTTCGGATTCATAATCCTCATCAGCCAGGCTATCTTGAATCCAGTGGCCAAGTGAGCAAGGGACTCACGTCTAAGCATACCCTGCCATACTTAGGGCGAACAAAGCGATACAAAAGTGGATGATGGACGGAGCGTTTGAGCAAATCAAACACTCACCCCCAGTGAACTGATCTGGGTTTAATCCATCACCATTCTTTAGCTCACTCAGCCACCCCAGTTCAGACATGGCCATATGCAAATCAGTCTGACCCTGTGCCTCATGGGAACAGTCCAGCCCGAACTGCAAAGCCATGTCTTCCCTGGACCGGAAACAAGCATCCTGGGACCGGTTTCGAATTCATAATCCTCATCAGCCAGGCTATCTTGAATCCAGTGGCCAAGTGAGCAAGGGACTCACGTCTGAGCATACCCTGCCACACTTAGGGTGATCAAAGCGATACAAAAGGGGATGATGGACAGAGCGTTTGAGCAAATCAAACACTCACCCCCAGTCAACTGATCTGGGTTTAATCCATCACCATTCTTTAGCTCACTCAGCCGCCCCAGTTCAGACATGGCCATATGTAAATCAGTCTGACCCTGTGCCTCATGGGAACAGTCCAGCCCGAACTGCCAAGCCATGTCTTCCCTGGACCGGAAACAAGCATCCTGGGACCGGTTTCGGATTCATAATCCTCATCAGCCAGGCTATCTTGAATCCAGTGGCCAAATGAGCAAGGGACTCACGTCTGAGCATACCCTGCCACACTTAGGGCAAACAAAGCGATACAAAAGGGGAATATGGACGGAGCGTTTGAGCAAATAAAACACTCACCCCCAGTCAACTGATCTGGGTTTAATCCATCACCATTCTTTAGCTCACTCAGCCACTCCATTTCAGACATGGCCATATGCAAATCAGTCTGACCCTGTGCATCATGGGAACAGTCCAGCCCGAACAGACGTGAGTCCCTTGCTCACTTGGCCACTGGATTCAAGATAGCCTGGCTGATGAGGATTATGAATCCGAAACCGGTCCGAGGATGCTTGTTTCCGGTCCAGGGAAGACATGGCTTCACAGTTTGGGCTGGACTGTTCCCATGAGGCACAGGGTTAGACTGATTTGCATATGGCCATGTCTGAACTGAGGTGGCTGAGTGAGCTAAAGAATGGTGATGGATTAAACCCAGATCAGTTGACTAGGGGTGAGTGTTTGATTTGCTCAAAAGCTCCATCCATCATCCCCTTTTGTATCGCTTTGTTCGCCCTAAGTGTGGCAGGGTATGCTCAGACGACACCTTGTCAAGAGAAATCATTCAGCATTGTCTGGCAAGGGATAAGGAGATGAATATCCGATGGCTTAAATATGTTAGAGATTGTCTCAAGGCCACGGGTCACCTGGATCTTTTCACTCACCCCACAAAAATATTGGCAAAAGATAAGAATATTGTGAAGGGGGAGTTTTTTAACCTATTGGGTTCCAGTAGGGCAGATGTTGAGATAATAAAACCCACAGTGAGAAGGCACATTTTGACGAAATCCTGCCAGGGCATTTAACCTTACCTGTATATTATCCATAGTGCCCTGGATAGGTTCAGGTTGGATTTTATACATCATAGCCTAGCGGTGCCTGCTGGTTTTACCAAAACAGTGGAGCAGAAGGGTCCCTGCGGCTGCGATCATAGATCTCCGCAGGATACCCTTCACTTTGTGTTGTTATGTCCGTATTACACGCTCCCAAGGAAACACTTTTTAAGAAGAGTTTTAAAAAAGGCTGGTTTTAGACAGGCGAAGGTGGCTTTACTGCACCTGAAACTCTCTGTGGACGTTTTAACACTGTACTGTATGGTAAACTTTCTGAGAGTAGCAATGCGTCTTAGGAACACGAGAGGGGATTTCTGATCAGTGTATTATGAATTTCCCTTGAGGGCCCTAGGGATTCAGGGACTCTAGAGGATACAAGGGCCTTGTTCTTTTATAATTATCTAAAGTATATTTGGTTGCTTTTTGTAATAGAATCCTCAATGTTGTTTACATATTGCACTTGCACTTTATTTTAACTATTGCTGTTTACATATCGTATATGCACTTTACTGAATTTAATTCATCACCAACGCCTGGCCCGGAGTGGTATATGAATTGCATATGCACTTTAAGTAAATTTCACAACTTTAGACTTGCGCTCTGACCTTCCAGGGCAGATTGGGGGGATAGTGGAGCTTTGTAGATATTATAAGACTGTTTTAACTAGATTAACCGCCTGTTTCTCATATTGCAATGACTGTTTCTTTTATCAAATGGCTTGTACTGTATTTTTATCTGTGTTTTTATGGCCGCTTAGGCCGAAATAAAGACCTTTGACTTGTGAGCTGAGACCCCGAATCTTAAAATGTTAAATACACTTCAGGATGCACCTGGCTCATCTAAGAAGTCCCATTGCCAAACTAAGGAAAATCCATTAAATTATAATGCTAGTGGTGTAGTGTTCCCAGTACAGACTAACGATGGGCAGCATAGTTCTCTACATGTAATGGAAGAAATAGTCGCATTAGCTAATATAGGCTCATTAAATCATTTCAAGGAGATGCAGAAAGTCCAAGCACAGCAGACGGGATAAAGCATGTTATGTTATAAGGATTTTGCAAGCCAAGAAGGATTTATTTGGCTATAGTTTAATATTGACGTCCACTCTTTATAATGTATGGCATGTGTATTTTATTCCTTATATTACATCACCACAACACTGCTCTATCCTGAGCCCTCGTTTAACCCTTGGTCTCTTTGTTCTTCTAATGAAAAAAGATAGCATGTTTGCCTAAATGTGGGATAAATATTGATTTGTACTGTTAAAACAAATATGTCAACATGTGATGGTATGTGGCTACAAATACATTTTATGCAGTTTATAATGAAATGCAGCATTACAATAAATGAACATGTTGTCATAAGTGACTCCATGTCTGTGGATGTCTATAAAGTTTCAGTGACAAAATAGTTCACGAGCAAGAACTAAGAAGTTTGTTAGGCTTTTCAGTGCTTAACGGGCCGTTAAAATTCTGCCTAGTGACCTGCTGGCTCTGGCAGTTGCTTTGAGACCAGCAGGACTAGAATGTAATAATCTTTCAAATTAGAATAGCTACATAATTATTTTGCTGCAGGTGGGTAGCTATGTCACAACTAGCATGTAATAGGAAAATTGAAGACAGTGCTTTATTGAGGTATTTCATTCTCAAAAATATAAAAAAATAAAAAAAATACAATCTTCTATACATACTATATACATACATATAAATGCCCTACATACTCCATCTGGCACTTCTCAAAGAGATCACTTCGCATGCACTTTCCACCTCAAACGTGAGGAGGGTCTGTTATAGCTGTGTTGCTCGGTCACCGGCTGGGCACTACAGGGTTTATACATCTCTTTAAAGCAACTTGGGCTCTGCCAGCAGAATCTTTTATGAAACCACTATTTAATGATGATAAAATATTGAACAAGCTTACTTTATCCACTTTACGAGTAGGACCTGTCAGACTCGTTTCTTGCTCCTAAGACTGCCTTTGCGTTCTCCTGAATACTTTGGTTTTCCATTACTCTCTATAGGAGTACCTAAGGATGGATGCAAGGTCCAATAAACAAACATTTAAGAAGGAACTGAAAGGGAATCGAACACAGTGGCCGATTCACAGAACTAACTTAAGACAAATTCCTAAACTTACTACTTTTGGTAGTCACAGAAGTTAGGATTTTGTCTTAAGTTTGTCTTAAGACAAACTTAAGACAGGCTTAAGACAGACTTAAGACAAAATCCTAACTTCTGTGAATACCAAAAGTAGTAAGTTTAGGATTTTGTCTTAAGTTAGTTCTGTGAATCGGGCCCACACCATGTACACCACAAGGTCATCATTTTATTTTTTCCTAACAACATCATAAGAGATTCCCTGACACAGGGGCAATTGCTCAGCACCCCCTCATTTAAAGACCCCCCATGGTAAATGTTCAAAGTACTGCTGTGATTTTATCTGTTGCACCAAGAATGTCACTTGTGATGTGAATTCCACATCGGGTGTTGGGAGCCAAAAATAAAGCTCCAAAAGCAAAAAGAAATGGCTTCAATAATGCTTGACCAAGTTTTTTGGGAGGTTATTTGGTTGGCCGGTGAAGGGTTACTTGAGCTTTGGGCTTCTTTTGCTTGCCACAGTTCTGACATTTTTAATTATCATTTCTTATTATTTGGCATCAAGACAGCTTGAATTAGCTAAAAATGCATAATAAATTTAAAGTTGCTCCAAACGGTGTAAAGAAATATGTCTAACTCTGGCCACTAATAATCTTTTAAATGGCACTGCCCGGACACTCTGTCCATTGCCTGTGGTGTATTTATTAAGAAAGTACACTTTGTCGAACCCCAGTTTCCAGCAATATAATGAAGACCTGCTGATGTGTGCAAGGTATTCTGTGCTTCTATCACCTCTCTTTAGCCTGTGATGATCTTACATATTAAATATAAAATTAATTGAATGTGATATGTAGCTGAGAGGCAGAGTTGTCACACTTGAATCTGCGGAACCATCTTCAAGTCCTGGCTTCACCTCAACATTCTACGATTCTGTGGAAATCACGTAATCTCCCAATGCCTAAATAAGTTTGACCTTGTGTAATATGAAGTGCTCTAATGTTTTTCATCCAAGTTTCTGCGCTATAAAACGACAAACAATAAATCAAATAAAAACGTTCCTTTGTGGGACAGTGTTTGAAACGTTTAATGAGGATTAAATATATCGATCTGCAAGTGTATTTCGTACTCATGTTAAAAGTGTATCCGCCTCTGCTATCTAAATCAAGGCTGGGAAGAGTATAGCCTTCACTTCAATCTTTACATATTGTTCAGAACGTTAGAAAATTCAAGTACCTCCAGTCGCTTGCCGCCTGGCCAATTTTCTGGTTTAAAGAAACCCCTATGTTTGATTCCAGGATAATCTACAGGCTTTGCTTACTCAAATCAGTGTAATCACTGGGATCAGCATGGGATCATCACTTATTGCAACTGTTGCAAGGCTTGTGATTTACATTTTTTTACATACTAGGGGCCAGATGTAGGTAAATAGCATTTACCAATTAGAAAATACCGAATTTTACTGATTCTGTATTTTCGAATCGGTAAATGCTATGTAGCAAATCATTCGGCAGGGTGGCACTTTGACACCCTGTTGCACCCCTCAATTGTGTATGAGTGCACATGTTGCAGACATACATGCCCTAAGGGCATGTATGTCTGCAACATGGCACTGAAGCAATTTGCATAAAATTGCTTTTTGGGGTGTTTTCGTTATTTACCACTAACATGTAGTTGGTGGTAAATAACGAATCCTAACATGGGATAAGCACTCATTTAAGTGCTCCCTCCATTAGGAATTTGGTGATTTACCGAATCGGTATTTAAGAAATCGGTAATTTACCGATTCCTTAAATTACTGAATCGTTAAGTTTGGCCCTACATCAGAAAAGCCTATTACCGGTCGGTAACGGCCGAAATTCGTTAATTTCGGCCATTACCGACAGGTAATACCCTTCCTACATCTGCCCCATAGTGTTGTACCAGTCTTGACCAATACTGCATTTAACTTCAGCTGCATAGTGAGGTGTTGCCTTTATTTCAAGTCTTCTTTTTTTTCCTTGGCAGGTACATGGCTAGCCCATTTTACCAGCGCGTTTTCTGTTCCTGCTGCCCCTGTGTCTTCCAGCATTACACTGACTGCCACAACCCCATTTAATGCGTAAGTGTTGTGACCTGCCCTTCTCCTTCCCTAATCAATCCCACCGCTTCCTATTGGACTGTCATTGTCTGATTATTTTTACTGTTGTTCTCCCAGACCTAAGGTGGAAAGGGTAAGTTTAACTTCCAGTAGCAACTTCCCTCTTTGGAGTTGTTAGGGCCGGTGAGATCCTAGGGGCTGAAACTCTGAATCCTTGAGGTATTCTCAACCTACCTCTTCAGGGTGAGTAAAATGGCCTCAATTTTCTCTCACCGGCCTCTGTGCCGAGGCATAATCACTCTATCACTGACCCACAGACCCATTACTTTGGTTGCTGTTGTTTTGTATTGCAACACAGATTCTGCTTCTGGGTGGACCCTATATCCTATTACTGTGGTTTGTGTTGTCATCCTCAGGTTACCAGCTTCTCTGCTTCTTGGTGGATCCTATAGGTCCACTTCTGTGGTTTCTGTGGTCATTCACTTGATTAACGACAACTCTATGTTTTGGTGGATTCCGCAGACTCAATACAGTTGGTTCTGTGGCTCTATAGTGTAACCGCACTTGGTAGACTTTTTGGTAGACCCCATGTGCCTACTAATGCTTATGGTGTGGCCATCCTTCGGGAAGCACCACCACAAATTATTGGTGGATGCCTACACACACGAATATGAGTTCTCTGGTTATTCCCTTGTGTGGTACCCACTCTGAGTGGACCCTAAGGACCCACTAATAGGAGCCCTATGATTATGAAGAGTTGCAAAACATCTGCTTCTCCATGAACCTCATAAGCCTAGTACCATTGGTTCTGTTGACATACATAGGGCAATAACTCCATTTCTGAGTAGACCCCTTAAACCTACTGCTGTGGGTGCTGTGATCATTTTTGCGGTAGAGAGAAACAAACATCTTCTTTGAACCACAGACCCACTAGTGTTGTAAGAAGATGATAGAACTGTGTTGACTTGTTTGCTACAATGAAGCTTATCATCGAGCATCACCCCAAGGCTTTTAGCCTTTGCGGTAGTTTGGGGTAAAGCACCCAGTTCAAATAGCCAGCTGGCGGTAGACCAGAAATAGGGATTGCTTTCCAGAAGACTCACTTCAGTTTTATCTGAATTAAGCTTGAGGCAATGCTTACTCATTCATATGCCACTTTCTATCATATAATAATGAGGCTGATGTCTAGTATAACTGGCGTCATTAGCAGCAGATAGAAAAATCTGTGTGTCATCCGCGTATGAGGTGAGAGAGAAACCAAAGGATTGAATCAGGGGGGCGAGTTCTCTAATATAAAAATTAAAATAACAGTCTGTAGCAGAAGAACAAATATAAACCACTGTAGCAGCTTTACAAAACTGTCCATGTGTTTCAAACTGTCAGAAAAAAAATGATAAAACAAACCTCTTTCCCTTGAGCTTTCTGGCAGAAAATGGCCATTGGTTTCTCACCTACGTTGAGGACAAGCAGGTCATGTTGTGACTAGTCAATTTAAGAATCCTACAGTACTCTGCTGTAGCGGCTTGGAACAGCAAGAACAGCTGCAAAACGAAAACAAATGCCGCCGCTAATGGAGCAGCACGGAAGGTGTGCAGACAAAGCAGCAGTCAGTAGAAGCTGCGCCAGAAGATCTGGCAGAAATAAATTCCGGAATCACCGAGGAGCCATTAGTGCGCGCGCACCAAACCGTGGGTGGTTAACTTTCACCCCAATTACCAGGTTATGCGCACCTCTGCTGCAGCGGGATAAAGATACATGATGGTAATTGGCAATATAGGGAATTTCCCCCTATAGGTATATATGTATGGTCTACAACCTCTCCAGAAATGTAACTGGAGGAGACCTGGCGTGCACCCAGAGCTGCCAACCTTGGAACCAGGGAACCAACTTCGAATCCTGGCCACTTTCTGATTGTGAGCAAATTGCTTAACTTCCTTGCTCCTTAAAATACATAACGTTATTCCCATTAACTATATATAGAATTCCGATTGTTGCACATGATGCCCAAAATAGGGTCACGGTATTTATATAAATACTTTTGCACATTTTGCACAAAACGATTATAAGGTTCTTGTATAAGTTGTGTAAATTGTACAGATGTTATGTATTGAAACAGATAGTATTGCGATTTTTGCACATCTGGCCGAAACTAAGGCTATTAATTGCATATGGATTTCAATGTGAAATTATAGGAATTGCACACTGCGCCAATTTGCACATGCAAAAGAGTACTGTATATCTAATTACCTGCGATACTTGACATGTAACAGTGATAAGGCTGTTGAGGAAACAAACGGGCAGCCTGTTTTCAGTTGTTATTGCACTGGCACTTTTGAAGTTTGGGGGTAGTATGTGTACGTCATGTGATCAAGGCCTCTAGGGGCTGAAACGCGTCATGGCGGATGGGCACGTTTTCCAATAAAGAAATTGTACGCAATCAAGTGGTGTCTGTTCCCTTTCTGATTCCAGTGGCAGGGAATCAAGGAGAAGTGGTATGGTAGATGTTAGTCCGAGGTGGCTTTCCCGGATGAAACGGACCCCCTCTCAAGCAGGGCTGCGCAACAGGAAGCTGATACCGGAGTTTACCTGGAAGAAATTGTTCTCTGGTAGGAGAAAGCTGTGTAACCTTCAGACGGTGGCAAAACAACTACGGAGAGTGGCGACGTAGTGGGACCTGGGTCGGAGGACGCGGGGTTCCAAGGCTGAAAACTAAGGTAGGAGTAGCCATCAGTGTCTGGTGAGAGGTGTGCACAACGGGGGACAGCAGAAGAAGAGTCTGATTTTCTCATCAATCTCAAATAGTCAGTGCACAACTATGGCCGCCGACATACTGCGCAGTAGAGAAGAGGCAGCAGAGGAAATGTTTGTGGAGGTAGCCAGGTTCAAATAGAAACACAAACATCAAGAGACATTAGCAGCTAGACCAGGTTAAGGGATCTCTACAGAAAACTGGAAAAATTGATGCGCTCGGAGCAGGCAAAGTGGTGGGAGCACCAGTCCCTAACCAAATATTTGGAGGTGGGCAGGGTTCCGGGAACCTAGAATTATGCTTGCTCCCAGCTATGAGAACCCCAACCCAATATGCTTAGGGAGTGGGGGAAGGGCAATCTTCAATCATCATGCAGACTAATGGAGAGTTTAATCAAATATGCCGATATAGAGAGAAATAAATTATAGTCACAAATTGATTAATTGAACACAACAATCCGATCCATTAAAGGAGATGACATCAATTCTAAACTTAGAGATGAAATGACTATGCGCCTAAGGAAGGAAGAAGATGTAATTAAGAAACGTAAAACATTTAAGTTTCAACAGAACAAAAATTTACACGACCAAGGTCAAAACTTCACTTTTGCCCGTAAATACGATGCAGCTAGGGCAGTACTTAAAAACACTGAGAGTCAGAAAGAAGGAGGAGCAAAGGGTGGTACAAGTAGTACATTGCATACGGCGTCATCAATCTCAGACTTGAGCTCTTCAGTAGAAACAGAGTCTGAATCCGAGGGTAATATAACAGCCACATCGGGAAATCATCTGCGAGGACATAACCATACATTGGTGGAGGAATTGGGTTTTTTAAGAGAGGAAAGGCGGCAAACATTGCGCCCGAGGAATCCAAAACCGCAAACCAAAAGAGGAGAAATGTCAAACGAAGGGAAAGAAGGCAAAGAAGGTGGCAAAACAAGAACAAACGAGAAAAAAAAGAACAACAAGGGGTGGCGGCACAAGTAAATCAAAAGCCCCAATCTGCCAACACAATTATTAATCTATCTGAAATTGAGTTGGATAAAGCAAAGCAACAGTTATTGGCGTTAGGACTAACGTACTGTCCCGAAAACAACTTTGATTACCCGCAAACGAGAGCAGACATATTCATGTTCATAAGAAAGCTTAAATTACAAAAGTATCATAATCAACAACAAAAGAAGAAAGCAGTGGATTGGAGAACGCAACCATCAACCACTAATGTAGATAGAACATTAGCAGTTTCGGATGTGAATGTCCTGTGTACGTTACATGCTTTAGACCCGAATCCGGATTCTAGGGAGGATGAATCGACCCAACGAACCTTGGAAAGGGAATCCATTACCATCAATGCAACCCCATCAACGGGGTTCAAACAAAAAATCTACATTTATGCCGGTAATGCTTAGGAATTCTGTCGATACCTTTCATGATATAGTCACAGCAGAAGTAAAAAAAGCTTTATTTAAAAACTCAGAACGAGGCAAAGAATCGCACAATACAATAACATAAATATCACCAACTTGTCAGAAAATTGCGAGACAACGATTCAATAGTAGTGGGCAATTCTGACAAAGGAGGAAACGTGGTGATCTGGACAGTAAAAGAATATCAGGAGGAAGCATTGAGACAACTTTCTGATCGACACTGCTACAGAGTGAGTAACAAACAAATGACCAGGACTGTGCAGAATGAACTGTACTCTAAACTGCTAGCCTGGAAAAGCAGGGGGCTGATTAATCAGGATGAATTAAAAAAAATTAAAAGTGACTATCCGACCATTCCTATAATGTATCTGATACCAAAAGTGCATAAGGATCCTTCCTGTCCCCCGGGAAGACCAATTATATCAGCAAAGCAAGGTCTTTTGGAAAATGTCTCTATATATATATGTATAGACTCATTCCTTCAAGAACATGTTAAGACTCTCCCATCATTTATCAGGTACATAACTGATTTTTCAAAACAGCTACAAACATTTGAATGGAACAATGAATTTTTGGGAAAACAAGAGGGCGGATTGAAGACGCCGTTCGGGGCAGCCTGAAAACACTGCTCTCACCACTTCACAAATGACGGATAGAGAGACGGCTTTAATCGAACATTTGAACATTTGAGCTAAAAGGACACTTCATTTCAAAAGCGGAAAAGCGGAAAAGCGATCCTGCATTGCTACAAACTTGCTACAAACTTACCTGGAATCACTCTCGAAAGCGAAGGGGTGACCGCCGAAGGCGGAGAAACGGATGCGGCTTCTGACTGCAAGAGGTCGCGGTAGCCGCGAGCTGTGGGCAGAGGCAGGCTGAGCTCGCTGGGCTCGCTGGACGCTGCTGTTTTGGCTAGACTCTGCAGGTCCGGGAGGCGGCTCAATACTTCGAGGTGGGGTGCGTGACCAGCGCCTCCAACTCCAACTCCGACGCCCGGGGGCACTCGACGCCTGATTGCTTAGTCGGCAAATTGATTTCTTCCAAGCTGATGGCCCCGAAGGATCAAACGCGTAGCATCAGGACCACAAAAGGTGCAGTAACCACTGAGGAAAGCGGTGCTCTGGGTGCCACAGCTGTCAGCAATGCCGCGGGAGAGAAGAGGCTGGCGGCAGAAAAACAAAAGACACCAGCCAAACCCCTCGGGAAGGAAGGAGTGGGAGCTGGAATCGAAACTGGAATTGGCCCGCAGAAACCGCTTGCTACAGGAAAACAGGATAAAGCTGTACTAATGACTGGTAAGCTACAGCCACAGCTGCCTATTATGCTTACTGCTGCTGAACAAAATAACGTAACTAAAGCAAAGGGAGCTAATGTAATTTTAAACCCTGCTGTTACAGTTAATCACGTAAATAATGATGCTATAGCGCGAACAAACAAGGAAACAAATATTCAAATGATGAATAATACTGAGAACAATACTGAGAATATTGAATATGATGATACTATTACTGGCGGTGATACGGTAGCAGAGGTGGCAGAGTTATTAGATGAACAATTTGAAACAGATAAAGAGGTCAACCATAAAGGAAAGGATAGAATTCAGCCACAGGTACAGGTTCCAGTCTCTGAGGGTACGGAAACAATATTGAATACGGACAAGTAGCCAGACGCAAGTGGTGCCGAAATTAATAATTTATCTATTCAGAGGAACCATGAAACTCTGGCCACCCAGGAATCAGAAGTGCTCAGTATGGCTCAAGTTCACGAAGCTAAGGGATTTTCTGAAGACTGTACAGAGGGATTTAATGATAAACTAGTGGAATCTAATGACGAATACGAGGAACTGGTCGATGAAGAAGAAAACACTGGGGTGGGCCTTTCACAGGATGAATGGAAGACCGTGTCTCGGAAAAAAGGAAGAGGGAAAGCTAAAAATAAACTAAAAAACAAGAAAAATACCAATCCTTCTACTCTCTCCTCAGCTATAACCTTTGCTAACACTAGGGGCAAACCTATTATAGACGATAGCCCTCTACGAAAGTGGATCCAAGCCAAAGGAGGGGTAAAATCAATGACTTTACAACTGTCAGGAAACAGCTCCATGGGGGTACTAACTCCAATACAAGTTGACCCAGATTTAGACAACGCAAACTCGTCTGAACCTTTAAGTCAACCAATCTTAGATAACTCCATGGGGAGGAAGAACCCCCAAGAAGATAGCAATGTCAGAGAAGGTACTAATGAAAGGGTTCTCAATCCTAGGGACCTCGCTGTCATGTCTACTACGGTCAAGGAAAATTGTCATTTTGGGAAAGGCAGGCCGCAGGAGGTACCACCCCTTGATGCACCCTCGGGGGAGACCCCCTCTTTGGCCTTAATCTTAAATATGCTGACCGAACAACAGCAAGAAGCACAACAATATTTCATGCAACTCAAGGAGGACAATACAAAAACTCAAAATTACCTATTGGAAGTTAATAGCAAAAGGAACACGGTAACTCAAGATGTGGAAGAACTACAACATAGGGTCGTGCAGATAGAGGAAACTTCAATTAAAACTGAGCAGAAAAATTCCCGCCATGATGAGGAGATTCGGGCTCTACAATCTAAAGTTGAGGATATGGAAAATCGCCAAAGAAGACAAAATCTGAGACTTTTTGGGGTTCCTGAGGGGGCTGAAGGTGCAGACCCCAGGGCTTACATAGTCAAGCTTTTCCAACATGCATTTCCGGATCTCGCTGACTGGGACTGGGACTCTCAGTTACAAAGAGTTCATAGATTACCACTAGTTAACAGAAACAAAGGAAGTAAATTCCCTCGCCCGTTTTTGATTTATTTTGGAAATTTCTTACTGAGTCTCTTTAAAAGTGAAACCCAACTCTCCCATTGTCACAGAAGATGTGACTTTTTTTGTCAGTTCAGACCTTTGTAAGTCTACCATGTCGAGACGATGGAACTTACGACAATTAATCGATTCTTTTAAAGCCGCAGGGGCTCAGGTTTTCCTGCAAGAACCTGCGTGTTTAAAAGTTGCTAAAGCTGGTCATACATACTTTCTTAACCAGGTTAAGGAGGCAGAAATTGTGTTAGAAAAAATTACTAATGTTTAACCAGGTTATGGAGGCAGAAATTGAGCTCGGAAAATTTTTTCCTTAATGTATAAAATACAATAATTACGTATGCACATTCTATTTGATCACTGTCTCGTAAGGTCTGACTAAAATGACAAATCGATTATTTGTGAAAAGGGGTTTGAGAATGACACAATTATTGAAGTAGGAGAGGGTTATGCGGATGGCTGCACCCTCAAGAGGCTGCCCAACCAACGGCAGCAGGTATAAAGGGGGGGTGTTTTCCTATGGTACGGGGGGGAGTAGCTCAGTACTGGGGTGGGAGGGAACGAGGTATGGGAGGGATGATAGGGAGAAAATTAAAAATGGCTTGACAAGTCAAAAGGAAGACAAAATGATGTTAGCAGGAATAAAACTAAAAAGAGTGATAAGAAAGGGGCAACAATTTCTTATTTTTCTTTTTACTTAAAATGACGTACTGCAGTTGGCTTGCATGGAATGTATCAGGCCTGATTAATAGGACTAAAAGAAATCTAGTCTATCAAGAACTGAAAATGTATGATGCACAGTTGGCGATGCTAACGGAAACACATATTTGCTTTAAAGATAAAAAAAAATTTTGAATCAATTGGGATGTGAATTAGTGGTTTGCACAACATTAAATGCACCAATAAGAGGGGTTGCAATATTAAAGAAAAGACATTTGCGGGGGGAAGTCATTAAGACGGCGGCAGATAAGGGGGGGCGCTGGGCAATAATGCAAATGCGGATAGAAGACAGTATGTATGTTTTTTGTGCTATATACGGGCCAAACAAAGATGAACCACGCTTATATGACTGGCTGAACATAGAATTACTATCATGGGAGGGCGAGCTTATCCTGATGGGAGACTTTAACTGTGTTTTAAACTATCAACAGGATGTAACGAAGAAAGGGCTATCCTCACGTATGCGAAAAACAAGAGCAGCAATACTAGAACTAGCTAAAATACATATTATAAAAGACATATGGCGCTGTCTTTATCCAGGCGTACCAGGATACACATATTACTCGTTCCCCCATAAACTTTGTTCTAGGATAGATCGGGCGTGGGCTTCGGAGGAACTAATGAGCTCAGGACATATAAAGATTATGCCAAAAATATCCTCCGACCATAATCCAATTATATTCACATTTGCAGTAGCTCCAAGGGTAAAAGAGGGACGTCCTTTCACTTTCCCAAGATATTTATTATCAGACGAAGTGTTTGTAACATCTCTCAAAAAACATATAAACGAGTTCATCACATATAATTTGGATACGGCTAGTGTTCTCTCCGTGTGGGATGCTTGCAAGGCTTCCATTAGAGGAGTAACACAACAATATATTTTTAAACAAAATGCAATAGGAAAGAAGGAGACAAAGATATTGACGGACAGTATCTTACATATAGAGAAACAGCTAGAGGATAGTCTTAGTGCTGGGTTGATGAGCAGATCAGATACCAGGTCATTGGAAAATAAACTTCTGACTTTAAGATCAAACATTAAAAGCTCTCTCAGAGAAAAAAATTGTTGTAAGATTTTGAAATATAAACTTTCTCAATACGAATGTGGAGATCGAGTAGGAAAGCTTTTGGCATATAAGGTGGCCGAAGACCGAGCATCAACATTAATTAAATCTATAAAAGGCCCTAACGATATCCTGTACTCACAGCCTACACAAATAATGGAACAATTTGCTTCATACTATGAAAAATTATACACTCCAGAAACCGGGTATATAAGAAACCAGATTCAATCTTATTTAGATGACAAACTCCCAGTAAAATAATATTTAGATCAGGACACCCTTGATAAGATGGAGGAGAATTATACAATAGAAGAACTACGCTTAGCAGTGTTTTCCCTCCCATCTAACAAAGCCGCAGGGGAGGATACACTTCCAGTTGAATTGTATAAAATCTGTGCGGAAGAAATATTACCCCTCTTCTGCTCAGTCGTGAACTCCATTGGCACAACAGGAAAGGCCCCGTAATCCTGGAAAACCACTGAAATCATGTTTTAAAAAAAAAAAAAGAAACCACCGACTGAATGTGAGTCATACCAACCAATCTCTTTAATAAACACCGATGCCAAAGCATATTCCAAGTTACTATCAATGCGATTGGCTCCCTATATGCCATATTTGGTTAATGAACACCAGCATGGTTTCGTAGTTGGAAGAGACACCACTACTCATGTCAACATGGCGATCACGGCATTCGACGTAGCTGCAACTAATCTTACCCCACTCGGTATGATTCTTTTGGACGCAGAAAAAGCATTTGACCGAGTGGGGTGGGACTATTTGTGGAAAGTGCTAATTCAGTTTGGATTTAAAGACCGGTTTCTTAGAAGTGTACAGGCTATTTATAGAGATCCCAATGCTAAAATTAGTTATGCTGGGTTACTGTCACCAACGTTCACAATTTCTAGGGGGACTAGGCAGGGGTGCCCGCTTTCACCCCTGCTGTTCGCTCTCTCCATGGAACCCTTTATTAATGCTTTGCAAAATCAAGACAAGATAACTCCGGTAAAACATGAACATAAAACTCTCAAAATAACTGCATATGCAGACGACCTAGCTATTTATACCACAAACGTAAAGGACGCTCTAATTGGAATACCAGAGGAAGCAAAGAACTTTGGCGATATTTCAGGCTATAAGCTAAACCCTAACAAAACACAAATTATTTTGAATTATCAAGCTGATCATACAATTACAGAAATCTGTGACTCGGCCGTGTATTTAGGGGTGAAAATCTCCTCCAAAATTAATGAAATTAACAAACTAAACTACGAACCCTTACTAAAAGAAGTTACTATGGTGCTTAAAAAATGGCATAAAATCCCACTTAACATCTTGAGCCGAATCAATTTGATTAAAATGAACATTTTGCCTAAATTTATATACCTCTTTCGTTCGATCCCCCTTCGAGTTAATAATATATTTTTTAGGAAATTAGATGGAATCTGCAGTAGCTTTATTTGGAGCTACAAAAAACCTAGAAGATCAATGGCCATACTAAAACTACCATTAGAAAAGGGGGGACTGGACTTTCCGGATTTCAAGTCTTATTTTTTTGCATCATTTTTAGGTCTGCTTCAGAGCTTACTAGATAAAAAACAAACTTTCTTTTTTTATCAGTTTATGTTAGGCACAAACTCAAATCAATTTTTAGCAAGAGTACAAGATCCAAACTTTTTTAAACGAGTTAAATTTAAGACAGCAAAAGATGCTGTAGGGATTTTTAATTTGATTTTGAAATACTGTGATACTTCTTTTTTCCATACAGACTTACCACTCTGGGGTAATCCTGGGCTACCTGCTATCTTTAATGATAGGATGGGGAGGGAATGGGCCACTTACGGAATTAGGACATTAAGGGCCAGATGTAGGTAATCCTTGATTACCGATTCTTAAATACCGAGTCATACCGATTCGGTATTTAAGAACTGGCAATCGGGATGTAGGTATATTTACCGAATTCTGTAACTGCCATTGATTCCTATGGGCCTTGAGGCCCATAGGAATCAATGAATACATCAAATAGAGGGACGAGGAAAGGTTGTCCTATCTGTTCCCCGGAACTCAGTAGAGATTATCAAAAATGGATAGGACACTTGTTACCACTTATACCAAGAGAAATATATTGTAAAATATATTGTGAAACCCTCATAAACGTTGTGTATAACGAGAAGCGGTATATCTTATTCTCCGCCCCACACAAACGTTTTGGCAGCAATCATCGGGTTTGACAAAATTGTGTATTGCCTAGCCTCGCCCGAGGCTTTCTCTGGTTTTTTCGTGGCAGTCTCCAGAGATAAAAAATTCGAATAACCCCAACAGAAAAGGCACAAAAAGGGATAAAATAGTTTCCAACCGATTAAGATACTCTTTATTGTTAGTATCGGTGGACAACTAGTTTAAAAGAAGTTGGTATGCTCGCTGGAAAATTAGGAATCCATAGCATATATTAGTAGTATTGACAAAACGTCGACATGTTTCTGCTCTGTTGGCCCGTGGGTCTAAGAGCATTCGTCAGGACAAAAAACAACAATAAACAGAGATCTACCTATCACTATTTGTGATGTAGGGGGGTAGAGGTGTAATTTACAATCTTACCCTTACGTGGTTCTATGTAGTCACCTCTAAATTAGGTGAACTTGAGTGTGCGAACCTTAATTGTGTTTAGAAAAAGGTTCCCTCAGGACGCGTCCAGGAGGCAGAGCCAGCACAAGACGCGGAACACATTTCCGCTGCGGCCTGGGACCTCCTGAGGGAACCTTTTTCTAAACACAATTAAGGTTCGCACACTCAAGTTCACCTAATTTAGAGGTGACTACATAGAACCACGTAAGGGTAAGATTGTAAATTACACCTCTACCCCCCTACATCACAAATAGTGATAGGTAGATCTCTGTTTATTGTTGTTTTTTGTCCTGACGAATGCTCTTAGACCCACGGGCCAACAGAGCAGAAACATGTCGACGTTTTGTCAATACTACTAATATATGCTATGGATTCCTAATTTTCCAGCGAGCATACCAACTTCTTTTAAACTAGTTGTCCACCGATACTAACAATAAAGAGTATCTTAATCGGTTGGAAACTATTTTATCCCTTTTTGTGCCTTTTCTGTTGGGGTTATTCGAATTTTTTATCTCTGGAGACTGCCACGAAAAAACCAGAGAAAGCCTCGGGCGAGGCTAGGCAATACACAATTTTGTCAAACCCGATGATTGCTGCCAAAACGTTTGTGTGGGGCGGAGAATAAGATATACCGCTTCTCGTTATACACAACGTTTATGAGGGTTTCACAATATATTTTACAATATATTTCTCTTGGTATAAGTGGTAACAAGTGTCCTATCCATTTTTGATAATCTCCCCATAGGAATCAATGTCAATTACCGATTCGGTAAATACCGATTCGGTAATTGGTGGAAACATTGAAGGGTGGCAGGGTGTCACTTTGACACCCTGTTGCAGCCCTCAGTTGTGCATGGGTGCGCATGTTGCTGACATATATGCCCTTAGGGCATGTGTGTCTGCAACATGGCACTGTTTAAAAAGCATAAAAAATGCTTTTTAAAAGGTTTTCTTAATTTAACACCAACTACTAGTTGGTGGTAAATTAAGAATTCTTAAACCCTTGTAGCACTGAAAACAGTGCTACCTACATCTGAAATGACAGATTCGGTAATTTTACCAATTAGGTATTTTACAGAATCGGTAAAATTACAGAATCGGTAAAATGACCGATTCTGTCATTTTAGATGCCCCAACATCTCAATATCCACATACCGGTCGGAAACGGCCAAAAATCGGTATTTTCGGCCGTTTCCGACCGGTATTTGCCTACCTACATCGGGCCCTAGGTGACTTATACGGCTCAGATGGTTTCCTCTAGTTTTTAACTCTACAACTGCTATATAACTTTCCTGGTGCAATGACATACAAACATATGCAAATTAAAGACTACCTAATACAGAGAATGAAGTTGAAAAAAGTTGCCAGCTCGGATATTTGGGGTTGTTTATATAGTACTAAAAAGAAGTCGCTAATTAGTATGGGATATAAACTTTTAAGTCAGCATGAGGCGGATGACTGCCCAAGATTGTCACAAAAGTGGACGCTAAAATTAGGAATCAATGTGACACCACAGAATATTTCTAATGCTTTCGTTAACATCAATAAATTAGTTCACTCCTCCAGCCTAAAATTACAACTATACAAGACGGTTAGTCAATTATATCATACTCCGCTAAAAATATCCAAATGGTCACAGAATAATATAAACAACGATCGAACTAAATGCCCTAAATGCGATCTGGTGGCAGCAGATCTTATTCGTATGATTTATTCTTGTCCTATGCTTGCAAAGTACTGGCAAGAAATAGAAAATACTCTAAGTCAAAAACAACTGATCCACACATCACTCACTGCTCCTATGGTTTTACTCTCTTTACATACGATGGGGAACAGCAATACAAGCTGGCTAAATATAGCTTTGTCTTGTGCTAGATTGGTGGTAGCTAGAGCTTGGATTTCACCAAATCCACCCTGCAGGATAGAGTGGTTAAACTTACTACATGAAATTTATACTATGGAAAAGGCCCTTGCTAAGGGCAGAGGTCAAAAATCTGTAGCAAAAACAGAAAAGTTATGGACTAATTTTGTATAACTCTAAAGGACACAAGCTGTACCTCATGTTTTTTCCTTAAGCACCATCTTTAAGGATCAAAAGATAGAATGTTCTTCTTTTCTTGGTTCCTTTTTCTTTTCTTTTCTTTTTTTTTGGGGCCATGTTTAGTATTTGTGGTACATTTATAAGACATGACCTATCCCTGTTATCACTCAAAAATGTACGTTCAAGAATTCAAGAATATGTATTGTATATTTCTTCTTTTTTTCTGACTTGTTTGCCAAATAAAAATTAATAAAAAAAAAAAAAGGAACAATGAATATTTACTCATTGCACTAGATGTATCGAATTTATACACATCCATTCGACCTGATGATGGGTTAAGAGCTTTGGAATCTTATTTAGGTTTTAGACCAATTGAATATTATGCACATACCAAAATGTTATTGGACCTTATACAATTCTGTATCGATAACAATTATTTTTTGTTTAATCAGCAGGTATATCAGGTAAGAGGCGTAGCTATGGGGACGAGTTTTTCCCCTAGCTACGCCTGCTTGCATATGGGATGGTGGGAGAGGATGATTTTAACAACACAGTATGCTGATATCATGACACAGAACATTGTTAAGTGGGTCCGTTATATAGATAGTCTTTTTGTGGTGTGGCGTGGAGATAGAGGTAGTGCAGAAGAGTTTATATCTAAATTGAATATCAATTAACTCAACCTGCACTTTACCCACAGCATTAGTGATAATTCTATTACCTTTCTAGATGTTGAGGTATTTGTTGCTGAAGGAAGGTTGGAAACTAAACTCCATCAGAAACCAACTGCTGGCAACACTATACAACATTCATCGAGCTTCCACCCAAAACATACCATCTGCAGCATTCCCTACGGCAAAATGCTCAGAATCCATAGAATATGCAGTAGGGAGGAAGACTTGTTAAAGACTTGTTAAAGGCATAGGAGGAGTGCAAAAAGAGATTTTGTCCGCACATCTGTTCAAGTGTGAGCATGTAGTTATACCTACTCTGATGAACTTTTGTTGAGCTGAGCTGCTGCCGGAGTTGGAGTAAAGTCGCTGAACTACTGGCCCCTACCGGTCTGAAAGTGCTGGGTACGGAAATTAAGTGAGGTATTGCCTAGTGTGTCATGCTGCTAAATTGAGCTGCTGCTGGAGTGGGGGATGAAACCGTGAGCCAAAACTGTGTGTGCTATGCTGTGAAGTCATGTGCTCTGGGCGCTGTGCCACACCTGTCCAACTTGTATATGGTGCTTAGGTGGTGTTGTATAGGGAGTGCGAAGGTAAATCAATACGGTATTTGTAAAGCGTATGGGTGAGTAGAGCCGGTGATCAAAGCGAGAGCTCTGTGCTGCAAAGTGAGATGGTGGGGTCGCTGCACCAGAGCTGTGTGAAGAACACATTTTGGCGAGGGTCTGGGAGTTGCCGTTACCTGGCCCTAAAATAGCGGGCGTAACTTGTAAGTTATAGGGTGGCTCTAAAAAGAGACCTTGTGTTTATTAGTTAGAGCTACATATAAGTGTGGATACACAGCTTCAAGTTATTCAGGAAAAGTCAATTTCCCTGATCTGTGAAGTGTAGATATCAGCCATATCAAAATGTCTGTTGTAGATTTTTCAATCTGAGGACAAAATTGTTTTGACCATTTCCACTTCTATCTTTGGCATTTATTGGAATATACAAAGACAGTTTGAGGCAAAAGTAACATCAATTGTCCAAATGTGTCCTTCATAAGCATTTCCAAACCTACCCCAGTCAATGTGCCCAGGTCGTTTCCACCACAGTGCACAATCATGAGGTCAGGGTGTTAAAGATGCAAACAGGTTTTAACCAAAGGCAACAATTGGTGCCACTTCAGTCCTCACTGTGCAAACCATTTAATGTCCACATTTTGTAAACCTAGGTCTAAGTCAATACGTCTCTGTTCTGCATACCTCTTGCACCAGAAATTATAGCTATGTCCTGTGATCCACACTAGAATTTTTTAGGTATGGCTGGAAGGTATGAAAAGATGTCTGTAGCTCATGCAGTTCCTTCGTAGAATAAGAGATATGTTTAAAGATGGGGAACTACTTTTTTTTGCCATACAAAACGATACCTGATTGGGAGATGAAAAGCATTGTTTTTTAAAAGTAGGGTGCACATTCGTTTTGTGGAAAAGCATCTTTGTGATTGGTTAAGAAAAAGCAGTTTGAACGTGGTGTACATATTATAGGATAAAATTTGCTCAACTCAAGCACACCTGCTTCTTGCATTTGGAAGGCACTGTTCGAACTTAAAACAATTGTGAACTTTTAAACTGCACGTGCTGTTAAATGTTCGAGAAAATGTAGCAAAAAAATATCGTTAGGTTTAAAAAAACTTGATGAACTTTTAACCTGCATGTGTTGTAGAATATTCTAGAAAGTGTGTTGATAGAATATGTTGCACTGCTGACTTCGATGTGTCGTTGAATATGGAAAAACTGGTTATATGGAAAATTAAAAAGAAACTAATAGAGAGACGTTTTGAAACGTAACATAATCAAGGAAGTATTCTTATTTGTTCTTTACATGGATTTATGTGTGGAGAAACAAAATTATAGAAACAACAGCACCAGGAAGAGGAAGAAGCAGGGAGTGGGGGGATGGGGGGAGATGGGCACAATGGCACACATGTACAATCAAGTACTGCACAAGTATAGACAAACAATGGCCAAAATGAAAACACCAACAAGGAACATAAGTCACACAACCCAGCAACACCGCACCACTGAACGAGCACTGAAGTGAAAACCACGCTGCATTCATACAGGATGTGTACAAAGGCAGGTCGTGGGTGTTGTGGGATGTCTGCGACCGTGGTCATCATGGATTGTAGTGTAATTCCTATATTCCAAATAGGCTCTGCGCATTGGAATAATATATCCTATAGCTTTGACGTAGGACTTATGTTGACTAGGTCTCTATCGAATATATTAGACGTAATTGTTAGTGCCAGCTAGCTCAGAGGTCACTAGAAACTTTCTCGAATACAAAAGAAGGGATTAGTTTCCGACAACCGCATAAACATGACAACTTTGTTTCCCCAAGAATAAAACGTATCTTCAGAGTCGTGGAAACAATAGTTATATATTTCACTCAGTCAATCTTGCATGCTTCGTTTCACCAGAGGTAGAGAAATAGAGAGACAGGCGTTTTCAATAAAAGTATTTATTGAACAGTCTTCTTTCTCATGCAGAAGAAATTAACTGCTACAATCGTAATACTGGCTGTAATGTATAAAGCGTACAGCAGGAAGAGTATTATAAAATAATACTGTAAAAGCATGGTATGGTTTCAAAGCCATAAGATACATACATAATTAACAAAGACTAAACGTAATCAACTGGTGCTTCTAAAATACGCCTACCCCGATGTACCTAACCTAAGTCTAGTATGAGGGAAGAAGTAAGTGCATAGGTTTAGTTTCTTTGCCAAGAATCTATCCAAGATTTCTGTTAGGGTCTAATCATCTCCGGACTTTGGTTTAGAATGAAGGAGGTCTGGTATCTCTGGCTCGGTACTCGATTTCCCAACACCCCGCAAGGGGAGCTTGGAAACACTGGAGCTGGATTCTCAGCGAGAGAAAGGCAGCCTCTCTGTCAGTGCGTCTGCTGGAGGGTCGACTTCCTTCGGCACTTGCTGTAGCAAGCTGTGTCAGGCAAGTAGATAGTCGAACTGCTCCAAACCACCGTGTATTTGCTAGGGCCAGTGTGGACATATTTATGCCTTGAAGGTGCCAGGTTTGACGTAAAGTCGGACATAATACCGTCACCAAAGAACCCCAAGGGAATGGTAGTTTTTTGAAAACGCCATGATTTCTAGGACAAATCAATATTTAAGAAAGGGGAAGGCCCTGACTGCTGAAGCAGAGTTTTCCAAGAAATCATTGTGGCTTTTCAGGACTAGTGGAAGTATCCATGCCTGTATTTGGACTGCATGGTCTATGTCTAAATATGGGTATGATTTCTATACCTATATAAGGGTAGTGTGAATTATACCTATATAAGGGCATGAATCGGGAAAATGACACCAGGGTCCTAAAACACTATACAACACCCACTCCACTTTATTATGTTCGATATTACTAAATTCTAAGCATTAAAACATATCTAAAGCATGTGTTTACAATCCCACCCAAAATACATAAAATGCATTTGAAATGGTTGTACACGAAAAAATGAGCATTTGTGCTGTATACATTTAAAAGCAATATTTTCATTCAAAGCATGTAGTGTGACATCGGAAAAATGCTTATCAGAATGAGTCATTAGATAACATTTTATGAAATGGCTCTGAAATACAGAAGAAAGGTCGAGACCATTCCATTACAGAATATATACACTGTTTTGGTTGTGAACGAGGTCAAATATTGTCTCAAGGAAGTGTTCAAAGAATTCTTGTTCTCTAAAAATAGTTCTACTTTAAGCAGATTACTTTGTGTCAAAAAAAAGTTCAATTTGGAAAAGTTAAATCGAAGAGAAGTTTTGTTTTGAAAAGTGAAAGTCGAATTCAGAGTTCATCAGAACGCTGTGTGTCAACTCAAAAATCACTGTCGCTGTTGGGAGAAAACATCAAATCTCGTAAGTTTGAAAATAAATCATCTACTACTGTAGGTGAAAGTTGGACTACCTCGTTAAGCAGATCCATTGTACACAGATGAGAAGAATCGACGTCAGCGTCAGTCGCATCAGCAATGTTCGCAGTAGATGGTACCTGTGTGCCTGTTGGTCCACGTATATCACCGTCAGTTGGTTGTGCCGGTGAGACCTCCATGAATGCCGTCATCAGAATTGGTAGCCGTTGGGGACAACACAATGCATGAGCCGTTACTGAACCAAGTAAAGCATCAACATCCGTTGGCATTGCTGATGGAAGTGTTAGACAGATGTCTAGAACACATTCTTCTCCACATAGCAGGCATCGTAGAACAGGTAAGATGCAATCTTGCCAGATTGGTCTGAATGATGGAAACCATGTGGTATTCAGATCTCTTAAACGAGCCAAGCCCAAAATTTGGATAATGCGCTCACGACACGTCATTGCCAGAAGGATGTTCTCCATGGTGATCTAGGCGTCGTTGGTGGATTTGCTTGCCATATCGAAGCAGAAGTAGCATAAAACAATATTCCTGCTGCGAGTCCCAAAACGAGAGGCAGTCCACCAAGCACTGAGTGCACGAAGTTTGGAAATATGCAGAGGACTGCTTTCAAAGGTGCTAACAGTCCCGAAAAAATCGTCTTAAATACATGTACAATACCACTGGTATCAAAACTATTACACTAGGGTCCTAAAACGCTATACAACAGGATGTGATACACAGCACGTGGCACATGGGCGGGTTCACTGTGTTTTACGTTGCCAAGCAGCTGCTCCTCCCTCCCGCAAGCCCCTACACTTTTGTACTGTGCGCTGTTTTATCCCGTGCACTCGTACAGCACAGCATTGTAATGCCTATTCTGGCATGTCCTGCGGCATTCGCACTTCACCATGAGAGTGCTGTTTGGTGGTGGTGTATGCCACTTTACAAAATTGTCTGCTTCGGCCCTTGTGGCAGGCCACACCAGAACACAGAGATACACTTACCGCACTTACTGCACATGGACATGTCCGAGACACCCGGTTTCCCTTGCCAGATAGTCACACCCCTGCCCTGACCTGTGTACGCTGGACCAGCAAACATGTGTTGTGCTTGCAGGAGGTTGCATGCGTAGCTACATGTCCAGGGTCACTGCCAATGCTGAGGTGACATGGTAACGTCTGCTGAAGACAGCACACTGTGATATTGCAGGGCCGGTGCCTATCATGCTAACACATTGACCACACGGACACACTTGCTCAGACGCGGGTTTTGGGGGCGTTGGTGGTCCTAGGGTTGTTGCGATGAGTGTTGTGACCCTCATGGGTATCCCTGTATCGTGCTCATTGACTCTTTGGCACCTGTGGGTGTTCTGGTGTGGCTCTTGGCTGTATTTCCTTTCATGCTGCAGGTAGTCGTCCTGCTTAACACCAGCAGAAAGCAGGTGTACAATTCTTGGTGGTAACATGGGTTATCGCAGGAATTAATTTTGCATTGCAGTTGTGAAAATTGTGATGTCATTTTTTTGTGTGCAAAACAATATACAAACTAGGCAGTGTATCCCGTCAATATCTAGCACCTGACGCACTATTCCTAATCAATATAAATACAATGAGATTTCTTCATTGAATTTGTGTGTAAGTGCAGGCACTACCTCAGTGCAATTCAATACAGGATTTTAGTATTTAGAATAAATCGCAAAGGTGCACCTTGTGTCTTTTTGCACGGGCACGGCTACTCTGCATTTCATTATAAGCACTTTAATGCAACTAAAATTGAGATAAATCTAACACAGTATTCAGAAGTTGGTGCAAACTGCAGAGATCACCAGTAGTCCCGCGATAAGTGCTCCAAAATTTAACACCATGGTGGATAAGAGCAAATAACAGTAATAAGAACAAGAAAGAGTCACAAAACAGTTAAGAAAAAAACCAAAAAGGTTAATCATTTTTTTTGTCAAACTTTATTTTTTTACAAACATATATAATCATAAACTATTTTTAATTTTTATTTTTTTATTAATATTTTTATATAAAAAATAAACCAATAAACAAAATGTAACAAACATAATAGAAAACAACAACATGGAAGACTCCTGTGGGGACCATGGATGTCGACGACAGAGAGTGGAAAATAAAGCACAAAATAAGGACGTGTGTAATGCGCATATCAAAGGACTTTGAGAAACAGAGAAGGAGAAACAAGCCAGAAAGAAAAAGAGAGGGAAGGAAAGAAAGAGAGTGAGAAAGGGAGAAGGAAGAGAGAGGTAGAAGGAAAGGAATGAAGAGTGTGAGAGAGAGAGAGAGAGAGAGAGAAGAGAGGGAAGTACGAGAGAGAGAGAGAGAGAGAGAGAGAGAGAGAGAGAGAGAGAGAGAGAGAGAGAGACTGTCGCCTCTGCACATCCATGATCAAATAATTACCGGGTGCAAGCGGATGTGCAGCAGTGGGCGGACTTGACGTGCCCTCAAAACCCCGCTGATCTCAGATGTGTTGCTGAGTCCTGAGTCATGAATGACGGAGACCACATCAGATTCTGCGCTGATCTTACAGATGTCGCTGAGTCCTGAGTCCTGAACGGCGGGGTCCACATCAGCTTCTTCACGGTTCTGACAGATGTCGCTGAGTCCTGAATGGTGGAGACCACTTCAGCTTCTCCGCGGTCCGGCAGATCTCATACATGTCGCTGAGTCGTCAATGGCGGAGGCCACCTCAGGGTTTGGTGCTGCTAAGCCTGTGGAACTCAAGTTTGTGCCACGTGGTGGTCAGCTCCTAATGGCCACATGAGTTTGGGGTGGCACTAACCCTATGCATATGAACTCTGCGCCAAGGGGATGGAAGGCCGCTGACGGCCATACAGCTGAGGGTGCGACTAACCTTCTGTGCAACTTTTCATGGAGTCTTTATGGTTGAGACTCGTGGAGCGTTCGCCAGCTAGTCAACACCGGCAATAAAGGATGTGACGTTGTCGATCTATTATATTTGCGTGGTCACATGGCCTGTGTCGCGTGTGCCGGATGCGTGTGGTGTGTGTGTGCAAACCTGTCCTCAGGGAGTGGCCGTGAGATGTTGAGAACTAGACCACTGACCTGCACACCAAAAGCGAGTATGCCTGTGACCGGTAGCTACGTGGGGCCAACGTTGGAACGTATTCGGAGTGGGGCAGAGCCTTATGGGGAATGTAGTCCGGGACAAAGTGTGGCGTGCCAAGTTGAAGGTCCGAGCCCCAAAGTAAAGTGTGTTGTGCGTTGTGCCAGGTCAGGTCCCCAAAGACAAAAGTGCGGCAAGAGCGGTATGCAGCAGCGTCAGGACAGAGCTCCCGCGCTGTGGGAGTCCTTGAGTATTTTTGTGCACCTCCGGGCACCTCCCCTTCCTGCTGGACAGGTCAGGTCCCTAACAACAAAAGGGCAACAAGTGCAGTATGCAGCGGTGTCAGGATAGACATAAACTGTCCCTACAATGTTCCCTACTTTATTTCCTACCTCACGTGCTCTTAGGGAGTCAGTAGACTTTGGGCCTGTCCCCTTTTTTGTCCCATTTTATTTCATATGGGGAAAGCAAGAAACCTTAAACTAACTACAGTGATATGGTTGACACTACTTCATAGAAAACTCAATCTCATCCAGGTACCATTTCGAAAACGTCGTCATTAGGTAAAATGCAGATGGGGTCAAATAAAAGACCTAAAAAAGACCCACCTTCTCCAGTGAAATCCACACCAACTTCTATGTATGCAATCCCTAAGGAAATGTGTGCGCTGAAACCCTTCATGGAAAAGAATACCAAGATGCTGCAACATTTTAATGATAAATACTTTTCTCTGGAGTCACAAGTTTTAATGGTAGACCAAAAACAGATATTCTTCAGCTTGCAGCTTTGCATATTTCTTATCTGGAGTTGGAGATTTCGCCACTAAAAAAAGCACACTTAGGATCTTGAAAACCGAAATTGCAGGAATAACCTCTGCATATATGGACTTCCTGAAAAAACTGAGGGACCTGATCTGACTATCTACTTCCAATCCTTTCCCTCAAAACCTTTTGATATGTCTATGATCACTCCCCCCAACATACAGCTGGTACATAATCTTGGTCCCAGAGTTTCTACAAAATCACCAGGAGTTATTCTGTTTTCCTTGCAGTACTTTAACAAGTGATGTCTGCTATCAAAGCTAAAAAAAACTAATTATCTGGGCTAGTCACAGACTATTTTTCTCCTAAAATGTGGCTAAAAGCACAGCATTTCGCCAGAAACAAATCCAGATTATGTGTCCTCAATTGAGAGCCATAAACGCTCAATATAGTTTAATTAATCTTTGCTTGTTTAAGTTGACTTACAAAGAAAAGTCATCCACTTACGAGGAACCTGCTGCACTTAAGCATTTTCTTCAGCAACACGAAGGAGAAGATAGGGACACTTCAAGATTTACTTGAATATTAATCTGTTTCTCATGCCTGTTTTCTGTTTAGAAATGATGTTATTGATTTCTCGCATGACTTACTGGAATGATGATTTTCCTCTTATTATAACAAAGTTTAAGTCATAATGTCTCATTTTTATGATACATGCATCTGTTTTCATGTCTTGTTCCCTTTTCGCCTCACTGTTATGTGATGTCTTTGCCAAAAGTCAAGACTGTCCTGCTGTCCTCTGGAGTTTGAGTGTTGTCGCTGTCGTCTTCCGGTGTTGCAATCCTCTCTTTCATCTTGTTTGTTTCTTAAGTATCTTCTTCAATTGTCATCTATGTTCTCTGTTTCAATATTTCCTTACTTTTGTTTCTTTCTGTGGTTCTACACTTACTATCTTTTTCTCCCTTCCTTCTCTCGTTAAGCGTTACTTTTATTCTCACCAATACTTGATTTACTTCTTTACTAATTTTGTCTCTGTTCACATAATATTTGTACATGCTTCTATCCCAGTAATACACTTTGGGTTTTTAAATGGAATATTAAAGGTTTATTTAACCCTATTAAACTGCTGAGGTTATCCCATCAACAAAACTAAAAACTGTTGTAGCATTACTTCAGAAATCACATCCTTCTGCGTTAGAGGTTGCCAACCTTAAAAGATAATGGGTAGGACATGTGTTTGCTTTCCCTGATTTGGGGAAGAAGAATGGAGTACTAATTGTTTGTCATAAAAAGTTACATGTTACAGTTGTTAATTAAGATCATTAATCTGATGGTTGATGAATTATTGTTAAAAGTCTAGTTGATAGCACACCCGTAACTATTTTTATTGTTTATGGTCCAGTTTATGTTGTCAATACTTTCTGGCCCACAATTTCTGAAAAATGGACCCAATGTGATGATGATGATATAATATTTGGTAGTGATTGTAATCAGATTCATGATCCCATATTGGATAGAACAGTCAAGTTTGTACACACTAAAATGAATTCACAATTGAAATCCACCATCTGGAGACTATGCTATCTAACTCCCCAACAATATACTTTCTATTCAGCCCCACACCCCTCAAAATCCCGAATAGAATTTCTTTTTCTTAGTAAATCTCTAGCCCAACATGTCCTTCATTCTGATATAGGATCGATTTTGATATCAGATCATACAACAGTATACTAAGACTTTTGTTTTATACAATTTTCCCTACATACAGGTAGATGGCATTTTTTCTCAATTCACTACTGTTTGACGCTAAATTTACATTCCAATTTGAAGTCTTTACCTCTGAATGTTTGCTCTCAACAATATACCTAATTCCTCTATTGAAATGATTTGGGATGCTTTGAAGGCATCAGCACAAGCTTTTATACTAACTTTTGTCTCACAAAAGAAAGAATCTATGGAAGCCCATTCAAGTCAATTACTTGACAAAATAAAAAAAATTGGAGTATACTTATTATCACTCAAAAAATTAGGTTTTCTTACAACACCGTATAGACACCAAACTCACTTTGAACAGATTAGCCACAAATGCCACCTCTTCTTATTTATTAAAGAGTAGCGCACAATAATATTGGGGGGGTCATAATAAAATAGGAAAACTATTTAAAAATCAGAAGAGACAGAACCAGAATAGAATCCTTGCGAAACAGTGCAGGGACAACTCTTTTTAAAGATAAAGATATTTTAAATTAATTTACTAATTTTTATACAAATATCTACTCACCAGAACCACAACCCTTACAGTCAGACTTGACCAAATACTTTCAATTCATTGCATTTCCCCAATCATTGTATTTTGATTTTGATTCATTACAGAAAGTTATTTTGCCATCAGAAATCACCCATGCAGTCTCTATACTACGCAGAGGGAAAGCTCCTGCCCCTGAGGCTTTACTATTGAATTCTATAGTCATTTCAGAAAAATCTTACCCCAACCTTTTACTTTCAACCTAACAGTGCCTCTCGAGGCTCCTTCCAGGATGGCATGATTTGATTAATTCCAAAAGAAAATTAAGATCTCGTGCAATGTAAATATTACCACCCCATTTCTTTAGTTAACACTGGCTGCAACATTTTTGCAAAAAGTTAGTCATTGCATATTGACCCTATTTTGGCTGATCCCATAGGTCTAGAGAAATCTGGATTTTTGTAAAAGGCAGTCTGGCCTCTGGCCTTTTAGCATCTTAAGGAAGGCTCTACCTTAGACCATACTATTCTGATATTGCTTCGGATGCAGAAAAAGCTTTTGACAGGATTGCTTGGGATTTTATATTTCATGCATTACAATGGATTTCCCACCCAAACTGATTGCTTTAATTTGCTTGTTGTACACTAGCTCCAAAACTGCCCTTTTTATTAATGGTATGCCATCTGATTTTCTTCCTTTGTTTAGAGGGGTACCTCAAGGTTGTCCACTTTCTTGCAGTTAAACCATTTCAACAAAACCCGACAAGACCCACTCATTTAAGGCTTTCAAATTGGGTCACAGCAAATTTAAGAAGTCAGTTTATGCTGATGACATCCTCCTATTTTGTTTTAACCCTACCACTTCCCTTTCCCCTTTCCTTCAATAAGTCACTACTTTCTTCCACCTATCAGTATCTTCATACTGGTAGATGCGAGGTATTACCTTGAAATGCCCCGCGTTGTCTAGGCACCTTTTCGCTCATACAAGATTTACTTGACAACCGTCCTAAATAAAACATCTGGGACTATGGTTTTCACAGACTATTAAAGATACACTAAAATTGAATTTTGATTATATTAATAAGACATTAAATGATAATATTATCCAATGGCATCCACTTTTTCTCTCCTGCTGGGGCAGGATAGACTCTATAAAACTAATGCTTACTCCTCTGATATTATATATTATTTCTATGCTTCCAGTTCACATTTCTGAATACTACTTTTAAAAAATGTAATCCCTTTCATCCAAATTTCTCTGGTGGGGCAAATCTACTCGCATAGTTTTATCTACCTTGAAAAAAGATAAATCCATTGGAGGCATTAAATATATAAATAAACAAGCATTGGCATAGCCAATAGGTCTCGCTTTTGGGATCTTATAAGTATTTAGCTATGCAGCACAATATCCTTGGTGCAACAACATTAACTGTTGCATGGTTAAACACGTATAAAGGTCCCAAAGGCAAGACCTATTGGCTATGCTAATGCGTATTGTGTTTAACAGCCTGTGTGTATTTATCTGTGTGCTGGGGAGTGCACGAGTATGTCTGTATGACTGTCTCTGTGTGGGTGCGTGCCTGCGACTGTGTCTGTGTATGTTAGCTTGCATGCCTGAGCTCGTGTTTAAGGGTATGTGCTCACGGATGATTTGAAAGCCTGTGAAGGTACACGGCCCAGGGGTTGGCAAAGCCTGAAGCAGGGTGCTATGGAGTGCTTTTGAACTCTGAGGCGTTTGCTACTGTATGCCCAGCAAAACCACTTCCAAAATCCACCAGCCGCCACTGCCACAACCCCTGGCATTCAGCCCTTCATTGAGGAGTGAGGCTTCTTGGAGGGCAGTGTGCTGGGGTGTTGGGGTGTAAAACGCCAAAGGAATCCACAGATGGACAGAAAGTATACACTGGTACCGTTAAGGGCAGATCCAGTTAGAGACGCAAATGTAACTAGTCCTGAAAGGGAGTTGTAGTCTGAAGGATGCAGGTGCAAGTAAACTATTGTATGCCACTTGTGTACTAAGGACCAGCATATTAAAAATTAAAGTATAAAAAGTGCTTTCCTGGTCGTTGGGTGGGTGCTGTAGAGCATGTATATGCTTGTTGGCCCCCTCAGCACTTTTGATGTTCCTGTGATATTTCGCTAACCTATCTCGGAACCTTGATACTGCTGCTAGTCCTATGCCACAGCCGCCATGGCACACAGCTTGTTTGCACTTATGTTTATGTACTAGAAGCATAATCATTATAAAAAAGCAAGCACTGGCAAAGTCAATGGCCTTAGGAATTCAGCAAAATGGACATTTTTTTTATTGCAAGCCTAGACCATAAAAACAAAATAAAAACAAACAAGCATTGGAAATGCAATAGGCCTCGCATTAGGAAAGTTTGAGCTATTGGTATTGTAAATGACACTTTTTTTATTTATGTGTTGGTTTTGAAAGTAGCAAAATTAATAGCTTTGTCAGTTACAATGTCAATAGTGTTAACTTTTGCAAATGTGACACCTATAGCATTTGTAATGCAATGTGTGTTGTATTTACGTGACTTAGATGTCTTGATATTACAAATAACAATGGCTTTTAAATTTGTAAATAATTAATACTTAAATAAAAGTTATTGGAATTTATAATGGTAATAGCTTAAACGTTTTTAAATAACTTTTGTGAAGATTATGTTCAGTGTATTTTATTGTGACGAAAATCCAAGAACATTGCATTTGCACCTACACACACACAGAGCCACACACACACACACACACACACACACACACACACACATATAGATGTGGTAGTGGTGGATCTGGGTGATATGGTGGTGGTGGATGTGGTGGTGATGGTGGATGTGGTGGTGATGGTGGTGGATGAGGGGGTGGATGTGGTGGAGGATGTGGTGGTGGTGGTGGTAGTGGAGGTGGTGTATGTGGTGGTGATGTGGTGGATGTGGTGGTTGTGGATGTGAAAGTGGTGGTGGATGTGGTGGTGGAAGTGATGGTGGTGGGTGTGGTGGATGTGGTGGTGGTGGATGCGGTGGTGGATGAGGTGGTGGATGTGGTGGTGGATGTGGTGGTGGTGGATGCGGTGGTGGATGTGGTGGTGGTGGATGTGGTGGTGGTGGATGAGGTGGTGGAGTTGGTGGTGGAAGTGGTGGATGTGGTGGTGGATGTGGTGGTGGATGTGGTGGTGGATGTGGTGGTGGCTGTGGTGGTGGTGGGTGCGGTGGTGGTGGAAGTGGTGGATGTGGTGGTGGTGGTGGATGTGGTGGTAGATGTGGTGGTGGTGGATGTGGTGGTGGATGTGGTGGTGGATGTGGAGGTCATGGTGGATGTGGGGGTGGATGTGGTGGTGAGGGTGGATGTGGTGGTGAGGGTGGATGTGGTGGTGAGGGTGGATGTGGTGGTGAGGGTGGATGTGGTGGTGGATGCGGTGGATGTGGTGGTGGTGGATGCGGTGGATGTGGTGATGGTGGATGCCGTGGTGGTGGTGGTGGATGCGGTGGTGGTGGTAGTGGTGGATGGGGTGGTGGTGGATGCGGTGGTGGTGGTAGTGGTGTATGGGGTGGTGGTGGATGGGGTGGTGGTTGTCATGGTGGATGTGGAGGTGATGGTGGATGCGGTGGTGGTGGATGCGGTGGTGGTGGATGCGGTGGTGGTGGATGCGGTGGTGGTGGATGTGGTGGATGTGGCGGTGGATGTCATGGTGGATGTGGAGGTGATGGTGGATGTGATGGTGGATGTGGTGGTGGATGTGATGGTGGATGTGATGGTGATGGTGGATGTGGTGGATGCGGTGGTGGTGGATGCGGTGAATGTGGTGGTGGTGGATGCGGTGGTGGTGGTGGTGGATGCGGTGGTGGTGGTGGATGGGGTGGTGGTTGTGGTGGATGTCATGGTGGATGTGGAGGTGAGGGTGGATGTGGTGGTGGATGTGGTGGTGGATGTGGTGGTGGATGTGATGGTGGATGTGATGGTGATGGATGTGGCGGTGATGGATGTGGCGGTGATGGATGTGGCGGTGGTGGATGTGGCGGTGGTGGATGTCATGGTGGAAGTGGAGGTGATGGTGGATGTGGAGGTGATGGTGGATGTGGAGGTGATGGTGGATGTGGAGGTGATGGTGGATGTGGAGGTGGTGGATGTGGTGGTGGATGTGGTGGTGGATGTGGTGGTGGTGGATGCGGTGGATGTGATGATGGTGGATGCGGTGGTGGTGGTGGATGCGATGGTTGTGGATGTGGTGGTGGATGTGGTGGTGGATGTGGTGGTGGATGTGGTGGTGATGGTGGATGTGGTGGTGGTGGATGTGGCGGTGGTGGATGTCATGGTGGATGTGGAGGTGATGGTGGATGTGGAGGTGATGGTGGATGTGGAGGTGATGGTGGATGTGGAGGTGGTGGATGTGGTGGTGGATGTGGTGGTGGTGGATGCAGTGGATGTGATGATGGTGGATGCGGTGGTGGTGGTGGATACGGTGGTGGTGGATGTGGTGGTGGATGTGGTGGTGGTGGTGGTGGATGTGGTGGTGATGGTGGATGTGGTGGTGGTGGATGTGGTGGTGGATGTGGTGGTGGATGTGGTGGTGGTGGATGCGGTGGATGTGATGATGGTGGATGCGGTGGTGGTGGTGGATGCGGTGGTGGTGGTAGTGGTGGATGCGGTGGTGGTGGTGGATGGGGTGGTGGTTGTAGTGGATGTGGTGGTGGATGTAGTGGTGGGTGTGGTGGTGGTGGTGGATGCGGTGGTGGTGGATGTGGTGGATGTGGTGGTGGTGGATGTGGTGGATGTGGTGGTGGATGTGGCGGTGGATGTCATGGTGGATGTGGTGGTGGTGGTGGATGGGATGGTGGCTGTGGTGGTGGTGGTGGATGCGGTGGATGCGGTGGTGGTGGATGCGGTGGATGTGGTGGATGCGGTGGATGTGGTGATGGTGGATGCGGTGATGGATGCGGTGGTGGTGGTAGTTGTAGTGGATGTGGTGGTGGATGTAGTGGTGGTGGGTGTGGTGGTGGTGGTGGTGGTGGTTGCGGTGGTGGTGGTGGATGTGGTGGTGGTGGATGTGGTGGTGGTGGATGTGGTGGTGGTGGATGTGGTGGTGGTGGATGCGGTGGATGTGGTGATGGTGGATGCGGTGGTGGTGGTAGTGGTGGTTGTAGTGGATGTGGTGGTGGATGTAGTGGTGGTGGGTGTGGTGGTGGTGGTGGATGCGGTGGTGGTGGATGCGGTGGTGGTGGATGCGGTGGTGGTGGATGTGGTGGTGGTGGATGTGGTGGTGGTGGATGTGGCGGTGGATGTCATGGTGGATGTGGAGGTGATGGTGGATGTGGTGGTGGTGGTGGATGTGGTGGTGGTGGTGGATGTGGTGGTGGTGGATGCGGTGGTCCATGACGGGGGAGGGGGGTAAAACTATTCCAGCCCAATGAGAGTTGCACGCTTTTCTTGGCTCTCCTGTTAGAAAAAAACATTTGCTAAGGGCTGGATGGGATAATCTGCTTCACAGTGGCAGGGCAGCGTTTTGTACAGCATAGGTGAGAAGGGCGTAGTGAAGTGGGGTCAAAGGTCCATGGTGCAAATTCTGACAAGTTCGTCAAAAGGGGCACAAAAGACAGGCTGAAACAGGGGTGGTTAATTGTTTGAAGCAGGAATCAAATGGGAGTAAAGGATAGTGTACAAGCGTGTCAAGCTTGATGGGGAGGATACAAGATTTTTTTATTTTGGTCAGTAAAGCCACAGATGCCCTTGCAGTGTCGCTGTATGTTGAGTCTATGAAAAGAAAAAAAAAGTAGAATACATGCAAAGCTGATACAACAGGAAGTCAAGGGCTCACCAAGAGAGGCGAAAGAGGAAGTTATGTGATTTTAGACCGGAAAACAGGGCATATAACATCGACAAATTATTTATACACCGGAAGTGTTGATTAGCGCCATGAAACCCTTCAAGCTTATGAGCAATTACATAATCGCATATATAGTAGCCTGCCGAGAAGAGCCGCCATCTTCAGGTGGCACGATTCCATCCGTTTCAGAAAGTAAACATTGTGTAGCTAAAGAAACGCGAGCTGCCGCCATTAAGATCAAGCATGGTATGCCCCTGCATAACAAAGTATAATTAAAAAAAATATATTTGTTGAGCCACACTATAAGAAAGGCACGCGGCAGACACTGTTCCAGCTGAAACGCGGCATGCCAGTGTGGTTGAAAAAGTTTAGCAAGGCGCACATAACAAAACTAAACAAGTATTGAGAGCCTGGTGGGGGGGGGGGGGCGAGGGAGCCAGCGAGTGGGAGGGATGGGGGAAAGGAGCATATGGGGATGGGGTGTGAGTGAGGGGCAGTGAAACCGGCAGTGAAAAAAGCTTTGCTGTGGCGGGGGGTGGGGAGCATTCCTTTGACGACTGATGCGGCGGGTGGCGGAGCGGCAGCCTTTCCTTGAAGTCTGAGGTGGCGGGCACGTGATAGGCTGGCAGCACTGTAAACAAGTCTTTGGAGGAGGGCTGATTACGGTACAAATATCTGGCAGCGTATCGCACCTTTCATATAAAAAGTAAATAGTACATGTTCTAAGTGCAAGCGGGCACATATAAATATAAAAGGGATTGAGAATAGTGAAGGCCCAAACAAGATGCTTTACTCAGAAATATGGCCTGCGGCATCCCCCAGTCCATGACGGAGGTGGAGTGTAAAACTATTCCAGCCCAATGAGAGTTGCACGCCTTTCTTGGCTCTCCTGTTAGAAAAAAACTCCAATCAGAACAAGGGAGGAGAGAAGGAAAGGTGACAGAGAACTGCTGGAGGAGCAAAGAGGAGAAAAGAAATGTGACACGGCGGGCAGGGGAGGGGGCGGAGCGGGTAAAAAAAAACACAAGACGGAGGGAAAGGCAGATAAGGGGAGGGGGGAGGAGAAATGCGACACGGCGGGCAGGGGAGGGGGCGGAGCGGGGAGAGGGTGTTAAAACAGCAGGGGCCTGGAGTGCGGCTGAGGGAACTGATGTGCACGCGCTTTTAAGCTCAATGCACATGCGCATTGAGCTTAAAAGTCACGGGCACTGCAAGGAATCGCCACGATTCCTTGCAAGTTAGTTAAAGAGTGGTTAAGCCCCAATAGTCTCGCAAGCTCGATGCGCATGCGCATCGACAGGCGAGACCTAAAAAACTATCACTATGATTTCTCTTTAAAATAATCTGCGCGATGGCTTTTTTCAGACATCCCATTACATCCTACTTTGAGCCAGAAGCGGAGCCTTATTTATAACTTTTATCGATTTAAGCTCTGCTTTCGATTGCGTGGACCATTTGCTATTATGGACCACGCTGGCTGAAATGGGTATCGATGCTCGCTTAATCACCTTCATCAAAGAGCTTTACAATAACTCAGGTGCTAGAGTAAGGTACGGCAATCAGGGGGAATGTACTAAAAAAATTCCAATCTCAAGAGGGGTGAGGCAAGGCTGCATCCTGGCCCCAAGGCTTTTTAATTATTACATTAATTCAGTCGGACAAAACCTTTCAATTGCTCCAAATGATTACCCTACAGTGAAAGGTTTACCAGTCACAATTTTACTGTACGCCGACGACGCGGCCATAATGTCCCAGACCCAAGTCAGTCTACAGAGGGCGGTAAATAACTTTGCTAGTTACATGAAGGACAGAGGACTCAGAGTGAACATATCTAAAACGTTCACCATGCCATGTACTAGAAAGATTAATAGAGCCCCTTGTAATATATTCTTAGATAAACAGAAAATAGCAACAACTGATCATTTTAGCTATCTAGGAGTCTTATTTGATAGAAGGTGTCGCTGGAAGCCGGCGATTGCAGCAAGAAAGCTGGCTTTCACCCGCACCATAGGCGTTTTGCGCACGTTCTCGGCCAGACTTGGTGGTAAACCACCTAAGGAGCTTCTACAGATCTACCAGGCCAAGTGTGTGTCAACAGCTACTTATGGGGCGGGCTTATGGGGATTCGAGAACGACTACTCTCTGCAGGGCTGTGAAAATAAATTTTTATGTTATTTACTGGGAGTGCCAAAAAGTACTTCAACATTTATGGCGCATATTGAGGCGGGAGTTAAATACCTCGGTGATACTATCAAGATGTCCCCAATTATTCTGTGGCACAAAGTGTGGGTAACCCCCGAAGCCAGCTTTAATAGGGACCTTATAGCAGATTGTTTATCTTTAGATAGGGTTGCCAATTTCAGATGGTTTTCATATGTAAGAACAATTCTGTCTGAGTTGGGACACCCAGAATTTTTTGAGGAGCCAAGTACCATGGAGGGTATTTCAAGATCAGCTCTTAAAAAAATGCTAATTAATCACCTGGAAACTAGGAGATGGAATTGTGAAAAACAAAAACATTCAGTTTTAAATTTTCAGGAAATTACCCCCGACGAAGGTTTACAAACTTACTTGACTACTGTCCCTAGTCAGTTTCAGCCTATGCTTTTGTCCCGCTTGCGCCTTGGCACTTTCTTTCGCATGGTCACCCTACCTGACGTGAACACCTGGTCACCAAGTAAGTTGGTTTGCCCATGCGATAATATTGCTGTGCAATCCAATATACACATAATGTTTTTTTGTAAACTGTACAGCTATCCAAGACAACAATTCTTAAAATCTCTATTAAATCTTTGGGGTCTGAGGAATTGTAGACCAGCATTTCAGAGAATGTTGCGGCTAGAAAATGACCACGTGATTTTTGCCGTCTCAAGTTTTTTAAGTACAGTTATAAAGTACCGTAATTCAATGTGGTAAAAGATTTCTTCTCCTGGTACCCTGTTATATACTGCTGTTTGATGAATCAAGCTTTAAGCTAAGAACAATTGATGTCTTATTACGATTTCTTCCTAATTTTTAAACCAATTGATTATTTGTACATGTTTTTATTATACTTGTGCTAATAACATTTAACGTGAAATGCCAATTGATGTATTTGCTGTGCTTTTATGATTTTACTTTGAAATCGAATAAAGCTTATATTTACTTACTTACTTACATCCTACTTTGTGGCTTTTATTAGAAAAATATCTTACTTCCCTTGTTGATTTTAAATAAACCCTCGTATTCACAACAAATATCTCTCAGTTACGTACTCCAGTTATAACCTATTCCCGCACTATTTTGACGCTTCTTTTACCCTCGACCTACCTCTCAGCTGCTATTTTTCAAGAACAACCTATTTATAATAATAGATTTCTATGAATTAATAATTGATCTACTGGAAAACTTGGCGACTTAAAAGAGTGTGTTATTTATCGTACCTCTATACTGGCAATCAACTCCTATCCTTTTCTGACCTCCAAACTAAAGTCTCCCAATCATCTGCCTCCGGAACACAATATGAACTTTTGCATACCTCCCTAATTCATTACATTTCCACGTTACCTTATACATCTCCCCTTCCATCCACATCTGCTACACTTTATCCATTATTAAGCACTAATCCTTTGGCATTCTTTATTTGTAGGTCATTGCATAATACTAATGGCAGAACCAAATCAAAGATCGAGTTAGCTTAGGAATGGCCTACTATCTTATGGGATAAGACGTGGCTTAAATCAGTGCCTAATTTGTAAAATATGAAGTGCAGGTGCTCACAGTTTTTATATAGGCCACACCCACTTCCCCAGCTCCACCCTCTTCCTCCAGTGGCTCCACCCACTTCCACAAGCATCAACAAATCAGAGCCACCTCCTCACTTCTTGAGTTCCGCAAGAAGCTGAAGGCCTGGCTGTTCACAAAAGCACGTGATGAAATTAACTATGGGGTAACCCAGTATCCCTCAGAACCTGGGCAGTACTATTTTATATAAACAATGGTTCTGTCGGGTTTCAAACTGATTGCTTCCACTTATGAACAGTACATTCGAGGGTTTCAACAGACGATAGTTGACTCAATCAACATTATACATAAGACAAAAATGCAAATCCAAACCAATTAGGGTAAAGGTAGTTCTTTATATGAATTAGTTGCATTCATAAATACCCTATATCAATTCATGAAAAAGCATCAAGTACATTGACAGAGCGGCGCATCAAGTGATTCTCTGGAAACCTTTGTGGATGGACCCAAGCTCGGCTTGTGAGATAATTACACGTTATTTACAATGGCCAGAAGTCTGGCTCTCTTGTCGGTTGTTTCCAATATGCGAACAAAAGGCCGCGTAGGTCCCTTGGTTCTTTAAAATCAATCAATAATCCCAGCTGCTCTATTCAGGGAGTGAATTTATCCAATCTTGAATTTAAATAGAAATGCCTTTAGTACGCATCAGATGTGTTCCGTTACTCTTCGCTGTCCGTGCGCCTTCAGCTTCTCAATTGAACCGAGGGACCTACGCGGGCTTTTGTTCGCATATTGGAAACAACCGACAAGAGAGCCAGACTTCTGGCCATTGTAAATAACTTGTCATTTATTGGGTCCATCCACAAAGGTTCCCAGAGAATCGACAGTCAAGAGAGCCAGACTCCTGGCCACTGTAAATAATACATGATTATCTCATAAGCCAAATCTGGGTCCATCCACAAGGGTTCACAAAGGCGGCACCTTTCCCCTTCTCCTCTTTCTGCCCCCGAATCCTGATGAAGACCCTCATTGACTCACAATCTGGGCTCTTATAGGGTCGAAACGTCGACTGCGTAAGCCATTGGACCAGATGAGAGTATTCCACTGCATGAGCTAACAGAAGTGGCACACAGGAATAACTACAGTTGATCGCTTTACTGGCCAAATAATTCCCTTTCCCATCCCTTCGTTCACTTGTACATTAAGTCACCATTTTTATGTCACCATTGCACAATATGTCACTATGCACTTAGTATCACGCTCATTTCACTTGATGCGCTGCTCTGTCAATGTACTTGATATTTGTTTCATGAATTGATATAGGGTATTTATGAATGCAACTAATTCATATAAAGAACAACCTTTACCCTAATTTGTTTGGATTTGCAGTTTTGTCTTATGTATAATGTTGATTGAGCCAGCTATCGTCTGTTGAAACCCTTGAATGAACTGTTCATAAGTGGAAGCAATCAGCTTGAAACCCGCCAGAATCATTGTTTATATAAAATTTTCACAAAAGCACCTCAGGCACCTCACACCTGCCAAGCCCCTGTATATCCTCCTGGGTGATTAGTGCATTATACAAATCAATATAACATACCATACCATGTAGGAAGCCTATGACAACAACTTAAAAGTGAACTCAAATTAGAGAATGTGTGTAAATCTTAAAATGTAGCTTTAGAAAAGGTCATTTGAGGACTTGAGGCAGCTTTGCAAATTAAAGAAAATGTGCTTGCACTGTGGTGTTTAAAAGAAAGGAGAGGGCGAAGGAAACAATACAGTAAAGAAGGCAGCAACTAATGCAGGCAGAAAGAGGAGCCCTGGACTGAGGAAATAAGTAATTGATGAAAGAAGGAGGAAATAAGAAAAAATGTGAAAGGAAGAAATGAAGGGATAGAGGGAGAAACACACCACGTATGTTTGTAAAGCACATATTCAATAGAGGGGGCCTTGACACCAAATTAAAATGTTGTTATCCAGCTCAATTGCACTCATTTTATCTAAAGATGAAAGATTGACTGGCCACACGAAGATTTCAATTTATGACCCTGAAAAAGAACACAGATTCCTGGAGTTGTTATAAACATATGTGCAAGAAGGAAAAAATTAAAAGGGAGAGTGAGGGAGGAGAAGAGGTCCAAAGGCAAAGATAGATAAGGTAGACTAAGAATGTGAAGAGAAATGTGGAAAGCAGAGATTGGGATTGCAAGATTGGAGTAGAATGTGATGAGAAGGAAAAGTGAAAAGAGGAGAAAGGCAAGGAAAGAAATGTGGACAGCGGGGAGGGTGAAAGAGTAAAGTGAAAGGGAAAGATGGAAAGGTGAACAAGCATTTAATGAGGCGAAGTGGCGATTAAGAAAAAATGTGGATGTAGAGCAGAAAGTAGTGGTAGATTATAGAGAAGGGAAGGAGTGAAGTGTGAAGGGGAGGAAGAAAAGCAGATACTGAGGGAGAGCAAGAAAAGAGTACACCTTTGCTTTATTAAATATACAGCAATCAATTATGTAAAGCTGAGGGGTTATAGGAGTGTATCATTCTTGGCCCATCTCATCAATGCATAGCAGTGTTGTCCAAGACACACAACAACGATTATTTGATTGTGTTAAGTTTTATGCCATCAAAAGATGTTTTGTGCCATCACAATAGATATTCCTGATAAAACACATTAAAGTGACAGCTATACCATTGGGATTACGCTTTGGTGGAGAACCACGCTCCCATGCTTCAAACAAATAGTTCTATTACATGATCAGGTTATAAGTCTCGAAATCCCACTGCCACCTATTTTCAAACGAAGTCAGACATTCAACTCCATTCAGAGAGACTTCCACACACACTTTTTAACTAATGAAGCACAACATTTAACTGAGTCTGCTGCCTGTGCTATATTAGGAGTGTAATTTATAATCAGCGAGTCACCAAAGGACGTCTGTGACAAAAAACAGAAACCCAATGAGCTATACACATAAATACAGTTGTGTCATCTGCATGGTACATGTTCTACATTACTCCTCTGCACTACAGTCAAAACTACAACTAGACAAAACTCTGATCTCTCTACAACAGGGACATAAGGCTGTAAGTATGCAGAAGGGGTTTACATGCCATTGATCTTTGGAGGAGAAGAGACAATGTGGGGTGATAGATCTCAGCAGGATTGTGTGGGTAGGGGGGAGGTACAGAGTGCCCAACACAGCCTAGCCCCTCTGCTAGCATGTTTTGAATCAATGCTATTTTTCTCCAGGTCGAAACTGATATATTCCCTGTGTATCCTCTGTCTCGTCTGGGGGGTTGGGAAAACCTCCTGGTTTGATTGGCCAAGACTGAGAAGGGCTTCAAGGTCTTATGTTCAAACTCTTAAAGTATGGGTGCTCAGGGCCCAGTGCAAGCTTTAATCAAAGCGATTGTGTGGAGGGATGGCAGTGAGAGCGAGGGCTGGAGCCAAGGTGCACTGTAACAGGAATGAACGATTGCTGTGGCAGGAGGGGCATTGTGATACGGAGGTGCAGGGGACTGTAAGCAGAGGGGTACTGAGATAAGGGTAAGAAAGGCACTGTAGAGACTGTGGAGAGAGGAGCACTGTGATAGTAGGGGAAGGCCATTGTGGAAAGAGGGGCAGTGTGATAGCGGGAGAAGGCCACTGTGGAAAGAGGGGCACTGTACGATAGTAGCAGTGGGGGAATAGTCACAGTGGCAGGGATGGGAGGTATGAATGAATGAATGACTACGCACTTATATAGCGCATGGCTACCCGGAGGCATCCCAGAGCATTAGATAACTGAGTCATTGCCTTACGGTTCAGGCAAACAGAAATGTCTTTAACATCTTCCTGAACCTGAGATGGTTCACTTCAAGTCTGATGGTGTCAGGAAGCAGATTCCAGAACTTTGCAGCTTGGAAAGAAAAACGTCTGCCACCAATGCGGGTTTTCATAATCCTAGGGATCGTCAGTGGATTCTTGTTACTGGACCTTAAAGTCTGAGAGGACTGGTAAGGACGTAACATAGGTTGGATTAAGGCAGGCCCGGCTTCCGACATTGCTTTATGCACGATAGTCATGGCCTTAAACCAGATCCTCTGCTGTACTGGCAGCTAGTGTAGTTGGCGTAATGCTGGCTTAGCTGAACTCCGCCGAAGGATGTCCAGTAACAGGCGGGCAGCACAATTGTGTACGGTTTGTAGGATTTTGGCTGTTCCCTGTGGGGCCCCTATATAAAGAGCATTCGAGTAATCCAATCTCGAGAGGATTAGGGCCTGTACTAGAATCCGCCTGGCTTCGAATGGGAGGAGCTTAAGAATTTTTCTAATTCCTCTTATTAAGGCGTAGCAGGTGGCTGCCACCTTCCGAGACTGCACCATAAAACTAAGAGTTGGGTCTAACCAGACCCAAAGGCTCTTAATTTGCTCTTTGGGAGAAGGAGGCTGACCAAGACTACTAGGCCATCATGCATCCACTGAAGAGGGTGCATTGTGCCCAGGCATCATAACCTCAGTTTTTGTACCATTGAGCTTCAGGAAGGACTCGTCCATCCACTCAAGGACATCACTGAGACATGAGGAGAGATGATTGTAGGCTGAGTCCTGCCCAGAGAGAGAAATTACTAGCTGGGTGTCGTCAGCGTAGGTAACCAGTTGCACCCCCCAGGGCAACACCACCTCAGCCAATGGTCTCATGTAGATGTTAAACATGGTAGGGCTGAGGGATGATCCCTGGGGAACGCCACACTGGAGAGGCATCTGGGTGGAGGAAACCTCGTCCTCATAAACAGTGAAGGTCCTATCCGTCAGGAAGGAGTAGAACAATTTTAATGCGGTGCCGGACACCCCTACATCACTCAACCTTTGAATCATAATGGAGTGACTGACGGTATTGAAGGCCGCGCTGAGGTCTAATAATATAATAGCTGCACAGTTTCCAGCATCAACTACCTTTCTGGCCTCTTCAACCACAGCAATGTTTGCGTCTGAAACCGGTCTGGGTGGGATGTAGTGCGTTATTATTTTTGAGGAAGGCAGAGAGCAAAGAATTCATATGCTTTTCGCCCACCTTGCTGATGGTTGGTAGCAAGGAGATGGGGCGGTAATTTGCCCAGTCCTACAGATTTAAGTTGGGTTTTTTCAATAGAGCTTTTACTCTCGCCTGCTTCCACGATGGTGGAACTAATCCCGTTGCCTTAGAGAAATTAACCACCTCCTGAATGACTGGGGCGACCGTCTCAGATACCCTCTTAAGAATGGTGGGAGTAACAGCGTCGACCGGAGACCCCGATTTGAGGTTGCCTAGGAGAAGCTGTACCATCGAGGAGTCAAGCGGAGTAAGCTCTTCGAGCCTCATCATGCCAAGAGGGGGGGGGGGCGAAGTGGCCCCAAGACCGTCTGATGAAACGAGGAGTAAATATTGGCCACTTTAGAGGCGAAGAAGTTTGTTAGTTCCTCACAGCGGGAGTGGGCAAGGAATGGATCGGTAAGGGGACCTAAGGGAGTGACCAAAGATTTAAAGATTTTGAAAATTTCCCGAGGGGAATTTGAAGCTAGGGCAATCATTCCATGATAATATTCGGACTGAGTAGATTTAATTTTTGACTTATAGTTCCGCAATGCAGTACTATAGTTCTCTTTACTTATATCTGAAAAGTCTTTCCTCCATTTTCTCTCTTGCTGCTTACAGATAAGTTTAAGAGATTTGAGTTCGGGGGTGTACCATGCTTTTTTATTGGTGCCACTCCTGTGGTGCAGTTCAGTTTTGGGGAGGGTGACATCCAATGAGGACTCCAGCCACTGATTAAAAAGGGCGTTGGCCACTAAGGGATCCTTGCCTCATGGGCATAGTTTTCCTCAGATTTAAGGTCCATTCTTCTACCGAAAGTGTGGACCAAATTCGGCACAGTTTTTTAGATATGTTAGCCGGGGGTGCCTGCTCGTATGGGAGCAAAGAAAAGGAAAGAAGTGCATGATCAGACCAGGGGACCCTCAATAATCTGTCAAAACGCAAATTATCCATATTACTGAAACAATGGTCAAGCCTGTGTCCCGCTTTGTGCGTGGGCCCTTTAACAATTTGTTTGAGGTGAAGCACCTCCAGGCTCGCCATTAAATTCTGACAGGCTGGGGTATCAGGCGCATCCAAGTGTATGTTGAAGTCCCACAATATGGTGAAATTGGGAGAACAACTAGAGTTGTTTATTACAGTGCTAGGGAGGTTATCGCAGAATTGCGCATGCGCCCCTGGGGGCCGGTAGAGCAGTAATCCTGAAAGGGTACAGGTCGGTGAAAATGTGATGGAGAACATCATACTCTCTGAATCTGGGATAGCGACCGCCGTGCTCCTACAACTGAAGCTGTTTTTATAAATAATAGCGATGCCCCCTCCCCCCGTCCATCTACCCGATCTTGTCTAAATATGGCATAGTTCAGGGGCAAAGCCCGGACAATATTGGGATCTGAACCGGCATTGGTCCATGTCTCAGTCAGAAAAAGCACATCAAAGTCTCCTTCTTCTAATAACATGGCAATCTCGGTCGCATGCTTGGGCAAGGGCCGGCAGTTGAGCAATGCCAGGGAGAAAGGAATGTTTTTTGCCGGTGTTATTGACATAGGTTCCTCCAGGGTAAATTTGCAGCCTGGACAAGGGCTATACGGCACATTACAGGTCGAAAGTTGTACACAACTCGATCCCTCCCTCTCTCTTAGTTTAAGGAGCTGTTCCCTACTATACCTTAGGCTGGCCCCGCCTTGTACAAAAGATGCAGGGGGACTAGTCCCTGGGCCCGGCCTGGCCCGGACGGGCCCAGACGGGCTTTCCTTTGGCGCGTTGTTGGCGCGTCCGCTGAACGCGCCCGCTGCGCGGGGGAATGACCGTCTGCTGAAATACTGGCGCCGAGCGCAGAGTGCATTAATGACTAGACTGCTGGCCTATCCTGGGTTACCTCCCCAAGATGGCCGCGCTGCTACCACTCCCCCTCTTGGGTTCAAGGCCGGCTAAGCGCCTGGTCGGCTGAGTCGAGTGAGTGATGAGTGATTTAAAATGCAAAATGCAAAATAACAGTTCCAAAATAAATTTAAGGTATTTTAAAAATTAGTGCCACGAACACACAGATAACAGAACAATGCGCGCAGTGCAGACTCCCGTCTTCCGCCTCAGGAGGAATAACAAGATCTCATTAAGGCGCTTGTGGCTGCAACGGTGTCCATTGCAGAAGGGAGAGGATGGGTGTGATAGGGACTTGACGGTACTGGAACTGGTAGGAGTGAGTATGAGTATACAAACACTTTCCCCACAAGCCTGTGCGTTCTGTGTCCTTAAATCTGCAGAAGTCGCATGCGCCCTGCCAGCGTAGGGCAAATCCATTGCCTGCGCACACCTCATTACACTGCCCCTCTCGACAGAATGCTTTATTAATCACTCATTAACATGCAGTATACTGTTCGCAAACTTCCCGTCTATCATGATTTATTTAAAATTAAGCTTTCACCGTATCAGACAAATCTTAGTGAACCAGATTTCACTCTAATTCTTATTGTAATGCCATCAATATTGACTAATCTAGGTACTAATACACTGACTGGCAGGAAGAAAAGTTTTCACTTTCAGACCACCCTCAGCTCCTTCCTGTATTGTGTTATGCTGCTGCAAGGCCTAGTCTGTGCTACTGAGGCAGGCAGTTTGCTGCAGGTGCCGCTGTGCAGGAATTCATTGATGGTGTTCCACAGCCAAGGAACACAATTCTGTCACTCTGTTGCCTGCAGGATAACAGTTGTGTGTAAAATAACGCACATACAACTCATGTAACCTTGCAGCTTCAGCTACACTGGAAAGCGCAGATGGCTGGCTGGTGCCACTGAAATGTGCTTTCAGTTGATTGTGTGTGCAATTTATACTGTGCATGACACAACACACCTGCCCGCCCCCCACCCTTGAGACCAGGCACTGGTGTGCACCAAAGCTAGCACACTGGCAGCATGAACCAAATCTGAACGTGCAGGTGCACCAGGCTCGCTCCGGGGCAGGGGCGTTTTAATGGCCTGTGCACAGTGCTGGCTGTGCTTCGGAGAAAAATTCAATAGTCCCGGCCCTTAGAAATAGATGCCGGTGCTCAGCACCTGAAAGCACCGGCACAAATTAAGCACTGCTTAAACTTCATAAAATTACTTGGATTGCAAATACTACTGAAACTCTTTACTCAGTCTACCACTGTCTATTATTTACCCCCATGACCTAAAATCTGTGTCTTCAACTTCAAGGTCATCTTGCTGGTCCTGTTTATGCTCAAATGCTGATTCAAAACATATGTTATTCGAATGTCCTTCTACTCTCCAGTTTTGGAAACTTATTTGGCATTAAATCACCAAGATTTTCAATGCCATTATTTCATTTTCTTCAAATAATATTTTTCTGAGAACTTTAGATCCTGAATGGCCTCACTTAAACCGAAATTATAAGATGATAGATGTATTATTATATGTTGCTTTTCATTTAATAGTGCCCAATTGGAGCAAGCTCATAATGTTCTTTACAGGTCCTGGTGGATAGCCGTTTGCTTTCACCATAGATTAGACACCAACTATGTCTCTCCTTTATCCTTAACTTGTAAAAAGAGATCTTTTATGGCTCCCACTAACCATGTATGTATTCCACTCCACCTCACTTACAATCAAAACTGTTATTAAGTCTAATGAAGGAAGGAAACCACCTTGAATTCACCAGCTGCCTCCTCCAGTTAATAGACTTTTATACAGTGTTATAAATATGCATTTGAAATACTTAATCTATTTTCTCCTTTTCAAAATGTCTACAGTTCCAATTGTTATTAATTTTTAATTTCTACAACTTAGTTACATATTTGTCCCTTTCGCTCTCCCCATACACCCTATGCATTTCCACCGTTTTTTCTTTGCAGCATGAAAGGTATATTTTTTCATCATTATATCTAGGTCAAAAAATTTACTTCAATGTATTGTAATTTCTGCTCAATACTCCTACTCTATTTATATATATATCTACTTATGCATTATTGAATTGCTGTTTTGTTTTTCTTAATAACCGCACACTTAAAAAATATTATTTGCATGGTCAAAGAGTGGAAATGTAAATGTAAATGTAGTATACTTGTAAAGCGCACAGCTGCCCCAGCAACGGGGCGTCCCGGCGCTGTATAACTCTGGGGAACCCGTCCTGGCTTTCCCTGTGGGATGGTCCCTTGCTGGGAGTCCCCAAGGTGGAGCCAGGCATCCCCGGAATTGGTGGGGCCGTTGTGGAGATTAGGCAAGCTAATGCCCAGAGTTGCCGAGTGGAACCCCTGATTAGAGTAAGCACCGAAGCGAGAATTATCGAGTCCGCTGACCAAGGTCCACGACCCTGCCGCGTCAGGAATTGAACACTGGTCCCAGGCTGACTTCTGCTCTCAGGCCTGCCGCCTCTAACCAGTGAGCCACACTACTCCACAATATAGTAATAGTGGCGAGCAGGCAGAAAGGCGAAGTTAGGCCAGTAAACTTCAAAGGTTTTTGTGGGCTCTGGTCAACAGCCCGAGGCAGAATTCCGATGCACATGGACCTATTTTAACGTTTGCAAAAAATGTTATACAGGCAAAGAGAAAATGCAGCTGAGCCATCATCTGGTGTCATCTAGCAGTATTAGCAATTTTAGTGGCCTCATCAATAATAAATAGGGCCGGTTTGCTTTCAAATTTATAAGTACATTTAATTCATTTTCAACAGATGCCCAGGTAACGGACAGAACGTGGCCTTGGGGAATAATGAACCCTCTGCCCCTCAGCTGAAGGGCCTGCCTATTTAGCTGCCAAAATTCAGCTGTTACATAGGCCATTTTTGACTTAAGCCCCTCCACCATCACGAGGGTACGACACTTTAAAAAAACAACCATCAGCAGATCACATTATTAAGCTTCAATATCTTGACTGCACAGATAAAAATGGCGTTCTTATGATGTGGTCGCCTACCAAACAACACATCCGGTGCATGTGTTCAATAAAGCCGAGCTCCCAGAGCTGGCTCAGAGTTCTTCAGAATGCAATATGACGGGGTGCCTGGAACAGTGACATCCTTTAATTAAGCTGTCAGAAGCACTTATAAAATTCTGAGATTTCACACAAGCCTCTGACATTAAACAACGACAGCACACAATTATTAACGTCACTTTATACATAATTGGATTTTTCAAGTTTCAATGGGTGTTTATGTAGTTTTGAAATACCACAGAATAAGTCTGAGTTTTCATGACCAAACAGGCAAAGTAGTATGACTTGAAATGGTACATTTTATAACTGTAGGGGAACATTTGTGGCTTTTATAACTGACACTCAAGATGGTGATCTTTAAAACGTGTTTTATTTTTTATTTTAAGTGGTAGCCATTTCTGGATGCTTTCTATTTCTGTTGTTTCCAAATATATGTTAAGCTTTGTCCTTTCCACTCTGTCTTTCATGTCAAAATTCTTCAATAAACTATACCGAACTCAAAAATGTGGTAGCAATCATAAACCTACTGACACAGAAGTGATGGAAGTTTTCTGTAGCTCCTTTGGCATGTTAAGTAATAACTCAACTCATTTCTATAACAATTTGCGAATCTATACAGTTTATGCAGTCTCGTACTAGTCAACACAGTTTATTTAAGTAGAGGCCTTTGAATTTTTAGGACAAAAAATAATACTATAGCTTTCTCTCATTAAAAACATCTTTCACTCAAAACCAAAAAAAGAGCGGGGAAATGAAACTACCCAGATTATTTCCTGCATCTTCTTCCATGTAGTCCTAAAATGTTGGCAAGTAGTCTGTTGTTTGAGTGAATCAGTACTCTTATTGTTGATCCATAAAATTGCCTAGCATGGATCTCTCGAGTTTGAAGGGGACCCACTGAATGTTGTAGTGGCAAAGGTTTTACTCACTTTAAAAGAAACGAGCAGTCATGTTTTCAATCAGATGCCTCTCAACTCACTGTCTTTGGCAGGTGACACCAGGTCACCCGCTTAGTAACAGTAATATCTTGATGTTCTGACATATCACTTCGTTGTGTGCTGAAATTTACACGGACAATATCATTACCCCTCTCATTATTCCCCCCTCATTCCAGGCAGTCAACTTTTAGTTATTTGGTGCAAATCCTAGAAACTTATAGTGATATCTCTAGTCACAGATATTTGACAAAAAATGATGAGCTCTTGCAGGGAGATGTGCAGCTCTGAATGGCAGCCAACACTTCAAGGAGGTGTTGGCAGCCATCTTGGGGCTCGGCTTCACCGAGTCCAAAGAAAAACAAGTAAAAATGAAGTAAAGGGGGCCGAGTGGGAATACCCTGAACCCCAAGCCATGGTCTTGGGGGGCCCCCTGGGACCTTGCCACAGCATAAATCTTTAAAAATAAAAAAACTTTTGCCTCAAAATCGTGATCTTCTTGAATTTGTGGCAAAATAAATAAATAAAAACAAAGAACCCAGGCTCCAGCACATGCTTTTAAATAATCCCTGGGTGGGTGAGGTCCGGTGTATATCATAAATATAGGAGGAGGGTGCGTGAGGCACCCCTCCTAGGGCTTATCAAAGCCCCGGGGACCACCACCTCCTCGGGACACATTTTATTATGTATGCGGGCAGGCCCACTGGGCCCACCTGCAGTCACGGAAGAAATATTCCTTTTTTATCTTTTATTTTTCTAGCTTTACGTAAATGGTTTAGTGTCTGTTTCTACAGATGGTGGAACGTCGCTGTCAAGAATTGAAGGAAGGAGGGGCTGTGGTCAGGTAAGAACAATTTAATTTACTGTTTTAAACATATTGGTGCTTACATTTTTTTGTAAGGTAAAAGGAAGGCAGGGAGGAAGAAATCGAAGAAATTAATGTTAACCAGTTATACATCCCCATACAGGTTGTGTTTGTATGGGCAAATCGTGACAGTTCTTTTTATTTCAACATAGGTTTAAAAAAAGTTGTAAAAAAATCATTATTAAAAATTTTAAAACCTATTTGAATTAAAAGCAACATTTAAAATTGTTGGCGTTGTGTATTTTCACCGTTCTATCATTTTAGAAGATGGAGAAAATGTCTTTGAAGAAACAAATACGTAATTATGGAACTTTTTAACATTTTTTCATTTTTAATAATCATGGGAATTGTATTATTTTTTGCCTTAAAAAAAAAAAGGGCCTTTTGCATTTAGGATTACTTTAATCGTGGAGTACCATAGAATGGATCGTCAAAAATTCTGTTTTATTTAGATTTGTTTCTTAATTGGTTTCTGTGGTTTGTGTCCCCGTCAGTGGATAGTTGGATTATTTGTGGTGAAATATTTATTAAAATATCACCATGCATCCAAGACAGAAGACAACTACAGATTGGAATTCTGTATTTTTTTTAATAGCAAAAACAAAAATGTAAAAAATGGCAATTTAATTAGAGGATTTCATCAAAACAGGAGAGTAATTTCAGAGAATATATTAGCTGATGTTAATAGTGTAAAATGTATGCAATGTTGTCAGGGTAGTCTGTAGCTCTCATTAATAGAAATGTATGAATCTGTGCCAAAATTCAATTTTGACATCACTTTACTTTTTTGGAAATGTACGGAGTCACACTACCTGACAATGACTGCTCCATCCTCATTTTCTGAAAATATTGTTATTTTTTCAAAATTTCCAGGAAATTATAGATGTTGGGGTGAGATTTGCCAATGGCTTTGTTGAACTGAATTATGCCAACCCTCTATGTCACTATTGGTTTTTGCACCTCCTTCTAAGCAGGTCAAGTAACAGTTCCCCCATTCTATAGGAAATCCTGGTTTCCCTCTGTGGCCTGACATGGTTAGATGGTCAATCCATGAAACTACAAAATAATTTAGGAGTAGAGGCAATTTTTCCTTGTTTTGTAAAAAGTCTTGAGATTGTATATTTGAAATTTAGAAGTCACCCACATACTCAGGAAGTACAGAACACAAAGCTGTTAGTTTCTTTAATTCATATTGCAGTTTGCTATTTGACATATAATTATCAGTATTAGAAATTGGGTTGGTGGTCGACTGGGGTATGAACCCAAGGCAAGCAATTATATTCCTATTAAGGGTAAGAGGCAGGCACACCTTAAATTAACCTGTACTCATCCTCTGGTAGCTTGGCACAGAAAAGTCAGGCTTAACTTTAGAGGCAATGTATAAAGTATTTGTGCAACACTTCAAACAATAAAACAGATACAACACCTCACAAAATTATTACACACCATGTTAGAATAATGGAGCACAGTTTAATAAACATAACAAGACCAGAATGACAAAATCCCAATGAGTAGAAGTTGAGATATTATATTTCAAAGATTGTAAGTAAAATAACACCAAGAAGCAAAAATAACTATCTGGGAAATCTGGTCACGCTGGACCAGCACAAAGTCAAAAGTTCAGATCGACCATGATGGAGTGAGGGCCAGCAACATGGACCCAGACAGGCCTGCTGAACAAAGTATCTTAATACTGGTTCAGGAGCAATGCATGAATTCACGTTGAAGGTGGATCACACAGCAGAAGCAATACGTCACATTCCAAGATGCGAAAAGGCTGCAGTGTGAGGACCTGATGCATTGTTGCTGTGGATCCTGATGAATAGGCGTGTGATGCAAAGGCTGGGTAATGAGAATGCGAGGCACGTGAAGCTGTGATGCCTAGGTTCAGTATGGAGGCTGCTGTCGACAAGAGATGCAAGGAGCTTGCGCCAGGAAAAACATTGCACAGCAGCAGTGAAGTTAGGACTCCTAACTTTAGGACACCTAAATGCCTTCTGTGAATACCAAAAGTCTTAAAGTTAGGATTTTTCTCAATTTAGTAGTAGTAAAGTTAGGACTCCTAACTTTAGGACTCCTAAAGGCCTTCTGTGAATACCGAAAGTCTTAAAATTAGGATTTTTCTCAATTTAGTAGTAGTAAAGTTAGGACTCCTAACTTTAGGACTCCTAAATGCCTTCTGTGAATATCGAAAGTCTTAAAATTTGGATTTTTCTCAATTTAGTAGTAGTAAAGTTAGACTCCTAACTTTAGGACTCCTAAATGCTTTCTATGATGCGACAAGGTTGCACTGTGAGGACCTGATGCATTGTTGCTGAGGATCCTGATGAATAGGTGTGTGATGCAAAGGCTGGGTAATGAGAATGCGAGACACGTGAAGCTGTGATGCCTAGGTTCAGGATGGAGGCTGCTGTCGACAAGAGATGCAAGGAGCTTGCGCCAGGAAAAACATTGCACAGCAGCAGTAAAGTTAGGACTCCTAACTTTAGGACTCCTAAATGCCTTCTGTGAATACCAAATGTCTTAAAGATAGGATTTTTCTCAATTTAGTAGTAGTAAAGTTAGGAGTCCTAACTTTAGGACTCCTAAATGCCTTCTGTGAATACCGAAAATCTTAAAGTTCGGATTTTTCTCAGTTTAGGAGTAGTAAAGTTAGGACTCCTAATGTTAGGACTCCTAAATGCCTTCTGTGAATACCCAAAGTCTTAAAGTTAGGATTTTTCTCAGTTTAGGAGAAGTAGTTAGGAGTCCTAACTTTACTACTCCTGCTGGAGAGCGGGAGAGCTTAGGCACAAGGGTTGCCGAGGAGGAGTACTGAAGGAGAGGAGCAGTGATAACTGCTCCAATGCCAAACAGCCATCCGAGCCCCGGATTGAGCCTGGAGGCCCTGCTGACAGTGAACCGGACCCCCAGCCTGGCCCCCCTTCTCCAGAGGTGAGGCGATTAGCACTTTTCAGCCACTTATGACGGGGAGGCACTTGGAGCCGCGATGGACTGTAGTGGGCACAAGACTGTGGTGGGCGCAAGAGTGTAAATAGGCATAACCAAGCTTAATTAATCTTAACAAGCTGCGTAACCACCGCAGCAGGACCCGTGGGGTGCAGTGGGGTGCAGTGGGGTGTGCTTCCCAGCTGGGAGGGCCACTCAGCAGGTTCAGGAGCAGCAAATGTTTGCTAAATAAAGCAGGAGGTTTTGCATAACGTGGACAGAACCACACACTAAAGGGCAGCCCATTCCTAAGTAATTTCATCTGATGTGGTCAAATACGCGAAAGTTGGATAAAAAACACAGGAACAGCACATTGGAAAGGCTGTTTATCAAAGTAGGAGACGCGAGCTAACTCAAAACGAGGTAGGACACTCAAGGCGGTACAAGAGCCGTAAAACCTTTTAGGGTTGATTGGGCTGCTTAGGTTACAGCACCAGTAACACAGTGTTACATTAACATGAACACCAACTCCTACTGCAATCGAATAAGTACACCAGTGGTGCGCCCAAGGGGATACAAGCCAAATTCTACAACAGAGAAATATGAGGAAAGTTTGGCATGCGAATATAGACAAAAACAAAACAAAAACAAAAAACGTCGCAGAGGAAGGGCCAGACATAAGCCAAAAAAGCCAAAAAAGAAAGGCCCCCAGACAGAGAGAAAGGCTAGTCTCGGCACCAACACCGGTCACAACATCTCTCAGCCCTGGTAAAAATACCGGAAATTCAAACTTTTTTCTTTTTAAAGGATCCAATGGCTGCCATTTATGGACCAACTGTTGAGAACACCCCGTTGCCGAGCACCAGTAAGGGCGAACAAAAGTTACAATAAATCGGGAACAACTGAGCAAAAGCATGCATTGACCTTCAGTAAAATAAGTCCCCCTTCCGTACAGTAATCTCCAAATATCCCAAATACACAAAAAATAAATCAAGACTTACAAAAACCAATAGTAGAAATGCAAGTAGGTAGATTGGTAACAGCAATAGCTCAGATCCCCCAGATTACCCCTCCAACAAGCCACGCACTGGGAAGAAGTGCAAATGAGGATGATAAAAATGAGCACTTGGAGGAAATAAAAAACAAACTGGATGATCAGGATTATCAGGAAAGGCGCCTAGATAACGCCTGGTCAAGCTCATTCTCACTATCAAATGATGCCAACATGTTGCAAATATTCGATAACAATACCCAAACAAAAGAAATAATGAACAATGTAATTGAAGGGAATATCGCGACACGGCCTACTGGAAAGGGAGCATCGGAAAGAGCAGGAATGATGGTATCCACTCCTTCAAATTATGATCAAAGAACAGACCAACAGACAAACTTACAGGAGAAAGGAAGACTGCCAACGGAAAAAGATCAATTAAACTTGTCACCTCCGATAACAATTTCATCGGTAAGTAGGATTGACCACGAGTCTGGGGATACTGGAAATTCCCTTGATGAACTGCACATGGCACCATGGAGTAATACTCTACTAAGCACATTGGAACAAGCAATCAGGGTACTGAAATTTCCATCAGATAAAATGGAAGTTCAGATTGACCTAATAAATCTAATTGCTGGTCACATTGCAGGCATAAATACCAAACTGGACTCAACCACTTCCTTTGTAATGCGTAGGGGAACCCCAGAGTCACAAATAAACAAACATCCCCAGCAGCTTAACTGTGGATCTGGCAAAATAATAGATAAACTGGCACATCTGCCCAAAATATTAAATGATATCCTAGGGGCAGTGCAACTACCAACACAATCAAAACAAAAAAGAGAAGCCCAAAAGGTCACAGAGGAAAAGGAGCCAGTGAAAGATAAATGTAAAGGGACACGTGATATTGACAAGGGAGAAGCCGAACAAGAGGAAATAGAGGTTCCATGTAAAAAAACAATGGACCATCAAAAGGAAGTTACACAGAGCACCATTGACACTTCATAAACTGCAAAACCTACAAAAAGACAAAGGAAACGTGCTAGAAAAGGTAGGACAAAACACAATACTCAACCAACTACAAAATTAGAGAAAAGTTTTCCTATTTATTTTTACAAATCAAAACACACAAAGGAAAGAAAATAAGGCATTGACAGTAGGTGCAAGAGGAGGATCCAATAACGGGCCCAGATCAATCAATCATACAACTGATTCTAACAGTTTTAATACAAAGCAAAATGCATTAACTGCTCTGGCTATTTCTAATAAAGAGAATACGAATCAGATGTGTCTTACAACACCTATCTATCAGTCAACCACAGACTCCACGCCAACCCCCGGAACCTTAAAAAAGCAATTAGAAGGAACCCAACATATTGATAAGGGAAAAGAGGCAGAATAAACATTGCTGGTCCAAACAAGAGTTAGATCCAAAGAGGATAGAGGTTCCAGTTCATATTACGTAGTTCAAGAACCCAGCAGGGAAAAGAAGGGCAAATTAGGGCAATTAAAATCCCAACATACTAAAAAGGGAGAAGGGGCCGAAAAAACACTGCAGGTTCACTTAAGGACCACACCCGAAGACGAAAGAGGTACCAGTCCAGATAATGGATAGCAAACAGTTAGGAGGAGAAAGGGTGATATAAAACGAGAAAAGTAAGAATGAAGGGAAGGAACACCAGGTAATAAGGTGTACGAGCAAACAGATAGCAACGAACATAGTAGCCAAAATGCAATGAAGGTCACAGTAAATAGAAAAGGCAGAGTATGTAGGATGCCCTCTATCGACCAGCAAAGTGAGCCAAAAGGGCCAGTAATACATATAGAAGCAGGAACACTGGAGCAAGAGTCAAAGCAAGCAAAAAAACGGATACTCTACATGAAATGATCAGTTTTGAACAAAGGAGTCAAGACAGACATATTGAAACTGAAATCACGAACATCGTATATATTCAGGTAGAAAAAGAGGAAAGTGTGGGAAATGCAAATAACTTGTGGGAAAATACATCGAAGTTAACGTGCGTACCAGAATATTACACAAAAGGAAGGCAAGATATACTAAATAGAGGGAACCTCTTAAGGTTGTTTGAAGAAATCCCAGAACTAAAAGGAATATTATCGCATGATCTCTTAGCCGTGGAATTTAAGTTTTCCCCGGAAAAGCCGGACATAGAAGAGACTTTGACTACCTGGACCTCAAAGGAACCTAGTGGACAGGATATACGCTACTAGAGTAACATTCAAAGTCTGGGGAATCATACTGAGCAGAGAGTAAAGCTAGAGTCCCTTTCGGTGAATAGATCTATCTTTAACCAACAATCGATCTGGCTGCCACACACAAGTCACGTATTGTTCCCACCACACTCAATTGTCCACCATATTAACGATTGAACTATATAAAACAAGGAATAACACAAGTCAAAGAAAAATACGTTTATTCATCATTATTTTAGAAAGCATTGATATAGTTTGCCAGCTAGTGATTTAGGTATGATTTAGGTGCAATACTATTTTAATGTAGGGTAATACATTACGATATACTTCTATGACCCTATGGGGTTGATGCCAAATGCGGAAAAATATTCTCGGTGGCATCCCCATAGATTATGTAGGCAACATCTTTTTCGGATTATATTCCACTATGAGATAACAACACACGTGTTCCCGCCTAAAACCATCATTAGACATGTTGGCTTTACGAGTTAAAAAACATTTTGTGAAATGAGGAGGGTTTCGCCAATGGGGTCCCCCTTTTTTTGTGCCGCACTTTATTAAACTAATACTTATACAAGACATTAATCATAGAACGAGACTGTAAGATGGCGCCCGTTTTTTCCTCTCTAAGTAAGCACGCAGTTCCAGCTAAACCGGAAGAGATCATTCCCTTCACAGGGATGTTTTTGTATCGTGATTCCGTGAAACGCGCGGTCATGAGAGATTAGGCACAGGTGATTCCATTTAGGTAAGCTAGTATATAAACCAAGCCATTAGAGCTTCAAACTAAGATGGTGGGTTGATTCAGAAAAGACCAACGTGGGACTGCACAGCATTTCGAAGTAAGTGGAATAAGAATAGGATACCGGGAGACTGCCAGGTAAAATGTATAAGCTTAGATCCATTTTCTTTTGAAGTTAGAAAGGTGGGAAGGCCATATTCTCTTAAAAGGCGAGACTCGGCAGTGTTGACAGACACAGTAACGAACATTATACGTTTAAATGTTTATATATTCCTAAACAATCTTATTTCAAGTATTTTGTCGAAGTTTTAATCTGCCTTGAGACAGGAAAGGAACCCTGCACTGTATTCCTAAATATATAAAAAAATCTTTTCTTCTAATTACGGATAGCCAGCAGCCTAATAGCTTTCCATGTCGTTTCCTAAATAGATAGTTCTACCCCAAAAGTATGTGGAAGGACAAACATACACGACCTTCGAATTATTAGAAAGGCCATGTGAAACTGGCAAGAATCAAGCGTACAGAATAGCACTTAACCAGCGGTGCTCCCGTTTAAGGTAACTCTATTTGGAAGCTATGGAACAGTTTAACATAAGGAACCATTGACATCTGAGCCACTATATGTTATGTTATGTTCGTCATGAGCACACGAGAAACATGGCTCATGACGAGCTCAGCTCGTCATGAGCACCGGGGAGCTGTGCGCGCCCCCCGCCCCCCCAGCACAGCGGGGGGAATCGGCCCCGCAGCCAAGGGGTTAAAGAAAAAGAAACACAACAAACAGCCACCGGCAGACCCCCCGCTACCACACTGACGATTTTAAAGTAGAGATGTTGTCTTTTTGAACAGGTGGGTCTTTAACGCCTATCTAAAGGGCAACAGCACTGGTTCCCCTTGTAAGGTTGCAGGTAACTCGTTCCAGATTTGAGGAAGGAGGACCAACAGAGCTCTGCCACCCTTTGATTTAAGATTAAATCTCAGTGGGGTTAGTTTACAGGCTTTGGAGGAGCGCATAGCTCTGCCCGGGATGTACTTACTCAGACGGTCTTTAACATATTTGGGGGCCTCTCCATAGATGGCTATATGTGATAGACTTGTTGTTGATTCTGTTTACACAGGGAAAAAGCTTTAATCAGAACCTATCTGAGACGGAAAACCTGCTCAAACTAACTATATTGTGATGTTCTGGGCTTCAAATATATTTTAACCAGGCAACTGGCACCATTTAAAATCTACAAAATGGTGGTGTCCCTCATCTGATTTAAAGGTGAGGCTATACATGGCATTCCTTTTTATGGTCAAAAGGGTGCGTATGGTATGTTGAGAATGCATGAGGTTTTAGTGCTGTGAGCTGGAGGAGAGTATGATGTTAAGGTGTGATACGATTGTACCATAATAAACAGGGAATATTGTTCTGGCTGAGACCTTTATGGGGGCTAGCTAATTGGAAAGTGTGACTTTTAAAGTGGGTTTGACCCTTGGGGTACCATATTGATAGCAAAGAATTGTTTTTATAGTTGCTTATTGTAGGTTTCAATGGGGAATCAAACCAGCAATTCCTAAAAAATGGTTCTATTTTCGTAAGACACTATGATGTTCTGTATTCTAGGTTAACAATGGGTCTGATATATATATAAAGTGTATATCAATTTGTCTTTCCTACTCAAAGTTGCGTCTATTTAATAAAACTCAGTCAGACACTTTTAATACATGTTAATAAATTTGACCTTTAAAGCAATCGTTAAATAGTGCTATAACTATTAGGATATGATTGAATGTCTGCTTTATTTTTAAAGACCATGAATAATGTATTATTGCTATATTGTATCTTGGTTTCATAGGTGCCTCTATAATTCATTTTAACTTACTATTGAGAGTATGGAATACTGTCTGGATAAAGATGGAAGTATAATTTCAACCATCGAAATGCGTAGACGCCTCAGTATAAATACGGAATCCGTCAGCAAAAAGGCATGGTTGAGAGTACTAATCATTAAATTACTGATTCCGTGCCCCAAATATTGTTATATAGCGGATGTGTATGATTTAACGACATAGTGTATTTGTCTAGTTTGCTTTTACTCTCTTTTTTATGATGTACTATTGATTGTTTTTTAGTTGGTCTTGCTTTTGTGTTAATTAGATGTATTGTAAATGGAAGATGTTTTACACTGTAATCCCTAATCTTTTTTATAATAATGATGAATAAATGTATTTTTATTTGACTTGTGTTATTTCTAGTTTCATATGGTCCAATTGTTTATATGGTGGACAAATGTGTGTTGTGGGAACAATACGTGACTTGTGTGTGGCAGCCAGATCGATTGGCGGTTAAAGATAGATCTATTCACCCAAAGGTACTCTAGCTTTACTCACAGTACAGTGCCCTATCCCTCTGGGTCTAAGGGGCCCCTCTTTTTAGGACTAAAAAAAGAATCATACCGAGGCCATACAAACACCCACGGTACCCTTACCCCTTCCTAACAAATCAGAGGTACGCATCTGCAAAAAAGCAAATAACATGCTTACACGGCGTCCGATCCACCACACCACCGGGGCCAACAAATTCAAAAGAGGGCAATCAAACCTTGTACAGTCTACAGATGATAGGACAGCCTGGTCCTGGGTGCCAAAAATTCTTAGTAACACGCGTACCTAATGAATATTCAAACTCACTTACGATGGATAAAAGATGGGGGCAGATAATTCAAGGAAACAAACAGGACTCAATAAAATCCCCGAGGCAGGGCCACACGTTGAGGGATAGAAGGCAGAACATGATAAAGATCTGTTCATGGAACGTTCACGGTTTTAAAAATATGGGGCTGGACCATGAAACTCTGTCCGTCTTTGAACAATAATATTATTTCACTAAACCTGGAACATGACCCCAACAGCAATATCAGGTTATATAGAACATCACATTTTAGCAGAAAAATTCACAAGATTCGATCACCCAAGGGGAAGCTTATCAACATATATATTACAAAATCATGGTTGGCAAATAGAAGAGTTAGAAACCGGCGTAAACTAGCTGCAAGTTACAAAACTTACCGGAAAGCGGAATTTAAACTAGACTGGTAATTAATACTAGTCAACGTATATGCTCACCCTGACAAAAAAATCAGAAGGAAACATTTACAACACTAATGAATCTGATCAGCGCACTGAAAAAATCACATGAATTCTGCCCAGTGATCATTTCAGGAGACTTCAATAGTAACCTAATAAAACAGAAAAAAAGAAAGACGCAGGAGGACTGAGGATCCCAAATAATAACGTGAAACTTAGAAAAGTACGCCTGTCAATCCTGAATGGTAACATTAAAGGGGATAGACCAGCCACAACAACGTATTCAAATGGAAAAAGTCTATCTACAATAGATTTTACTATCATGTCATATAGTTACTGCTTACCTATATATCGTGTTAAGTTAGCATGAGCTTATTAAATGTTTAAACGGCATTTTACCTTTTGCTGCTTCTGCACACGACACATAATTGTTGTCAGCCTAGAAGAGCGTTGTGATTTACATGAGAATAATATGTTATTGCTCTGATATCAGCTTTGCTTGGTAAACTATGTCTGTACAGTGAGTGCTGAAGCCTCAAGGATAACTCGACACAGTATTGTTGTGAGGTCTGATCTTCGCACCTTCCTAGACATAACATAAATGCAACTGCTGCCAAAATCTGGCTTTAGGCGCGTTTTATATTGCTTTGCTTAGAGCACACGATACACACTTGATGCGGTTCGCATGCAGAGAGCTGGTGGAAGATGATGTGATCCCTTCACACTAGGATCTTGAGGTATGGGTTCGCCCTGCTAAAACCCACTGAGACCTTCTTAGATATAATATAATATGCTAGATAGGGAGGGTGAGAAATAGGTGTTGTTAACCCCTATTCATTTCAGCATATTTAGTATGTTGTCACCTTTTGCATTCTATGGACTAGTAACCATGCTGATAACTTTGCTTCTTATAATATGTTTGCTTGTATTATCTAAGATACTGCGTTTGAGAACACTGCATTAGTTAATAAATATTTCAAATATGCACGCGTCCTCATTTACTCCACGTTCTGGTTTGAAATGATTGTATAACGAAAGAGTGCTCATGTATTCCACGTGACCTGAGGTATTCTAAGTTCATGTTCTGGTTTGTCTAAACATTGGGAGTGTGTAATGACCAATGAGACACTGTAGCTAGCTCGGTAAGGGGATTTTGGGTACTAAGGTGAGTTTTGGCACACCCTAAATCACTGAGGTTCCAAATCTCTATGCACAGTTCTGTAGGAGAACGGAATCCCTGCTACATAGCACCCATACACTGGTGGTCTTATTTCATGGCACTCGAGTAGTACATCATTCAATCCTTAACCCCTTCATTGTCGTTTCCGGAAAACGGTGGTGTCGGAAAAAAACCTACCTATTTGTGAAATAGGTCCTTTCAAGCTTGAATCTTTCTAAACGGTTTCCTTGAATTACTACCCAGTTGTGCTACAAAGTTTACTTTGTCCTTTTTCCTTTCTGTGATGTTATGGCTAATGCCGTGGACATTCCGCAACATAGTTGAATTGCGGTGCGCAATCATTTGCAGCAATATAATGTCCCTGCGGATGGCATGGCCGTGATAATGGTGGTGAGTGCAGAGACAGCTTACCCTTACGAGATCTTTTACGAAGTTCCCGGCTGTGGACGGCACTACAGGTGTGTTCCACACGTACACTCCCTCCCCTGTGCCGAATGAGTACACACCGTACCGGGCACAGGAAGTACCGATTGATACTTGGCAGCATCGCGTTTGGTAAGGTGGCGCCCTCCCCCATTCTTTGACAGCTCCGAGGTTAGGTCCTTTGTCCATTCCAGGCGCAAATTGGCCTGTTTTGGCTGGATTTACACCTCATCCTCAACACAGCAATTGTACCGTTGTTAAACTTTGTAGACTACATGTAGTCTCCATTAGCGTTATTCGAGCGTTGGTACAATACATAACCCGTAATCTTCCGGATGGGGCCCCGGGAGCTGCAGCGCTTCCTGCGGGACAGGGTGGTATGAAGCTCAGTCCCGTGATGGTCAATGCTGTAATGGGCAAGCGTCCCCAGGAAAGGATGAATTTCCTTTCTGGCTTGCCAAGAAATTTGATCAACTGGAAGTATTTCCTAACACGACTCCTGGTGAAAACATAGGATTCTGACCATTAGTTTACCCAAAGACTTGGCCCCTGAAATCGGTGACTGTGAGACCTGGGGTAGAACATTTGCGGCAGTCTATGCGAGGTGCTACAGCACTCCGTCTATGACTGTCCTGCCTGCGGTCCTTAAGCATGTTCAAGACAAGCACGGACATGAGGCTGCGGTTGAGTTGGGCATGCGCCTGTGTGGCACCTTTGATGTGGTTTTCGATCTCGTATTTGCTAATGTCAAGGGAGATGCAGTGAACTTTCAGGTGGCCAATGCTTTGCATGTGCTCCCCGATGCCGAAAAACCCCATCAGTTAGAGAGGATTATTGTAGCGGCTTATAAAACCGTAGTTCGCAATAGTAGGGGACTCAAGCCTTTTTCTACTAAAGAGAAAACGCAACCCAAAGGGCAGAAGTCTGACACGGACGTTCAGCCCAAGTCCAAAAAACAAAATTGGCCTAAAAAACAAAAACAGGGAAAGCAACAGCAACAGAAACAGGAGTCTCGTCCTGCGTCTCCCGTGCCTGCCCCCACAGAACGTGTTTATGACTTGCGCGATCGCGCGAAGATTAAATCACCTGATCGATTTCAGGTTTCTGATCAATGCTCTCCTCGTTCTTTTCAGGAGTCATCGGCATCGTCGACCGATGGTGGAGGAGGAGGAAGGGGTCGGAGTGGCCAGCAAGGACGTGACCAGCCCCGCACGAAAGATGGTGCAGGAAAGCAGGACGGCTCAACGCCGAAAAGATCCCAGTTTCAAAAGAAGAAAGTCGCCGCTTTAACAGCGAGATATGCCACAGATAGTGAGAACGCGGCTTCGGAATCTGACATGGGCTCTGACCTTGCTGGACAGCGCGGTGGAGATTACCATAGTGCGAGAGGTCCTGCGTCCACTACTGAAGGTGACAGCGACTGACCGTTATGTTGTAATCGCAACGGCTGACACTAGAGTTGCTCCCCCTGATAGACTTTATGAAATTGTCCTGTTAATCGAAGGTGACATACAATGTACCATAAAAGGGGTATTTTGGGAAAATCTTTCGTCTACGTATGACATTTTGCTTTCGGAGGCTGACTGGCCCCCACCTTTTGTTCTCGCAGCTCCGCAAGGGGAGGAGGTGATCCTCCCCAGATTCGCGCACACAGTCTCGAAGGAGCATGTGCTGAATTTTGCAGAAGCGTGGGCTAAGGCTCTTGCGCCGGCTCTGTACCGTACACATTGTGGTTGGGATAAATTGTCCCCGACACACGAGATTCCTTTATGGTCTCAGCCACAGCCTCAACCTCAGTATCCCATTAAACGTGAAGCTAAGGCTTCAGTGGCGGAAATCCTTGAACAATTGGAATATCAAGGAGTGATTGAAACATGTGTGTCACCAATGAATAACCCTCTTTTTACTGTGACCAAACCTGATGGTTCGTACCTTTTGGTATTGGATTACCGGCATTTGAACTCGCATTGCCGTACCTGTGCAGTACAGAATACACACGGCTCTGCCTTGGTGGATGGTCTTGTGCGTAAGCGTTTTAAGACAACGCTTGACATTTCCAACGGTTTTTATGCCCATCGTTTGGATGGTTTAAGTTCCCAATGGACCTCCCTTACTTGCGGCGGTGTCCAAAAACAATTTCGGCGTTTACCTATGGGCTATAAGAATAGTCAAGGGGTATTCACTGCCCGCATAGTCTCTCTTTTGGAGAGAATTGATCCAGATGCAGGCTCGTATGTGGATGACATTTATCTCACAGACGACGAACTTTGGGAGCATCTGTGTCGAGTAAACAGCTTAATTTGTACCTTTGCAGACATGGGTTACAAATTCAACTTTACAGTGTTGTTCCTGGGCTACGAGCTCAACAATGAAGGTAGAGGTTTGGCTCCTCACTTCCTGGAGAAATGCGCACAACTGCGTGCTCCGACAACTCTGAAAAAATTACAGTCTTTACTGGGTTTTTAAAATTTCGGGAGGACATATATTCCGGAATATGCCCAGCGTATCAAGCCTTTGTATGCTTTGATACAACCAACTTTTTCCAAATCATGCTGGCTGCCGGAGCACTCAGCCATTCTGCAATCCTTGCAGGCTGATCTGCTCGCTTCAAAATTTTTACTGACTCGTGACAACCACACCAACCTGGTGATAAGAATCATTCCTGGGACGGTGGGTTTCACGTACCTAACTTTTAATGAAGGTGACACGGTACCTATTGCTTACAAGTCACACTTGTACACTTCGGCTGAAATGCGGTTTTCCACTGCGGAGAAAGTTTTAACGGCTGTACAGATGGCGATTCTTAAAGAACGTGCTCTGTCACAGGGAAAACGCATGTTGGTTGTTACCCCCTGTCCTCATTTGGAGGCAGTTACAAGAGCCAGTGTACTCAATTCTAAAGCTTTGCACCCTCGGTGGATTCGATGGGCTGCTTCCTTGACGTCCACGGATGTCACATTTATTTTTGACGCGTCATTGAGGTCGCAGGAGTACCTACAGTATGAATTCGTTCATCCAGCTCCTTTAGCTATGCGACCTTTGGAGGATTTCCATGACATCATTTACACTGATGGTTTGGCGCAGGTTGCGCATGGCTCTAAACACGCCTACGTTTCCGCGTGCGCCATTGTGGTCGGAGCCATGGTGAACGATGAGTTCAAGTCCAGAGTCGTGCACACGCAGACTCTAGGGGACTGCACCGCACAATTGGCAGAGCTTCGGGCTCTGATGCTTGCATTGGAGTACGCAGATCCTAGTGTGACGACTCTTGTTGTGAGTGACTCCTATTACTGTGTCCAGTCTTACAATGAAAACTTGTTCTTTTGGATTCAGAATGACTTTTGTGATTCCAAGGGTAGCACAATAAAACATAAAATGATCTGGGTTCGAGTGGCTGAGCTTAAAGAGCAGTTGCCACTTGTGTTTGTAATTCATACTCTCTGTCATCAGCGTGTTGGAGTTCACGCTGTTGGTAACTCGCTTGCTGATGAAGTGGCGAAATCAGCGATATCTACATATTTAGTTGCAGCAGTTACACGGTCCAAAAGTAAGATTGATGATGATATCTTGGCGGCTGTTGCTGCCACTGAGAAGGGAAGTAAACATCCTACGGGGTTCCCTTCGAAGTACACATACCACTTAAGTCCAGATAAAGTTCCTTATGTGACAATTCCTGAAGTTGGGGAGTGGTTGATTCCCAACTCGGACCGCAGGGCTACATTGATTACAGCGGCGCATGAAGGTGTGGCGTCTGCGCATGCGGGCGTCTCGCCCACTGTATCTCAATTACAACAGCGTTTCTGGTGGCGGGGACTGTACAAACAGATGCGCGATTATGTCCTTCAATGTGACATTTGCCAGCAGATTAAGCCTTCGACTGCTGCGCGTCCGCCACAGACACAGTTGTACATATCTAATAAACCACTAGGATGCGTTTATTTGGATCACTGCGGTCCATTTTCTTCTGATACTGCGTATAAGTACATCTTAGTAGCAGTTGATTCATGCACACGCTTTGTGTGGGTAGGGCCCCATCGCAGCGGTGATTCACGGACTGTCATAAGAGATTTGCGTGTCTTTGTAGGGATTTTTGCGTGTGGTACCTTCCATTCGGATCAGGGTCCGGCTTTCGCCTCTAAGGCGTATAAGGATGCCATGATTTTGATGGGGGTCCAGGTCAAGTTTTCGTCTCCATACAGACCTGAGGATAATAGTGTGGAACGAATGAACCGTGACTTAAAGCAATCTTTGACAGCACGAGTTATAGGCACTGGCAGAAACTGGTTGGCCCATCTCAATGGCGTGCAGCGTGCTCTTAATAATCTCCCTAGAAGGTCTCTGGGTGGGCGGACCCCATACGAAATGCTCTTTGGTATCAAGATGTTTGTCCCGGACCTTGACGGTCTAGACTGCGTGGCCCAAGCCACAACCTTTGACGTAGATGAACATTGCAATGTTTTACAGGATCTACAAAAGGCCGGAGACATTCTTGCAAAGGAACATTTGCCCTCCACATCGGATGATGCGTTGCAGATCCCGGTAGTTGGCTGGCTACCCCAAGTTGGAGAAATGGTTCGAGAGAAGATCGATAACAAGAAAGAATTTGGTCCTTCCTATCGAGCTCCGGTTCCTGTGCTTGGCGTGAAGGGCACAAGAACAGTCATTTTACCACCACTTCCAGGTCGTGAGGAAAACAGGTTTATCTCAATTGACAATGTCAAGATACACAGAGTGGCCGATTCTTCTTAGTATGACACCGGCTGTCTCCTGTCCTTCGATTGTGAGAAATTCTGTTTTGGCCACTGCTTCTAATCCTGAACCAGAAGTGGCCATCGAGATGCCTACAATTTCCAGTCTTTTATTAAGTTCCTTGCCTGGTACAGACGTTGATGAAATTGATTACACTTACCCTACTGACTTATCTATGCCTGATCTGCAAACACAATGGCCACAGAATCCAGATTTTCTTTTGACACTGTATTGAATGCCTCAAAAAAGCCCTCACGATTTGCAGTTTATGGCAGTTTATTTAAAAAACATTTTTTGATTCCCCCTTGGACATATATTTGGCTGGTACTTTTTTCGATTTACCTTTTTATGTCAATTGGTTTTGTGTTTTATTTTTTTCGAATCGTCAATGAACATTATGTCGAGGAGAGAACATGCATTCGACATCTGAATGGAACTTTGGCCCCCCTTTCCTCATCGCATTCAGCACACAGACTGAGAAGAGACTTGACTTTTGTTAATATCACTGCTTGGCCTGTCCTTGATGGGATTGTGTGGGATGCCGTTAAATTTCAAATCCATGGCCCTACTGAGGTTGTTAATGTCCCTAATGTGCTCAGAGTTAACATGGGGGATGTAGTAAAACAAAACATACGTTCTGATGATTGGGATGTCCAGGCCGTAGAGGCTTTGTTTTCTGATTTGAAATATTATGCTGCCTTTGATGCTGAGGATTTGTACTTAGAATCTGCTAATTATGGTGATTTGTTTTGCTTCCAACATTTTGGCAATCACTACTTACATAAAACTAATTCCAGAAGGAATACCGTAAACTATACACAGTGGGAGCATTGCCCGGCACCTTTACAAGGCAGTTTGAGTACTTTTTTAAGAAAGTACACTTATTTTACCGACTTTAATCAGTCCAATCCCGAGTCTTTTTATTTTAGATTGACACACAAGTCAATGTCCAAGGCTAGATTTACCGATACTAAGTTATTGTACTCGAAGTCCTTTCTTGATCAGCTGGCTGTTGGCGGCTATGAATTGTGGAAGGAAACTATTGACCTTACATCGGTTTGGGGTTCTAAAAACTGGCAGGTACAAGGCACTGAGGCTTTGCACCGTGCATGTCTCATCCCAAATCATATGTTGTTTTTTAATTCAACCATTTCGCAAACAACATGCTTTGGATTGGCTACTTCTAAAAAATTAAATACACCTACCATCCCTGATTTAGCAGAATATTCTGGCTGGAGTAATATTACTCAGTTTTCCATTAGGGAATTGCAAGCTCTATTGCAAAATTCATCCTTTAACATATCCAGTGTAGACCCAAAAGGTTGGCTGATGTGGCACAGGAGTTCTGATTCATGTCAACGTCGTTTTCTGGGTTTGGCTGATGGATTTACACAAGCCAGACATGATCCACGTTTTGAAACTGACCATTCTGTCACCACTTATTCAGTAGGCAAATTATGTCAGAATTGGCTGAAACATTCTACCTTGGCTGCGGTTAAACTGCATCTATCCAAGCTGACTGATGATGTGGATTTAAATGATTTCATAAAGGGCCCGGCTAGTGGTAGATCAAAACGATGGATCTATGCGATTTACAATGAAATCTGGAAGACATCACAGATTGAGGCGGCTACACGCCTTAGAGCTATTGATCAAGCTAATCTAGAAAAAGTGCTTGCAGTTGTAGAAAATAGTATTAACATGCTTTCTTCCCGCATTTACACGTTGGAGAATATTGTGTCTTCTGTTGTGGATATTGTGCAGGATGAAGTGTCTGTGTTATACCATGGTCAGAATCAATTGCGTTCAATTATGCAATTTGCATGGACCCTGCAGACGCTTAAATCTGGCAAGGCGCCATGGTCTTACATGAACGTGTCCTCCCTCTTTGCCCCTTTTAATTTAACTGACAAGCAGCGCTTGCTTTCAATGCGAGATGCATCTTTCTCCATGTAACACATTGAAAGGTTGGAATCTTTACCGTTCTCTGTGGCAGAGGCCACTGCTGCAACATGGCTTATCCACGGATTGATCACATTACCATTTGCTTTATATAAATTTACAAATTGTATGCGATAGATTGCTATAGGTCGATATGAACCATTGGGTAATTTGTTTCTCCATGAAGCCTGGTCGCTCCCATTTACTTACAGATGTTTAAAAGACGGACAAGAAGTGTATCTAAAAGGGGAGGAGTGTACAGAGACACCAGATCACTCTTTAATGCGTAGACACATTCAATTACACGGTTCTTGTAACCAGGACCGGCCAAATTTAGCCTGTGTTTTGAAAGGAACTCCAGTTCCCGCAATCGTCCCCACTTTTACATTACTGGCAAACAGCAGTTATTTACTTTGAAATAATGAAGATTGTTGTGGGTTAATTAGAGGTGTTGCTTATGTGGTGACTGTATCTGAACGTATGGTCTGCTGCAAAAATGTTCTGTACCCACCCCCGCATGGGGGATGTTTCCATCTGCCCGCGCATCCCAACCTTGACGGCAGAGTTCAATGGTATGAGTAGAATAAGAGCCCTTTGTTCCAAAAAGAAGTGGCCTTGAGTTCGGCTTGTGAAACATTTGTACTTCACATAGCTAACACCCGCACAGAAGTGCAGGCTCTTTTAAATACTGATTTGCCGCTGCATTTCAGTGAGCTGATTCATTCAATCTTTAATGCGTCCTCCACTTATGGGCTCGCACACTTTTTTAGGATAGTTAGCAGTGGTCTTGTGACTTCCTTTGAAAAAATATTTGGGGTCATTCCTGCTTTCTTTCATTCTATTTTTTCGAGTCTGTTTGGTGGATTCCCGGTTTTGCTGGCACTGGCTGCAGGCTTTCTGGTGATATTTCTTTTTATTAAAAATGGATGCCCATCCTGTGGTACACGCCGCACAGCCCCACCTGGCACTGTTTCGTAACAGGATGCTTGAATACTATGGCACGCTGCCGCGTGCGACCTTAAGTGCGGCATATGGATTATCATTTAGATTTTCCTATGTTACATGTGTCCAGCCTGTGTTTCATTGCCTGAGCTGTGATTTCGACTGGGCCCTTGATTTGTGTCTCTGCAAGACGGTGTCTCCTGACGTTGATTTTAATCATCTGATGAGTCCGTTAGTTACTCACGAGTTGGTTTTTCTGGCGAAAGGATTATGGCCTTGGCAGCGATGCATGGACTAATGAGTCATTGGAACATACTCGCAGCTGCGCAAGATTTCTTGGCACAGAGCTTTCTTGGCACAGAGCTTTCTTGAGAACCCACCGAGTTGTCCTCTGATGGTGCTAGATACTCCGGTACTGGAAGAGCACGTATGTTCTTTCCCACTATTAAATTGGATGGCTGAACTGTTTTTGGATGATGACAGTGACTTCATGTTGGAGGCTGTTGCTGCATATTTTGCATATTCAGTCTTGTCCTAAAGGCTTTCCAGGTTTTTGATGACAACCCGTTTTATACTTCCGTAATTTTTTCGGGCAAATTGTGCATACATTTTTCATCACCCAGACCTATTCACTTGAGTGAAAGTGAACAATGGATTGGCAAGTTGGAATTTTTTTAATTGACTTATGAAAACTTTTTTCCACCATTTTTAAATTTTGACATGGCTCATCGTTCTTGAACTCTGCTTTCATGATGTGCCCCTTGCCTTATCTAATCTTATCTTATCTTATCTTATCTTATCTTATCCGTGCTCGGATCATGGGGGATGTCATATAGTTACTGCTTACCTATATACCGTGTTAAGTTAGCATGAGCTTATTATATGTTTAAACGCCATTTTACCTTTTGCTGCTTCTGCACACGACACATAATTGTTGTTTTAGCTTTCAGCCTAGAAGAGCGTTGTGATTTACATGAGAATAATATGTTATTGCTCTGATATCAGCTTTGCTTGGTAAACTATGTCTGTACAGTGAGTGCTGAAGCCTCAAGGATAACTCGACAGAGTATTGTTGTGAGGTCTGATCTCCGCACCTTCCTAGACATAACATAAAAGCAGCTGCTGCCAAAATCTCGCATTTTATATTGCTTTGCTTAGAGCACACGATACACACTTGATGCGGTTCGCATGCAGAGAGCTGGTGGAAGATGATGTGATCTCTTCACACTAGGATCTTGAGGTATGGGGCCGCCCTGCTAAAACCCACTGAGACCTTCTTAGATATAATATAATATGCTAGATAGGGAGGGTGAGAAATAGGTGTTGTTAAACCCTATTCATTTCAGCATATTTAGTATGTTGTCACCTTTTGCATTCTATGGACTAGTAACTATGCTGATAACTTTGCTTCTTATAATATGTTTGCTTGTATTATCTAAGATACTGCATTTGAGAACACTGCATTAGTAAATAAATATTTCAAATATGCACGCGTCCTCATTTACTTCACGTTCTGGTTTGAAATGATTGTATAACGAAAGAGTGCTCATGTATTCCACGTGACCTGAGGTATTCTAAGTTCATGTTCTGGTTTGTCTAAACATTGGGAGTGTGTAATGACCAATGAGACACTGTAGCTAGCTCTGTAAGGGGATTTTGGGCACTAAGGTGAGTTTTGGCACACCCTAATTCACTGAGGATCCAAATCGCTATGCACAGTTCTGTAGGAGAACGGAATCCCTGCTACAATCATTAGCAGCAATCTAGTCCCAAGAATAGACTCATTCCAAGTTTGCCCACGCATAGAAAGTGACTACCACCCGCACATCACAAAGCTAAATATAAACCTGGCCTGGGCGTAAAAAATAAACTTGCTGGGACAATACGCAGAAAAGTTTAACCAGAGGAAATAAAGATGGCGAGGACTAAATATGACGACCATAATGGACTCCCTTAAAGAACACATGAGTCAAACAGGCCCACCGATAGAAGAAAATCAAATAAAAACCTGGGAACACCTGTGTCTCTTTCTTACCTGGAACTTTCCAGCTACTAATAGAAACAGAAAAAGGATATACATCAGAAAGGAACAATGGTTTAACCTTGCGCTATGAGATGAAAAAACGAGGATGGCTAAAGAGGTACAAACTCACACTATAGAGGCCAAATTGGGTAAGAGTACAAATAAGAATAAACTAAAGGATCTACAGAAAAATTATAAAAAGATGGTGAGGGAAGCAAAGACAGAATATAAAGAAAAAATCTGGAAAAAACTACTGTTGGCAAGCACATTGCCAAACAGTAGGGAATTCTGGGGCATCATTAATAGTATGACAAAGGGAAAAGAATTACAAGAAGAAGAGGGAATTGGCGAAAAAATCTGGATACAGCATGTACACAATAGGTACAACAATGCGAGGAATGATAAGTGCATAATGGCAACAGACTACTCAAAATCCCCAAAAGATCTAAGACCTGAAGGAGAAGAATATACCGGTCAAGTAGTGAGCTGCAATGACTTAAAGGATCTGCCTGACAAAAAACAATTGAGAGGAATAATAAAAAGATTAAAAACGGAGGGGGCGGCAGGCCCGAATGGACTGCCCAACACACTATTCAAATATGCTCCGGATGTTTGGGCTGATCACCTTGCGCCTTTGTTTGAGCTGATCTACAGACAGAACATTGTCCCCACATCTTGGAAAGGAAACATTATTCATCAAATATTTAAGCAGGGAGACCACAACAATCCAGAAAACTACAGATTGATATCATTTATGGATGTTGAGGCCAAACTATATGGATCATGCCTACTTTGCTACCTGCAAGATTTTTTGGATGATACAAGCAAAATCCCCAGGTTCCAAACCGTCTTCAGACCAGGCATGGGCCCTTTAACAAACTTGGCCACGTTGGCACTTATTATCGAAAAAGCAAGAAAAAGATGTTTGCATGCTTTGCCGACTTCAAAGCCGCATTCGACAAAGTTACCAGAAATCGACTCTGGGTAAAATTAAGAGCGCGGGGGCTACCGAACAAATTACTGGATGCAATTAAAGCCCTGCATAGTGAGTGACACTTGGGCAAGAGTGAAACTAGGCAATGGACGTAGGCCCACCACGATTATATACACTCAGCAAGGCCTAAAACAAGGCTGCGTCCTAGCCCCGAGCTTATTTAATTTATTTGTGGCAGATATCAGTAAACACATGCAAGCAGCCGTTTGCCATTCGCCAAACTTAGTTAATAAGCCAACACCCTTCTTACAGTACGCAGAAAATATAGTGGTGCTGAGCCAAAGCCCCATCGGGCTACAAAGAGCAATAAACAACTTAGTAACCTATCTGGATGGAGACAGCTTGGAGTTAAATAAAGACAAAACCAAGGTTGTACGCCTAGTGGACCCGAAAAAACCCCAAGTACAAATGGTTCGTAAAAGGGACTACAATTGAAGAACAAGCGGCGTATAAGTACCTCGGCTTAAAAATGGGGAGAGGCCCCACACACAAGGAACACAAAATGGACCTAACAGCAAAATCTGAATCGTTAATTTTTGCGTACATATTATTGAACAAAAAATTGGGTTGCCCAAACCACGCACATCTTTTAAAAGTGATGGCCACACAAATAGTACCGAAATTGTCGTATGCCCTTGTAGTCTGGTGTGGCAAGGAGGTGGAACTGCTAAACGAACTTCAGACAAAGGTTTATAAAGCTGTTTTTTATTTACCACAGTCCGCTGCCCCAGCAGAGTTCCGGCTGGAATTTGCCTTCAAAATCAGAAATTCTGGACCATGAGTGGCTTTCTGAAATTATGCTACAAATTCCGTGCATCTGAACTGGGGACATTAAACAATATATGCTGGAAAGAAATCAAAATCCAGAAGGATCAGGACATTCACACTGGGGAGCCTATCAGAGAAAATCATTGGCGGAACATGACATACAAATGACATGGGACAGCCAGATAGACCAGGCAGCTTTTGGCAAATAAGATGGCAAAGAAGAAGTCCTTCTTAGAAGATATAATACCAACATCAAAATGCAGACATGGGTGGATCGTGATTAACTCCTACATATTAACAATGCCACAAGCCTACTTAGTAACTCATTTTAGTGTGGAATTAAAAAAAATTCTCACCAATTACCATTTGGGCCTGCATGATTCAAAAGATCCAGAACCGTCCTGGAAAAGCAACCACCAAGCGGCACACTGCCGATTACGCGGTTTTTGTAACAAAACATTAACTCACCTTCTTTGTGCTTGCCCCGCAGTTAAGGAACTAAGGAGGGGGCTTTTAAAACCGATTATTAACTAATTGAACATTCGCACGTTCAGGCAAACTGTGATACATTGGTTGGAAGGCTCATCTATAATGTTGGTGTGCCGGGAGATAAAATATCTGGCAAAAGTGAGAGAACTTTTAAGGCAAGAGGAGATTGATAAAGCATGAACAAGGATGGCAGGGGCTTCAAATACGGCTCTTCTTCACTAGCCCAAGTAGAAACAGGACTGGGATCCTATTCCACAAGAAAACAGGAACAATACAGAAAAACGGTGGCTGACCAAAGTCTACCAGAAAGTTTGCCATTTTATATGGACATTTTACTTTCAATAATTTAACGTTTGGATAATTTTGGTCATTGGAGCTCCTTGGAAAGTTGTGAAGAATAGAACTTTTGCAGATTGTTTAACCAGTTGCCCAATGTTTTATGAACTTTAATAATGTTATTTAGATTTTAATATTGCCAAGCTCATTGTTGATAAATGATATTTTATGGAAGATTAAGTTTAATACTTTTTTAAAGTGTAAATTGTAACGATTTTAAGTAATCATAGACAATAAACTTTCTTGACTTTGACTTGACTTTGACTAGGTTCAAAAGTTCCATCCTCATCCAAATTTCACTATTCTCCAGGGTAACAGTGTTATGTGTGGGACTAAAAATCAGGGCTATAGGTGGGATGAAAAAACTGTGGGGTCTCTCAAAGGGGCGTGGCCCAAAAAATTAAGGGCGTGGCTTAAAAACACATAAGCTAACAATCTGTGCTTAGCATAGCGTGCCGCCAGACTTGTATTTTGCTGTTAATGTCATTGCATCCAGATATATGATACAAAAAGTAACATCATACCTGCAAGAAGTCAGGACTATTGGCTTTGTCACAAGTTGTTAGTTGCATATGATAAATGAGCAGAAACTATGGCTTGTGTATAATATTGAAAAAGCTTCTACTTAAAGCCCTGGTGACACCACAACCATGTTGCTGCTCCTGAGTTTTAAAAGGGGAAGAGAAAGCCAGAGAGAAAATGATTTTTTAAAGGATTTCCCTTCCCCTACAACGCTCACCTCTAATGACATCATGCCTTAACTTCTCCACAAGTGAGAAGTGAGCAGTGTGAGCATGCACACATCGATGTGCCTGCTGTCACTGCAGTCCAAAAACAAAGCCCGATAGAGACCCGTTTCGAGGCCCCCTTTAAAAAACTGGTGAGACCTGGCCCACTTAAAGCCCTGCTATAAATTTATATTAGTTTCAGATGTTTTTCGTTATCATAGAGTAGAAAAGGATCATTATTGAAAGAAATAGTAAGCAGGAAACTGCTGCTAAAGCGGCGATAATGGGATTGATAATATGCCCTTGTGAATTCCCATAGAAGCCCAGGTTCTGGTGTTAACCTGGGCTTCCATGGGAATTTACAAGAGATATTATCAAGCCCTTTATCGACGCTTTAGTGGCAGTTTCCCGCCGATAAAAGCGGCGATAATGTATCGCCTTTCTTGATAATATGGCCGGAGTTCACTGAAGGTGGCTGTAAGTGTCTTAGGGCCTGATTACGAATACGGTGGTCCACGTGGTGGAGGGGCAGTGGCTATCAGGGACCGCAGCTACAGTGCTCCCACCACTGTTTCACAAGTACGGCGGTTGGACCGTTTGGGACTACCACAACAGTTCCTGGTGGCGGTGCATCGGTCTGCTGCAGCAATATGCATGGCGGTGCCACTGTGGCACAGACAAGCCTGTTCATGGTGGTGAGCCCGCAATGAAAAGGCTAGAGGTGAAGAAACAAAAGCCCTTGTACACTGAGATGCATGCAGGTGAGCACATGGTGTTCTTTTGTGCTCCCATTATGTTTCCTTTTTCAAAGGCACTATTGTAGGAATGCCAAAGGACCACCTGCCAAACCAGGAGAAAACTCCTAATGTGGCGGATTTTTGGCGGTCGACTTTGGCGGTGCGGGAGTATGGTGGTGGCATGCTGCCCACTATCGCACAGCTAAAGTCATAATCAGCCCCTTAATATGTTGAATACTTTCTCTAAATTCACACTCCATTGCTGAGGCAAAGTGATTATGCTCTGTGGTTCTTTTCACTGCATCACCAAGAGTAACTGTTCTACCTGTGCAATGGGATGAGAAATATTCAACACACCTCCAATCTCTCCTTACAATAAATGTGGCCACCATACTTTAGTAATCTATTGGCAAGTTTAGGATCTACCTGACTTGCCGTGCAGTTTCTATTTTTCTATGATCTGTAGAAAACAAAATTCATGAGTCTATTGCAATAATGTGCTTTATTTTCATCTTTGAAAATGGTCTAGCTAAGATAAAAAAAGCTAACAAGGTTAACGCATGCATCGTATTGAGAAAAAAATGTTTATTTACCCTGTTGAGAGAGGGAAAGAAAGTTACATTTTGGTTATATTTGACTTCTGTGGAAAGAAAGTTGTTTTTATTGTACATTTATGTGTATGTAAAAATATGACCGGGTCATTTATAGCTTGTACCTTTGGCCCTGAAACTGTGTAGATAGAATTTGATTGCCAGAGGTTTTTAGGCTGGTTGTTGGTGCTTTCTCCTTGTCGTGCAGTTAATGGTAAAAAGAAAATGTTAAAACATTTTGTGATTTTTATGCCTTATTGAAATATTGGTGTTCAATATTGACATTTGATTTACTTAATTTTGATTAGGTGATATTATGTTATTGATGTTCGTTGATTTTGCACTAGTTATTTTTCAACTGTAGTCATTTTTCACTTGTTTGAATCTTTGTAATTAGTGTTTTTGGTCTAGGAAAAAAAAAACTTGGTGAAGTTAGAATAGTAATTTTGCCCCCTAGTCACTGTCCAACACCTTCCCTGAGGTAAGTACTTGGCCGAGTTAGAATACTAATCTATGAACAAAAAAGTAGATTTAAACATTCTCTAGGTTGTGCAAGTTGAACAGAAATGTTTGTAAAATTAACTTACATTCTAGGCTCATTAGTAAATGTTTACAGTGATAATCTTCTTTGGAATATCCTTAGAAAATATTCCGTAAAATGTACAATTAATGCATTTTTTCAGTACATTATATCTTGATGTTTGTTTAGATATTGATTGTGCAGGTGTCCTTACTTTCATAGATAGATGGCAGTCTTTCATAGTAGGTTTAACAATTTTGCATTCTGATGCGTGTGGTCATGTCATCAGGCAGTGTACCATTGGCTACAAAATGGTGGGTGCCTACTTTTAAATGTTTTACATGTGTGTACCATAACTGGCTATAAAATAATGTGTGTAAAGTACACTTCTTTCTCGGACACAACATGACTAAACTTAGAACTATATTTGTGGTGAAATGTAAGTTGAATTTTCCCTTCTTTACAGAGTTTGCCCACCATCTTTGTTGGGAATAGGGTGTTCACTTTTGTAGAAATGATTGAAAGTCAAACCTTTTACATGTCAATGGTTTTTTACATCTTTAAAACATGTTTGCTGCTTTAGAAAGTGTTGAATTGATTTGTTTCACTATTTTGCATAGTGTTTCCTTATTTAGCCTTACGTAGAGCAGTAGTGTCATATTTAAAAACATTATGTAGGTTTTCTATGTTTTGCCCTCACTTACGATAACTTGTGTTGCATTTCATCAAGATATGTTTCCCAAACGTTGCTATATTTGAAAAATATTTCCCAAAAATGTGATTGCTTTCATTATAATTATAACGTTTCTTTAAATTTTATTTTAAATTATTCAACCATATATTTGCATCGGTTTTAAGTTAAAAAAAATGGCGTTGTAAAGGTCTGCATGGTAAAACTGTGCAATGTAACAGCATGCTTGATAAAAGTTTGTATGTCTATGCATGTGCAGTTTAAAGACGTATATGGTAAAGACATGAGTGGTAGTGGTATATGCGCTGTAAAGATTGCTTGGTAAAGGTATGCGTTGTAATGTCATACAACCTGCAGAACACTTGCCATGCACAGAGTGCACCAACAAGTAAGGAAACATAACATTTAAATATGCAAACAAATGGTATAGCACAGCACATTACCTATCAGAAGACAGGGAAAAAATACAGAATGGGCAAGGGAGAAGCGTTAAGTCTATGCAGGTCATGGACATAAAAATAGGACGTTTTGGCTTGGCCCACACTTGTGATGGGTGTGGCTACCTCATATTGTTTACAGGAAAGGGGTCCCAGACAGAGAACAAATAATTACAGTTTCATACAATTATTACGAAGAAAACAGATAAATGGATGCAAAAAGATTTATTTCAAATTTGCATTGTTACCTTTCATTGGTTGAAATTTCATCGACAATATTACTACAAAATTTTCGTATATGTGCCCACATACACAACATGGAGGGGGGGTGAAGTGAGGGAAAGTGCCAATGATAAAGTAGGAATAGGGAAATAGTCAGAATCGTTCGTGACAGGTATTCATCATAACTTCAAAAACAATGTTCATGTGGTTCCTTGATCCAAGGCCCACAGTATTATGCTCTTATAGAGTCCAGAATTTTATTGGTGTAGACCACCTAGCTCGCCTTCAGCTGCTTTAGTCTAGCTTGGGGGTGGGAGTTGGTGAAGATATTATCGTCTACGTTTCGACCCACAAGACGCGTAGGATAGTAGTCCTTACAACGGGGTCTTCTTCAGGACGGAATGGTTGTGGGTGGGCAACCTCCTAAAGAAATAATTAAAAGATTGTTTAGTACACAACCACCTTGTTGGTACATAAAAGGCAGGCGATCAGTTAAAAAAAGGGGGGGGGGCGTGTTGTCTTCTATCCACGAAACATATAGTGCGTGGCACACTATAGTTGGAGATAACCTCCAGAGTCATTTAGGTATAGTGTCCACTCACCTATCACACAGAAGGAGATGAACCAAGATAGATTGTTGGTCCTGATTGTTCACAAAACTTGTGGTTTTGTTCCTATTTAAAGATCACAAAAGAGATCATAATCAATGGCTAGTCTGACAAAAAGGCCCAGAGTTTTACTTTGACCTCTCTCCAGTTTAACGTAGGTAATCCCATCACGGTTCTAACGGCTAGAATTAACAACCTACCCATTTGCAAACTGTTCAAGCTGATCGAGTATGGATGAGACTTCCAGGTGCTTGTGTCTACTCTTGGAACAGGAGTCTAATACGGCAGCGGGGGCCTTTACGTCTTATTCAGCAACCTATTGTGAAGTATGATTTGAAAATTGGAAAAATCATACTCCATCTATACACACAGTACTATCAACAATACGCTTATATTTACGGGATACTATTGTACCCATTAACACCGAGATGATCCTACCTCGAGTCTCTAATTCAACTTGTAAGCTTCTTTTGCTTTGCTGGAAAGGTGGACTATATCGCTCACAGTTAAGGTAAAGGCGATGTAGCAGGCTCGCTGGGGTGCCTGCTTATTCAAAAAACATGCCAGTGTTATTGTATACAATCGTAGTTGTTTAAGAAAGCTTCCCATGTACATTTACTGCTTGTAAGGCCAGAACATACCGCGACTGAGGTAAAAAATTTGTTATGTCTAGGGTATTCCTCTATATTATTAACAGAGCCCTGCTACAACATAGACATAATGGAATACAGGCTATTGTTACTCTAATGCTAACAAGCGTTATAATCATTTAGTGGACCTAGGATACCTATGGGTCTATAGTCTCACTTGGAACACAAGTCAAAATTCATTTCAGTTCAGCGCATAGGTTGCTTAGCACTAGGTCCCTGTGTCGTTTGATTCTAAAATTTGAGAGGTCGAGACAAAAGGAGTGAAAGTGAACTATTATTGCTAAATAGGGTTTGGTAACCGGAGCGTATTAGAAAAAGTTTTTTGTATGCAGCTCACCTTAATCTAATTAACACCAATGCATAGGATATCGACGGTGACCATCTACAAAGAAAACAGAGACCGCCCGAGTTACTGTCAGGCTCATACTGCTTAGTATCGTAATTACAGGACCACATCGTTTGAGCCTCTCACCTGACACCATACTATCCTACGCGTCTTGTGGGTCGAAACGTAGATGATAATATCTTCACCAACTCCCACCCCCAAGCTAGACTAAAGCAGCTGAAGGCGAGCTAGGTGGTCTACACCAATAAAATTCTGGACTCTATAAGAGCATAAAACTGTGGGCCTTGGATCAAGGAACCACATGAACATTGTTTTTGAAGTTATGATGAATACCTGTCACGAACGATTCTGACTATTTCCCTATTCCTACTTTATCCTTGGCACTTTCCCTCACTTCACCCCCCCTCCATGTTGTGTATGTGGGCACATATACGAAAATTTTGTAGTAATATTGTCGATGAAATTTCAACCAATGAAAGGTAACAATGCAAATTTGAAATAAATCTTTTTACATCCATTTATCTGTTTTCTTCGTAATAATTGTATGAAACTGTAATTATTTGTTCTCTGTCTGGGACCCCTTTCCTGTATAATACTTAATCACCCAGGTCCCTTGACTGTACTGGGTCTAACCCTTTGTGTGTAACACCTCATATTGTTTGGCACAATCTGCATAACAACATCTACCTTTCTGCCAAATTTGGTGTATTTCGGTCTTCTGTTTAGGCTGTAGGTTCAACAAGGCGTTCCTATGAGAATTAAAAAGGGAAAATGCACTTTTTTAACACCCTTTTTCTTGGCCCGCTTAACAGAACAGCTTACTTTAGCAGTTTTTTGGGAAAATTGTGTTAAGATTAGTCAATGTAGCCAAAGATACAGGCAAGTCATAAAGCGCTGATCCTATGGAAACTAATTCCTAACTATAACTACCTACTGGCAGATGCCAGTAGGTAACTTACATATATATTCATCTGTTACAGTTAGCTGAGCAAACTATAATTTGCGCACCCGCAATGCACTGCTGATGACGTCACAAATTACATCACTCATGACATGGTCAGTGACATTACTGATGACATCTCAAATGACATCACTGATGACATCATCCTGTGAGTGTGTGTTTCTAAAAAGTTTAAGAATTCTATATAAACGCCAAGGTGTATTAGAAGAATGAGTGAGCACATGAGTGTCTGTATGGATGATTTGTTGCGTGACTGACTGTATGAGAGTGATTAATTGTGTCTTAGTGAATGATTGGGTGAGTGACTAATCTGTCAAAATGTGTGTAACAGTCTGTCAGGTGGTGTGTAAGTGTCTGCATGTTTTTGTGAGTGGGTACATGAGTGTCTATATGGGTTATTGGTTAGCTGTCTGAGTATCTCTCTGGGTGCCTGAGTGTCTGTGTGGGTGGGTGATGGGCTGTGTGACTCCCTGCATGGATGTATGAGTGGGTAAATCCCTGGGTGTATGGGTTCATGAGTGCATCTTTGAGGGACGGTGGTTGAGTGAGTGTGAGTATGGCTGTGTCAGTGAGTATATAGATATCTCAGTGGTATATGGGTAACTGCATATGTGAAACAAAGTATATGTGAGTGTTGGAGTATATAAGTGACTGTATTGTAGTGAGTGAGTGAGTGGGCGAGTGGCTATATGGGTGAGTGTGTGCTTGTGTCAGTGATTATAGAAGAGAGTAAGTATGTGCTACTATCTGTATGAGAAGGTTGACTTCTGGTCCAGGTCAGCACTCACCCCGGCAGCTCCACGTGTTAGGGCAGCATCCTGAGCCCTCCTGCCGCCTGGTGTTCACGCCTGCAGCTCGCACCCAGTGAGATTTTTCCTTCTGTGCCCCGTGTGGTTTCTTGGCCTCCAGTGCCCCAATTTAATTTAATTTAAGTTAACTCTGCCTCCATTGGTATTGTATTCTTTTCTCTCTGTATTGTTTTAAGTGCCCTGCTGCTTGGGCCTTGTGTTGTATCTCTCATCCCCCGTTTCCCGCCTTCCTACCTACTGTCCTGACCCTTCCCCTACTTAATTGCGGCCGCTGCAGGGGAGGGCATGAGACTCATAGACATTTGGTCCAGGCCAGCACTCTCCCCAGCAGCTCCATGTGTTAGGGCAGCATCCTGAGCCCTCCTGCAGCCTGGTGTTTGCACCTGCAGCTCGCACCCAGCGGTATTTTTCCTTCAGTGCCCCACATGGTTACTTGGCCTATAGTCCAACAAGTTAATTTAATTTAACTCTGCCTCCATTGGTATTGTAATATTTTTTCGCTGTATTGTTTTAAGTGCCCTGCTTCTTGGGCCTCGTGTTGTGTCTCTCTCCTTCTCCCCTTCTACTGCCACTGTTCCCTGAGGCCCTAACCCGTCTCAGCCCCGTTTCACGCCTCCCTATCTACTGTTCCGCCCCACTCCCTTACTTAATGGTGGCTGCTGCACGGACGTGCCGCTGGTGCACAGCAGGCGCACCTAAGACAAGCCCGACTGTGCCCATCCTCGACCGGACCTCGACCAGCACCAGGACCCATGGCCGCCACGAGCACCCCCACGCCAGACACCGCTATGATACCAACCTCCTCTACGCACTCAACACCGGCCATTCATCCACCTGCTTCCAGGCCACCCAAAGCATACCCACGGACCACTCACCTGCTGAATCTGCAGCTTCACCAGCCAGCGAAACACCAGCACGACCTGACCCCCCACCAAGGCAGGCAACAACCACCTCAGATGCATACTGCTCAACACCCGCTCCGTCCACAGGCATGTCGTCAAACTCTGGGACCTGCTCCACTCATCCTCCCCGGGGGTCGCTTTCCTGACGGAGACCTGGATGAGCACCTCTTCGGCACCCTACGTTGCCATAGCCATCCCAGATGTTTACAAGATCACCCGCAGGGACTGCACCAACAGACTAGGAGGAGGAATCGCCATCGTCCACAGAAACACCCTCAGAATCTCAACTAACACTGAAGACACCATCAGCACCACAGAACACCTGCACTTCCAGATCCACATCGATCCCAACACCACCCTCAGAGGAACCCTCATGTACAGCCCCCCGGACCCCGGCCACAGTTCATCGACTCCATCACAGATGCCGTCAGCTGGCCCGCCCTTGCCTCCACAGTTTACATCATCCTCGGAGACCTGAACTTCCACATTGAGAACATCAACGACAGCAAGTCCACCACACTACTGGACAAACTCCCCAACCTCGGCCTCAAACAGCTCGTCTTGACACCCACACACTTCGCCAGACACACACTCGACCCCATTTTCTCTGCCAGCAGCCACTCCTCAGTCAGCCACACCAAAGAACTCCACTAGACTGACCACTGCTGCATCTACTTCTCCTATATGAAAACCACCACACACAACCACTAGCAAAGAATTCCCCACCGCAGCTGGAACAAGGTGACCGAAGACCAGCTAATCACCACCCTCGGCCGAGACCCACCAACTGACCATACCGACACCACCACAGCCGTCCGCAACCTCAGGCAATGGATCGATGACTGCACCAACACTCTCGCCCCGGTCAAGGAACCCTCAAACAGACATACCAAAAGAAGAGCCATCTGGTTCACTGCCAACCTCCAGACATCCAAGCAGACCTACCGAAGACAAGACAAGAAATTGCGCCACCAGCAAACACCGGACAAGCATGCAGCGCTCAAGAATGCCAGCTGCAGACACCGCAAACTCATTTGAATGACCAAAAGGACCTCCTTCAAGGAACGCATTGACAACAGCGCACACAACAGCAAAGAGCTCTTCAACATCGTGAAGGAACTCGCCAACCCCAGCTTTAGCTCCAATGACATCCTGCCGTCACAAGACCTCTGCGACTCTCTAACAACCTTCTTCCACCGCAAGATTGCAGACATCCACGACAGCTTCAACTCCCAGAGCTCTCCCACAGCTACTGACACCACAGACTCACCGCCCCCCAGTCTCACCGGCCGCCTGACCTCCTGGGACCACGTCAACAACGAAGACACCATCAAGACCATGAACACCATCCATTCCGGCTCACCATTAGACCCCTGCCCCATCACATCTTCAACAAAGCGAGCTCCATTATCGCACCCCAATTCCGTAAGATCTTCAATAGCTCATTCAAGACCTCCACCTTTCCAGAAAGCTGGAAACATGCAGAGATCAACGCCCTGCTCAAGAAACCCAAGGCAGACCCAAAGGACCTCAAGAACTTCCGGCCCATCTCTCTGCTCCCGTTCCTGGTGAAAGTCATTGAGAAAATTGTCAACAGATAACTGACCCAATTAATACTCGAAGAGAACAACACCCTGGACTCATCCCAATTCATAGTACACAGCAATCACAGCACCAAAAATGCCCTCATAGCCGCAACTGATGATATCAGGGCTCTGATGGACAACGACGAAACTGTGGCCCTCATCCTACTGGACTTCTCGGCCGCCTTCGACACCGTCTGCCACCACACCCTTCGCACACTACCTCTACAATGCAGGGATCCGTGACAAAGCCCTGGACTCGATCACCTCCTTCCTCACTGACAGAACCCAGTGAGTACTCCTCCCTCCATTCCGCTCTGAAGCCACCAAGATCCCTTGCGCCGTACCCCAAGGATCATCCCTCAGCCCGACCCTCTTCAACGTTTACATGACACCGCTTGCCAACATCGTCCGATAGCACAACCTCATCATAGTTTCATACGCCGACGACACCCAGCTAATCCTCTACCTCACCAAAGACACCGCCACTGCCAAAACCGACTAACACGAAAGGATGAAGGCCCTCGCTGAATGGATGAAGAGCAGTCGCCTGAAACTGAACTCGGACAAGACGGAGGTCCTCATACTTGGGTCCACCCCCTCCACCTGGGACGACTCTTGGTGGCCGGCCTGGCTGGGAATGGCATTGACACCCACCGACCACACACGCAACCTGGGGTCCATCCTGGTCCCGTCTCTGTCAATGACCCAACAAGTCAACGCCGTCTCTTCCTCCTACTTTAACACCCTCTGCATACTTTGCAAGATCTACAGATGGATCCCCACCGAAAACCAGCAGAACGGTCACCCAGGCCCTCGTCACCAGCAGGCTGGACTACAGCAACGCCCTCTACATGGGAACCACGGCCAAACTCCAGAAGAGACTCCAATGCTTATAGAACGCCTCCGCATGCCTCATCCTCGACATCCCCCGCCACAGCCACATCACCACCCACCTGAGGGACCTGCACTGGCTCCCTGTCAACAAGTGGATCACCTTCAAGCTCCTCACCCATGCTCCCAAAGCACTCCACGAAGCTGAACCTGCATACCTCAATAAGCAACTCACCATCTACACCTCTAACCACCAGGTCCACTCTGCTGACCTCGCCTCGCCACCATTCCGCGCATCCACCGAACAACCACCGGTGGCAGATCCTGCTCCCACCTTGCCGCCAAGACATGGAACACCCTCCCCATCCACCTATGACAGACCCAGGACCTGCCGACCTTCAGGAGACTCCTCAAGACCTGGCTGTTTGATCAGTAGCTGCCCCTCCCCAGCACCTTGCGACCCTCATGGGTGAGTAGCTCGCTTTACAAATGATCTATTGATTGATTGATTGATTGATTGATTGAGGTAATTTGTGTATAACTGTATAGGTGAGTAAATGGCTGTGTGACTGTCTCGGTGTGTGAGTAATTCTATGGGTGAGTGGTGGTGTGTGAGTGTCTGTATGGGTGTGTGAGTACATAAATCAGTGGCTGTATTGATGAGTGACTGCGTGTATGGGTGAGTGTATAGACCTATAAATCAGTGAATGGGTATGTACTAACTGGTATTAGTGTGTCTATGGTTTCAAAAATGGTAGTCTATATTTTAGTGTGGGTGTATTTAAGGTTATGTTTGGGTTTGAGGAGGTGCATTGAATTTTAAGTGGACGATATCATCAGTGATGTAATTTGAGATGTCATCAGTGATGTCATCAGTGAGGTCACAAACCATGTCAAGAGTGGTGTAATATGTGACTCCATCACAGTGCATTGTGGGGTGTGAGTTATAGTTAGCTCAGCTAACTATAACAGATGAATTTCTTTGGTTTTGTAAGAGTGAAATGTCAGCCTAACTATAACGTCCCTGAAACCTGTGTTTTTTTCAGTGAATATCTAAGATTTTGTAAATGCTAATTACTAACTATAACGTCCCTGAAACCTGTTTTTTAGTGAATTTCTATGTTTTTCGAAATGCTAATTACTACCTTTAACTTGCCTGAAAACTGTGTTTTTTTCCAGTGAATTTCTTTTGTTTTTTGTAATGCTAATTTCGAACTATGCCTACATAGGTAGGACATGTACAGAAAGAGGAAGAGAAGTGCAGAAAGAAGAAACTGAGGTGCAAAAAGAGGCCTACTTTGACTGTACCTTTCCACAGACTCATACAAAGTAGCCTAATCACTAATGCTTCTCCACAGATGTCTTAAACCTCACTTTTCTCTTTTCTCATCGACTGTTCAGAATGTTAGGCCTACCAAATGTATACTAGCAATCCTAACCATATCACTGTTGTAGGTCTCACCAAGTGCGTGAAGGTATGCATGCATGTCTTTGCTTTTACCTAGTGACATGTTACATACAAATAAACATACAAATACTTGAATACCTGTGTTTCAAACAACATACTCTGTAAATGTGTATACAAGAAGGTGTATGTTATTATTGTTGCTCATAATACAGGGCACATAGGTATTCAATAGAATAATTGAGGGCCACTATAACACTTACATATGTAAGACATGTCAGCCTGTGCAACCGAATGATAGCGCAAAACTGAGAAGATTTGACCATCTATAGGAGAAGCTACCCGCTTTTTAAATTACCATCTTCAGATGCATAACACATGTGAGAATGCATGTACAAGTAGACATATACCTGTCACGAGAGCACGCATACCTTTAACCCCTTCCCTGCTTATGACGGAACCACGCCGTCATAAGCCTCGTGCGGTGTGTGCTCAGGATGGCGTGGTTCCGTCATGCTGCGGGCGCTCCGCCCATGCTGCACTGATTCCCCGCCTGTGCAGGCGAATTAGTGAGTGGGCGGAGTAGTGACAGAACCACGCCGTCATGAGCACAGCTCGCCCGTGACTCATGACGGTGTGGTTCCGTCACGAGCATGGCGGTGCAGCGCCGTGGTGGAATTAGCGCCGTGACCAAGGGGTTAAACTTGACAGCTTGTACTTCCATTTGAGTACAGTAAGAGGGGAGAGAAGTATAGAACGAGGCAAGAGAGGTTCAGAAAGAAGCAACTGAGTTGCAGAAAGAGGCAAGAGAAGTGCATAAATCAGGAAGAGAAGTGCAGAAAGAAGGAGAGAGTTGCAGAAAGAAGCAAGAGAACTGCAGAAAGAGGAAGAAAGGTACAGAAAGAGGCAAGAGAGGTTCAGAAAGAAGTAAGAAAGGTGCAGAAAGAGAGAACGGGTGCAAAAAAAACCAAGAGAAGTACAGAAAGAAGAGAGTGGGGTACAGCAAGAGGCAAGTGAGGTACAGAAAGAGACAAGAGAGGTATGGAAAGAGGGAAAAGAAGTACAGAAAGAAGCAAGAGAATTGCAGAAAAAGGCAAGTGGAGTACAGTAGGAGGCAACAGAAGTACACAGAAAGAAGCAAGACATACAGAAAGAAGAGAATGAGATACAGCAAGAGGCAAGTGTGGTACAGAAAGAGGCAAGAGATGTACAGAAAGAGACAGGAGAAGTGCAGAAAGAGGAAAGAGCGGTGCAGAAAGAAGCAAGAGAGGTGCAGAAAAAAAGCATGAAAAGTACAGAAAGAACCAACAGAGGTGCAGAAAGAGGCAAGATGAATGCAGAAAGAACCAACAGAGGTGCAGAAAGAGGAAATAGTGGTGCAGAAAGAGGTAGGAGAAGAAATAAAAGAAGCAACAGAGGTGCAGAAAGAGGCAGGAGAACTGCTGAAAGAAGGAACAGAAATCCAGAAAGAGGCAAGAGAAGTGCATAAAGAAGCAACGGAAATGCATAAAGAGGGAAGGGAAGTCTAGAAAGAAGCAACAGAAGTGCAGAAAGCAGCAAGAGAAGTGCAGGAAGGGGCAAGAGAGGTGCAGAAGCAGACAAGAGAGGTGCAGAAAGAGTGAAAAGGGATGCAGAAAGAGTGAAAAGGGATACAGAAAGATGCAAGAGCGGTGCAGAAAGAGGCAAGAGGGGTACAGAAAGAGGCAACAGAGGTACAGAAAGAAGCAAGAGAGGTGCAGAAACAAGCAAGAAAATGCAGAAAGAGGTAAGAGAAGTGCTGAAAGAAGCAACAGAGGGTCAGAAAGTACCAAAAGAAGTCATGAAAGAGACAAGAGAGTTGCAGAAAGAAACAAGAGAGGTGCAGAAATAAAGAGAACTGCAAAAAGAGGTAAGTTAGATGCAAACCAAGGCAAGAGGGAGGCAGAAAGAGGGAAGAGGGGTGCAGGAAGAGGCAAGAGGGGTACAGAAAAAAGCAGCAGAGGTGTAGAAAGAAGCAACAGAAGTGCAGAAAGAACCAATGTAGCTGCAGAAAGAGGCAAGAGGGGTGCAGAAAGAGGCAAGAGAAGTACTGACAGAAGCGACAGAGGTACAGAAAGAGATAAGAGAAGTACATAAAGAGGCAAGAGAGGTGAAAAAAGCGGTAAGACAAGTGCAAAAAGAAGTAAGAGAAGTGCTGAAAGAAGCAACAGAGGTGCAGAAAGAAGCACGAAGCAAGAGAAGTCATGAAAGACACAAGAGAGTTGCAGAAAGAAACAAGAGAGGTACAGAAAAAAGAAAGAGAACTGCAGAAAGTGGCAAGTTAGGTGTAAAACGAGGCAAGAGGGATGCAGAAAGAGGGAGGAGGGGTGCATGAAGAGGCAAGAGGGATACAGAAAAATAAAACAGGTACAGAAAGGAGCAGGAGAAGTGCAGAAAGAACCAACATAGCTGCACAAAGAAGAAATAGGGGTGTAGAAAGAGGCAAGAGAAGTACTGAAAGAAGCAATAGAGGTGCAGAAAGAGACAAAAGAGGTGTAGAAAGAGGTAAGACAAGTGCAGAAAGAAGCAAGAGAAGTGTAGACAGAAGAAAGAGAAGTACAAAAAGTCCCAACAGAGGTACAGAAAGAGGCAAGAGGGCTGCAGATAGTAGCAACAGAACTGAACCAGGAGGCAAGAGAACTGCAGAAAGAGGCAAGAGATGTGCAGACAGAGGGAACAGGGATACAGAAAGAAGCAAGACAAGTCCAGAGAGGGTTGTAGAAAGAGGCAAGAGGGTTGCAGAAAGAAGCAAGAGTCGTGCAGAAAGAAGCAGGAGAAGTACAGAAAGTATCAACCGAGGTGTAGAAAGAGGCAAGAGAAATACAAAATGAAGCAACAGAGGTACCTTAAGAGATAAGAGAGGTGCAGAGAGAGGCAAGAGAGGTGCAGAAAGAGCGACGAGAGCTGCAGAAAGAGGGAAGAGGGATGCAAAGAGAGGCAAGAGGGATACAGAAAGAAGCAAGACAGGTGCAAAAAGAAGCAAGAGAAGTACAGAAAGAAGCAACAGAGGTGCAGAAACAGGCAAGAGGGGTGCACAAAGAGGCAAGAGACGTGCCGAAAGAAGCAACAGAAATGTAGCAAGAGGCAAGAGAAATGTAGAAAGAAGCAACAGAAATGCAGAAAGATGCAAGAGAAGTACAAAAAGAAGCAACAGATGTGCAGAATGAAGCAAGAGAAGTGCACAATGAAGCAAGGAAAGTGCTTAAAGAAGCAAGTGAGGTGCTGAAACAGGCAAGAGAAGTGCAGATAGAGGCAAGAGAGGTGCAGAAAGAGGCAAGAGAGGTGCAAGAAGAGGTCAGAGGGGTGCAGAAAGAGGCAGGAGGGGTTCAGAAAGAAGCAACAAAGGTACAGAAAGAAGGGAGGTACAGAAAGCAGAAGAGATGTGCAGAAAGAGACAAGAGAAGTACAGAAAGAGGAAGCAAGATGCAGAATGAAGCTAGAGAAATGTAGAAAGAAACAAGAGAGATGCAGAAAGAAGCAAGAGTGGTTTGCGCCCATTGGCACTAGTTTAACACACACATTTAACAATAAGTAACAGGTGACCATTCCAGCTTTGCAAATGGCCTTCAACCATGCTGCAGCTCTTGTCGTGGCATTATTGGTAAAGTTTAAGCCGTTTGAGCTAGAAACAAGGTGTTTTTTGTTTAAATCTGCAGATTATGCGGCAGATGATGGATTATGCGGCAAATGTGGAAAATGTATAATTATACAAAAATCACTGCGGCCAAACAGTCGCATAGATCCAGTAGCCCTGCCCATACCTTTGACTAGGTCCAGAAGTGCTCCTCAGTGGTTCCTTCTTTTTTTGTGCTTTGACTTTATAGTTTATCTTCTGTGGAAATGAGGAAGACTAAGACTGAGGTTAGTTCATTCGGACAATAGTTGTTTTTTTTGGCTAGTCAACTACCAGTTTGGTAGGGGGGCTTCAAAGTGTTGTAGTAAGTAGCCGGTGGGCATATGTTTGTTAAATGTGGTGTACTAGTTGGCATGAATCTTATTTACCCACTGGATTAGACATATATTGTTCGAAGTTGCTGTATTGAATTAGCATAATGAGAGAGATATGGCCACAATCTTTACAGTATGCATAATCTGTTTAATGTATTAAAGTATATAATTTTGGATGTTTCGCGTGCCTGATATTGAGATGGGTATCAATCTTTCTGATTTAGGGATTATGTTAAGCATTGTCTTGGTGTGGAGTGGAATGTTTCTTGTCCTACATGCTGGAAACTACTATGGATAATACTATAAGAATACACACATCCAGGTGCGGCCGGCACAGGTAAGAGCGGGATGGGAGTTGAAGAAGTCAACAGATGACGGGATAGGTAAAATTAAATTAAAAGAAACAAAACCACTTACCTTGTGCTCTCCACATCGACGAGTCAGCGATGCAGCGAGTGCAAGGTAAGTGATTTTATAATTTTGTTTATTTAATTTTACATATCTCGTCGTCTGTCGACTCCCCTCTCCCTATTCCGCACCATCACCCCACCGCTTTACCTCTGCCGGCCCTCGCCTGCACATATCTAAATATTGCTAAATTATTTAGAGGTGAAAATGCAGAGCTACCTTGCGCCTTTCAATGAGAGTGCACTGACATTTCAGACAGTTCCTTTGTAGAACAATGGGCTTAATCTTATGCTCATAAATGCTTTCAGTATAGAGTAAAAGGGCAAAAACAACAAACTTGTATCACTCAATTTACAATAAATGTTTCTTTCTGCCTGTCACTTCTGCTAAAATAATTCCAATCGCTTGTCAACAGAAGCTAAAAATATGGTGAGTGCTCTACTACTGTAAAAAAAGTTGATTGGAAATTGTCAATGTTGTGAATAACTTAGTGTTTGTGAACAGGAGGGACTCTTCTGCATGATAGATTGTAACTATTATTTTGGTTTAAAGTAATTAACAAACAGATAAATTATCCAACTTGGTTCTTTATTCCTATTTAAACATCATGTTTCTACAGACACAGCACATCATCAAACTGTATAAACATACTTTAAAATGAGCTAATGTTTTAATCATTGACTGTGCCAGCTTTTGAAAATTCTGATTTGTTTTGATTGCAGAGATTAGAAGAATTCACAGTTGTCTACCTTTGTTTCCTAATAGTGACATGTATTTCATCCCTGTGATTCTCTCGTCATTGACTGCCAACATCTGCATTGCTAATTCATGCTGAGAAATGGAGCACCTTTGAATACAGGCCCTGTGGGAAGTTGAAGCTGGTATCCTCTCCCCTTGTTGAGTGTGGGACTGCAGCATACCACAGAGCATGGTTTAGCTGGTGTTTTGGTGATGTGAGTATTAGAGAACTAGGGGGCACATGCATCATTGTAAATTGCATTCGCAAATGGTGCGAAGTGCAAAATTTGGCCGTTTGTGAATGCAATTCCCATTTTTGAGATGCATTATCATTTTTGTTATTTTCACAATTTAAGAAATCACAAATTTGCGATTTCTTAAATTGCGATTGCATTTAAGGAATCTCAAATTGAGATTCCTTAAATGCAATGCATCAAACTTTTAAAATTTGCGAGTTCGCAAATTAGGGGAGCAAATTACCATGAAGTTGACCTTCATGGTAATTTGCGAAAACTTTGGAAAATGCACTGAAGTGCATTTTTCAAAGTTCCATTTTACACACACACATGCCCTTGGGGCATGTGAGTGTGCAAAATGTACTTCTAAGCAGATTTCAGGGGTGCAACAGGGTGTCCCTTGGACACCCCTGGAACCTTGAAATTGCATTCTTAATTTGTGAATTTCTAATGGTGAATTGCAAATTAAGAATGTCTTTCCATTCATTCCTATGGGCCTCTAGGCCCATAGGAATGGATGGGGAGGTATTCCTTAATTGCGATTCTCAATTAGAGAATCGCAATTAAGGAATTTTAAGAAATCGCTATTTTATTAGCAATTTCTTGATGCATTGCAGTTTGCAATTCCTTAATTGCGATTCCTTATTTTTCGCAATTAAGGAATCGCAAAATGCAATATTGATGCATGTGCCAGAAAGTGCCTGGAAATAATAGCAGTCACAGGTGCCAGAGCTCTCCAAGGTGATTTCACTGTACTTTGAATTCCGAGCCAATAAAAATGGTTGCATCACTTGGAATCAAGGGCCATGGTTCTTTATCCGCTTGAGGAAAAAGCAAAGATGATGGAATGAAAGAAAGGAAATAATCTCAATCACTGGCAACCATATGAGCTACATTCCAGTTGTGCCCCACTACCACAGTGCAGAGACTAGCTATATGAAAATCAGCCTTGGTCTTGCAACAACAGGAAGAATCCTGTCTGAACAACCAAGCCAGGTCCCCTCAGAATCAGACCACAAGCACCTCATACTGGTTTCAGCCTATTTAGACATTGTTAGTGAGGTATAGCTTTTGTCCTGTGGTGGACTGAGCTTGACAACCATCTCTGGTCATACCTCTCATACTTAGGACATCACATTAATGAAAACACAAAGGTGAAGGGTAAAATATTGCAACCAGTCTTAACCACTATCAATAGCTTGGGCCACATTCCAATCCATAGTTTTTTTACTAGCTGTGCCACTTTAGACAGAGACCAGCAACAAGACGATCATCGTTTGTCCTGCTCTAATAGGAACAGTTGAGCCTAAACTGGCAGGACATGTCACCCTCTGAACAGGACCACAAGCAATTCCAGGTTTATTTTGAGCTATGTAAGCTTCATCGGTGAGGTAAAATTTGAGCCTTGAACCACTTCTCAATGTCTGATCATACCCTTCTCACTTAAGGCATTGCTCTCTTATCATGTCCAGCCACTTCTAATTCTCAGCCGCTCATGGCACTGTGTGCCCTAGTGAGCAGAGACACTCTCATCTGAGTCAGGAGTTATTTCCTGTATGCTCACCGCTTGCTACACTTACTACGAGCCCTGAAGTCAGTGACATTCAGAGAGTGAGGTGCTTTGCATTTATCCTTATCACCTTCTGACACATCCACCCACACATCCACCCTTGAGATGCTAATCGTGCTCAATATCAATTGCACTCACTGGCACTAATTCACAAAGGTGACTTACACTTTTGTGTACGTTTACAATTGTTTGCTTTTCACAAAGATATTTTTATGAGTAGTATCTTTACGACTGAGGTGTGTCCGTGCATTAAAAGATAGGACTGTCCTATCTTTTTATCTGTGGAGACTCCGCATTCATAAATATACTAGTAGTAAAATTGTGACTAGCAAACAATTTGTTAACTTACACAAAAGTATAAATTGATCTTTGTGAATCAGACCCTCTAGTTTTCAGGTAGGCATTCTTTACTCCCCTTGTCATCTAGACTATGAAGATGTTTCTGTATGTTAGAGGTTGAACGTATGTTTTGATCAGGAGGAGATCAATTTGCCAAAGAGAATTACACTGAAAAGATGTGAGAAATTGCTCTATAATGCCTCAGCAGAGCTAAGAGTTTCCAAATGGACCCAATTTGGCAAGTTTAGAAATCCAACTTTTCTGTTCCTCCGTTTCCCACTATCCTATCTGACGTGTTTAGGGAAGAATGGAAGTGGCCATGTAGGCAATCATAATACCTCATGGCATAGCATTGGTCAAATGCTTTGCACTAACACTAGAGTACCCCTAGGGTGATCCCTGGGGAGGGGGGGAGCGGGGTAGGTGAGCAAATGATAAGTGAAATGCAGGACAAGTGCACATGTGTGTTCCCTTCTCAGGTAGTGAAGAACCCCCATATGAGGTTTGCTCTCCCCATAGGTTAACATGGAGGATTGGCTAAGATTACGGTAAGCTGCAGTGGTGGCTTACAGCAGAGCAGCCTCATAGTGTTTACTATCATTGGATTCACAATGACAAATCCTCCCTTGTGGTAAGGGTAGATTTGTCATTACTAGCTTCGAAATGCCACTTCTAGAAAGAGGGCATTTCTCTGCGCTAAACTCTTTTGTGTAACTTTTAGTTTGACTCCAGCCCACCCTGGAGGCTGGGGGAGCAAATCTGTGCATTCCCCAGATACAGCTATAAACATTGTGCATGCAAACGTAATGACAGACCTCTGCCATTTCAGGACTTGGACAGATTAGGAGGGGCAGTTTTGACACTTGGCTTCTGGGAAAACAGAACATGGCCCCACTAAAGATTAAGCTCTGCATTTCAAGGACGCATGGCAGACAGGACTGATATTTAGGGGAGACATATGTGGTTCAAAGGGAATCCTCTCAACCACCCCGACTTCAAAGGCACACTACAGTAAAACTACTGGTGTCATACTTCAGCAGGGCAGAGATGCACTTGTGGGGATGTGGGACCAGACATCCCGGCCTGCATGGTGCACACTGCCAGAGGAATCTCATGTGCACAAAGAGGAGACTGCCATAGGAAGGGACCGTGCACCCTCCCTAAATAGTGGCTGGCCTGCTCCAACTACCTGCTGCTGTGTGGCGCCCTGAAGTGTGCTCTTCAAGGGCTTGTTGGTTTGCCCCCTGTTCTTTGTGGAGGTCCAGGGACAACAAATATTTCCTGTGATGGACCTACACCATCTAGGTGTTTCACCTGGAGAGCGGTGCACTCTCAAGTGCTACTTCATCTGCTGTATCCTGACTGCAGTGCAGGGTGAGTGTGAAAATAAGTATTATACCTAGAGACTGGGTTGCCTTGTGTGGAGCCCCCAGTCTGTGCCCTCATCTAAGGAGTGTGGCCCCTGCATCATGGGGCACAGCACGCACAAGCCTATCCTTGGTGATGAGCGGATTCACCAGTTGCGGGACTCAGCATGGCCTGCTTTGTTGCCTGTGCTGCATTTATCTTGTGCGACACGACAACTGCATGCTCATCGTGTGTGGTGTCTGATTCACAGGTTGCGACCCTTGGATGGAGGGTGCATCCGTTGTAGTGCTTCATTCTACCTTGTGTGGTACTACTGAACTTGCAACTGTGTGTGTGGGACTGTGTTATCTGGTGTGATCAGTATCATCATGTGCCAGACATTGTGCCTCATTCCAGGGAGGCACGGCAAACTCGACTGTGGATTTATTGTGACCAGATTGTCTGGTGCGACTTGTATCATCCTACATCAGACATTATGCCTCATTCCAGGGAGGTACGGTGAACCCAACTGTGGGTTGATTGTGGCCGGATACTCTGGTGTGACTCGTATCATAGCGAAGTACATGTTGTGGCTCATTCCAGCGATCTGGGATGTACGGTGAATCAGAGTGTGAGTTGATTGCAGCCAGATTGTCTGGTGCAACTCATATTTTCACGCACAAGATGTTATGCCTCATTCCAGAGAGATACACTGAACCTGACTGTGGGTTGGTTGTAATCAGATTGTCTGGTGTGCCTCGTATCATTGTGCACCAGATGTTGTGCTTCATTTCCAGGGTAGCACGGCAAACCCAACACTGGGTTGATTGGGATTGCATTGTCTGGTGCGACTCATATCATTGCACACCAGACGTTGTGCCTCATTTTCAGGGAGGTATGGCAAACCCAACTTTTAGTTCAGTGGGACCAGATTGTCCGGTGTGACTCTGATCAATAAGCACCAGTTGTTGATATTTCACTTCCCGTGGGGTGTGGGGACCGCTACCCCCTCATTCACTGAATGTTCCTTCTGGCCTCAGTGCCCTTTCCTCACCCAGTCCGACAACTTTATCTTGCCTGGGAGTATCGCCTGAATTACGTCTGGGTGCTGAGAGTAAGTGGCCAGGCTAAGGAACACTTTCGAGAGCAATCAGAAGCGGGCCAAGAGACTGCGTGACCTGCCTGTGCTTTGCATAACTGGGCTGGTGCTAGAAGGTGAATTTAGGGACTTCATGATAGAACTGGGACAGCCTCTAGCTGGTTCCTCTCCACATAAAGTGGGTGAACTTCCCGGGTAGTGGCCAACCCCCATTTGTTGACTGTTGCCTGGCTACCGTGATAGCTACTCCAGCTTTCTCCCCTGGGGCCCTGTCTAAGTGTTACTCTGGCCTTAATCCAGTATAGTACGGGGTGTTTGTTTTACTGTAACCTGTGGGCAGATTAGTGAAGGGGTAACTGAGAGGCGTGGGAGGGATTATGCCACGTGGTCCACATTCATGTAACCTGCCGGATATCGTTTGCACCGTGTTATGGTTTCGTGTGCATGTGTGTGCGAGTGTGCTCCACACGGACTGGCTGATATCTTTTTCACCACGTTTCGGTGCTGTGTGAGTGTGGGAGAGTGTGTTCCATGAGAACAGCCTGCTGTTGAACTGCACAGCGATGTTGTTTTACTTGTGTGTTTCATCACCTAACAAATATTCCATTCCTGTGTGTAGCGTGCACAGCTATGTGGGATATACATAATTTATAGAACATTTACACCAGTAGTTTTCGGTTTTACTCAAGAATATCAATTTTAATTCTTGTTTTTTAAATCATTCAAAGAAAATATGCGAATCAATACATTGCGCACACAACATGTGTTTTACATCATTCAATAATTATCCAATATTTGTTATATCATAATCAAAATATTGGGAGAAGCGAAACCCAATGCATTTCAGGACGAACTGTCCCTTCATCAGAGGAAAACCTGTTCACAAAAAAACAAATATCAAATCATGTACATCAGAGGTTCAATCCTCATAACATCTCATAAATACAGAACACCAATGTTTAATGCGCTATTATCAAATTCAAGTGTTTTTACTGCACCAATAACCTTGTGCAAATCATGTGTGACACTGCTACAAACCAATGTTAAATAAAGCACCCCTGTGCTCTGCCTGAGAGTTAGATTATATGTCAATACTTACAACCATCCAAGCTTCCAGTCGAACTCGTCTCGAAATACCGACAAGCAAACCAAGACCTGCAACGATACATACCATGGTGGTCATCTATCTGCTGCACCATGCTAAAGTCCCTGTTAAAATCACTGAGAATTCAGAATTGTTGTGTGTACCTCTAAACGAAGTATCCAGACCCCTTAGTTTCACAGCTTAGGTATGCTAAGGCGAAAGTTTGTCCCCGTAGTTTCTGCTATGACCAAAGAGAATCCTCAATCCCCAAAATTGTTCCAATAGCCACTCAGCACACTGCAAGTACAATACGTCGCCGCACCCGCAATCTTACCTCCTTCTCGACGTGTTTATTCTCCACACTCAATTCCGTGTAAATCAACTGTTATCTTGGTCTCCCTTGCTCTGATTGTTAACATACCAGAGTCCCACGAGAGTTACTCAACTAGCCACAATGGGCGCTATCTTTCAATGTAGCCGAACATGTAAGATTACCGTCATTGCGTCTCAACCAACATCCTAATTCCTTACCATACAGGGTCTCACAATGTACAATTTGTATAACTATATTGAAGGAAAATACCTGTAGTTGTATCACAGTAAACGCCATATCCGCACCATATCATGAATAAAAATCCAATTTATCCCTAAATTCGACACCACGTTTAAATAGGTAGATTGTACCAGAACGCTTCTACTAACCACATATAACGAAGTGTTTTGAAAAGTATTACGCGTCTATGAGGGCTGTCCTATCCCTACATGTAAGATGTTGTACAATTATAACATTATATGAAAATATACAGTTCACACATGTTTTAACATAAGCAAATCCACTGTAACATTGTCATAATAACATCTTGGAATCACGTTAAGACATTCTCAAAAACCATGTTAACTGAAAGAAATCATACAGTATTTGATTAGTCATAAAGATTATTCATTTAATTCATGCCCAACGTGTTCTCTGTGGAATGGTGGTCAATCAGTATGTGTTAGGTGGCACTCATCAGAATCTACTTTTTACAAGAAACATGCCATTTCGAATTTATCACTGAGGCCTTGTGGCATTAAAGTATTTTTATCCAAAAAGCTTCTCTCTGTAGGAGTTTTTTTGAATTGTCTATTCCTTCGCGAATGGGTACTTGTTCGATGATTTTAAATTTTAATTGTGCAATAGTTTGTCAGTTTTGCTCCCAGTGTGTTGCCAAGCTGGAGTTGATATTCTTGATTCTGATTTTACTTTTAGGTTCTATAAAGCACATTTTCCTCTCAGTTTTCCCTATGTACAGAAGGCTGCAAGGACATTTTATCGTGTAAACTACGTTGTTTGTAATGCAATCGGTGGATTGGGTTAATCATATCTGTTCTCCTGTTGTAGGCTGCAGTAGTATATCCCCTAGTATGACATTATTACAGTGGATACAATTCCATCATTTCATGGTCCTGGCTTTCCCTGTTGTTGTCTTTTAGCTTTTTTAAAATAACATTACCTTAAGATTTTGTGTTCTTGTATATGCAAACAGTGGTTTATCCATGAAAAGAACTTGAAAATCTGACTCTGCTTCCAAAAGATCCCAACGTTTACATATACTGATTTTCACCTCCCTAGAAACCGTTACTAACACCATTCTGCTAGTCTCCTTCTTAGGTTTTTTTTGTAGTAGAGCCTCTCTCCTAAAGGACATAGCCCGTAACTCATGATTTGCTAGCATCTCTTTGGGATATACTCTTTCCATGTAGTTGATTTTTGTATCTCCATAGTCTGTTCACATGTACTCCTTTCAGATGATATTCGCTGTGTACTCAAGAATTGAGAATATGGTAAATTCCTCACAAGGGACGGAGGATGACAACTACGAAATAGTAATGAGTTATTCCTATCTGTATGTTTTTTATGCATTCGTGTGGTGATTTAATTTGATTCCAATTCAACCCAAACATCCAAGAATTCAAGAATTCAACCCCACTGTTCTGAATTGAATGAGTAAATTGTATCCTGGGATCCCTGGTGTTAAGTATGCTGATGTTTTCAATCAGATCATCTTCTCTATTTTTCCAAATGAGGAAAATATCTTCGATGGGTCACTGGAAGAAGATCACTCCATCTTTCCAGGCTGAATTCATCAAAATGTGATCATGTTCAAACTTTGCCATAAAGGTATTGGTGTACGCTGTTGCCCCTGGAAAGTCCATTGATTTCCCATTGAGTTGTAAGAAATATTCTTGATTCCATTAAAAATAGCTGTGCTGTAGGCAGAATTCCAAGAGTTCGATGACAAAGCAGTTTGAAATGTTCATATTCGATTGCCTAAGTAATGCCCATTTTACTGCGTCAAGACCGTTTGAGTGCAGTATTGAGGTAGAAAGTGCTACCACATCTATAGTACATAAGTACCATTCTTCACTCACTGGCTTTGACAATGATGTTAACCTTCTTAGGAAATATGTCATATCCCCAATATATGTTTCCCAACTTTTCACTATGGGTTGGAGTTGAGCACCTATGTATCGTCCTGGTGCTTCAAACAGTGATCCACAGCTTGATACGACGGTCTAAATTGTGGGACCAACATGCTTTTATGTATCTTTAGGAGCATATATTATTTTGGAGGTCAAAGAAACCGATTGGTGAGGTACTGTTTAGTCGTTTCATCAATCCAGTTTAACTCCACAGCTTTCTTTAGAATTTTTTTCAGAAGGTTAGAGATCTCTGTTGTAGGGTCCATATCCAGTCGTGCGTAGATACTGCTGTCATTCACATGGTCATTCACTTTTCCCTCGTATAAACTACGGTCTATCATGACCAGGCCACCACCTTTGTCGGCTTTTTTAAATATTATTTCAGTCTTCTTTGCTAAACTGTGTAGTGTGCTGTATTCTGCACCAGTTAAATTGTTTTTAGTTTTCTTTGCCTTAGTGTAGTTTATTTTCCCCATATCTTTTTTTACAAGTATTTCGAACGTATCCAAATTTTTGTGGGAAATTGGGGCCATAAAAGTACTTTTTGGCTTGAATTGTGTGCTTTCACATTCATTACTTGTGGTTTCTGCTGGTACTATGTTAGTAAAGAAATTCTGCAGTCTCAGTATCCTCAAATATTTGAAAAAGTGCCACCTCATTTTCCATTGCCGTGCTGTTATAGGTGGGTACAAAATATGTACCTTTGTTCAGAATAACTTCTTGCGCTTTTGTTAAGCTGACTGAAATATATATTATGAGGCTTTGTTTTGACTCCTTAGACCTTTTTTCAGTTTTTCCTTTTCTTTTTCCTCTCTGAGTATTCTTGAGATGGAAGCTTGTTTCTCCTGTAATGGGTCTGGTAGTTGTCTGGAATCCACCGACTGGGCTAAAAAAGAAACAGCAGAAGAGCTGGCTTGTGCTCTTTCACTGCTTTTCTTACTCATTGGTCCACTTGGGGTTAATTCCACTCCAGATGGCAATACCTTCAAGGGTGCCCTTGCGGTGTCAGTGTCTTTCTCAGATGCTACACTCTCTCCCGACGATGTTTTAGTGTTTCTTCTAGTGAAACGTTTTTGGGCGTATACTTCTGCGAATGTATAAGCCTTGTTCAGCGATAATCTATTGTGTCTCGTTTAAATTTTCTTAATTTTGTTTCTTGCAAATCTTTGCCATATTTTTCTAATTTCCTTTTAAGAACTTCAAGAAGCTGCTTCCATTGTCCTTTATCCATTCCTTGTGCAATATCGCTTTTTGTAATGTAGATCTCGTCTTCAAGTTCATGGATGTTTTTCGATAATTCTTCGGTCAAAAGAAGAATTAGGTCTAGGGAACACTTATTTAAAATCACGTACCAATTTTCTATTAATAAGTGGTTATGTTGGAGTCTGAAAAGCATAGGTTTTATTGCTAATCTTAGACCATGAGGTATTCGCTTCACTTTGTGGTACTGTATGAGAGTTGCAGCACGTAGCTGTTGGTTCAGCTCTCTTCCTGATAAAAAATTCCAACTGCCTTAGTTATTGTGTAGTAGAACCACTTTGTACATCAAATTATTTTGTTTCTTGTATCAAACTGTAAATTTAATTCGCTTGCTACATAGTATGGGCCCAATTCACAGTACTAAGGTGTCCTAACTTTACTACTCCTAAACTGAGAAAAATCCTAACTTTAAGTCTTAAATTTAGGATTTTTCTCAGTTTAGAACTCCTAAAGTTAGGAGTCCTAACATTACTACTCCTAAACTTTGAAAAATCCCAACTTTTAGAATTTTGGTATTCACCGAAGGCATTTAGGAGTCCTAAAGTTAGGAGTCCTAACTTTACTACTCCTAAACTGGGGAAAATCCTAACTTTAAGACTTTCGGTATTCACAGAAGGCATTTAGAAGTCCCAAAGTTAGGACTCCTAACTTCTGTGAATACCGAAATGAGTAAGTGCATTGTGTGAATACCAAAGTGGTAGTAAGTTTAGTATTTTGTCTTAAGTTAGTTCTGTGAATCGGGCCCACTATGCCTTTGTTATAGCTCTGTTATCTGCAATATTTGCTGTAGATTCAAAGGACATTTAGTATTTGGGTGCTACAATCTTGGTTGAGGCAGAAAAGAGACTAAAAGAAAGTTGAGATAGATTGTGCACTCCTATGGTAATTCAGATACTCATAATTATTTCCAAGATGAACTGATCAGCGTGCCACGCTTGAAAAATGCCTGCCTAGAATGTGTTGTTTGGTGAAAAGTGGCCAAGTTCCGAAAGGCAACTTGGGCTGTAACGTACACAGCTATGTGGGATATACATAATTTATAGAACATTTTCACCAGTAGTTTTCCATTTTACTCAAGAATATGAATTTAAATTTTTTTTTAAATCATTCAAAGAAAATATGCAAATCCATACATTGCACACACAACGTGTTTTTTACATCATTCAATAATTATACAATATTTTTTATGTCATAATCAAAATATTGGGAGAAGCGCCGCCCAATGCATTTCGGGACGAACTGTCCCTTCGTCAGGGGAAAACCTGTTAACAAAAAAACAAACATCAAATCATGTACATCAGAGGTTCAATCCTCATAACATCTCATAAATACAGAACACCAATGTTTTCCACACTCTTATTAAATTCAAGTGGTTGTACTGCACCAATAACCTTGTGCAAATCATGTGTGACACTGATACAAACCAACGTTTGCACCCATGTGTTATGCCTGCGAGAAAGATTACATGTCTTTACTGAGAACCATCCAAGCTTCCAGTCAAACTTATCTCAAAATACAGACAAGCAAAGCAAGACCTGCAACAATACATACCATGGTGGTCACCTATCTGCTACACCATGCTACAGTCCCTGTTAAAATCCCTGAGAATTCAGAATTGTACTGCTTACCTCTAAATGAAGTCTTCGAACCTCTTGATTTCACAGCTGAGGTATGCTAAGGCGAAAGTTTGTCCCCGTACTTTCTGCTAAGACCAAAGAGAATCCTCAATCACCACAATTTTTTCCAATAGACACTCAGAACATTGCAAGTGCACTGAATAGCTTACTATTGTATTGGCCCTAGGAACATACTTAAAAACAAGTTACATGTTCAGACCATAATATTACAAATGGCCGACATGATTCCTTTCCAGAAACAAACTGTTGGCAATTTCATCAGGGCTGGATGACCCAACTGTCATCTAACAATACACCATACCACCATCATGTGAAGGCATACCAGTGGTCAGTGGGTTCACTTGCTAGATGAAAATGAAATGAAGGTGTTGAAACCCCTGTGGTACTGACAATCTTCTTCTGTATGAAAGACACTTTAGGAAATAGCCAGTAGTCTGCAATGCATTCAGGAAAATCTATAGCATGTTCCATGGAGGGCTGTGACTGAGGTAAATCTAGGAGATCCAGCTTATATTCAAGGTCTGGCACCTGCAGTGTCATCCTTCTATGAAACATAAACTGTGCAGGTGATACATTGTGAAATAAGCATGGAAAAGACAGTGTGGCACATCAATAACCTAGACCAAGAAGTACTAGAATCCCAGATCCCAGACTGGAGTACTGTAATCTAGAATTATAAAAAGAGGTGGCAAACTTAGAGGATAGAAGTATAGAAGTAAGTGAGGTAAAATAAGGGTCTTTGGACTATCAGCAAAAGAAGAAGGTGACAATATGCTCAGTTCTGTGCTAATTTTTGCAAAAACTACAGAATATAACCTTCCACAACCACTAGAATTTCAGTGAACCCCTTGACTACACTCTTGTGAACCCAATGCATGGGACAATTGATTTAATACCTATTTCAGGACCACTAAAAACAGCACATCTTTCAGAGTTACCAAGAGAAAGTGTCTCTTCCAGTGCAAGAATCACACAATTTCAATATCTGCCACTATAGAATTATTCTTGTACACTTTGGAGAGCTCACCAATAGATACTGGCTCCTCCATAACATCAAGCAACACCACAGAGCAGCCCCCCCCCACACACAGTGGTAAAACACCATGAAATGAAACACCCTGAGCATAGCAACAACCACAAGTATTTTCATACTTCATCACAATTCCCCAGAGAGAATATTGATCTCTCACAACACAGGCTGTGATAAATGTAAATCCCCTGAAAGATTTTCCGAAGGCCTTCCAACCAATCATTTGGAATTCAAATCTCTGCTGGCTTCTGACACTGGCTCAACATTCAGTTGTACCTATACACTTTTGCATTATTATCTGCAGTCAGCCTCTTTTTATACCTCGTGTCATCACAACTGAGAGAACCGCCCAACTTTTGCAAAGGTCCGTTTCCTTTGACATCTTCCAAATCTGGGCGAACCTCACCTCCTCTAGGTTGATGAGTGTACATAGTCAATAAATCATGAATCCCTAAAAAGCTACCACAAAGGATTTTTGAAGAGATTTTATTTTACGGGCAAAATATTTTTATTAATGGGCAAAGTTTACATATGAGTAAATCATATATTAAACACAAAATTCATAGTAAGTAATTATGCTTAAATGTTATAGGCTTGCAAAAGAAATAAAAGTACTGATTTAAGTTGGCCTAACTGTTGATGTCATGTTAATTGAAAAATAATGCATTAACACGGAAAGGCTTGATTTTACATTGAATAGTTGTTTGTGCATGATGTTTTTCTCTCTGTTACAGGTGTTTTCCAGATGCCTTTTGTTAGTTAATGAATAGGTGTTTGTTTTGTAATAGTCAACTGATAGTGGGAGGTGCTGGCAGGAAGAATGCGTCATGAGAAGCAGTCTGGACCACAAAATATCAATGATGCAACTTTTCAAAGAATAATCTGTACCAGCATGTGACAATAGGGCGTTTACCTATTCCCAGGAGTTTGCTGACATTCTAGTAGGGATTTCAGAAGAAGAAAGAAAATAATGTGCATGTTCCTAGAGTAGAAGCTAGATTCAAGATTCAGGATTCAGATACTCCGACTGGAGACTTATATCCGAGTTTCTTATACTTCTCTACATGAGAGGCTGTTTAGCCTAGTTTATGTCTGCTGATTTATGACTCTGAATAATCTCCAGTCTGATATGCAAAGGCTGTATTCTTGCACATTGATTATCTCATCAGACCTCTATATGGGTTTCTGAACTGACACCTTTTCCCTATAATATTTAAACTTAATGTTCAAACCAATCCCGTTGACACCTTTAGTGGGCACATAGAACTTTATCTTAGCTACCCTGCCTTTAAATTCAATATTCACTTCCTCATGCCACTCAATATCTATTCTGGAACCATCAAAGCTTTCAGCAATAATGTCTGACTCCTTAAGGGAGTCCAAATGCACTCCGTCACCAAACCTTTGCATACAATTTTCTTTTGTAATAATACTCCACGGCGAACGAAAATCTGCCTTTAATTCCAGTTCCATATTCACACGAACAACACATTTGGGTGGTTTCGTTTCTCCCTCCATCACCAAACCTACAGTATTAGGATCACCCATTAGCCACAATTGTTCCTGAACCTTTTTCTTCTTAACATGCACAATAATTTTGGTTTCTAATCATCTCGTCAGTGATAGGTCCGAAATTGCAGTTGGTGGATAGGGCTCGTAATCCGGTGAGGAACTCAGCAAAACTTCACATTCCTCTTGTGCACAATTGTGAAATTTGAACCTGTTGAGCACAACACCAGAGATATGCATGAAATGATTTTCTATCCTCACCATGGCTTCCTCATAAACATTCCTCTCACCCTGTCCCTCCATAGGTGGTAAAGTTCTAAACACCACCTATACTTCTGAAGCTAAACAATACAAAATAATGCTTTTCTTTCTGTCTACAGCCACCCTTTCTCCATCTATGGCCTTACGGTACTTTAGAAATTCCTCTTTCCATCTCATCCATGGAATAGGTGGTTCTCCCCTACTCTGTAGAACATGAATGGAGGATCAAACTGCATATTACCAGTCAATGCAAAACCAAGCATAACAAAGCAGCACAATCCTTGTAAGCGAAAACATGAAAAAGAATAAAATTGCAAAATAGGTTGTTAATCCACGCTATGCTCAAAAGGTTGACAATCCCATTATAGCAACAGCATAGGAAAGCTCTCAGAAATAATGCTGTCTCTCACATGCAAGCATCAAATATTGCAAAAAATGCAATTGAGTGGTGTGGAAAGATACTGCTGCCAAAACACAGTTAGCAAAGCTTCCCACCACTTACCGTACACTTACAGGCTGATTTTGGTCTTTTCAGCCATAAGGGAGGCATGTGTGAACAGTTAAGATTGGGAAGGCTGTAGCTTGGGAAGAGACGCATAAGAGTAAGAGCATCTGTGCACGTAACTATGACAATGTAGGATGCTACAAGATGCAACACCAGCAAGAGTATAGCATCAAAGTTGCCATTGATGGCATGCACGTTTTAATGACGGCAGGTACATGCACAGACAACATGCCCTTGATTCCTCGCTGTCCCTTGCGCCAGTACGCCAAAGTTACCATAGCAACCTCCATGTGCATAGACAGATGTGGAGTTCTAGATCCAGCAATGTGCATGCGCAGACAACATGCACAAGATACCTTGCTCTTCCTCTTGAGGAGTCGCGTGCTTACTCAGCAGTTGGAGTCTCAACAAAAATACCGAAAATGCTCATAAATGTACAACAAGAGCATCTGGGGTTGGATATTGTCATGGAAAAGCTGGGAAATATCCTATTGTAAACTCCTGATTGATTTAAATATCCATAAGTTGAAAACATAGACATGAAGATAGTATCACTCCTGTGCAGTATATGTAGCAGATACTTCTTCATAACTCACTGCCATATGTTAAAATCCAACGTAGAGTGAATAAAAATCTTGTTTATTGTAACAGCACAGGACAACCAGGACTGCAAGCAAACTAGTCACCTGGTAACTGCCCACAGAAACATTCTAGAATATCCCTCTTGAGACAGTGGCACCATAACAGAAATTGAAGATAAACATTAATATTCACAAGGACTATGTATGTGTAACAAGCTATTTACAGGTCTCTGCGCTGAGGAAGCTTTATGGGCATTGGTGGTATGCAACAGTAGCCATGTTCGCTATGTAGAAATCTCATGCAGCTGCAAACATCATGGAAGACTTTAAAGCATGTAAGAAATTGGAGCGCGCGTGGAGAAAGGAATATGACCCAGTGGGAAAAACTATCGTAGAACTATTTGTACTGTTCGAGCGGCAAATAAGGCCAATGAAATAAAGCTTAGCCCTAATCTGGCAAAATGCATTTTCAAGATCCTTAAAGATCTCAGGGTAAGGAAAAACTCTGTTGCCGTGATTACATCCGAGCAGCAGTGTGAGGTACTGGCAACTTTTTTTGTTGACAAAGTGAGCACCATCTATCGGTCCTTTCCGCAAGGGTCTCCTTCTCCTCCCACTGCTCTTTGTGGATCTCCGCCACTGCACTCTTTGGTAGCTTTTCCCAGTATTATGCAGGAAGAGTTTACTCTGCTGAGTAGGAAAGTTAAACCTGGCTCTCCGGCCAATCCTTTCAAACCTGTCCAGTTCAGGGACTCACTTCCTTTCTTCCTTGCCCCTTTGTGCTAGGTTGTTAGCACTTATTTTTCTACAGCTGTGGTCCCTGCACCATGGAAACAGGCAAGGGTATCTTCTATACCTAAAAAACCTTCGCTTGACCCGGCAAAACTGGAAAAATTTCAGCCAATATCTCTCCTTCCTTGGATAGCTAAGATTGCAGAGGCTCATGTTAATAACATACTAATGAGATTCCTGAACACCAATAACATCTTGGATCCCTCTCAGAATGGTTTCCACTTTGGTCACAGCACGGAGACTGCTCTCCTGGCTCTGACAGAACATCTGCGGACCATGCTCGGTTCTGGTCACATGGCAGCACTGATCTTGCTTGATCTGAGTGCCGCATTTGACATCTTTGCATGAGATTCTGTTACAGCGTCTGGAGGAAGCCGGTATGGTGGGACTAGCACTAGAATGGTTTAGATCGTTTCTGACCGAGAGATCCTTCCGAGTGCCGGCCCCCCTGTTCCTTTCTGAGGCTCATTCCTTCAGTCAGGGGGTGCCTCAGGGCTCTGCACTGAGCCCCGTATTGTTTAATTTATATTTTCAGCCTCTTGCAATGGTGGCCAGGAACATAGGCCTCACCATGGTCTCGTATGCAGATGATACGCAGCTGGTGGTGGCCCTTTCGGATGGTTCCACACAGGATGCTTCTAGGTTTAGGAGCAGCCTGGCCGCCGTTGCGGAATGGATGACTATAAATTGCCTTACGCGGTACAAAAGGGGGTGGTGATGGACGGAGCATCAGAACCAATCAAACACTCACACCCAGTCAAAAGATCTGGGTTTGATCCATCACCGTTCTTTAGCCCACTCTGCCACCCCAGTTCAGACATGGCTATATGCAAATCAGTCTGACCCTGTGCCTCAAGGGAACAGTCCAGCCCCAACTGCCAAGCCATGCCTTCCCTGTACCGGAAACAAGCTTCCGAGGACCGGTTTCTGGCATTCCAGCCTTCTTCAGCCCGGCTTGCTTGAATCCAGTGGCAAAGTGAGCAAGGGACTCACGTCTGAGCATACCCTTCCACACTTATGGCGGCCAAAAGCGGTACAAAAGGGGGTGGTGATGGACGGAGCATCAGAACCAATCAAACACTCACACCCAGTCAAAAGATCTGGGTTTGATCCATCACCGTTCTTTAGCCCACTCTGCCACCCCAGTTCAGACATGGCTATATGCAAATCAGTCTGACCCTGTGCCTCAAGGGAACACTCCAGCCCGAACTGCCAAGCCATGCCTTCCCTGGACCGGGAACAAGCTTCCGAGGACCGGTTTCTGGCATTCCAGCCTTCTTCAGCCCAGCTTGCTTGAATCCAGTGGCAAAGTGAGCAAGGGACTCACGTCTGAGCATACCCTGCTACACTTATGGCGGCCAAAAGCGGTACAAAAGGGGGTGGTGATGGACGGAGCATCAGAACCAATCAAACACTCACACCCAGTCAAAAGATCTGGGTTTGATCCATCACCGTTCTTTAGCCCACTCTGCCACCCCAGTTCAGACATGGCTATATGCAAATCAGTCTGACCCTGTGCCTCAAGGGAACAGTCCAGCCCGAACTGCCAAGCCATGCCTTCCCTGGACCGGAAACAAGCTTCCGAGGACCGGTTTCTGGCCTTCCAGCCTTCTTCAGCCCGGCGTGCTTGAATCCAGTGGCAAAGTGAGCAAGGGACTCACGTCTGAGCATACCCTGCCACACTTATGGCGGCCAAAAGCGGTACAAAAGGAGGTGGTGATGGACGGAGCATCAGAACCAATCAAACACTCACACCCAGTCAAAAGATGTGGGTTTGATCCATCACCGTTCTTTAGCCCACTCTGCCACCCCAGTTCAGACATGTCTAAATGCAAATCAGTCTGACCCTGTGCCTCAAGGGAACAGTCCCACCCGAACTGCCAAGCCATGCCTTCCCTGGACCGGAAACAAGCTTCCGAGGACCAGTTTCTGGCATTCCAGCCTTCTTCAGCCTGGCTTGCTTGAATCCAGTGGCAAAGTGAGCAAGGGACTCACGTCTGAGCATACCCTGCCACACTTATGGCAGCCAAAAGCGGTACAAAAGGGGGTGGTGATGGACCGAGCATCAGAACCAATCAAACACTCACACCCAGGCAAAAGATCTGGGTTTGATCCATCACCGTTCCACTGAATTCAAGCAAGCCGGGCTGAAGACGGCTGGAATGCCAGAAACCGGTCCTCGGAAGCTTGTTTCCGGTCCAGGGAAGGCATGGCTTGGCAGTTCGGGCTGGACTGTTCCCATGAGGCACAGGGGCAGACTGATTTGCATATAGCCATGTCTGAACTGGGGTGGCAGAGTGGGCTAAAGAACGGTGATGGATTAAACCCAGATCTTTTGACTGGGTGTGAGTGTTTGATTGATTCAGATGCTCCGTCCATCACCACCCCCTTTTGTACCGCGTATAAATTGCCTTAAGCTGAATGCTAATAAAACAGAGGTATTGTTGGTGGGGTAGGACAGGAGCTTGTGGAGTGAGAAATGGTGGCCGAATGCTCTTGGTAGTACCCCCACCCCTAAGTCAGTGGTTAAGAACCTGGGGGTATGGATGGATTCTACCCTTAGATTTTAAGATCATATTAAAAAAATTGCTGGCACTTGTTTTGGCCTCCTTCAGGGTTTTAGGCCTCTTTTGAAGTTCTTTGGCCCACCTACTCTTCAGTTGATTGTTCAATCAGCCGTTCTATCTAGACTAGATTACGCTAGTTTACTCCTTTTGGGGGCTAATCAGGCTGAGGTAATGCGATTGTAGCGTGTTCAAAATGCTGCCGCTAGAGCCTTGTTGGGACTTCCGCATAATTGATCCTCTGCTGGCACCATCCAGAGGCTACATTGGCTACCTATGGCCAAGTGGATTCAATTTAAGGCTCTTTGCTTATCTTTCAAGATCTTGAAACTTGCCTCGTCCAGCCTCCTAACTAACTTGCTAGCCCCGTATGTTCCTACTCGCCAGCTGCTCTCCTCGGGCAGCATCTGGTTAGAGTCCCCCGTGTGAAGCGCCTTTGGGCCGGAGGTCGATCCTTTCGCTGCTTGGCATCCAAGCTATGGAATTCTTTGCCTCTCCAGATCCGTAGCATGGATCGCCTGTTGGACTTTAGGAAAACAATTAAAACTTTTCTCTTTCCCTCTGCCTAGACATTTTCTGTCCTTCTGTCCGTTTCATGCGCCTTTCTGCTCTGGTTCGTAGCCCTCATCTTTTGATGCTGGCAGCGCCGGGACGCCTCTTTGCTGAGGCATCTGCGAACTATATAAACTTAGAGAACAATAACAGCAAGGTGTTTTAATGGGTGTGACTCAGAGGTCTCAGAATTTGAATTGTTGCCATGGACAATGACAGCAATAAAGTTAAGGCCATGGCATATGGTGAATTTTTCAGGAACCTGTGTTTGGCACCTTTCACCAACATCATTGTGAAGGATTTTCTCATAAAAGAAGACCTCGTCAGCAACTTACTGACCACCTGCAGAAGAAACAACACTCATTTCAGCCATTATATTAAAGCCCGTAAGAAGTTGAGGATCATTCAGCGTGCTAAAAGAGTACCAGTTAAAGCCCTCAATGTCTATTTGAGCAGAACAAACCTATCAATGAGTATGCAATGCAAAGAGGGGATGCAACTGGTAAAAGCATGATCATTGAGATTGAGGAATAGGGCCTAGGCCAATGAGTGACAGAGATGCTACTTCCTTTTGAGGTTTTCACACGGGGAGTCATTAAAGAGTAGAGTATCCAAGCCAAGCTATCCCATTGTTGCATCTACTACAGGACATGTTAAAACGATGTCTGAAATGTTCGCAATCGCAGGTGTGAATGAAAATGAAGATGGACATGAGTTGGTTGAGGGCTTAATCCTTCGTTGGCTGATAATACAAGGCTACAAAAAGACATCCTGTCATACAAAGAGTACATCTGTGCCACAATTCTTGATCCATTTTACAAACAAATACTGGCCACTTTTATTCCTTTTACTTGGATTCAGGATGATGGAAAGACTCAGAGTGGGATTACCACAACAGCCATAAAACGGAAGCTATCCAATTCAGAGAAACCAACATGATGATGACTCTAAGAGGCCTGCTCAGCTCTGTGGACTGGAGAGAAGTGTGCTGATTTGGGAATCACTGCTGAGTGTGTGAGCTGACTCAAAAGTCAAACTCCTCTATTATGTAGTTGTGGTGGAAGGGACCTGTTTTTCCAACTGGAGACAGACATGTCATGAAGCACACACTCGGCTAAAAGTTATGATGACAGTTGTGAGTCTGATCAGCCAGGAACATGCAGCTAGTGCTTGTCCATGATTTTTTGTAAAATTGCTCTCACTTCTCAGTTAATGAATTGCTCCAGAGTCATAAATTGAAAGATTGCAGCAGCCTATGCTCTTCCTCTGCATCTTAGACTTGGTGCGCTCCTCATGCAGCTTACCTTCTGTCCTTCTCTTTGTCTGTACAATATTGTCTCTCTTTTCCAATCCACATGCCTTAGTCTTCTCCTGCACTAAGTTGAAAGCTCCATAACGCTCCTGCTTACCCCACAAGCCAGGCACCGAAGAGTGACAAACACTCAGAGAAGAATGCAGATGCACCACCATATTTGGCAATAAAGTATCATTTTTCTTTTAACAATGATAACTTGTAGAACTGTGTGGGTTCACTTCACACCTCAATAATTTGTAATTGCTATTTTTCAAACCTAGGCAATAGAACATCTAGATATATAATAACTTGGATGTCTGGGGCTGAAGGACTGTTTGCAATGCATTAAACTGAACTGTGTCATACTCATTCCTTCATTTACTTTCACAACAGATTGAAGATGGTGTGCTGCTCATGGCCCTGATGAATTGTTGAGTAGTGGGTAGGATAGAAAATAAGGAACAGAACTTACCGAAGCAGAAAGGAAGAACTAAAGGAAGTAGAGGAAAACAAAAAAGTGCCAAAGTCACAAAAAAAGTTTGTAAAAACATAAAATGTTCAAACACAAAGACACACACTCATCAAAAAAAGGTAAATGAGGGGTGGATGAGTGAGATAAGGGGAGGATTGAATATGATAAAAAAAATCAGGCCCACCAACATGCAGAGATCAGAAAGCATGGAAAACAAAATTGCTGTGCTCAGGCGAACTGCAAGGTCCCATTCACGCAGATTTTTCAGTGCAGAAACTCCCCTCGTACTACTGGCATTAAAGAAAACTGTGCAAAGGGATGGGCTTGCACTTGAGCAGAATCTCACACAGTATTTTTCGCACTCCATGGAACTCCACAAGTTCCGCACAAGCCTAACACATGCACCCATCCAGCCTTAGCATTACCTCCTCGTAAATCTTCCTCCCCACATGCTAAACAAAGTGAGCTTCAGCTCCACACCAAAACCCTCCTAAGCAAAGAGTCAGCCTCCCATGCCTCCCATCCCTTCCCAATAATGCCACCTCTTATCATCCCTGACCTCCATAAGAGGAGAGTCGGCCCTACCACAGCATGGTTTTTTAGTTCTGCCCTGACTCTCCGAGGCACTGTGAGGTAAGTCTAGAGTGCTGCTCTAGCAGGATCATTAATCCCTCGGTGGAGGACCTGCCATAGTGGGCCTGAGTGCGTGGGGCTCCTCCCCTTTCCTTCCCCAATTTCCGCTTCGTGACTTGTCTCAGTTAGGCTCTGCTATAGCGAGCCGTGGGTCAATAGGGGGTATGCCACGTAGGCTGTTGGGCTGCAATATGGAAGGATATTCCTGTCGCCTGAGGCCTACTGTGCGCTGTTACTCCCTAATGCCTGGGGCTATGTGTTGTGTGTCATTACCTCTTATGGGAGGCCAAGTGGATGGGTATTCAGTTCCAGGCTCCTGCGCGATGTGCTCGCTTCTCCCGGTCCGGGCAGTGTCTATTCTTGTTGAGGGGGTGGCTGTTCCTGCAATTGGCACCATTACGAGCTGTTGTCGTGCCTAGCTTGCTGGCTTCCCGCATCGCTGGGTTGCTGGTAGACGGAGTATTAGTGAGGTTTTTGTCAAGTCACCTCTCAGTTATGACAGCCGTCACTATTTACTGTGGTGGTTTCTGTTCCTCAGCATTCTAGAGCAGTTTTTCTCCTGCAATAGTTGGTCTCCTGTATCTTGTTATTTCATCTACTCTTCATCATTCATCATGAAGTGGGGTGGATCCTTCAGTTATTGCGGGTTCTAGCTCTCAGCTGCCCTCTGAGGTCACTTCTATGCAGTCCATCCAGGCCATGATTTAAGCTGCGGTGGCGACTGCATTTGAGGAGCGCAAAGGGGGGGCAGGGTCACTCTTCCCATTAACGAAAAAGACTGGACCCTCCTCAAGGCTCTGTGGCTGGTGGTGAGGAGGGGGACCTCAGGGGACATTAAGTGCAGGGCCAGGAATTGTGTGATGTCTTGCAGCACATCAAGGATAACTTGGCTTTCCCAAATCCATCGGTCGATGAGCTTTCTGAGGATTTTTTCATGCAGTATCAGTGCAAGGAGTCTGAATCCCTTCCATTGCATTCTTCAGTGAAGAAGGTTATTGATAATGAATGGCAGGAGATCGATAAACAGGATTTTTCACATTATCTGGCCAAATGCTATGCCATCCAGGACATCAAAAATTATTTCCCTTCCTCAGTGAAGGTTGATTCGCTCATGGCTGGTCTAGCTTCTCAGCAATTCATCATTTCTGGGGATGCGTCTCCTTCAGACCCTATAGACAAGAGGGTGGAGGCTGCAACCCAACGGTCCTATGCGGTTGATAACTTTTCCAACCGTGCTTCCACCTATTTATCATACACAGTCCAGTCATTATTGAAGGACTTCCAATCTTTGGTGGAGCTGCTGGACCAGGCGGCTGATATTCTTCCTACTTTGGCTGTTATGAAGCAGGAGATGAGGATTTTGTCAGATATTTCTTTCGACGCCTTGGGGGCCTCCTCCGCGGTAGGTGGTGCTACGATACAAACTCGTTGCCAAATCTGGCTTAGCCACTGGAAGGCTGATGCTGCCCAAAAGGCTATCCTGATGAAAATTCCTTTTTTGGGTACAAAGCTGTGTGGTGCTTCCCTGGAGGACATGGTGAAGAAGTCCGTGGAGGACAGGAAACCTTTGGCTCCCATTTGTTCCTCACTGGGCCGGCTTTTTGGTCCCAAACGGGCCTTCACTTCCAATTCTACTCCTAGGGGCAGTTTGCCCTTTCTAGGGTGGAGTCACGGCCGGGGTGCCCCAATCTTCAACAAGTCCCAGTCTCAGCCTGTCTCCTCTTCCTCCGCTTCTAAGTCCTGACTATCTTCAGCTCCCTCCTGTTGGGGGCCCCGTGGGTGGACACCAACGGAATTTCATCACAGCGTGGGATTCTCTCGTCTCAGACCAGTGGGCCATCTGGATTGTCCGGGACGGATTCTTCATTGTGTTCAGCTCCCTTCTTTCGGACGCTTTCCATGCCACCCCGATGCCTTCCTTGCCAGATAAGCGGGTGCCCCTGCTGGCCGGTGTTCAGGACCTCATTGAAAAAGGGACTATTCAACTGGTTCCTGCTTCTCAGCGGGGAAGGGGCATCTATTCCATCCTGTTTCTGGTGAGGAAGGTGTCTGGGGATTTTCGTCCTGTTCTGGATTTGAAGCAGGTTAATTGATTCATTCCCCATGTTAAATTCAAAATGCTGTCATTACAGGGGATCCTATCTCTTCTGGGTGAGGCAGAGGTGATTGCATCTCTGGACCTTCTGGATGGCTACCTCTATGTGCCCATTCACCCATCCTTATAGCAGTTCCTTTGGGTTTCATGGGGGGGGGTGCCTCTTTCAGTTCCAGGTACTTCCCTATTGTTAGTCCGCTGACCGTAGGGTTTTTACTAAGGTGTTGGCCCCTTTGGCCGGGATCCTCTACAGGGAGGGGATCAGGGTTTTTCCTTATCTAGATGACTGGCTGAGTTCTGCCTCTTCTTTTTCTGCGGGAACTCTTCACCTCAAGAGGGTCTGCACAGTCCTTTCCACCCATGGGTTCCTGGTCAACCTCAAGAAGTCTCACCTGTTGCCTACCCTGGCCTTGGTGTTCCTCGTGGCGCACCTGAACATGGTCCAGGGGATGGTCTTCCTGCCTCTGGAATGGAGGAATACCTTATGGAGGGACCTGGGTTGTTTCCTGGGTCTGGATTCTGCCCCTGTTCATCAATGGTTAAGGGTTCAGGGGTTGATGCCGGCTACCATCAATGTTCTGCCTTAGGCTCTCCTCCATTTATACCCCTTGATGAATCACCTCCTGTCCCTATGGGATCCCTATGGGATCTCTGCTCCCAGTGGTATTGTCTCCGCAGTTCCGTGCCGATCTGGGCTGGTGGTTAGTGGTGGGTCATCTTTACAGTGTTCTTCCCTTCCTGGTCTTCCTGTCCTGGGTGGTCACGGCCAATGACAGTCTCCTGGGCTGGGGGCAAACCTTGGTTCCCGTTCTGTTCAAGGTCAGTGGGATCAGCTTCAGACGCGTTGCTCCTCCAACTTTTGGGAGTTGAAGACCGTTCAACTGGCATGCCTGGAGTTTGCTCTTTTATGAAAAAGGGTTAACCCAAACAAAGTCAGTGGGACCTGGGTAGCTGATCGTTATAGACAAATTGGTCCCAGACTGGGAAGAGGAAAACAAATTCAAGAAAAAATCATGTAAATATAAAACAAGAAAATAATCAAAGAGATAATCAAAGAACAGTACAATGTTTTAATTCACAAGGTACCAAAAAACCTATAACTGGTTTATGCACTACAATTTTCAATGTTTTCAATTTTTTATCTTAATACATTTGTGCCCACATGCGCAACGCGAAGGGAAAAGGGAGTGGGAGTGCTGTGAGGGGATTTCAGTGAAAGGTGAAAAAGGTTTTCATTTTTGTGACAAACAATTAAATTCAATTCTTTATGTTTGTTAAACAATATTTCAAGTGGTTCCCCGTCATGAGGCCACACATAACAGCTCTTGCGAGTCCAACAATTCTCCAGAACCAGGCTTCTATTGTAGCTGTGTTAATCTTGTTTGGGGGTAGAAGCTGGTACAGTTGGGGTAGGTAGTCTACGTTTCGACCCTATGATGGGTAGGGAAAGTTCCCCTTATATAGCGGGTCTTCATCAGGACAGAAGGTTGGAGTGGGCAGACTTCCTGAGGGGAAATTAAAAACAGAATTTTAACTTAGGGTCTATTGGAGGGATCCCTAACTAGCCGTAGCCAGGCCGCAGCCCGCTCGGGTTAATGTTTGAGAAAATCCACATACTGAACAAAGTGCTAACACAGATCGGACACGGTGTATCAAAAATGTTATGGGAGGAAAACAATCAATATTAACTTATGCCTTAAAATCACAGTTATTACGTGGGTACATAAACCCCAGAAAAATGATTTATCACGTATTGTCTCACCTCCAGGACCCCATTGTCGGGTATCCCCGAACCACGTGTAACTTGCAATTTCAATCGTCTAAAAATCAAGGGGAGAGGAGATCAAGTTAAAAAACACCTCCTCTGCTAGACATCATGGTGCAGTCCCTGATTCGAAATATGCTTACTAATTTAAGGAGTTACCTGTAAGCTCGGCAGATAAATCTGGGAATAAGAGGGGAACTCGGAAGACAAGTCGGAGTTACTCCTGACGGCGTGTAATCGCGTTCAAAACCCTACACGATTAGCTGGTAACTAGGAAGTGTAGTTAGGGGGCATGTCCCCCCCGGGGAGATCGGCACCATAGAGAGACTCAGTACTACGGGTCACTTTGAAAGAAAGGTGTTCTCTCCCTGGTATCAGAGCCATAAAAACTGTGTCTCTAGTCACAGAAATTATTGCATGTTAACAAAACGATACATAGAATTTAGGGATCTACGTATCATCAATGGTAATTTGTTAAAGGAAAATTATTGAAAGAAAAATAGCAGCGCACTAGCCTCGCACGGCAGTGAATGCTGCTTGTCCAAAAGCATTCTTTGCATTGGCTCAATTTACCACATTTGTGTTATTCTTGATCTGCGTGTATATGGTCAATGCTCATGTAGCGCACCTACCATCACAGGGTGGTGAAGACTACAGACATGTATACTAATGCGGTCTGAATCTGTAAACAGCTTGTAAAACATAATTGTAATTAGTGTCCAACGCACTTAAACATTTCAACCAAAATCCTTAAACTTTGCATACGTCAAGTACTAGGTCTGAAATAGATAGAGAAAGGTTAAAGATACTTGTTTAGAGACAGGAGAAGAACAGTAAATTACAGGTTGGCTAGTTGTACAAAACTGCTTTCTGATTCATTGAGCCCGCTTTGTACTGATTTAAAAAATGTAATCCACTTAAGCTCGCGCACATTGAGAATAGATGCGATGTTACCACCCCTAGGACCCAAGTTCACATGTTCAAGGACAATCCATTTCAGGCTTTCTGGTGTATGGTCCTTGCTCTCACAGTGCTCAACCAAGGGCGCTCCGGTTACTCTGCTTCTAATGCGACTACAATGTTATAGGAAACTTGTTTTACCCGTTGTTGTGTCTGCCCAACATATATCAAATCACAAGGACAGATGATGCAATACACCACATTCCTGGTATTGCAATTAGTGTGTGCTTTGAGTTTGATCTGGTGTTGTTTGAAAATGAATTCTGTGGTCTGGATAGTGTGTGGGCAGGCCTTACATTTCCCACACTTGTAATGTCCCAAAAGAGGAGCAAGATTCCAAAGTGATGTTATAGTGGGTATTGGTGGAGTTTCCAAATATGAGCATACCACATGATCGCGACTGCTTCTAGCTTTTTTGAAAGAATGCATCGGTAGAGTACTGCTGCCCAAGTCCTCTGATACCAGCGTCCAGTGCTTGTTGATGGTTTTTTTAATAGCATTGCTTTTAGTGGAAAAAGTTGTCACACATATCATACGTTGTTCTTCGTTATTTGATCGTTCAGCAGGTTCTAGGAATGATTCTCGGTGGTTGAACCATGCTCGCTTTCTTGCCTTCTTCGTCAGTCGCTTGGGGTAACCTCGTTCGAGCAAACGTTCCATCAATTTAGCAGACTCCTCCATGTAGTGCTCCTTCTTACTACAATTTCTCCGAATCCTCAAGAACTGTCCAAAGGGCAAGTTGTCACGAAGGCCTCGGGGATGGTGACTTGAGTACTGCAGCAGTGAATTACGTTCTGCCGGTTTCCTGAATAGAGTCGCTTGTTACTATGCTTTCGTATGCCAGAATCCTTTACGTCATGGTATGTGTTGGAGGAACAAAAGTCGAAGGTATCCTTAAACCAGTTGCTGATGACCTCATCTGTGACGGCCTATTTTTGAAGAAATATCGCAACCTTATTTTTCTGAAGAATGAAAGAGCATACATAAAATTTAACATCAGGAAGACGGAGAGAATGGCCCTCACATCCCTAAGAGAATTGCAATGTTATCGTGAAACCGGCGGACAAGGGAGGCAATGCTATTAAAAAAAACATCAACAAGCACTGGACGCTGGTATCGGAGGACTTGGGCAGCAGTACTCTACCGATGCATTCTTTCAAAAAAGCTAGAAGCATTCGCGATCATGTGGTATGCTCCTATTTGGAAACTCCACCAATACCCACTATAACATCACTTTGGAATCTTGTACCTCTTTTGGGACATTACAAGTGTGGGAAATGTAAGGCCTGCCCACACACTATCCAGACCAAAGAATTCATTTTCAAACAACACCAGATCAAACTCAAAGCACACACTAATTGCAATACCATGAATGTGGTGTATTGCATCATCTGTCCTTGTGATTTGATATATGTTGGGCAGACACAACAACGGGTAAAAACACGTTTCCTACAACATTGTAGTCGCATTAGATGCAGAGTATCGGAGCGCCCTTGGTTGAGCACTGTGAGAGCAAGGACCATACACCAGAAAGCCTGAAATGGATTGTCCTTGAACATGTGAACTTGGGTCCTAGCGGTGGTAACATCGCATCTATTCTCAATGTGCGCGAGCTTAAGTGGATTACATTTTTTAAATCAGTACAAAGCGGGCTCAATGAATCAGAAAGCAGTTTTGTACAACTAGCCAACCTGTAATAAACTGTTCTTCTCCTGTCTCTAAACAAGTATCTTTAACCTTTCTCTATCTATTTCGGACCTGGTACTTGACATATGCAAAGTTTAAGGATTTTGGTTGAAATGTTTAAGTGCGTTGGACACTAATTACAAATATGTTTTACAAGGTGTTTACAGATTCAGACCGCATTTGTATACATGTCTGTAGTCTTCACCACCCTGTGATGGTAGGTGCGCTACATGAGCATTGCCATATACACGCAGATCGAGAATAACACAAATGTGGTAAATTGAGCCAATGCAAAGAATGCTTTTGGACAAGCAGCCTTCACTGCCGTGCGAGGCTAGTGCGCTGCTATTTTTCTATGTTTCCTTCAATAATTTTCCTTTAACAAATTACCATTGATGATACGTCGATCCCTAAATTCTATGTATCGTTTTGTTAACGCGATTACACGCCATCAGGAGTAACTCCGACTTGTCTTCCGAGTTCCCCTCTTATTCCCAGATTTATCTGCCAAGCCTAGGTGAGTCTCCTCTAGTTTCTGATTTATTGGCCAGCCCTACGTCGTATTGGGCACACAACGATAGAACCCCGGGTCTAATTTTGATGTTCGTTTTCTTCATTACAGCATTGAGTTGTTCACCGCCCTACTCAACAAAATCCGAGCAGACCCATTAACCAGGGTACAGGTAACTGTACCAGATTCTACCCCCAAGCAAGATTAACACAGCTACAATAGAAGCCTGGTTTTGGAGAATTGTTGGACTCGCAAGAGCTGTTATGTGTGGCTCCATGACGGGGAACCACTTGAAATATTGTTTAACAAACATAATGAATTGAATTTAATTGTTTGTCACAAAAATGAAAACCTTTTTCACCTTTCACTGAAATCCCCTCACAGCACTCCCACTCCCTTTTCCCTTCGCGTTGCGCATGTGGGCAGAAATGTATTAAGATAAAAAATTGAAAACATTGAAAATTGTAGTGCATAAACCAGTAATAGGTTTTTTGGTACCTTGTGAATTAAAACATCGTACTGTTCTTTGATTATCTCTTTGATTATTTTCTTGTTTTATATTTACATGATTTTTTCTTGAATTTGTTTTCCTCTTCCAAGTCTGGGACCAATTTGGAGTTTGCTCTGGCTCTCCGAGGTCAGCATGTTTTGGTCCGGATGGACAATCTGGTGTTGATGGGGTACATCAATCATCAGGGGGGTTGCAGGGTTCACTCCCTTTGGCTGCTGATCCGGGAGCTCTATCCTGGGTGGAGTCTTCAGTCTTGTCCCTCAGCGCGGTGTATCACCCGGGGAGGGGGAATGTCATGGCAGATCGTCTGAGCCAGGTATTTCCACCAATGTATGCCCTCTCTTTGAGGGTCTCTGTCTTCTGGCAGCTTCTGGCTGGTTTGGGCATCCCAGGGTGGATTTGTTTGCGGACGAGCCCAATGCTCTCCTGCTTCGTTTCTGCGCTCTCCCCCATGCCCAGGTGCATAGTAGTTGGATACGTTGTCGTTCCGTATGCTGTCCTCCTTTCTGTACACATTACCCCAGTTTCCCTTGATTCCATTGACTCCACCCACCCTTTGCAAGATTCACCAGGAGAGGGCGTTTGTCCAGTTGGTAATTCCTGGATGGATTTGCCGCTCTTGGTTTCCTCCTCTGTGCTAGGTGGCTGGTCAGGAGTGCTGGGCGATTCTGGATTTTACTTATTCCTTATCCCTTACGGGGTCCCCCGCTCCCAGTGGAGGTATTGCGTCAGCTACATCTTCAGACCAGGCCCTTGAGGGGGTGAACTTGCTGGTACAGGGTTGTTCGGTAGAGGTGATGAATTTGCTACTGGGTTACCGCCAGTCCTCCACTCTGCTTTCTTATTCCCGCCATTGGTCCTCCTTCTCTCATTGTTGTATCCTGTGTCTGTGGACCTCTTGAGGGTGCTCGATTTTCTTGCTGAGGGTCTGGGTCCTTCCACCCTGTGGTCTCAATGCGCGGCCTTGGGGGTGTTTCGTAGTTAGATTCTGGACGTCTCTATCCCCTTGTGGCTCGCTTGCTTCGGAGTTGTTTTTTGCAGCTGCCTTAGGCTGTGTGCCTTGCTCTGTCCTGGAATCTTCCGTTGGTTTTTGCATGCCCATCAGGGAGGTCCCTTTGACCCCTTGAGTTCGGTGGATTTGAAGTTTCTCACCTTCAAGGTGGTGTTCTTGGTGGCGATCGTCTCGGCTGGTAGGATTGCCTAACTGGGCTCTTTTCTGCGGTCCCCTCCATTCTTGAGGGTTCTCCTGGATTGTCTGGTGGTATACCCTGACCCGAGGTTTCTTCCGATGGTTGCTACGGTGATCAACCACTCCCGAGGTGATTTTGCCATCTTTTCCTCCGGTGGCTATGTCAGGCTCTGATTCCTCTCTGTCTCTCCTGGATGTTCGGCAGGCAGTCTTGGTGTATTTTGACTGAACTGTCGCTTTCTGTTGTTGTGACAATTTGTTTGTGACTTTTTGCTCAGTTCGATCTGGTCACAAGCCTCCCTTTTCCACTTTAAGTCGTTGGATTAAACAGGCTATTTTGCTTGCCTAGGAGTCTCAGGGGTCTGAGCTGTCCTCCAGGGTTCAGGGTCGTTCCACAAGGGTTCTCTCTGTGTCTTGGGCCTTGTAAAATGGTGTCTCTACTGTGAATATCTGTCGGGCTGTGACCTGGGCCTCCACGCACATGTTCATGGAGCACTACCAGGTGGTTTTGGATGGTCCTCCTGCTGAGGGTTTTGCTGTGGCTGTTCTCGGGGCTGGTTCCTCCAGCTCATCATTGTTGTATTTTGCCATGTGGACTATGAGATTTGCTACATTTGTTTTGCTGGTAAAAGCTGAATTAAACCTCTTTCTGTTGCATCTACTTCTTGTTGTTAGTTTCTTTTTTTGCTATGAAGCCTATTGGCTTGGTAATTTGCTCCATTTGTTTAGCATGTGGCGAGGAAGACTTACGAGGAGGTAATGCCCTGGTTATTTACCGTAATCTTCATTACTCCGCGTATTGTCTTCCTCACCATATGAGTTCCCATCCCTCCATCCCTGGTGTGCTATCGGCTTCATTTGTTGTTGGGGATTGGTAGTTCTTCAGGCTGTGGGATGGGCCGACTCTCCTCTTATAGAGTTCAGCGGTGATAAGGGCTGGCCATGTTGGGAAGGGATCGGAGTAATGGGAGGCTGACTTTTTGCTTTGGAGGGTTCTGGTGTGGACATGAAGCTCACTTTATTTAACAGGTGGTGAAGAAGACAATACTCGGAGTAACAAAGATTACCGGTAAGTAACCGGGGCATTCCCATGGAAGGGCAAGCTATCCGTCTGCAAATGCACTTTAGTATGATGCACTACTGAAATGCAACTACTATACAATACATTAAGGGACATACTAATTCTCACTTCAATGCATTCTTTAACGTCTCAAGCAAAAAGACAAACTAAAGTGGTTTTGAAAATTTTCCAGGGAAGAATTGGAGACACTAAGAGCAGGTGGGACAGGTAGCCACTAGTTTGTATCTACCACAGGCAATGTACACATTTGAAGATGACCTCCATCTGAGTTTCCCACGGAGACCTTAGTTTGTCTTTCTTCTATTTATACAGACCACATTGCATTTCATCAGATCTGTGGGTGATCAGCATCATAGTGTAGGTGTAAATGCAGATAGCCTGCATGACGGGTGTTTCCAGAGGTTATCAAAAGGTGTATGACACTTATTTAATACAGCCTATGCAGATTATACACCTCACTTAAGATCGTACATGACTTACCTAAATAAAAAAAGAGCACCAGAGTCAAAATAATTGAGACAATAATTGTTGGGAGGGAAAATAATGGCGAGTGAGATAAGGCTAGAACACCACAGGCAGATTTACAATGAAAGTCACTCCGGCATTCCGCAAGCCAATTGGCTGCGCCGCACTGAGTCACTTTCAAAGCACAGGGATGCGATATACTTACAACAGTATGCTCTCTATGCTTCCCCCTTGTTGGCGCACAAACAGCTGCCATGCACTGACGCAGGAACCCTTGCGCCCTGCATCGTGGGGAGATTGTTTTTGTGCAGGAAGGGGACACTGCCACCCACTTTACCCGGGGGTCAATTAACATGTAGTATGTAGCAGTCCTGAGGCAGAGCAGCTAGGATGTCTGGAGTGGAATCGAGGGTAGCCAGGTTTCCGTCACCAGAAAGATATCAGGTTTTTCTGACATGAGCAGCAGAAGGATGTCTAACTGGTGTTTAACCATGGAACGGGTGTTGAGGTAGAGAATACGTAAAGCCAAGTGTTTTCCTTTGATAGGGCAGGGGTCTTGAGGGTGGTATTAAAAGGTTTACGATGTCGGAAAACCCATAGCAACATCCATGGAATGCCCCTTCCAGGCAAAGTGCTGCGTGTAAAGGGGCCATATTTATCAGGGCAGGCAAAGCCACGCAGGGTGGCTTTTCCTGTCCTTGTAAATATGGAGCAGTAAGAAACCATACTGGTGGTGCAGGGGGCTTGTAAATCTGCCCCCACGTGTATTAGGCTTTAAAAAAAAAACAAAGCAATGAAGGGTCTTTGCTACACCTGTGTCACAATATCTGGTTTGTCTCCTGTATTCCTTTCCTTCCATCCCAATCAAATTATCAGTCCAAAGTCCTACCAAAAAACAATAAAAATAACCATATTTATGCATTGCAACATTAGCCAACGATGATCCTAATGAGTGTGAGACTGCATTGCTTACGTAATGTTTTAATCTACCATCACATAGTTAACCACTTCGGTGCTCATGATGGAATGGTTCCGTCATGAGCACCAGTGCTCCTGTGCTCATGACGGAACCATTCCGTCATGAGGACAGGCGCACAATATCCCTCTGCTACAGACAACAGAAGGATTTCTTTTTATCTCCCAAAGCCTCGGGAGCTGGGGAATAGCTTCCCCAGCTCCTGAGGCCCCCGCCATTTCTGTGAACTGACAATCAGTGCACACGTCGTGCTGACGTCATTTCACAGAAACCGAAACTGAAATAAGCTTAGGCTCATTTCAGTTTCACTTTCTACATGCTTAGGGGGCTATCACAGACCCTTGAGCACGTAGAAAGACTGGAGAGGTATCTTTGGAAAGGGGGGAATCTCAGGAGGGTGATCGCCATCAGGGAACTACCTACTAGACACCAGGGAGGGGGGAACGGCCCCTTGGGCAAGGGCCTTTGGTCCCCGCATATGAATTTGGGCAAATGTAGTCTTTCTGCTCCCCCTGGCGGGCAGATGGAGCAGTAGCCCCCAATCTGCCCCCCCGGGGGGCAGAAAGCCCACTAGAGACCATGGATTTTTTAAAATATTTTAATTAGGGGAGGGGGCTGCAAAATATGGGCATGCCAATAACCCCACACCCGGCCACAAAATCACAGTCTTTCTGCCTCCCCTGAGGGGCAGATGGGGGCAGTAGCCCCCAATCTGCCCACCGGGGGGATAGAAAGCTCACTAGATACCAGGGATTTTTTAAAATTTCAATTAGGGGTGGGGGCTACCTAATATGGGCATGCCAATTCCCCCATCCCTGCCACAAAGGAACAGTCTTTTTGCCCCCCCCCCCGGCGGCAGATCAGGACAGTAGCCTCCAATCTGCCCCCCAGGGGGACAGAAAGCCCACTAGACACCAGTTTTTCCCCCACCCCTTCCCCCCACAAAATTCTAGTCTTTCTGCCCCCTGGGGGCTGATGGGGGCACTCTAGATGCCAGGGATTATAATTGTTTTAGGCCCGGGGTGGGGGCTGCCCAGAATGGGCATGAAAATACCCCCACCATACCCTCAATGAAAACAAAAGACTTTTTGCTCCCCCAGGAGGCAGATGGGGGCAATAGCCCCTAATCTACCCCCGAGCGGGGCAGAACGCCCACTAAGACCCAGGGATTTTTTTTTATATAGGTTGGTGTGGGGGCTGCCCAGAATGGGCATGTCAATGACCCACCCAAATAAAAAATGCTAGTCTTTCTGCACCCCCCTTGGAGGCAGATGGGGCAATAGCACTTTATCTGCACTCCCGGGGGGGGGGCAAAATGCCCACTAGCCACCAGGGATTTTTTTTCTCCAAATTGCGGGGTGGAGGCTGCCAAGAATGGACATGTGGCAAATGTAGCACACAACCAGTAACCACTGGTAAAAGGTAGGAACACGCTACGCAATCCTAAACACCTTAGGCAAATATCACGTAGGGAATCATGAATCACTAGCATAACCTATACTAGGAAAAACAACCTCCTAAGCATACCAATACATTCAGAGGTATAGGAAAAAAACATTGCATTAATCACGATAGGCAAGTATCACATTTGCACCAAAAAGTACACAGAACTGACCCCAGGCAAACCCTTTCAGGGGCTCACAGGCCCAATGTCCAGAATGTCTGGCTTGGCTGCGCAGACAGCCAAAGAAGATTGCGCAAAGGTTCAGGGCCTAAACGTAGCAGCTGCCCACTAAGAGCTGGGCAGCTGGGGAACTGAGCCTGGCACCAGCGTGCCTCCTGGCTCTCTTCTGGGCTCTAGTAAACAATAGGGCCCAAAACAACATGTGAGCCTCGTGGGCTCGAAACAACAATGCCCCAGTTGATCCTCATGGGCTCTGATTAATAAAATGCCCCCGAACTGGTGGAGCCTCTCAGGCTCTAAAATGAAAGTGTTGCTCAACAACGGGGGAGCCTCGTGGGCTCTAGCTTACGAGTGCCCCTGCAATCACGCTGGAGCCTTTTAGGATCTACATAAAAAATGCCCCCACATTTTGGAGCGAGCCCCCTATCAGGCGGGGGGCGCTCGAGCAGAGTAAAGGGTCTTGAGCCTTGCGGGGTACCTAGAGCATGGAGCCCCCACTCACCGGTCTGGATGCCTCGCCGGTCGGCTCTCTCTCTCTGGGCCTCCACTCTTGTGGCCATTTGTAGCTTGCTTCCTGGGCGGCTGCTAACTCGCTCCGCCCGGTCCCTCCTTCCTGGGTCCGGGACTCCGGGAGGGAGCCTAGGACTCTGGGCTGCTCCTCTCACGGCGCAGGACAGTCTCCCTTGGTACAGGAGCGCGGGGTGGGCTCCCGTCCGCTTCCTGTCGGCGCTGGCGGTTCCGCCCATATCCTCGGCGTTGCTGCCTGGCTTCCTGTGGAGCCCAGGCTGCGACGGTGAGCTCAGGGAAAGCTTCCTTGGTTGCCTAGCAGCCTCTCCTGCTAGGACCAATAACAGGGCGGCATAAAGATTACGCAGGCGGACTCCGGGTCCGCGGTGGTGATTTTCTCGAGGCGCAATCCGGGGTAGGTTCCCGGTTTGAATGAACATATAAAGCGGGGTGGGCACCAGCTAGGCACGCCAATGACACAAAGTCCCTGGCGGGGTGGCACCCGCTAGGGATCTCGAAATTGGCAAATAAGCGGAGTGGGCTCCCGCGCTGCAAAATAAGCAAAAAGGGGATCCCCACGCCGGGGAATCCCTTGAGATAGGGATCACCGCACCAGCGGCGCAACACATTATTTTTGGAGGGGGAGGCTAGCACTGTCCCGGCGCTGGCAGGCCACAGAAGTCCCAAAAGTCCCGGGACAAAGTCTAAACAGGAATGAAAGCGGGAGGGGCAAAGGCTGGGCCCAGGGGCCAGCTCACAGGGCCCTCCAGGCAGGGTGGCAGTCCCCAGTAGTGGTCCTCCTGGTGCCCAACAGCAGCAGCAGGCCCTCCTCAAATTAGGATCAGGAAGAACATCTTCATGGGGTCACAACCCCTCCTTTATACACATAGTCCCTTTGTCTTAGGTTGAAGGGTGGGGGAAGACCAGACACAGCTGGTTTTGGAGCACTCTGTTGTGCTCAGCCCCTCTCCCCATTCAGAGGACAGGCTAGGGTCATCAGTCGCACCACAGGGGGCGGAGCCAGCATTGTGGAGGGAAAGCCCAGCCCTATTCAGGTCCCAGGTTCACCCCTCCCTCACATCAATATGCAGATCTCTCCACTCACTACCGGGGCAGACCCACCCTGACTCATGGAGCCAGGCACACCAACCAGCTCCAGCCAATCACAAGCCAGATAGGGGATTCACCTTTACTACACAGCCAGGCCAACTTCTAGAAGTAGCACTTCCACACTAGACACATTAAAGCCGCACCCATCATCGCGCAGCATTCACTCTCACGAGTTCGCACATACCAAACTTGAGCCTGCACTCCCCACACATCAGGAACTACCATGGACACACACATTCCCCATGTATTCCTATGGGAGGGCAGGCCAATCTCACAACATGCACTCAGGGAGCGCACACATTTTACACTGGGACACAGTGCACAAAAGCCAAAAACAACCAACAACAAGTCACACATCAAAGCAAAAAGTTTAGGGGTGAACCTGCCAGAAGGGCCAAGTCCAACAGGAAACCTATCAAACCCACACATTTTGAAAACTAGACACCTGGGTGAGTCCTGCAAGGTATGGCTTGAATGGGCCCCCCAACATTTCCCTACCCAGAATTCCCTGCAAACCTAAAATTTAGCTGAATAAAATCATGTTTTTGTCGAATTTCTGTGTAGGAAAGTTCTGGAATCTGCGTAGATCCACACATTTCCTTCTACACAGCATTTACCCAGGTCTCCCAATACAAATGGTACCTCACTTGTGTGGGTGGGTCAAGTACCTGCAACAGGCAAGGGCCCAAAACATATTGAGGAGACATCAAAATGACCCATCACAAAACAACCTGGTTTTGCAAGGGGGGTCACCTGGATTTTTGGGCCCGGGCTCGGTAGCCATCTAGGGAAACCTGCCAAACCCACACATTTCTAAAAACTAGACACCCGGGGTAGTCCAGCGAGGTATGACTTGCATGGGTCCCCCAACATTATCCTACCCAGAATCACCTGCAAACCTTACATTTTGTTGAAAAAATGAATTTGTTCTCACATTTCTGTGTGGGGAAGTGGTAGGATCACCGGGCTGACACAATTTTCCTACCACCCAGCATTCCCCCAGGTCTCCCGAATAAATGGTACCTCACTTGTATGGATAGGCATAGTGGCTGCAACAGGAAAGGGCCCAAATTGTACTGTGGATACTTTAAAATTACCTATCGCAAAACTACCTGGGGAGTTCAATGAGGCATGGCTTGCATGGATCCCCAAAGTTTCCCTTCCCAGAATCCCCTGCAAACTTCAAATTTAGCTGGAAAAAAATATTTTCCACATATCTTTCAGTGGAATCACCATGATGGCACAGATGTCCTACCCCACACCATTCTCCTTAGTGTCCTGAGTAAAATGATACCTCACTTGTGTGGGTGTCTAATGCAGAAATGGCTAAAAACCTATTTTTTAAAAAACATGTAGTGCTTAGATTTCTCTGTGGTATTCCCCTATTCCCTATGTTTTAGGCTCTTCCCAGTCACAAGCCTTTGCCCCACCCACACAAGTGAGATATCATTTTACTCAGGATACTGAGGGGACGCTGTGGGGTAGGACATTTGTGCTGGATGTGTTTTTTTCACCTAAATGTGAAGTTTGAGGGCATTTTGGTTAGGAAAACGTTGCGGAATCCATGCAAGCCATACCTCGCTGGACTCCCCCAGGTGTCTGGTTTTCAGAAATGTGTGGGTTTGGTAGTTTCTCAAGATGGCCACCGAGCCCAGGGCCAAAAACCCAGGTGAAACCACTTAAAAAACCAGGTTGTTTTGTGATAGGTAATTTTGATGTCTCCTGAAAATGTTTTGGGCCCTTGCCTGTCGCGGGTACTTGACCCATCCATGCAAGTGAGGTAATATTTTAATCAGGAGACCTGGTGGAACGCTGGGTTGTAGAAAATTTGTGGATCCATGTAGATTCCAAAACTTTCACTCACAGAAATATGTGGAAAAAAGTGTTTTTTTTCAGCTAAATATGAGGTTTGCAGGGCATTCTGGGTAGGAAAACATTGGGGGATCCACACAAGCCATACCTCAGTGTGTTTCCCGGGTTTCTAGCTTTCATAAGTGTGTAGGTTTGGTAGCTTCCGAAGATGGCCACAGAGCCCGGGGCCAAAAACCCAGGTGACCCACCCTTGCAAACCCAGGTTGTTTTGTGATAGGTCATTTTGATGTCTCCTCAATAAGTTTTGGGCCCTTGCCTGTCGTGGGTACTTGCCCCACCCATGCAAGTGAGTTACCATTTTTATCATGGGACCTAGGGGAACGCTGGGTGGTAGGAAAATTGTGAATCTATGTAGATTCCAGAACTTTCCCACACAGAAATATGAGAAAAAAGTGAAATTTTCAGCTAAATTTGAGGGTTTACAGGACATTCTGGGTAGGTAAACGTTGGGGGATCCATGCAAGCCGTATTTCGCTGAACTCCCCCGGGTGTGTAGTTTTCAGAAATATGTGGGCTTAGTAGTTTCCCAAGATGGCCACCAAGCCCATGACCAAAAACCCAGATGACCCCCCGTTGCAAAACCAGGTTGGTTTGTGATAGGTATATTTTGATGTCGCCTCAATAGGTTTTGCGCCGTTTCCTTTCACGGGCACTAGGCCTACCCACACAACTGAGGTACCATTTTTCTCGTAAGACTTCTGGCAAAGCGGGGTGGGTGGAATTTTGTGGACCCACGCAGATTCCAGAACTTTCGGACACTGAAATGTGAGGAAAATGTGTTTTGTTTTGACAATTTATTAGGTTTGCAAGGGATTCTGGGTAACAGAACCTGGTGAGAGCCAGTCAAATCGCCCCATCCTAGATTCCCCTGGATGTCTAGTTTTAAGAAATGTATAGGTTTGCTAGGTTTCCCTAGGTGCCGGCAGAGCTAGGGTAAAAAACTACAGCTAGGCACTTTGCAAAAAAGGGTCATCTTTTACTGTGAAAATGTTGTGTGTCCACGTTACGTTTTGCCCCGTTTCCTGTTGTGGAGCACTAGGCCTACCCACAGAAGTGAGGTACAACTTTTTTGGAAGACTTTGGGGAACACGGGGTGGGTGGAATTTTGTTGAACCACACAGATTCCAGAAAGTTTCACCACAGAAATGTGAGGAAAATGTGTTTTTTGGGGACAATTTTTTAGGTTTGCAAGGGATTCTGGGTAACAGAACCTGGTAACAGTCAGTCAAGTCACCCCATACCAGATTACCCTGGGTGTCTAGTTTTAAAAAATGTATAGGTTTGCTAGGTTTCCCTAGGTGCCGGAAGAGGTAGGGTTAAAAAACTACAGCTAGGCACTTTGCAAAAAAAGGGTAATTTTTCACTGTGAAAATGTGGTGTCTCCATGTTGCGTTTTGCACCGCATCCTGTCGCGGGCACTTTACCTACCCACACAAGTGAGGTACCATTGTTCTCGTAGACTTTGGGGAACACGGGATGGGTGGAAGTTTGTGGATCCCCATGCAGATTCCAGAACTTTCCACCACAGAAATGTGAGGCAAATGAGTTATTTTTAAACACTTATTTAGGTTTGGAAGGGCTTCTGGGTGAAAGAACCTGAAGAGAGCCAGTCAAGTCACCCCAACCTGGATTCCCCTGGGTGTCTAGTTTTAAAAAATGTATAGGTTTGCTAGGTTTCCCCTTGTGCCGGCAGAGCTAGGGTTCACAAACTACAGCTAGGCACTTTGCAAAAAAAGGGTAATTTTTCACTTTGAAAATGTGGTGTGTCCACGTTGCATTTTGGGCTGTTTCCTGTCATGGGCACTAGGCCTACCGAAACAAGTGAGGCACAATTTTTCTCGGAAGACTTTGGGGAATAAGAGGTGTTTGGAATTTTGTGGCTCCACGCAGAGTCCCAAACTTTCCAGCACAGAAATGTGAGGACAATGTGTTTTTTAAAAATATGTTTAGGTTTGCAAGGGATTCTGGTTAACAGAACTTGGTGAAAGCTAGTCCAGTCATCCCAACCTGGATTTCCCTGGGTGTCTGATTTTCAAAAATGTATAGTTTTGTTACATTTCCCTAGATACCAGTAGAGCTAGGGTTAAAAAACAACAGCTAGGCACTTTGCTAAAAAGGGTAATTCATTTTTCATTGTGAAAATGTGGTGTTTCGACGTTGCGTTTTGAGATGTTTCCTGTCGTGGGCACTAGGCCTGCCCACACAAGTGTGGTCCATTTTTATCGGGAGACTTAGGGTAACACAGAATTGTAGAGCAACTGTTATTACCTATTGACCTTCGATGCATAAGGCATTTTGAAAAATGACCTATAATTCTCATGCTAGTATGGGTATTCCCAATTTCGTAAATGTGCGAAAATCTACTGTTTCTAAACTCTATATTTTGTTCCCATTTCAGAAATACATAGGTGTCTTTCATACCAATTTTACCATGTATACATTTTCCCAGAATAATTGCTATATGCCCAGATCATGATAAAAAGCCATTGCAAGTCGCTGCTCAGTTATTGGCTCTGGGTTTGTCGGGTCCTTGGTGAACCTACAAGTCCTATATATACCCACAACCAGAAAGGTCCAGCGGATGTAATGGTGTATTGATTTCAAACAGCTGTCATAATTAGAAGAAGCTGCGGGTAAAAATGTTGACACAAATGGCTGTTTTTTTCAACTAATTTTCCATTTTTCCTATATTCAATGGTTAGTTTCTATAAAAAAAAACCTTGAAGGATCTACTCAAATGACCCCTTGCTGAATTCAGAATGGTGTCTACTTTTCCAAAATGTATAGCTTTTCAGGGACCATTATTGCTTTCGTACCCATTAACTGGAAAGAGGTTGAAAGCACAAAAAATACCAAAAATATGCTACGTCCCAGAAAAATGCCAAAGCTGAGGTACTGGGTTTTTCAGAACCGGCACAGACACCGGTAACCCAGCGGTGTCAGGGTACACCCAGAGACCTCGGGTTCTTCCTGATCCAGACCACAGAAACTCAGAGTCTTCTAGGTGAAGTCAAAGATCGATTTATTGGCTGCAACCAAGGTAACAAGTGTCCTAGAAGTACAACACACGTGGAAGTATATTCTCAGGAGACTGCTCGAATTTACAAAATCAGGCTTCTCTTATTATACACACTTTTAGGCTTCAGGCAAAACATTCTTGGTTGTAAAGTAAATCGTTAACATATTTCCAATACAAAGAAAAAGCAGAGTCATGATGACATGTCCATATTTCACTTTGTGCTGCCTACAACAAATCACCCGGCAAGGCCCAACATTTCATCAGATATCGGTGGACCCCCAATAAAAACAGGCACCTCCCCATCATAAAGCAAGTGAAGCGAAGGAGCAGAGGTAGATGTGAGCAAGATACGGCAGGTGTGTGCGCTGAAATGGTTTTATGGCTTGTTGAGCCTTGATGCTATCTTGTTCGGCCACTGGGAGGGGAACTGACCTAACGAGTTCGGCCTGGGGCAATGGTTCCAACTTGCACAGGTCATAGGAAAGTCGATTAAGGAGTACGTGTCCTTGCTGTAATGAATTTGGCTGGATTAAGGCCTATGTAAAGGGCAACACACAAGATGGCTGCAGTATATAAAATGGAAGCCAAGGGTTCTGGACGATAATGATGATTTAAAGGAGAAATCGTTACTCGAATACACTGAAAATATATGTACATGGTGTGCTCGTCATTCTCGGTCTTTTGATACCAAATTCGTCATGTTTCGATGAAGTTTTAATTTTCAAGTCCAGAACGATTACATGAATCCAGAATCTTCAGAACCACACACCCTCCTTTTGCCCTTACATAGGCAATTAATCTATCCTCATGTTAATCTGAGTCCAGATCTATATTCCTAAAGTCATTGAGATGTTGCTGTAACATCATTCTAGTACTCAGTTCATCTCCTGATACAGGCTTCCTTACACATGAGGTGACACAGAGGCCACATATTGCAGGAGCACACTGTATGCACAGACAGAACAGAAAAAGAATGGCTAAGACCATCCCAATGACCATCAGGATTTTCCATCCCCAGGCAGATATCAGTTCCCAGAACCATCCCATTAACGACCAATCTCCTATATCCACATGAATAGATTCGGAAATCTTATGTAGTTTGAAGATGGCCTGGTATACTGTTGGAGCGTTATCAGGGATGAAGATGCAGCAACTAGATTGGATCAATCTGCATACCCCACCTCGGTCTGCAAGTATGACATCTAGAGCGACCCGGTTCTGAAGGGTCATAAGTCGATCCGACTGGAGCTCAGCAGTCAGGTTACTAAGGGCACCAGTAGTTTCTATCACGGTGGACTCAACTACCCTTGTCAATTGCCTTATGTTTCTGCTGTTAGCCATGGATCCCCAGAACGGCAGAAAACCCTTTGCAAAGTCTCCAAATTCTTGACCTGCAGTGTCTTCTTCACTCAAAACACCTCTAGCTATCCTTGTCCTGTGGTAGTCTGCCGCTGCCGTGTAGGTGGGAGGCAACAGGAAGGAAACAAAACATGAGCCCGAAAAGTCAGGGGGCAACCATGTAAAGGCTCTATCGTGGCAGATGAAATAAGTACCCTTAGCTGCTAAAAACGCAGGGGAAGTCTGAGATCCAAAAACATACGTTTCAGTACAGACACTCTTCCCTAACTGAGCCCTGGGATTCGTACCATTACCTTGCAGACACAGATGACCCTGATGGGGTACAATCCAAATCGGGGACGATCTCTTAGCTTGCTGTTTCTCACTCAGAGTAGTTCCATATCCAGTCATGTTCCATCCTATGTATAATAGTGTCTCATCTCTAGGGATAGTCTCATAAGAAATACCTTCCTTAATCATGTCTACTATACCCTTGACTAGAGCACTTTATCTAGGATTGTCTGTTACAGAACGTAGGGGGTAGATTTCGTGTGCATATATGAACATTGTCCTATATGCCCATACAGAACCATTGTGACTAAATGGCAGGACCAAATAAGGGATACCTTTATCCGTTGTGTGAGGCATAAGGCCACATACCCAACAGTTAGTTTTGTTCATTACAAGTTGGTGTTGGTGTAACAACTGAACAAATGAGTTATTGATGAACTCCAATCTCCTATTTGATTCGTGGTCAGGCAGAGGGTGGAAAGAATGAGAGGAAACAGTAGGAGGAGGTATGGGTGATGCAGTGGGTGCAAATGTTACACGAAAAGAAAGTAAAACATAGCTGATCAAAAATATCATTACACTGAATAGCATAAGAATACACAATATTATAAAACTTTTCCTTGTCATCACGTTGCACAAGTCATGCTTAAAATTCATCCGTTTGGCAGGTCTCTCCACATCGGGAAACTCCATCCTCTCTGAAGTGCTGCCCGCGGTGGGAGGTTGCCTCTGCTAAGGGATGCTTCTGTCAGTCTAGGGCAACTCCCTTGGACCAACCAAAACTACCGACCTAACGTCGTCAGCTGCACCCCAAAGACTTTAATCAACCGCGGCCCTAGCAGCGGAACCCGGATGGCGGTTCGAAAAACAAAAATAAGCAAGTTACCTAGATGGTAGAGCTGCACTTTCAAAAATAGTACTTGGGGAAAAGGAAAATATCGGTTTTTATTAGTCCATGGATCTTAGTCTCAAATTGCAAAAAGAAAGTGTTTTACTAGTTCGTTTTTCTCGGTCTCAAATTGTATCGCTGTTTCCCAGGTATTGTTTGATCCTGGGACAGAAGGTCAGGCTGTGTAATGTTCGATCGCTCAGATGGTGTCATAGCCTTGTGCAAAATGTTCTCATTCTCTTGTTCAGGGTCAGTTCTCTTTACGCGCAGGTCATGAAAAGGGACGGTATGTGACACAGTATCAGGTTCAGGGTCAGCGACACCCTTCTGGACCCACTGGTCATGGGGTAGAGGGGAAGGGAGTTTCTTAAAATGGATCCCGTGGACCCAGTTGGCCTTCCCCTCCACCCGAACGGCTGATCTTGTGGAAAGAAGGACGAGATGAGGCCCGGTCCACCTGGGCTTTGGAAGTTCCTTACAAGGAGCCGGGGTCAATGGCGTGACCCGGAGTCTCAGAGACCGAAGGCAGGGTGTTGTGGACCTGTTGATGCAAAACACGCAATTTAGCCGTCAATTCATACAGATAGTTAAGCAAAATAGGGTGTTCAAGCTCGCTGAACTTGGTGGGTCTAGGCACTCCCCATATGTTGGCTGGCCGGCCAAAAACTATTTCATATGGACTAAGTTTCACTCGTGAATGTACAGTCATCCTAGTGGACAGGAGTGCTAAGGGTAGAGCGTCAGGCCATTTAAGACCTGTGCTCGCTTGAATTTTGGCCAGTTTAAGTTTTAAAGTGCCATTGTAACATTCTACTAATTCAGCTGATTGGGGGTGATTTGCAGCGTGGAACTTCTGCCAGATACCTAGCCCTTCACACACTCTCTTCATCACACGACCCACAAATTCACTCCCATTGTCAGACCAGACCATTCTAGGCATTCCGAACCTGGGAAAGTACTCTTTCACAAGGGCTTTCGCTGTGGACAAGGCAGTATTGTCTTTTAGGGGATAGGCTTCTATCCATCTTGAGAAGGCACAAACAACAACGAGTACGTATTTTAAATTGTTGCACCTCTCCATGTGAATGAAATCTAGCTGCAAAACCTCGAACGGGTAGGTAGGAGGTGCAAAATGACCAGCTGGAGTTGGGGTCCCCCTACCAGGATTGTGCTTCAGACATACCATGCAATTCTTGACAACATTCTCTGCACACTTGGGAATCCCTGAATTCTTCCATACTGGGGCCAACAACTCGCAAATCCCTTTAACGCTGATATGAGCCATTCCATGAGCCATTGTAACCACCGCAAGCACATATGCATCGGGTAACAACCATCTATGATGCTCTGATGATTCAATCCAGCAACCATTTGCATCCATTCTACCCGTACTTTCTCTCCACGTACTCAACTCTTTCTCTGTGGCCTCAGCTTGAATGGACTTCACGCTCTCTACTGTGTCTTCACACATTCCAACATCACCAGTCCATCTCGCAGGGCCTGCAACGTACATTCGGCTCATTACATTCTTTGCCGTTTCTTTCGCGGTTTCATCAGCAAACGCATTTCCACGACCAACATCATCGGTCACCTTCTTGTGAGCACTACATTTCACAATCGCCATTTGCAGGGGCAGGGTCAGTGATTCAAGAAGCTCATTCACCAACTGACCATGCTGAATCTTAGCTCCATGCGAAGTCAGGTATCCACGTTCTCTCCACAATCGCCCAAAACTGTGAGCCACTCCAAATGCATACTGACTATCAGTGTAGATAGTCACTTTCATCCCTTTAGACAACACACATGCTCTCATTAGTGCAATTAATTCTGCTGCCTGAGCTGAATTATGTGGGACACGTGCAGCTTCGACAACTGTGTGCAACGTCGTGACGGCATATGCTGCAGTCGTGTCACCATTCGGGAGCTTAAAGCATGAACCATCCACCCATAATGTACCATCACACTCAGCAAGAGGAGTGTTGAATAAATTTATCCTCCCTTTCGTTTCTTCCTCTGTTCTTAGAAAACAATCGTGCTGTTTTGAAACATTTGATTCCTCTGCAATTGGCAACAACGTAGCTAGATTTAAGGTACTGCATCTTTTTATGTGCACATGGCTCGCTAGCAGTGTCAATTCATAACTGGACAGTCGAGCACTAGTTAAGTGCTGTGTCTTGGTTCTATTTAACAACGTGTCTACTGCATGCGGGACCATCACGATTAGTGTATTATTCATTAATAGACCAGCAGACTGTCGAATAGAGACAGCTGCTGCTGCTGTGGCTCTTAAACAACTCGGTAATGCTTGTGCTACCAGATCCAAGGTCGACGAGAAATAGGCGCATGGACGCTGCCTACCTCCAAACAACTGAGTCAACACAGACAATGCACAGCCCTCTTTCTCGTGAACATATAACGTAAAAGGCTTACTGTAGTCGGGGGTACCTAACACTGGGCCGAACACAATGCTGTGCGCAATTCGAGAAAACTTTCCTGACACTCTTCAGACCAAGGAATGGGATTGGGTGTATTTTTACACGTTAATGCCACCAAGGGTTTGACTAATAACGAAAAATTTGGAATCCACTATCTACAGTACGATGTAATGCCCAAGAAAGCACGCACTTCTCTCTGTGCTCGTGGCACATTCAATTTCGCTATTGCCTGAATTCGTTCTGGGGTCAGTTTCCTTCCCTCCTTCGATAAGAGGTGACCTAAGTAGGTCACTTCTTGTCGGCAAAATTGCAGTTTGGAAAGTGACACCTTGTGATGTAGTTCACACAGATGACGTAATAATGACAGCGTTGCCTTTTTACAAATTTCCTCAGTGTCTGCAGCAATGAGCAAATCATCCACATACTGTACAAGAGTAGCACCTTCAGGTAAAATAATCGCATCAAGCTGTGTTTTTAGAGCTTGACTGTATATTGATGGACTTTCACAGTAGCCCTGAGGAGCGCGTTTAAAGCGGAAGCTGCGACCTCCTAAACTGAAGGAAAAGATATCCCTGCTTTCCTCAGCAATCGGGATGCTGAAGAAGGCATTCTTCAGGTCAATCACCGAAAACCAAGATGCAGATGCTGGGATCATAGTTAATAATGTGGTAATGTCGGGGACAACTGGGAATTGTTGCACAACTATTTTATTCACCTCTCTCAGATCAATCACGAATCTGTACACAGGTGGCTGAGAAGGGTCAGTTCGTTTTAAGACAGGCAGAACAGGACTATTGCAAACATTGCCTCGTGTTTCTTCAATCACATCTTTTTCAATCAATTCGTAAACGATCGCTAGCAAAGCTTTTTCACCTTCACTCGAGATTTTGTATTGGGGAATTCGTGGCATTTTAACGTTGGCTTTCAACGTTACAACATATGGTGGAATTTCTAAGAGACCTACATCATTAGGACCAGTGGCCCAAAGAATATCTGGAAGAATTGACAATTCTGCTGGAAGATTGTCCCTCGACAAATACATGGGAGAAACTACTTTCTTACCTAAAGTAAGGTGTACTCCCGAAGGAGAACAGTACAAAGTCGCATGCAACCTTTTTAACAAATCAAATCCTAGCAAGTTTTCACCACAACCTGTTGTCAGAATGAGGGGTGCTTCAAATTCGCAAGGACCAACAGAAAGAGACAAAGGGTCAGAAATCAGATTTCTAACTGGGGCGCCAGAAAAACCTACAGAAACGTTCATTTCGCCAGACAAAGGTGCGCCAGGGAGTTTGGAGTGCATAATAGAACTCTTTGTAGCACCAGTATCCAACAGAAAAGGCTCTGACACACCTGATGTAATCACCTCGACGTAAGGTCCACTCTGATCTACTGGAACTGAAACAACTCCCTCTCTTTGTCTAAGGCTGTCCTAGCAATCATTATTCTCCAAATATTCATCTTCTGTATAGTAATCATCAACGTAGTATTGAGCTGTCCTGTCAGATGCGTTAGTCTGCTGATCAAACCTATTCATAGAATTTTGTGGTTGTTAGGGTACGTGCGTTCTGAGGGGTGTTTCCACGCCCTCTACCTCTAGGTGCTTGCTGACTGCCACGACCTCTCACACCAGAAACTCCATTTGCACGTTGTAATAGAATAGGACAATTATACTTGAAATGACCCTCTTCTCTGCAATATGAACACTGGTTGGGGCCTACAGGTACACGGGGTTGAGTATACTCGACTCTTTGCGAGTTCCTCTGATACTGTTGAGGCTGCTGAAAATTACCCTGATAATTATTCTGACCATTATTATTTTGATTACCACCACCACGTGGTGGATATGCTTGCTGTAACAAAACCTTTTTTTTCAATTCTTTAGTTTTCTTGTCTACTCTATCTTTCTCATCTTTGTCTCTATTTTCGTAATATTGGGCAGTAGCTAATATCTGCGCTGAAGAGGAGACTGCCCAAGAACTTTCTGAATCCTTTAACTTTTTACACAATTCTGGAAGCAGATTGTGCACGAATTTATCGACGAACAACCTCAGACCACCTTCTGTGGTCATATCATGACCGCTGTGGTCAACAAATGTTTCTTCAAATCTGGTGAAGAAATCTGAGACTGTTTCTTCTTTCTTTTGCTTGCATGCAGACAACTTATCCCAATTTACACGTATTGCAGGCATTATCGTTTTCATGTAATCAACTATTCTACCAGGAAGTTCTGCTATCAAAGGCTCAGGCTTAGCACCACCAACTTGTCGGGCATCTGCAGCGGCAATATTAGCCCATGAGTCACCTAATTCTTGATCATGATCTGTATGACGAATTTTACCCCATAAAGGCTGTGGAACAACATTCCCAAATAGCATATCAATATCGGCTAAATTCATTATACATGACCCAGCGGTTTGTGACAACTCTTTATAATACCCTGCAGGATTTTTATGCGGATCAGGTAATGTCTGTTTAAGTGCTAAAACTTCAGCTCGCTTCCATGGGACATGTACCCATACACGTTGAAAGTGAGGCAGAATAGGTGGGTTAACAGTTGTGTCGCCCTCTCTCCATTGTGGGGGGACTTCTCTCATCGGGTATTGTCGCGCCTTTTTCCTACTAGATGCACGAGATTCAGATGGTGACCCAGAACTGCTTCCCTTACTCCGATATGATAACAACATTTCAACTGCTTTCTCCACATCTGGACCTACAATCATGCCCTCCCCAAACGTAAACCGTACACGACACATCTCTTGCGGGATGCATTCCAGATCATTGTCTTCCAAATCCTCGCAAAGGAAAACACACATCTGTTCAAAAACATATCTCTGTGTCGGTGCTTCCCATTGATGGAAGACTTCCATGACCGACTCTACATCATATTTTACGGTGTCCGTAACCCATTTTCGTGCTAAACGATTCAATGAGTCTCTCTCTTGATAGTCAGGCAGTCGACTTCGCAACTGTCTTCGTTCCATTCTAGGGGTCGTGGTAGGCGACCCAAAAAGAGGTGAAAGAAGGTTAGTGACAGTGCTGGCCATTTTCTGCCGAATTGAAGGGGAAACTGAAGGAAGAACGGGGTAAGATAAGGCAGAGGCAGACATACTAGCAGAGGAGGCATTAGGAGAAATAGAAGGAGCACTAGGCACAATCGTAGGGGGAGCATTAGGAGAAATAGACAGTACAGTGGGCAAAATCGTAGAAACAGGTGTGATCGGTGGGCCTTGAGGAGGCTGCACCAAAGGAGTAGGAGCCAGCTGAAGAGTAGCTGGTGGTTGCTGCAGAGGAATAGGAGGCATAATAACCGCAGGTTGTGCAACTGTGGGTTGTGGAGGTGCCGTGGCATTTTGTGCATAGGGGGGTGGTGAACTTAATAAATGCGACATTAATGGAACTTTTTCACGCTCTTTTGCTGCCTCTTGCTGAAGAGACGGCAAAACTGGATAACATTTATCTATTGCCATTTTACGTTGCCTGTGCAACTGCTCACTCATCTGCTCTTCTTCATTATCTTTAAACTGCATAGCAGCTTGCATTACTGAAAGTCCTCCTTCTCTCTTATTTTTCTTAGCTAATTTGATTTCCTTCTGTTTGGCCTCCTTACGCCATAGGCGGAAAGAGTCAAACATTGCCGGCCGGGCTTTCTTTTTGAACAGTTTAACTTCAAGGTTATCTAAGATTTCGGTATCAAAGCTACCATATTGGGGCCATTTTAAAACACCATCTTTCCTTGTGTATTTGATCCACACTTCATTGTATGTGATGGGGCCTACCCCATGTTTCACATATAACTCGTAAGTTGGAGTTCCAACTGGAGGAACCGGACATGAGTCCTCCAATCGGGAGTCCCTATTATTACCACCAATACAAAACAAATTTCCAAGTCTAAGACTAGGCATTTTCGCTCTCTAGTCTAGTTCCAAACTTCAAAGGATTATCGATTACGATTTTTCTCGTGAATACACGAGTCCTTCGGTTTTGGTGCTTGCAAGTACCAACAATTATTCCAAAGGATACCCAAGACTAAGACCAACTAAGGACTGGGAGACGCTCCACTTATACTTAACTGAAATATCGATGACGTCACCAGAAGACTCGTCTTAGTGTTTCGCTCTACCAAACTTCAAGGGTCCAAATCAGGGCGATAGCCAGGGCAGCAGTCCTTGTAGCCGTCGGGAAGCGGGGAACCTCGCAGCAGAGACCTTCGGACCACGTCAACATGAGGGGGTCGATGAGGTGGTTGGCTGTCCTCCGGAATTTTCACACGAAGCTCCTCACGAACCTCTGTCTGACTGGTACCACTGGAATCGCCCCAAACGTTGGGCGCCAGCTGAGGTACTGGGTTTTTCAGAACCGGCAAAGACACCGGTAACCCAGCGGTGTCAGGGTACACCCAGAGACCTCGGGTTCTTCCTGATCCAGACCACAGAAACTCAGAGTCTTCTAGGTGAAGTCAAAGATCGATTTATTGGCTGCAACCAAGGTAACAAGTGTCCTCGAAGTACAACACACGGGGAAGTATATTCTCAGGAGACTGCTCGAATTTACAAAATCAGGCTTCTCTTCTTATACACAATTTTAGGCTTCAGGCAAAACATTCTTGGTTGTAAAGTAAATCGTTAACATATTTCCAATACAAAGAAAAAGCAGAGTCATGATGACATGTCCATGTTTCACTTCGTGCTGCCTACAACAAATCACCCGGCAAGGCCCAACATTTCATCAGATATCGTGGACCCCCAATAAAAACGGGCACCTCCCCATCATAAAGCAAGTGAAGCGAAGGAGCAGAGGTAGATGTGAGCAAGATACGGCAGGTGTGTGCGCTGAAATAGTTTTATGGCTTGTTGAGCCTTGATGCTATCTTGTTCGGCCACTGGGAGGGGAACTGACCTAACGAGTTCGGCCTGGGGCAATGGTTCCAACTTGCACAGGTCATAGGAAAGTCGATTAAGGAGTACGTGTCCTTGCTGGAATGAATTGGCTGGATTAAGGCCTATGTAAAGGGCAACACACAAGATGGCTGCAGTATATAAAATGGAAGCCAAGGGTTCTGGACGATAATGATGATTTAAAGGAGAAATCGTTACTCGAATACGCTGAAAATATATGTACATGGTGTGCTCGTCATTCTCGGTCTTTTGATACCAAATTCGTCATGTTTCGATGAAGTTTTAATTTTCGAGTCCAGAACGATTACATGAATCCAGAATCTTCAGAACCACAAAACTGTGTAAAATATTTTGGTTTTCTGACAAAAGTCTGCATGTCCCTGAAAGCTGGGAAGATGGTAATTTCAGGACTACAACACCCCTTTTTTTATACCATTTGCAGGGAGAAAACCAGACTCTTTCATCTGTAGTGCTTTTTTCCCATTTTTTTAAAAAAAGGACGCAAATTTGGCGTGGATACCTTGTGTGGTCAAAAAGTAACAGGGGCCTAAGCGTAAACTACCCCAAATAGCCAAAAAAAGGCTTAGCACAGGGGGGAAAGGCATAGCAGCGAAGGGGTTAATAAATATATTAGGAAAGGTCAGTGCTATTCTAAAGCAAATAGTTTTCAAGTGTTATGATGTCATTTTTTATATTTAAACACTTTGAGGGGCTGATATTTATCACTCCTGGTAAAATCCAATACCTCGGGGTTTGGGATTTTTTCAGGTCTGATAAATTGCATCCATTTTGACTTTCCCCCCTTTGGAAATGAGAATCCCATGTGGATGTTGGTGCAGTTTACAACAGAATCTGCCTTCACTTAGACTTAAAAGCCATTTCCCATGGTAAATTTTGGAAGAATTGACCTGCTGCAATTTACCTGGGAAGCCATGCAGAGAATTTTGTACTTAAAACTTGAGATTCTGGTTACTGAACAAAGAAATGAGAGCCTTAGATTTTGTTTCTTACACCTCACTTCAGAGAGTAATGGCATGGCACCTGTAAAGGTAGAAGAAGGTACCACTTCTTTGTAGAGAAATAAGTGAATGAGAGGAGAATATTTTTTATACCCAAATTTCTTGCTATAGGTCAGCCTTTCTCATTTCTGTCTCCTCTTTGTAAACATCCGTTTATACATGTACTGTAATCTGATGTTGTGCTGTTCTAAATGGCCTTCCCTCACAACAGATACTTTCAAAAACATAAGAAACATTGAACTATTTGTCTGTGTATTGTGTTGATCTGTGTAGTAGGATCAGTTCTGTGTGCTCCAACATGGTATACTTTATATACATTTATTGGAAAATTTACTGTGCAGCAGTCTGCACTTTAAACATGCTGTCCTTCCTCTGTTTATACCACCATTTGATGTAGATTCCGCTTTCATAGCGACGTGTGTCACATAAAGGGTTCTTACATCTGCTATCGTTGTTTAGGTCTCATCACAGAAATCTTGTATCCGTCTGTTGTCGAAAGACCTCTTGTAGGCCAATGGATTTCCTTCCTCTTCTTGTGCTTGACCTAACCCTGGAAGAATGCCTCTTTGCATCTCTTTGATTGGATTCACATTCAGGTAACTACATTTTTCTTTTTCATTCAGCTCTCAATAAAAGTGCATGTGTTTTCAGCCTCTCTTCCTTGAGTGCGGCTTCCCCCAATTACCCCGCCTATCCCACTCTCATTGTTGCTCTTCACCCCTCCCAGCTTGTCTGTAGAAGCACACCAACTGGTGAATTTTTACCAATGTATGATTAAAAAGCAGACTAAGGGTTCTTCTCATTTTATCAACTGCATTCCACGAATTAGATGAATGCACATGACTTGCCACACAAAGGCCTTTATGACGCTGTGGGAGGGGCTCGCTGCCACACTCACTCAGCTAGCATTTGAGGCAGAAAACAGTGGCATAAGGTAAAATGAGGTGGGCCTCTGGAGAATGTGAAGAGTCACCCCTGAGATTCCCACTTTCTCATAGATATTCATGACCTTGGTCAGAATGGAGCTCATCTGAAGGGTTTATGGGCCTCCGGAGAGCTTTCCCCTGCATCGCAGGAGCTGCAGGGTCCTGTGTTACACCCCTGGCAGAAGGTGTACTTAGAATTACTAAAAAGAAGCTGTCTCTTCTCCTGGAGGCCCAGAAATCTACTCCTGGGCCACTACAGAGGAGGAAATAGCTGGAACATACTTCAGTTTTGATTCCTGTATAAAGTAAATTAGCCCTGGCAAGAATTTCCACTTAAACCCTGACTCTTCTTTTTTTTAATCACCTTCAGAGTTTCCTGAGTGAAAAGAAAAATAAACAGGCCAATTATTAAAAATGAAAACATTGACTTCAATGTACTTCAATTTAAATGTTTGCTTTTCCTCCAGTATTTTGACATTAAAAAAACAAAAACAATTTTTTTTAAACAAGCATTGGCAAAGTCAAAAGTTTGCCTCACATTATAAAGGCGAGACCTCTTGAGTTTGCTAATGTTTGTTTTATATGCTTCAACACTATCTTTCAATTCTCCCTGCTATCGATTCACTCTCCTTTCTATTCCCTCATTTTTGGCATTCAGTAATTTATTTTCTTCTGTGAGACAGTTAACATCTACCCACTTTTTTGCATTATATGTTTAACTCTATCTTTGTACTTTTACCAGGTCTTCCAGGTTTGTCTTTTGGAAAATGTTTCTGTATATCATTAGAGCTCAGACTTTTTGCTGCTATTTCTAATGATGGTTAGTTCGTGCACTCATTTACAATACTCTGTTAGAGCCCTTTGCCTCCTGGATAGCTTGCACGCACACAACATTTCGCACTCCGAATTCCATTGGCCAGGATTGTTTAGAATTAGGAACACAGCTTCCATTCCAATAAATAAAAGTTTGTGCTGCAGCCAGTCACCTGCTACGCCCTTTCCAACCCTTTATCATTTCTTCAACTCTGCATTATTTATTTTTGTCTCTAAGAACAGGAAATAACTTTTCTGGGATGCACAAAAGGAGTGACCTAGAAATATCGGAAAGCATCGCAGGGAGAGATATGAGGAGAGGGCACCCAGGAGAAGGAGAAACAGAGAGGAGGCAGAGAGAGGGAGACAGGCTGAGAAAGAAACAGACAGAAGTAAAAAGAAGAGAGATATGTGGAAGACAAATAACAGAAGAAGTAAAAAGAAGAGAGACATGTGGAAGACAAAAAACAGAAGAAGTAAAAAGAAGAGAGACATGTGGAAGACCTTTGATAGTAAAAGAGAAGAAGTGGAAATAAAACATGAGGATAGAGTGAGAGAGGGAGAAATGTGGTAAGAAGAACTAAGCGCCGGAGTAAGGGGAGTATGGTAGAGGAGACAGAAAATAGTTGGAGGAATAAATACAGTATGATATGGTCAAATGAAGTAATATAGAGAAAGGGACAAAGCGTCCTTCGGAATTTCGAGAGAAAGTGTGTAGTGGTGAATGAATGGTTGAGGAAGAGAGATGAGAGGAGAGGAATGAAAAGGGGATGCAAACGGAAGATAGAAAGAGAGAGTTCGAAAGAAAGTAAGTGGGAAAAAGCGTTGAAAGGGAAAATTAAGAAAATGAAGGGGAGAGCGACCACAATATAGAGAGAGAGATAGAAGCGTAAAGTGGTGAGAATTAGTAGAGTTGTAAAATGAGATTAGTCTTTTTAACACTGTTACAGGTCCAAGGGGCTTTCAAATGCACACATTTAGAATTATATAAATATGTCTGGGAGAGAAAGAGCCCTAAAGGTGCCGTAAAATTGTTATTTATTAAATCTTATGACATTTTGACCAATATACTTCTAAAATACATTATTTACCACTGATTTTCTCAGCATTCTTTCCTGAGGGACAATCTTTATAATCCTATCGGGTTTTGACCTACGTTACTGGACAATCACCTTCCACAGTCACTGGCTTTTATGGGCCCACAATGCCTTATGGAACTGATCCTTCTTACTAAAACCCATATTTTATAGATTTGTGGTGTGTCCTAGGTAGTAAAACAAAACCCAAATGCATGGTAAAAAAAAAAAAAAAAGAAAGGTTGTTTTTAGGAGCGTTGTTCCTATTTACCAACTGTATGCTCCTGCCAAAGCAATTTTTCTCACAAACTGCAGATCAGGTCTGCAAAACACACCTACAGACAGCCTTCATTCTTATTGATTTTCTATCCTTTAACATTAACAAGAGGTCATCTTGGGGAAATATGAAACAACATTTCTTTGTCGAATTTGCACAGCCCGTCCATTTCCTTCCTCAAATCCACTATCCATCCGTTTTAAGGTGGTATGCACTATTTACATGCCATATCGGAGTTTGCTTTTCCATTGTGAATATCTGTTTTACCACATCTTCTTCTGTGTCACTCACAAAAAACAATTAGAAGAGCAGGCACAGTATCAAGCAGAACAGCTCTGATGCAAAGACAGGTGCCCACCGAGATGTGCACACGAAGAATTGGCACACTGGGCCTAATTCATAAGGGGAATTTACACCTTTAAGTATGTTTACATTTTGAGTAAGTTGTTACTTTTCAGTGTTCACAGACTGCACTTTTGTAGTAACTTACACTTTTGTAGTAATTTACACTTTTGTAGAAACTCCAGCACTGAGCATAGCCATCCATTGGAATTGCAACACTCTCCCACAGAAAATAATGGAGGTAGGGACTTACTACAAAAGTGCAGTTGGTGAATACTGAAAAGTAGTAAACTTATACAACAGTGTAAGACAATACCAAAGTGCAGTCTATAAATAATAAGTTTTGTGGTACGACTCTAGTACTACAAAACTTAGTACAAAGTGCAGTTTGTTGCAAAAGGATGATCGCACCCACCATTCGTCATATAAGAAATATGAGATTTACAAACGGTTTAAATTACATAGTGCGCATACTCCATCAAAGTTTTTTTTAAAGGGTTTCTTTATTCACACAATTTTTGTTATTTTTGTACAAAACTTTTCTTCTTTAAAATCTCAACATAGCCAAAGCGTTCCGTCCCTTAGCAGACACTTCTCAGGTCTTGAGGGTGTAATTACACTATTGTCTGCTAGAAATTTCAAGAGACTCCCAACATCACAACGTGATTTCTAATGAATGCTGGAAGGTTTAATTACTGTCCCAATGTATCAATTATATTGTTTCACTTGTGCCTGATGCAGGTAGTATTGTAGTACCTTGTCTTGGTGTATGACAATCCCTCGATCCAATCGATTTTGCTGGTATCAGCATATTACGTCCAGACAGTGTCAGCACCAAAACCCCTGAGTGTCTTAGCTCATATGCAACGTAATGCGGCACAACTCGAAATGAAAAATATTTTCAAAAAAGAACAAGAAGATTGTGAATAAAGAAACCCTTTTAAGAATTTTTTTTGAGTTAGTCACATGTTGCTTCACCTAGAGCCTGTGCGTTGTCATCTTACCTTCAACCGCTGAAATGGGGAACACCACGGGGAAACATGACGGCAGCTAGTTGAGCTGCCGCAGTGCTCTGACCTGGGTTCCTGTCCGTCTGCACTTTTGACGTTAGATCACGGACTTTTGACGGTTGCCGAATCTCTGCAAAATACTGCAAAATACTGCCCCATGAGCATTCCATGTTATTTGTGATTTTTTCGGATATTTGACTTTTTTCATGGATCCTCCGTCTCCTTCTGTGTTCCATGTGTGGAGACTGGGCGTGTTCGATCTGCCCAGCGTTCGCGGCACCACTCTCCCTCCCTCCCTCACCTACGCTGAATCTGCCGCTGAGCCTGCCGACCACTCCAGTGAATCCGCTGCAGGCTGTTTCGGGCTTGCGGCATTGGTGTTTGGCCGCCGTGGAGCTCCGTCGGAGGAGGAGGACCCGTAGCCTTTTTTTGGGTCCCCGCAGCAGTTCAGTGGGATCCAGCTCTAGCTCCAGTTCCCGCACCTGTAAAGGAAGCCTGAGAAGGGTCGAGGAGGAGGAGGAGGCAAAGCCTGGAGCCATTAAGCAAGGTGGCAAGCTAGTGGCTGCTACATTGCGAGACTTTGGGCGTTCAAGTAAGCAAGGTGAGCAAGATGTGGACAGCTTGGAGTCGGTGAAACCGAGGGGTCCTGGTTTTTTAGAGGCCCCCAGCGTTTTACCAGTCCCAAAGCAGGCTGCCGGCAGGAAGAAGGGGAAACGTGCTCCTAGTTTTAAGGAGGCTAAAGGAGCTAAAAATCCAGCGACTGGGTCTGGGCCCCACAGTGTTAGCAACCACCCTATTCCTGATCTGGGTCCAACTGCTCTGACAAGCTCCACAAAAAAGAAAGTTTCTTCTTATCTGTCTGGAGAAGTTAAGGCAAAACGAGCTTTTACCTGTGAACCAGCCAGGAGCTCTAAAAGCTCTAAATCAGCCATTAGCACTGGGTGGAAGATAACCCCGTCACTGCGGTCTTATTTCAAAGTAATCCCGCAGGTTTTGCACCTTTCAGATCAGCAAACTTTTAAGGAACTTTCTGAAGGCTCTCCACACCTGATGGCATCATTAGAGCCCCAAGCGGCTGCCCCTATTGCTCCTATTGCAATAGCCATAGCTACTCCTACAGCTAACATTACGCTTGATAAAACGGTTGATGTGGACGATAATGTTAATGAGTCCAACGAGGCTAGTGTAACTCCTGTAGAGGTTGAGGTTGAGGTTGTTAATATTACGGATGGTTCACAAAAAATTGGTGAGAACCCTACTGAGACGTTTGCTGCTATTCCTATAGCAATAGGGTCCTCGCAACCTTTCTTGCCTCCCCCACTATCTGTTCTATCTTTAGTGACACCACCGCTCAGGTCTCTATGTGTGGCTACATCACAAGGGGAAGACCTTTGGGGTTGTTGTGTTACGGCCCTTTCCGGTTCTTTGGTGGAAGGTGGAGACAAGTCATCTTTGGTTACCTGCTTACAGTCTATGTTTTCGTCTTTGTCAGCAGATATTAAGAAAGACTTTGAGGCATCAGCAGCTCTCCAATCTGAAATAAGGAACTTTTGCGAGTCCCTGGACAGTAAAATCGACGGTCTTACTTCAAGAACAGAAGTGTTGGAGGACACAGTGTCGGGCCTCTCGCTGCACTTGGATGAAGCCAAGGCTGACATCATCAAGCTTAGGAAGGAGGATCTGATGCTGGCGGAAAGAATGGAGTCATTGGAGAACAATGCCCGTCGTAGCAATCTCCGCATTCTCAATGTTCCTGAGGGTAGTGAGGGATCAGATATTAAGCAGTACGTTATTCAGCTCTTAAAGGAATCTTTTAGATCAGATCAATTGGTGGAAGAGTTGGCTACAGACATCCAACGTATTCATAGAGATCCCTTTAGGAAGAACCCTCAAAGAACAAAACCGAGGAAAATATTAGTGAACTCCCACACTTACACTCTTAAAGAGGCCATCCTGAGTTTGGCCCTTAAGCAGAAATCTGTGAGTGGGAAGGGTTTCAACTTTCAGATCAGGTCCGACCTCTCAAGGGCCACGCTTGACAAACAGTGGGAGTTCGGGGGGAGGCTCGAAGCTTTTAGGAGCCAGGGGGCCGTAGCTCAACTAGTGTTTCCGGCAGCATTGAAGGTTATGCACAATAACACAATGCATAATATTAGATATGTACAAGCTGCGGATGAACTGTTGATGTTCATGGGAAAAGGAAAAGATAAAGATAAGAATAAGGGGGTGCCAGGCTAAAAGGGAAAGTGCTTAAGGGGATCATTAAGCGCTGAGAAAATATTAATATATTACTAGAGTTGGAAAGAATAAAATAAAAAAAAAGAATAAAATAGCAGTCAGATGCAAGGTAATAGTGAAATAGGAATTAAGGAAGATATAATTTAAGAATGAACGGTATAATCGTCATGATATATATCTATGTCTTTTCTTTTCTATGTGGTTTTTCTTTTTGTTTTGCACAGATGAGGTTTGGGTGTAGATAGGACGGGAACTCAGAAGGGGCACTATCTTCTGGATTCTTCCAGATAGATAGAGCAAGGGTTTCCCATGGGGGGAGAGGGGGTTGGGTGGGGCACGGGGAGGGGTGACAACGGAAAAAATTTAAAAAGGTCCTCATTTTTTGCTCTCCTCCAGTTTATTGCTTTTGGAGAGCTAGAAGTTTAAAGGTTAACAACAGTAGATATTGTGGGGAGTTCTTGGCCTTAGTCTTTGGGGTGAGGGGAAGATGTTCTCATGAATAAACTAAAGGTTCTTTCTTGGAATATAAATGGCCTGCGTACCAGTTCTAGAAAGTGGAAGATAATGCAATACCTTCGCGACTCAGATGCTCAGGTTCTTGTTCTTCAAGAGACCCATCTCACTGAGACAGAGATGCTCTCTGTGGTTAAAAAATAGGTGGGTCGATTTTTGTGTGTCTACAACACAATCGGTAAATACTAGAGGAGTTGCGATTATCTCTAAAAAGTCTCTAAAGGCAAGATTAATTGATAAGTTAGTGGATCCAGGGGGTAGGTGGCTTATTTTATCTTTGAATATTGCCGGGCCCCAGTTACTATAGTGGGATATTATGGTCCCAATCAAGACGACCCTTCGGTTTTGAGATCTATGTTTTCCCACCTACTTTCTTTTCCGGAGCCGACTATTTTGGCTGGAGACTTTAATATAGTTTTAGATCCTAATTTGGAAAAATCCCTGACTAATAGACCGATAACCCAGTCTAAAACTAGGGCTTTTCTACTTGCCAATATGAAACAGCTAGGCTATGTCGATGTATGGAGACTAAGATCAGGGCTTCAGCAAGGCATCTCATTCCGTAACTATAAATATCACCATCACTCAAGAATAGATTACATCTTGATCAGCCAGCAACTAGTCAGCTTGGGGCAAAACATCTCTCACCTACCTTTCCATCTATCAGATCATGCAGCCATCAGTTTAGAACTGGGGGGGTTTCCTAAAAACCCGTTGAGAATCTGGTCGTTTGACCGTTCATTACTCGCGGCTCCTGATGACATCACCTTTCTTAAAACTGAAGCACAACATTTTTTTGATAACAACATTGGGTCCGCTTCCCCAGGCTGTGTTTGGGATGCATTCAAAGCTTTTTTGAGAGGCCTGATAACCAACAAGGCCTCATATAAAAAGAAGATCTATAGAGAAGTGGTTGCTTCTTTGGAAACTGATATGGCTAAGGTGCAAGAGTATATCATGCTGAACTCTGCGGCCTCCCCAGAAATCCTACAAGAATGGCAACATAAGTTACTCACTTTAAAAGGGGAATAGGGTTCAATCTTGAATGTACAGGTTCTCGAGAGATGGGAGGCCAGTAAACTGGCTCACTTCCAATATGGAGAGGGGGCTGGGAAACTGTTAGCTTGGAAGGCAAAAACCAACCAAGTTAGAAACAAGATAGATCAAATCATCTCTGACGATCTGACGTATTCTGCTGACGATGATATTAGGAGAGCCTTTCGTGAATTTTTCAGAACATATATCACGAGGACAAGCATATTGAGGCGAATCAAGACGACGATTGGTTGAAAGGAGTGTCCCTCCCTTCCCTATCATTGGAACAGAGTGCCTCTTTAGATAGAACTATTACGCAGGAAGAGGTTAGTCGTGCTATTTCCAGCAGCAAGAAGGGTAAGGCATCAGGGCCTGATGGCCTTCCTTCTGAAATTGATTTGGCCTTGGAGCCAATAATTGTTCCATTTCTAACCCTGTTGTTTAACCAGATTCTCCAGGTCGGGTTGTCTCCCCCTAACTCTTAGAACAATGCTTCTATCACTCTGATTTTGAAGCCAGGTAAATCATCAACTTGCTGCGGTTCATATAGACCGATATCCATTTTAAATGCTGATTACAAGCTTTATGTGTCAGCCCTTGCAAGCAGATTGGGGGTGGTGGCACCGTGCATCCTGCATCAGGATCAGCGAGGTTTTGTGAAGGGTCGCCAGCTCTTTGAACTAACCTACGATCTGGTGGGGGCCATTGATATGGCGACCATGGAGTCTCTTCCCCTGGCTATTCTTACGCTTGATGCCACCAAGGCCTTTGACAGGGTGAACTGGACATACCTGTCGGGGGTCTTGGGTAAATTTAATATCGGGGAGGGCTTTCGTAGAGCCGTGAGACTCCTCTACCAGAATCCCTCAGCTTCTTTACTGGTTAATGGAGAATTGTCAGACCCATTTAACATCACTCGGGGTACCCGTCAGGGCTGCCCCTTCTCCCCTTTCCTATTTGATCTCTATATTGAACCCTTCGCCTAACGGCTGAGGGACGAACGTAATATCAAGTCTTCTGTCTATAGGGGATGGGAGAGGAAGGTAGCCCTGTACGCGGACGACATCCTCATTTTTTCTTCGGATCTGCATACTGCTCTTCCCTCAGTGATTGCTTTGGCCCATGACTTTGGGGAGATATCTGGGTATCGCATCTAAGACCGAGATGATGGTGTGGAATGATCCTGAGCCAGTGGCAGGGGCTCAGTTGAGTCTTTCTTTGTGTTATCTTGGTCTTACTATCGTTAAGGACATAGATAAAATCGCAATGTTGAACTTTTCTACTGTGTCTAGAGATTGTAGAAGGCTCATGCGATCTTGGTCTCCACTCCCTCTTTCCATCCTGGGCAGAGTGAGCCTGGTTAAAATGTCTTTTTTACCAAAAATCTCTTTTTTGTTTAATACTATTCCCCTGTATTTTGAGCCCTCTGTTATAGCTAAACTTCAAGGAGATTTTAGTTATTTTATTTGGAACGACCGTATATCAAGGATAGCATGGAAAAAACTCAGGCGCAGGAGAGAAAAGGGGGGCCTGGCAGCTCCTGATATACAACTATATGCGTGGGCATTTCAATTCTCCCATGCCAGGATGCTGCTTAAAATGCCCACGAATTTGGGAATTGGAAGTATGTTTGCTGCTTTACTTAGAGGAGAAGGGGTGGGCCAGCAGGACTTTTTGCTTAAATTTGGGGACCCCAAGTTTTTTAAAAAGGTGAAGCTGAAGATCTTGCCAGACATGGTAAAAACGTGGGTTAAACTTAGGAGTGCTATAAAGGTGGGTTATTTTGCATGCAGGGCGCCACTGTGGGACTCCCCGGGTAGCCCGGGATGGCTTCTTGATAGCCTCGCAACGCCGCTGAGAGAGGCTGACCTGGAGGTCTGGGGGGATCTCTTCATAGAAGGCTGTCTACTCTCTTGGGGTTCTTTGTTAGCTAAAATAGGGTCGGGACTTTCTAGGTTCAAATACTTGCAGATTGCGAGCTGGGCACACTCACAGATTTCTGTTAGAGGTAGATTCCAATTAGGAGGAGATAGCAGCCTAGTGGCCCTGATGTTGGATAAACCCCTTGCTAGTAAGGAGGTTTCAGTTTGGTACAATCTATTATTAGAAGAGGTCGACGGCGAATTCCAACTGCCTGAGACGCTGTGGAGCTCCTCTTTTACTGGCCACGACCTTGAGAATATGTAGTATTCATCCTTTAAGATCATGTAGGACATTGTGAAGCCTGCTTGGCTCCGCAGGAACCATCTTTTTACCCTGCATATGGCCTATTACTCACCACAGCGGCTATCGAAATTCTCAATAGATTCTATTGTGGCATGTCCCAAGTGTGGGTTGTCAGCAGCTTCTGATATACATATGTTTTTCGAGTGCCCTTTGCTGTTCTCCTATTGGGATTCAATCAGTGCTCTATTGACCACAGCTCTGGGTTCTCAAATATCGATAAATGCAATGCTTGCAATTTTTGGAATAACACCAGAGGTCCAGGGTCCAGCTAAAAAACTTCCTTTTTACTGTATACTGTTGGCCAGAAGAGAAATTTGTAGGAAATGGAAGGACCCATCACCTCCCACCCTGTTAGACTGGCGTATTTCAGTCCTGCAAACCTCAAAAGTTGACCTAGCAAGATCTGGCAATCCTGATAAAGGAAATTTTTGGCTCCTTTTAAATTGGGTTTAATCGGGACTAGACTGTGTTTTTTTTTCCCACGGTCCAATGATTAAGCTGCTTGGTCTGCTCCTTTTCTTGATATACCCAATACTATGGCTCCTTACTCACGACGGGTATTGGACTGCAGCAATATCACTCTATCATGGTTACCCTAAGGCGGCGCTTCTCGGAGGGATGAGACAATACTGTGAGGGAACGCTGAATATTCTGGCTGTTGTCACTACCAGTTTACCTGTGACAGTATATTGCTCTCTCCTGGTGCTTCTATGGGGTATACCAAGGGCGAAATGAGGACCAAAAAAAAAGAAAAAAAGAAAAACTTTGATGGATTCTGTGCACTATGTAATTTAAACCATTTGTAAACCTCATATATCTCATATGACGAGTGATAGTTAGATGACCATCCATTTTCAATTAACCTATGGAGATTTGCTCCTGTGTGGAAGATTAAGTGACTGATGTTCCAGATCTGTGCACCACCTTATTTGTGTACTTGGAAAGTCCACTAGAAGTGATAAGTGCAGGTTTAGTTGCTGGAGTTTCATCTTGTAAATCACTTAAAGTGCAGTTTGTGAATCAGGCCCTTAAGAACATAGGGACATTGAACAAATTCTTACAACCACACATTGAAAAGCATGAGGAAAGGGTAGACTGAAGGGCAAACGATGCTTGGTTATTCTTTGAATAGACTCAACAATATACAAAGATAGTAATATGCAGGAACAGACAAAATTAGCAATAGATACAATCGCATACAGAGACAAGCACATGTGTAAGAAGGCAGGATTCATTTTCACAAGAAAATGCTGTAATAGGCACAAAGAGAAAAAAATACAACGTGGCATAAACAGACACATGTAGGAACATACTCAAATTCAAAACAATTATATACAAACATAAGAGAAATGATCGTGTCTGTTCAGAGGGGGGTTGCTACCATTAATGAGCCTTTTCGTGCAGGAACGCTCACCCTATACACATTCTACCTGTTGCAAGTATTATGTAGCGCAGGTGTTTACAAAGTGAAGCATCTTTAAGATCTCGGCAGGGCTTGAGGGGGTGGTCAGTAACAGTAGGGCAAAAGTGGGGTTCGTGCTCCTGGGGACAAGTAAAAGTGATTCGACTTTCTGGATCGGACATGTAATGAGGTCGATATGTGCGCTGTGCAACTGTTCTTGCTATTTGGGCAAAATGCCATGGAAACAAATGCAGCAGGCAAAGCTTGTTTAGAAGTTTGTTGTCAATGAATTATGCTAGAATGCAGTTTGAAAATATGCTTTTGACAGTCCGGATAGTCTGCTGGGGAATCCTCTTTTTCACAATTATTAACAATCCTCAGTCTACCCTGCCGAGGCAAACCTCAGTTATTTTCTGAGGAAGCCATGCGCAAAAGCCTGGTTATACTTCAGCATGATATTGTGGGTTGTCTGTAAGTGACCAATCTCCTGTTGTCAAACGCTGGGGAATCTCTGAGGCAGTTCCATCTATTGTACGTGGTTTATATCTGTCTAATTGAGATTGAAATAATGACAATTCTAGGAATAGGTTTCAGTAAATGGTTGACATACTCTAGGACTCAAGGTTCTTAGACAAGTCATTTCTCCCCATGAACCCCGTAAGTAATTGTCTATAACTGTGCTGGTAAGACAATACTTTGCCCTGTATTTTGGGAAGGTGGGCCATCATCCTTAATTATTTAGGAACGTGGTCCCATTGATGCATTTACATAAAGAGAGGCTTTGGGAAAGAAAGGTAATAGAGCTCCAATTTGCTTACTGTAAAATAACAAATCACTCTATAAATAATGAAATTGCAAAAAGACAAAAGTATCAATGTGACTCACATAACAGATAGATTTAATTGACTACCAGACATAGAAAATTAAAATATAAACCCTACTTGAACTCAAATTAATATATAATTTTAGTTAATCTAATATTCCTTATTATTAGTACAATTATGTACTATTAGGGTTCAATCCTGCCCACATAGACCTAACAATGGACATTGAAAAGGATGTTGATGCATGTTCCAGTGGAGTTCCTCTGTTTAATGCATCACCTGCGCCACCAGTATTGAATACACGGATGTATGTCATGACAACGCGGGCTTTACACCGCACTACCATTACAACGCATCCGTTACAACGACTTGTGCTGTAGGCGCTGGATTTAGGAATAGTATGATTTACTATTCCAACTCCAGCCTACGTAACAGTAGGGAAGGTGTTGGAATAGTAAATCATACTATTCCTTAGTATATATCGACATCCAGCGCAAGTCGTTGTAACGACTTGCGTTGTGATGGCTGCGACGTAATGGTAGCGCGGTGTAAAGCCCGCGTTGTAATGGCTGTCTCCCGAATACACTATTTGATCTGCATCATTTGTTGAAGAGTGACAATTCCTGAGTTCAAACATTTATACAGCAATCTATTGACAAAGAAGAAAAAAATAAATACAAATATTAATAACCATTGTTAGACCTTACATCCTTGGTGTGGTTTCGCCCCTAACTTTTTGCCTTCAGACCTCCTATATTCGCTGACTTCTTTTTTGCTGGCCTTAGGACTCTGCACACTTTACCACTGCTAACCAGTGGTAAAGTGCTTGTGCTCTCTGTTCACAGCATGAAAACATTGGCTTATTCCCAATTGACATATTTAATTTACTTGTAAGTCTCTAGTAAAGTGCCACTATCTGCGCCCAGGCCTGCAAATTAAATGCTACTAGTGGGAACGCAGCACTGATTGTGTAATTCACTTGAATAGCACTTTGCACATGTCTCAGGTCTGCCATTGCAGCCTGTATCTGTGCAATTTAAAACTGCCATCTTCCTTCTAATGTATAAGGAACCCCTAGGGTAGTCCCTGGATGGCCCGTGGGGCAGGGTGCAATGTATGTTAAAGGGAGGGCATGTACTTTTTTACATGTCGTTGTAGTCAAAGACTCGTAAATGTGTTTTTCACTACTGCAAAGCCTACCTCTTCTATGGGATAACATTGGAATTACCTTATTATATATTTAATAGGTGTAATTTCCAAATGGTAACAGGGAACTAGCTCATGTTTGGTGTCTCTGAAATCACAATTTAAAATCCTAACTTATGGTGAAGGCAGATTTTAAATTGCAATTCTCAAAATGCTACCTTTAGGAAGTTGGAGTGAACAAAACTGGATGCCAGTACTGTGCAACAAATTAACCTTTCTCACATAAATGAGCTAGCAATCGCTCATCTAAACAGACCACTCTTTCAGTCGAATGTCTTATGAAAATATATCAATTTATTCAATTTTCAATTTTTTGTTTTTCAAAATTCATCCCTTGTTATACATTTCAGTATATTGATTTAATTTGTATCTACAACGTGCTCATGAAATTTTTAAGGAATATGAAACAGTGGAGGAGGGTAATTTAGGTTCTTTGCTCAAGGAGAACCTACATCACAAAGACATTAAACATTGTGACATACAACATATATTGGCACACAACTGTTAGACACACATAAATGACAAGACATAGGGAAGGGGTGGGGGTTGAAATTTAAGTGAAGGGTATAAATGGATTATTTGTGGGGTTTTTTTGGCGAGAGAACTTGTCACTCAGTTCTTCAAAATAAGGCTATTAGCTAGTGCTAATTATGATTCTCGTTGAAACCAGATACATTTAATGAAGGTTCCGTGTTTCTATAACCTTATCATCATCTAGACCATCATTATTTTATAAGTTTATAGTCACAATTTCGATTTGTAATACCAGTGATTGGTCTAGGTACTCCAAAATATATACAAAACTCTACAACCACAAATAACAACAATCGGTCGACGCGTTTCGAATCCTTTTGGAATCGAAGGATTCTCATCAGGACCACACACAATGAATCTGCAAGACACAAAATTAATAACATGCTGTCAGTCTTTTGTCTAGAGGCACTCTCAACTTTCATTCGGTCTGACCCACACTCTCTTTAATTACCTGTGTCACATGAAAAGGTTGGGGCTCAGTTAACTGCAAATAGAAAGAGGGAAGCCTCTGTTACATTCAAATTGTACTTTCAGGCTTTTATAATTACAAGTCTGAGGGAGTGTTATGATCTGATACTCACATAGAGGTATTTGAAACTCGCCCCGTTAGGGAACCCTAGTTGTGTGCCAATATATGTTGTATGTCACAATGTTTAATGTCTTTGTGATGTAGGTTCTCCTTGAGCAAAGAACCTAAATTACCCTCCTCCACTGTTTCATATTCCTTAAAAATTTCATGAGCACGTTGTAGATAAAAATTAAATCAATATCCTGAAATGTATAACAAGGGATGAATTTTGAAAAACAAAAAATTGAAAATTGAATAAATTGATATATTTTCATAAGACATTCGACTGAAAGAGTGGTCTGTTTAGATGAGCGATTGCTAGCTCATTTATGTGAGAAAGGTTAATTTGTTGCACAGTACTGGCATCCAGTTTTGTTCACTCTGATATTGGCGCAGCCTTATTGTGCTTAAAGCCAAAACCCTCGTTGTTATCTTGTACCTTTAGGAAGTTGGCATTTTCTTCCTTTAGCTATTTAGTTCCTGCAGATTAGATTATCTCTGGGTCACATATCTGGGTGTAATCGAATTTTGGACTTTGTATCTTCCTTCTAGACAGCCATACAGGTGGGCCATTACTGGCAGGATGGGAGGAAGGAGATGGGCACATTCCCTACTCTCACTTAATCAGGCTGTGTCCTGCCTCCACAAAAAGTGCTGAATACTGTCTGTAGTTAGTCTGGAGACAGGACAGGGGATGAAGGACAACTGTGCACTTTAAAGGCAAACCTTTAGAAGCTTCTACACACTTCAAGGGCACAACTGTGTATAACTACGGGATCTCAGACACCAACTCTTCTGGACCCCTATCGACCTGTGGATAATCTACCAGGAAGAAGGCCTGCTGTGCTGCTTCAAGGAATGCCACTCTGCTGGACTGATGCTCTAAAGGAACTTCTGCCCTGCTGTGCTGACCTGGTATCCGCTGCCTTCTTGCCTGGGGAAGAACTGGACCTGCAACTTGGTCTTGAATCCCTTACTCCAGAGTGACTCCAAGGGCTACTCTGCTGGCCTCTTGATCTGAGCTGTAGGGACATTTAAGGCTCCCCAACATATTGAACTAGCCCCTGGACCCAGCTGCAGTGAGTTCTGACCCCCACGTGGTGCCTCTCAGTTCCTGGACTCTTAGTGTGGGTCCTGAAATCAAGGCTTTGTGCTCACCATTGATTCAAACATGCGCCTTCGCAACCAAGATCTCACTGCTTGCGCCACAAAACAAGGAAGAGCTTCGTCAGCCCGACTCTTCATACTACAGCATTTCCCTCTCAAGGGGACCGCTGCTGTGAAGCTCCAGCAACGACCACCTGTGATGCAGGCGGCTCATCGCGCTTTGCCATCAGCATCCTGTGATGATCTACTTGTTCCTCACGACCCTCTGCAACGCTATTGGGATTCCTATGACAAGAATCCTGCACACGTTAAGTGAGGTGTATACATGTATCATGCTTAATCCAAAGAACACAATAGGTAGTAAATGGAACAAAGTGGACACGAAAGAAAGTATTTTTGTTCTTCAAAGGATTGTATTTGACCGTCCTTTGTTGAAAGGTAACTTCAAAAGCAAATGACCAGCCGACACGTGTTTCTTCAAGCGGGCAAGGAGCCCGTGACTCTTCAGGGCTGTAAGCACAAATGGGGTAACGGTCCGTATAACCGGTGATATTTCCGACCCGGCGTCTGGGTTGAAAGAATCAGCGATAGTGAGTCACTGTGGACTCAGAGACGGGCGGGTACATCCGTCTCAAACCAGCTGATGCCTGGGATATGGCAGCGGAGAGACAGGTCCTGTCTTTCTAAGGGGCTGGCCTGGCTGGTTATTTGCTTTTGAAGTTACCTTTCAACAGAGGAAGGTCAAATACAATCCTTTGAAGAACAAAAGACTTTCTATCGTGTCCACTTTGTTCCATTTACTACCTATTGTGTTCTTTGGATTAAGCATGATACATGTATACACCTCGCTTAATGTGTGCACAGGATTCTTGTCATAATTACTGAGTGGGCCCTGGCCACACTCTGCAGAGGTTTCGGGGTCTCCGCTGACCCTGCTGCACCGTCTTCATTATTGTTGTTTTTTACCTAACACACACCGCTACCAGTTAAGGCGCCACACTTCCTGTACACGTCAAAACCCTCCACAGAACCCACAAGCTATTGGGATTCTTGGCACAAACTTTAGTATGTAATTGTTCAGTGGGACAAACCTGCGACTGTATCCAAACTGCGCTCCATCGTGGTTGGCCTGAACGTTTGAATTTGACCTGGTCCAGCGCAACCAAATATCTCGAGATAGCACTTTGTGATTTTTGGCACTATATTCATTTTATTCTTAAAAAAATAATCACTCTGGTTCTACTGATTGGATTTTCGTCACTTTTGATCTTTCTTTATTTATTAAATTCAACGCTACTTTTCTAACCTAGTGCAGGATCTTTTTGTGTGGTGTTTTCACTGTGTTACTTTTTGCATACATACTTTACAAATTACCTCTAAATTAAGCCTGACTACTCTGTGCCAAGCTACCAAGGGGTGAACAGAGGTTAATTTGGGGTTACTTATGCGTTACACTGGCAAGGATTGTGGTTGCTGCGTGAGCGGGGCTCACACCCCAGTCAACCAGCAACACAATTTCTCCACAGCCATCAAGAACACTTGTCTCAAGTAGAACCATACTGCTGCACCATCACAATATATAAAAAGCATAAACTTACTCCTAAGTTCAAACATATTCACACTGCAAAGGAACCTGATTATCCATCTTTATACACCACATTGGCTGCCATGAATAAAACATAATGCGAAAGCACTTTTATATCATCAATCTAATTTACAAATAAATCACTTAGAGAGAAATCACAAATTCTTCATAATGTATAAATAGTTGTCATTTTCAAACAATAGTACAATTAATTCTCAAAATACGAAACACAGTTTTTTCTTTGCAAGGTTTTTACCAAACAAACAGATTGAAAAAAAGAGTAATTTACACATTTTCTTGAAATGTGTTTAACAAAATAGAACTTCGATTCAGTTGGTTACTAATATAACACAATCTTTACATAATTATTTAAATGAACAGAGATGGGACATGCCATTCTTCAGAGGATAAAAATGTTGCTGGAAGTATGTGAAAATTGCCATGTCAAATTTGATGATAGGCTATAGTGTGATTAAATATGGAAACAGCCCAATAAAACTGTTTAAAAATTTGAGGGAAATAGGTTAAACGGCTCTTATCCAGCCATATCTACAGTAGTCCTGCTGGTATATGCACATCTAATCCCAGTATGTGTCAACTGGTCAAAATCACACAAGGAAAACATAAATTATTACAAATATGCATATTTTCAAATAAGGTTTTCTATGAAACGACCAGACCTAAAGAAACCATAAGAGCCACCAAAATATATAAAACAATGCTAACCAATGGAATAGCTGCTGGACGCATCTCATTAATTGAATAATGTCCGATATGGACTCAAAGACCAGAGAAAAAAAAACATTAGGAAATGTGCAGCATTTATGAATCATGGCTGTCAGACAAGCAATATGTTTTAAAATAGTAAAACAAATGAACGTTTTAAGTCATGAAAGTGAAATAATAGCTACAAAGATTGACAATATTGTAAATGGGCAGTGAGTCAATAAATAAAAAACAGTATCAGCAGCCAAAAAAACTATTTAGCATGTGGTCAACGTACCTCACCATATTAGCCAAGGGAAAGAATCTGATAGGAACACACACATTTAGACTAAACAGACTTTAAGGAGTAGCGCCCAAACTCATTACAATTCTGTCCCAAAACATTCGACTACAAGACTTATTGGAGATAAAAGAAATAGGTAAAGGTTATGGAGAGCATCTAAGGACGTATCCATGTGCAGTAGCTCTGTGATTTCATTGGTTTTAGAGTGGTTTGTCATTTTGTCCCTTAGATTGAGCTGTCCTGGCCCCACCCTGAGCCCCACCTTATGGGGACCAGGGTGAAAAATCAACACAAATTATAGGACAAGGATCTCCAAATTACAAAAGAGCAGAGAGTGCTACTTCTGATCTATTAAAACCATCTTGAGCTACTGCCTTAAATATGAATTAGATAACAGTACAAAAAAAGCAACTCAAGTAAACAATGCCAAGGGTGAGGTTTGCAGAAGGTTCTGTGGCACTCTACAGAAGTACACTTTAAAGTTGTCATGAACTCAAATATATGCGGTGCTTTGAGGTGGAGAGATCACCCACTCCCCAGTTGGATGACCAAAATTGCCCAGCTTATACAAAAAATTGGTTTCCCCAGCAAACGCTAATGTCAACATGTATTACATAAATAACAAATTTCAACAATTCTTGTCTTTCTTTGTATTAGGTTTATTCTCATATGTTCCTGTTTGGTTCTGTTTTTTGCCTCTTTTTAGCCAACATGTGTTTCGTCACCCATGGCAGATGGCCGCAACTTCCGCAGGGTTGTTTAGTCGGCATGGTTAGTGTTATCTTTTAACCGCTTGTAATTCCATCCCGATTTCCCCAAATAGTTTCTTGTCTTTGTTTTTGTCTCTCCTAATTGAGTCAGCATTATCCCTTATTATTTGCTGTTATCGGTATTACCGCCTTCCGAGTGTTTGCTCGTGCAGCATTCCGTCGTCCCAGCTGACATTTTTTTCTGAAGTAGAGTAAGGATTGATTGTCGTGTATATCCTTGCGTAGGGAATTCCAAATTCTAGGTGCATTCCCAGAGAAGGAACAGGCAAGTGATTTTTTTATTTTTTTTTATTTGGGAGGAGTCAAGATTAGAGTGTGAGAAAATCACAGGGGCCTCTTTTGGTCAGTTTTTGATAGTTTGTTTGTGAGGTAGTTCAGTTTCTCTGTGTAAAACAAATTGTGGGTTATGCAAGTGTTTTGAAAATGCTTCTTGCTTAAATAGGTAGCTTGTTGAGTTTATTGAGTGTGGGAGTGATTTGATCAAAATGTCTTTCCCCAGATAGTAGTATGGCTGCTGTGTTGAGTGTAGACCCCATAGGGATAAGGTGGTTCTTTGGTGCGCTTGTGATGGTAGTGTTACTGTATTCAAGCTTAGAGAAGACTACGGAATGAACTTCCATTTTACAATTATCAAGGGGGGATGAAGGGTTTGATTTTTTTTAGATGTTTTAGAGTGTAGAGGGCACTTTGCTGAGGCACTAATATGGCATTTCATGTTCAGGTCTGTGTCAGGTGTAATTTCTAGAGACTTCACAGATTTTAAGATAGATAGCTTACCGTCGATATCTACATTGCTGAACCAATTGTGCGTAGGCTGAAATTTTAATTTTGTCTGGATGAGAAGAAGGTCGGTTTTGTTGGGGCTGAGTTTTGAATGGTTATTGGTCAGCCGGGATTGCACCTTGCTGAGAGTGTTGTTCAGGTGCTGGATGTCGCTAGCTGCTAAGTTCTTGATGTAGAGTTGAGTGTCATCTGCATAGAGGTGGTAAGCAGTCATGGCTAGTTTCAATATGTTTGTATGGGGTTCCATGTAGAGTTGAAAAAGGCAGGGGATAGGATTGATATTTGGGGTAATGTTTGTGGGACTGAAACTGCTAGTGAGGTGGCATTGCATAGGTTGCTTAGGTGAGAACGATAGTTTATGTATGAACAAACCACTGTCGGACAGTTCAGTTGATGCCTGCATGCTGTGAAAGGGAGGTTAGCAGGGTGTGATGGTTGGCCGTATAAAAAGCTGCTGAGAGGTGCAGGAGGATTAGGAGGCAGGCATGTCTTGCCATCATCATTAGATCTATGTAAGCCATCGATTATGTTCAGGATTGCAGTCTCCGTACTACAGCTTTTCCTGAACCAAGATTGGAAGGAGTTAGGGAGGTTGAATTTATCAATGTGGTTGTTTAATTGTGATAGTAGACATTTTTCAATAGTGTTGGCAAGGAGAGGAAAATTAGTTATTAGGCTATAATTGTTTATGTCATTTGGATTGACTTCTGGCCTTTTGATTAGGGGGAGACTTGGCTGAGCTTAAGGGAGGTAGGCATAGAGCCGCTACATAGTAAGAGATTTAATGATTCTGGTCCATGTACCGGAGATGATATGTCTAAGATCTTTGACTAGAGAGGAGGGAAGAGGATTCAAGAAGTGAGATGGTGGTTATATGAAAGAATGAATTTTGATGAAGTCTTCTTCAGAAACATTATCAAACTTGGTCCAGGATACATTTTTAGTAGTATGTTATTGTTGTTTGGCGTTCTGGCTAGTCACTGAGGGTGTAGGGAGACCTTCATTAGTCAGCGATGTGGTCGTGTTGAGATCATCTTTGACAGGAGGACAGCCAGAGGTAGGGGGTAGTGGGGAAGTGGAGGGGCGAGAGAGTTGGTAATGTGTTATTTTCTTCTGCAAAGAATTTTGCCAACTCCTACCAACGCTCAACAGAGGCTTCAGATGCAGGCTATGAGAATGCAGAGGTTTTTTATTTGATAATGCTGAAAAGATCTTTAGGTCTGTTTCTTGAGTGGTCTAGTTGAGCTCGAAAGAAAAAGGATTTATCTCTAAAGATATGCTTCTTGAATTTTAGGCATTCTGATCAGAGAAGGGAAAGATGGTTCAGTGAAGGTTGTTGTCTCCAGATTCTTTCAGTCAGTCTAAGTTGTCATCTCTCCATCTTATGGTCTTTTTTTAGTTCAAATGGGGCAACAGTGTTAAGAACTTCTGCCATTTCATTGTTTTAGTGGAAGGTAAGGCTATTGGTTGAAGTGAGGCCAGGAGGAGGTAGGGTTTAGTAGCAGATTAGGGATTCTAATTCCGATTGGGGGATTTGGTATAGGTTTTTCACCAAGTGCTTCCAGCGATTAGTTTGGGTTGGGTGCTTTAGTTAAATGTTATTGGGTACAAATAGAATTAGGTTGTGATCTGTCCAATTAGTAGGTAGCATAGAGTGGAGAGATAAGAAATTATGGTTGGCGATGATATCGTCGAGGGTCTAGCCTTTGTTATGAGTTTGCTCTTCGCAGAACTGTATTATGCCATTTGTATGAAGGAGGGTGGATAGGGCTTGTATTGTTGTTTCTTCAATATAGTTCAAGTGTAGGTTTAAGTCTCCAAGTAGTATGACTGTGTATTCATTCAGGGAGTTTAGCAATTATTAAGGGCCAGATGTAGGTAGCCTAATACCGGTCGGTAACTGCCAAAATTACCGAATTTCGGCCGTTACCGACCAGTATTAGGCTTTTGAGATGTAGGTGACCAATTTACAGATTCGGTAATTTACCAAATCGTTATTTTAAGGAATAGGTAAATTACAGATTCCTTAAAATACCGAATCGGTAAATTACTGAATCTGCAATGTAGGGAGCACTCAAATGAGTGAATTGCATAGTTAACGATTCGGTATTTACCACCAACTAAAAGTTGGTGGTAAATATCGAAAATCTTTGGAAAAGCATTTTTGTGCATTTCCAAAAGTGCCATGTGGCAGACATACATGCCCTTAGGGCATGTATGTGTGCCACATGTGCACACATGCACGATTCAGGGGTGCAACAAGGTGTCAATGTGACACCCTGCCACCCTTGAATGTGTTCCCCCATTACTGAATCAGTATTTACCGATTCGGTAAATCCCATTCATTTCTATGGGCCTCCAGGCCACTTACCGAAATATTTCCTACATAGTATTTACCTATTCTAAAATACCGAATTGGTAAAATTCAGTATTTTAGAATCTGTAAATTAGGATTACCTACATCTGGCCCCTAAGTCTGTTAAATCTTTGAAGGCTTTCTCCTAGTAGATGATAGATGGCAGGAAATTTGATAGGATTAGAGCTTTTGGAGGAGAGTTTGATTCCACGACCTGGACCCTATTAGTAAGGAAAGCTTTCAAGACGTTAAGGGCTTTCTCTTGTATCCCGCAGGCCTCCAAACGGTCCACCAAAATCATGTGATGGACCGTATCGAAGGCCGCCGACAAATCCAACAGGACGAGGGCTGCTCTACCCCCAACATCCATCACTTTCCTGATCTCCTCAGTCGATTTGATTAAGGCAGATTCGGTACTGTAACCTGCTCTAAAACCATGTTGAGACGGATCAAGGGCTTGAGAGCTGCTTTAGTCAGGCATGCGCATGAGGGACATTTAGGTACCACCATGATTAAGAAAAGGGTGCGACTTCCTTTCTGGTGGCCTTCCATGGACAGGGATGTTGATGAGATTGTTAAATGTTTTGTTCAAGCTGTGACAAATCTGTCAAGTTGCGTACTCCCCCTCTTTCCCCAGTTGATCTGAAATCTGCACCATGGGTGAAATTCGGGCTTGACATTGTAGGTCCTTTTCATGCACTTCATCCTTCTTCCAAGTTTGCATTACTTTTCATAGATTACTACTCCAAATAGCCAGAGGTCAGGTTTGTGAGGGAAATGACTTCAAGAACCGTTGTCGAGTTCCTTAATGATGTGTTCATGAAGGAGGGTTTTCCCGAGTTCCTGGTAGCGGACAATGGTGCCCAGTTTATTTCCAGTGAAGTTGAAGATTTTCTTCACACCTGTGGTGTCAAGCACCTCAAGAGTTCACTCTATCAGCCGCAGACGAATGGTCTAGTTGAGCGTATGAACAGGATGCTGGGGGGTGTATTCATTGGTCTCTTGCCAACAATTGTGTTGTTGCTAATTCCGTGAGAAGTATGCTCTGGTTTTACTGCACCACACCACATTCAACTACCGGTGTTCCACCTTTAGAGTTATTACGTGGTCGGAGAGCAGCCACTGCCTAATGTCCTAGTTGGATGAACAAGTGGGTCAAAGGAGGACAGTGGACGGATGACAGTGACAGGAGTCGTGTAAGGATGACTCAAAGTATGCAAAAAACTTACTTTGACTTCACTAAGAAAGTTAAAGATGTTGAGGTATGTGTGGGTGATCACATCCGTGTGAAGAAACCTGTCCATGTGAGGAAGGGCTCTTCCAAGTTTGATTCCCCTGTCGAGGTTGTGGAGAAGAAGGGAAATTCTGTAAAGCTCATTAACGGACAGTGGTGTATCAAGTGTTTTGTGGTGAAGTGTCATTCTCTTGGCGTGGATATTGGAAGTGGAGCAGGAGGTGGAAGTGGGACAGGGAGTTTAGACTGTGCCGGCCTGCCTACCTTGAGGTGTAGTGCTCGAGTTAGGAAGGTTCGTCTTCGCTATAGAACTTAGTTGCTTCAGGCCTCCTGCCTTGTGTTTTTCCCAAGTGTTTTTCTTTTAAACTCTTCTTTCTTTTTCAGGTTTTGCTGTATTCTCATTTGTCCTGACCTTTTTTTCCCTTCACAGGTTTTCCCCTTTTGTCCTTCCTTTCTCTTTCCCTTCTTGTAGTTTTCTTCAGCCTCTTTGTTTTAAGGGAAGACCCATGTAGTAGCTTGTGCTTGTTTGGGAATGTTCTCAGCGTAGAACCTCACTGTGTGTGGGTTCCACGTCCAGTGTTCAAGCTGTGGCAGTTGGTGATTGCTCTGATCTCTGTTGCGGCTCTGCCTGTTAGCTCAGCATAATAAACAGATCTTCAGCTTACCTGTCGTCTCTGGTTTCACTACAACAAAGTGAAATATGATAGACAATTTATTTAAGAAGAAATCAGGATATCATATAAATGAGCAGTGTTTTTAAAGGAAAACTCTTTCCTCAATATAGTTGTCATTGAAATGTCGATTTCAGTGCAAGGTATGGCAAGGTCTGACTTGTTTGAGTGAAATGGATTTCAGTCAACATATTTTTATGAATTGGTATTTCTTTGAAATGTAGCAAGATGAAATAACCTAGACCTTCAAAGAGTTATAAGTAATCTGTAAAATAAAAATATATATCTGATAGCATGCGTTAGATTTCAGAGGAAAACAAGTATTTGTACTTTTAGTGGGAAGCATTACAGTCCTGAGCTATGACAGTGAGTATATGAAGTGTCAGCTATTAAAAATATATGAGTAGCTATCTGCAAGCACCAAGTGATGCCTGGATTGTCTCAACAAACAAAAGAAGGGGGAATACGCACAATATTCAATCTAATGCATTTCTCTATGCTAAAAAAGAAGGTTATTATTTATATCACATGTTTCAAGTGTAACGACTAAGCAACACAAGTAACCACCAGGAACATAGCTTCCTTTGATGCAGCAGGTGCAGTGACACAAGAGAACAGAGGCATGAAAGGGTCCACTGAACCCTGATCATTGCTGCATTTCCTTCCTTGCCCATGACACAATGGCTACTTCACTATCAACATGAATGCCGAAGGTCCCTAGCTGTTACAGTGTCAAGCATCATTATCTTTTCATATTTTGGTAGAATTTCAGGGCACATCTACTATTGTTCACGTAACACTGTGGTGCAAGGGAGAGAGCACAAATGCTCCATATTTGCAAAGATATGGAGCAGTTGTGCTCTCTCCTTGTATTGGTGCACTGTGTGATGCCCAGTGGTTTGCTTTTATAAGAAAAAAACCCTCCTTAGAGGCATATTCCTCTTTCTAAGTGTGCTGCAGAATGTGGCACATGTGGAAAGAGGAAATAGTGAGGAGAAATGAACATATTTTTCCTCATCAAACCTCTGTGAGGTAGTCTCACTGGTTTTGGGTAACCCAGGTTTATAAGTGCTTGTATCAAAATTCATTGATGGATGCATGGGAACGCCCATGCTCCACCCAAGTAATGACTACCCAATGTAAATTAATGCAAGGGCATCACTGAGTTACTTTGGGGGAGATTTTCAAACCTTTTGCACCGGTTTAGCGTCATAAACCTGATGCTAACAAGTGTAAATCTTATTTTGTGCTCTTTTCTTTTCAGTGCTAAACTCTGAAAGCACCCTCTAAGAAGCGCAAAGCACCATGAAGCATTGAAAGCGAAAGAATCTGAGTATTTGGTGGACACAAAGCTTCCCCCAAGTGTATATTGGATGCAGTAGGTCTGTTTGCCGATAGAATGTTAATGCTGTCTGTAGGGGAGATTTAAAAAAGGGCCCATATTTGTTCTGGGGAAAGGATATCAAAATGTTACACTGGATGACATTTTAAATGTGGTAAATCTAACTGGGTCATATTTTGGCTGGCATACACCCTGCCAGCTTCCAAGTCAATAGAGGCATCCTTGCCTCTGCTCCACATGTAGGGGACAGCCTTCCATAATAGGAGACACCCCCCCCCCCCCCCCACCTTCTTGGCAGGGATATCTATGCCTACAGTTCATTCAGCGGTACAAAAGGGGATGGTGATGGACGGAGCATCTGAACCAATCAAACAATCACACCCAGTCAGAAGATCTGGGTTTGATCCATCACCGTTCTTTAGCCCACTCTGCCACCCCAGTTCAGACATGGCTATATGCAAATCAGTCTGACCCTGTGCCTCATGGGAACAGTCCAGCCCGAACAGTTCATTCAGCAGCATGTTGTATTATTTGGAGGTAGGACAAAATGCTGAGCAGCCTTCACGCTTTTTGGCCTGTATCGGATTTTTTTGTGTGTTTTTAAATAAACTTCCAAAGGAGGAGCATGCTCGAGAAAATCAAAATATGAATGGCCATGCTTTTCAGAGACATTTTTTGTTTTCCCTGCCCAAGTCCACCATGCCTGTTAACCAAGACTAGTAATGGTCCTCCACTTAAAATAGGGCAGGGTGACCGCCACTGTGACCAGTGGATCCAATGGAGGGTCAACAATCGAGTCAGTGGTTCCTGTAGGCAAGCTTGCTGAGCTTCTTTGGCAGACTGTGAATGGCACATACTTAAGCATACATGTGCGTAATATAAAGTTTCTGTTTCTAGCATAGCACCCATAATTAACTTCCAAAGTGATTTTGCAGGAATTCAGGGTCTTAACGTTATCTGAAGTCGTGTCCTTCACATTTTAAACAGGTGCCAAAGATTTTAGGAAATAACCAATGGAAAGATTACTTTCAATGGTCATTGTTCTAAAGTTTCCATCATACACTCGCGGTATTTTACAGAAATGTTTGAAATTCTCCACGAAAGAAAGAAATGCTGGTTAGGCAATTACAATAATTTATTTGACTATGCCTGAGTATACCAGGATGTTTAGAATAGAGTAAAAATGTGTACTAAAACAAGCACCACCTGGGAGTTATAAAAACATATTGGGCTACCCCCCCAACTGCATATAAAGCACCTTTTGTCAGAACCGCACACATACACACTGTAAAGTGATTTCAAACCAAGAAAATTATCCTGTTCATAGCCCAAAAACCTATCTCTCGTTTACAGAGCAAAGCTCTCTATTATATATTCTGAATTATTAAAAAAATTAATTTGGATTTTTCGATTAACAACTGTTTGTATGTATGTATGTATTGCGACTTATATAGCGCACGTATCACCCGAAGGTATCAAGGCGCTTGCCTAGGGAACCCGTCCTGGTATTCCCCTGTGAGATACCCCGGCAGGGTATCCACAAGGTGAAAGCCAGGCATCCCGCCGCGAGGGGCTGTAGTGGAGATTAAGCAAGCTATTGCCCAGAGTCGCAGAGTGTGACCCCGTGAGTCGAGTAGGCACCGGAGCGAGAATTGTCGAGTCCGTGGAATTTTTGAGCCCGAGACCCGCCGAGGCGGGGAATCGAACCCTGGTCCACGGCCGATCTCAGCTTCCGGGTCTGCCGCCTCTAACCACTGAGCCACGCTTCTCCACTTTTTACGTCAATTGTGAAGCACCAAAGGTGAAGGGAGGGCGGGACACATTCTACCATTGAAGAATGGGAGGGGCTGTTTAAAGTTAAACAAATCAGTTACCTCTCACAAACACAGAATACTAAAAGAGGTCTATCTCACAAGCAAGACCTAAACGTATATGTGTTTTGGAAAGTTTGGTGTGCTGACTGTGGGAATGTAAAAATGTATGTTTGGAGAGAAAGGCCTTCTTTCACTTCGGTTTGAAATATTGAGATTCCATTAAGAATTCAATAGAGGATCATAGGTGAGAAGTTTTTGTGACTGCATTGTGCGAAATGTGTTAAAGATCTAATTGAACTACGTTTATCCTAGAGTAAGAAAAAACCTCCCGAGTAGTGAATCAAACTTATACAAATGCTTCTAACACCTATGTCAAGGGTGAAAGACAGCTTCCTTAATTTCTAACTGTTTATGCTGCAAACAAATCCACCCTCGCTTTCAGACAAACAAAGAGTGGAGCTGGCATAATGTGTCTTGTCTACTGCGCATAAAATAGACAGGAGCTACCCTATTAATCATACAGGAACCGAGATAAGTAAACACAAGAAAACAAGCTTCACTGAGGTACAGTTAGAATTTGTTTAGAACTCATGTTCAGCTCAAACTAAATTATTTTTTGTCAAGGAACAAAAATGAGACACTATTTTGCTTTTAAATGGCAATTAGATTCTATTTATATATTACTAAACAATAACACTTAATGGGACCACTCGGTACTCAATAAAATGTTTAGGGTCCTACCCAGCCAAGGCACTCTCCAATGACTGTACCACAGATGGAGAGCAGCTATTCACATCTATATGTTTCAGTGTGTAAGCAAGAACTCAACATTCTAAACCTGCATTATTCTCCAACGCTTATGTTACAGGTCTATGGAGTCCATGAGGAACTAAAAGTGTTTAGTCATTCTTTAGTTAAACTACACTACACCCCCTCTTTGTTAAATAAAATGTTACAACTTTTTACGATAAGTAAACAAATAAATAAATGAGTAAATAAATACATAAATAGTTACAAATACATGTGGATGTATAACTCTTCAATGAGCCTTCATGTCACTTGGATCACACGTCCTGATCAGGTCATCAGAAACCAGAAGCTGACAAAGTATCAATGATCTGCATACATGAGGTGGAAAGAACAGAAGTCATTAACTGTCTGTTCTGGACCCAGTCTCTACTGTGACATCGATGTTTGGTGAGTAATGAGCCACATGTCTGAAGTGAGAAGAATATCTTGCATGGGACTTCCCAGGAGCTGGGCAGTCACCATGTGTCCTTTGGTGGTTGTGGCAGTAAAGGGCTCAGGCGTGAAAGGAGCATCAGGTTTTCACTTCTGGATCTTGTACTCAATCTCCTTTCTTAAAAGTGAAATCTTTCACATGATGTTGATCATCAGCATACATTTTCATTTTTTGTTTGCGACCAGAATTGTCTGTGCAAATGTCTTTCTCAGTCGTTGATCTTAGGTTGGTCCTGATAAGGTTAGGAAGACAGTAATTCAAGCTCTCTTGATCTCCTTCAAGCTCTCTTGATCTACCGTCTGGTTATTGCAACGTGTTGTTTGAGGATACTACACAATGCAATCTACAAAAGCTCAAAAGAGTACAAAATGCTGCAGCTAGGCTGCTACTGAATTCTCCCAGACACTTATCGACGGGCTCAGCCCTTGTCAAACTGCACTGGCTCCAAATGAGGAAAAGGATTTCTTTTAAAGCTCAATGCTTTTCCCACAAGATCCCTAACTTGAAAGGACAACGACATTTACATCCCTTTACTAAGCCATTTCATCCTAGCAGATGTCTCAGATTCACAGGAGCAGCATTCACTGTGGTCCCCAGAGCAGAAAGAGCATTGATGGGAGGATGCTCTTTCTAATTTCTAGTGGTGAGACTGTGGAACACCCTCCTAGCAGTATTGAGGGAGGAACAGTCGGAAATGGTCTTAAAAAAACAAAACCTAAAACGTGTTTTTTCAGTCAAACCTTATCTAAGTATAGTTATAGGTTGGCCATCGTAGGGCAGGAATCCTAGCGTGGGGATACTCTGTATGGAACCAGGCACTCTACAAATTGTTAACATAACATAACATAACATAACATAACATAACAATGGTCTATTGAGGTAACTTGGTTGTGATAGCTTTCTCAAACTTTAAGGTTGGAGGGCTTTTACCCTGTAGTCGAGTGAGGGGTCCACCGGTAGGCTGAAAGAGTGGTATTCATAAGAACCTTGAAATCGAGCTTCTCTAATGCAGCACGCTGCACAGCTTTCTCTAGAGTATTCATGAATAATTCTACAAGGCCATTGGCCTGGGGCCAAAGAGGAGGGGTTTTCTGATGCTGTACGTTGAGATGGCTGAGAAAGTCTCTGAAGTCTCGAATATTGAAGGGCGGCCGTTGTCAGACTTCAAGATCACCGGGACACCCCATTTTGCAAAGGTGCTGTCTAATCTTTCAATTACCATTTTTATGAGCGATGGATGAAATATCTTCTGTCAATGTAAAATTTGAGTATTCATCAACAATGATCCATTAGATGATGTCCATTCTCAAGAGGACCAAATAAATCAACAGTAATTCTCTCTCAAGCATGGTTAGGCAATTCTGAAATGTTTAAAGGGTGCTGAGTAATGTGTGATGAGAGCCAGCTGCATAAGTGACCGGCCTCTAACTCTCTTTCAACCATTTCGTCGATATGAGGAAACCAGACTCTGTCTTGAAGAGCTCTCTTTGTGGCAACTGTTGCTTGGTGTCCCTCATGAGCTACTTCAATTACTTGTTATCAGAGACTCTCCTGAATGACAATTTGTCTACTTTGAAAGATGAGGTCTTCCTGAGTTACAGACAGTTCATCTCTGAAGATTCAGAATTTTAAGTACTTATTGTCACTAGTGAGCAGTCGAAAGTGCTGGTTCTATGATTGGTGAGCAATAATGTCTTTCAATTTCAACATGCCACTTTCTTGGCTCATACCAGTGACAATATGTTCTGGTGACATGTCAGCTGATGTGCTCGATTTTACAATTACATTTGTGTAAACATAAACCATCTTAGATGGGGTACGAGGGCATTGCAATGGCTCTCTTTAAAAATAATCAGCAGGATTTTTATCTTTCCCTGGATGATGAAAAATTGTGTAGTTGTATTCTTGTAATCTCAGACCCCAACGCTCAATACAAGGAGGCATGTTGGCTTTAGGATAGGCAAATATTGTCTATAGCACTTGATGATTAGTCACTAATGTGAAAGCTTTTCCATATAAGAACCCATGGAAACGTTGAACGTTCAAATACATTATGTTTGAGCAACAAATTAGGTTCTCTTTCAACAGCTTCTTGCAAATGAAATGCAATTTGTCTGTGTCTTCAGGCAATGGGAAGAAAATCCTCATTTACATGTAACTGAACTTTCATAGTCTTGAGCTTTCCTAACCCACAAAATAAGGAGGGACTTACAATTTCATGATGAGCATTCATTTTGTAGTTCACTGATATCAGTCCCATATCAGCAGCAGTGTTGAAACTGAAACGGCAGTCACTTGAAGCCATACCTTGACATACATGAATAGATGCTTGTGCCACTGTTTTTTGTGTTTCATCGTAACTACAAATAAATCTTGACTTTTTAAAGGTGACGATGCAGCCCATTTCAATTGCGTAATGGAGACAATTCACAATATTTCTTACCAGGCATAATGTTGATAGACGCATTGCTATCAATAATAAAAGGTATCGAACACCATTTATCTTCAGGGTAATCTGCGGGCTATGTTTGTAGGTTTTTGGTGCTTTTTTATGTAGATGTTTCTTTCATCTGGATTTTTTCTCACATTTGACTAGTCCCACCTGTGCATGTCTCTCTGAAGTAAACATCAACACTGCGAAGTTATCATTGTTCCTTTTTCCTTGAAATCAATACTGAGGAACTCTTCGATGATGATCGACTTCATTGGTGTCAATTTGCCTCAGTTGGTGTGACCGCTTGGCCTTGTGGGAGTGCGTCAAACGACATTGATGAAATGCTCGGTCAGCCATTTTGACTTCACTCTGTGATGCAGTTAATTTTCCCTTCACCTTGCAAACAGTCACAAAATGGTTCACTTTGCAATAGCCATTGCAAATCTGTTTAACCGTTGGACATCTATAGTTGTGTGCATACGACAATCCTTGTCTACTTTTTCTGTGATGACATCACTTTGCATCCCTCAATTTTATGCTTTGGCTTACTTTTCATGTTCATGACTGATGCATTCTGGGCACCTCCAGACTCCATGTCAGCCGCTTGTCGATTAGCACACTCTTCAGTGCGGACAGCCATGAGAACTTGTTTTAAGCTCAGAATTTCCTTCAGCATTCTTCATCGAAAAGAATCTGAGAGACATCAATCTATCACTCTATATGACATGAAACTTTCTCATCATTAAATTCACTGAACTTACAGTGCCTTATGAGGAGATTCAGTCTCTCAACAAATTCATTGACAGTTTCACCTACTTTCTGGCGTCCTTGATGAATTCAAGGCTGCTTTGATGTGATTGTATGACACTTCACCATCCTGTGGTATCTTTTTTATTGCCTCTTTTACGACTTCACCAGACATGTTTTTCAGACACTTGATACTCTTTTTGGTCTCTGTTTCATCAATTGTGTCTATGTAATCCTCAAAAGTCTCTATCTAAGCAGTCCATCTATCGCCAATATTGTGTATTTTGGCAGTATCAAATGATGATGGCAGTTTTAAGAAAGTGGCAGTGTTGTAGACCAGTGTTGAACTTAATGAGGTGGATGTGACGTGCTAGACTCTGGATCATCCTTGATGATAACTGGAAACGTGATTTCCTTCTTGGTCTCCAAAGGGAACAACAACCTGCCACTATTCTGGACTCCTCACTGACTTTCACTCTTTAAAGAGCTGTGGAGGTGTTCTGAGCCCCACTTAACAGCTTTTGGTGCCAGGCTGCACTGTTTATGGGCATCTCCACACGCACAAACCCAACCCTCTCTCTGGGGCCACAGGAGGCAGTGGTATGAACACTCACTTTAGTTGTTTTGGTAAATAGACAAGTCTTTTCATATTTGAATGAGTTGATAAGCAGATAACATTATGATATTCAATTGGCTTTGAGCTTGATCATCTCCTTTGTAACCCCCTGGTTGATCTCTGCTTCACAGCACATCGAATTACAGCGTAACTTGCACGGGATTGTCACGATATTCTACTTTAAAGACCTGGCTGCATCCGCATTTAGCATTATCACTCTGTATGACAAATATCATTAACACCTTCGCTGCGGCGGCTATTCCGCCGCAGCACTAAGGGGGCGAGGGGGCCGCGCAGCGCTCACACGCTGGTGACGGAACCGCTCCATCACCAGCCTCGGGTGAGCTGTGCTGATGACGGAGCGGTTCAGTCATAGCCCCGCCTGCTCAATAGAATGCGCCGCGCAGGCGTGTCGGGCGGGCCATGACGGAACCGCTCCGTCATCAGCACAGCGCCACCGCGGCTGATGACGGAGCGGTTCCGTCATCAGCGTTGAAAAGGTTAAAATGCATAGTAGCATGGTACCTCTGTTTGCGGCCTTTTCATTCGATTCTTGGCCACCGATATGTAGATTTTCAATAATGCTTTCTATGTGAGCAAACCTTTTACACAGACTCCACAGGTGGCAGCATTGATTCAGCACTTCAACTGTGGCACATGTAGCACGCACAAGCAGTTTGCCTTACCACAGCAAACTCACTGGGCGAGTGCAGTCAATCTACAGGTTACATAGCCCCTACTTGTTGTCAGTTATATTGTCCTATCCCATCTCTGGCACTCGTCAATGACTACGCCATACACAGAGAGTAGCTATACACGTATCCACTGTTCAGCGTGTAAGCAAGAACTCAGTGTTCTAAACTTGCATCACCTCATTACCCTCCAATACTTACTTCACAGGTCTATGAATTTCATCAGGAACTAAAAGATTTCTGTCATTCCTTATTTACACAACACTACAAATGGGTATACAAAACTGTTAACAAAAATAACAGTACATAGAGTGAGAGAAATTGACTGAACAGAGCCTTTCTACCCACTTTACTTGTTAAATAATAGTGTTCCATTAGCTGCATTGGTATGGATTGTTTTTTAACCACTTGGTAACTAAAAGGTCCTTATCAGGGCAAAAGGTCCTTATAAGGACAGGTACCAAGTTTTATTGAAACTCCCTATAGAAAGGCAGTCATTTTTAAGGATGTCCAAATGATCTCGTACCTATAGCAAGTGCACGTGAACAATTTGAAGAAGATCATCTGGTCCCAAAAATCCATAGATATGAGAGGAAGGTGCTTAAAAGTCTTGAACGTTTTCCAAATTTAAAGCATACCATAAAGCAATAGCTCCACTCATGTGCATTCACTTGAGAGTTATTCTGTCTTCAGTTCTACAGACACCTTAAAAGTCCTTGGTGGTGATAAAGAGCATCAATACAACAATACATGTACGGATGTTCTTGCCCAGGCTATCAATGTATCAACCAATAACCACACTTTGAGTCTTGCTATAGAGTCAGGAGCAAAAAAGTCCAGTGAAAGCCATTTGCTCTGTTACACAGTCACTGAGGGTAATTGGCCATGCAACACTCATGACTAAGAGCAGTTTTAGCTAAGCGAACAACCAGGTCCAAAATGATTTGGTTTGATATAACAAGCAGTAAACATCACTCGAAATGAATCCCTGACAGTAATCAAATATATATGAGATATAGAATCGACTGCTCCAGGTATGATATAAGTTCCATTTAACAGCATATTGTTGGACTTTTTACATATGTGTTCCATATTTATTTTCTTGAGCTGGGTGCTATTAATGGTTGTTAAAGAGATGTCCTCTTTTCAATGTTCACTGGTTCATGTGCCAGGGCTGGATTGTTTGAATATAGTTTTTATACGTCGGTGTCTTTAATATAAAAGCCATTGCTATTTTTAGTAATACATTTACGTTCCCTCACTTCCACGAGCAAAGGGTTAGCTTACTCACTGAATAAACACATGTGTTTGTCAGTTTCGCTATTAATTTAGGAATTTTATGGAGATTTCTAGAAAGGGAAACTCTGACATGCTTGTCTCGGTCACAGGGGTAATTTCGAGACCTCATATACCTGAAGATGGGGCCCTTTGGGAACCCTAAATAAAAATATTAGCCACGGTTACATTTTATCTTGGAGCTGGCTACGAAAAATGTTACTACTTTCACTGCAGGAAGGTCGAGATTATATTGCCTCAGGGATCAGCTTCTGACTTCTCTCCCCATGTTTCACAGTTAAGCGCCCTTTCACTGGAGCAGCTCTGCCAGATTTCAAGGTCAAGAGATTCATCTTTTGTTAATGTTTCACCACTTTACTTAAACCTGCGACTGTGCTGTTAAATTAAACTATCTCTGCTGAACATGCTCTAATTTTATCTCCTTTATAAATGTACCATCTTAGTTAATTATCTGTACCCACACGAGGATCAATTTTAATGGCTTGGAGGATGGTTAGCCTTTGTTTCATTAATGATTAGTCCTCACAGATATTTGCATATTCTTGTCTGTCTTCACAACAAAAAGCTGCGCTTGCAGCTTGGACTGTATTGTCGATCAACACGTCAATTTGCATCACAGGCACATTCTGAATTGGCAACGTGCTTGTAATAAATACATTATGTAGTAATTTGTTACAGGTGGCTAGTAACATCACTGGGTAACCACAAAATGGTGACATTTAAATTTGAATTGCTCTTTTACACTACCTCATCTCTGTATAGGAAGCTCAACATTGCATATCCTCATAATCTGCATATGCCTCCTGTCGAATGCCAGCATTTCTTCATGAATGTTTGTGGCCACATAATCAAAAATATTACTGGAATGCCGCAAGAGAAAAACTTCACATCTTCACACCTATAGTTTGAAAGGTCCACTGAAGTTTTCGATGATGACACTCTTAGAGCAGGGAATAACATATGTGATAAATACTGCCTACTGAACATTAATAGGCCAGTACAAGTCGCCGGGGAGTTCCAGGACCACATATAGGATCAGGGCCACAGCTCACAGCTCATATGAGGTCATGGAACTCCTAGGTGACTTGCACTATGCTTGCTAGTGTAAAGCTATAGAATATTCAACTTAGATATGCAAATAAGCACCTTGGTTTTGACCAGTGATTGCTCACCACCATCAAGGAAAGATCTGAAAAGACGTCTCTTCGTCAATTGATAAACTATCTCCCATCAGGAACCTCTTGAACTAGCTCAGTAGAGTCTTTTCAATACTTACTGTGTAATGCGTTGTTCAAACTTTTGCAACACGTCTATTTTTCTAGTTTCATGTGACACGCCCTAATACCTCCCGATTGAGGCGAACTACTTAAGAACATTAAGTGAAAACTAAAGGTAAACTAATCAGAACCTGGGGATGGAAAGAAGTAATTGATTAAATCTCACAGAGATTAAATAAAGCATTGTCATTCACTTTACAATGGAAGCTAATTCATTAGACAGCGTTCACACAGTCCCACTATTACTCTAGAAAGTTTGAGACAAACCACTGAGGGATTGTATAGAAGGAGTTTCCCATCTCCCCACTTAAGTGATGATGAGAACTTTTCCCTTTCAGCTGCTATTACTTTTAGGGACTACTAGGTGGTGGGCGTAGAATTACGGCACTCTTTTCTTTTACCTCTTTCTGTTTAGATGAGCTTTAAGAAACAATTCTCCGACATTTGAGAAAATCGTATTCTGTTCAAAAAGGATTTGCACACCTTCCACAGGGACGGCTTCACCAGCACCCTTGAAACCGGCATGTTCCCGACGACTGGAAACACGCAGTAGTTAAACCCCTCCTCAAGAAGCCCTCCACAGACCCAAAGGACCTCAAGAACTACCGGCCCATCTCTCTCCTCCCCTTCGCCGCCAAAGTCACAGAGAAGATTATCAACATCCTGCTAATGAACTTCACTGAATTCAACGACATCCTCAACACATCTCAATCCCGCTTCTGCAGCAAACCCAGCTCTGAGATCGCCCTCCTAACCACCATGGAGAGCATTTGCACTCTCCTCAACCAAGGCAACACTGCAGCCCTCATTCTACTTGACCTCTCAGTAGCCTTCAACACCATCTCCCACCGCACTCTAACTGCCAGACTCCATGATGCCAGCATAAAGGGTACTGCCCTAGACTGGATCCGCTCCTTCCTCTCTGGTCGAACTCAAAGAATAAGACTCTTGCCCTTCCTCTTCGACACCACAGAGATCAGATGTGGAGTATCCCAAGGATCCTCCCTCAGCCCCACGCTCTTCAACATCTACACAACCCCTTCGCATCCATCCTCAGAAAACATGGAACCCGACATCACCATACACAATTTCCAGAATGGAATGTAAGATGTCACATCCTGGATGAGCAGGAGCTGTCTGACGCTCAACTCGGAGAAAACGGAAGTCCTCTTTCCCGGATCCAGCCCCTTTGCGTGGTATGACACCTTGTGGCCCCCCCACCTTTGGCAACACTCACACACACACGGACCACGCCTGCAACCTCGTAATCATACTCAACTCCTCCCTCACCATGAAGCGACAGACCAATGCCGTATCCTCCACATGTTTCAACACCCTCCGCATACTCCGCAAAATCTTCAAATGTATCCCCCCGAATCCAGAAAGACCATCACCCACGCACTCATCACAGCACGCTGGACTACGGGAATGTCCTCTATGCCGGAATCAACATATCTCTACTCCACAAACTCCAGACCGTCCAGAACGCCGAAGCAAGACTCATCCTCAGCATCCCATGACAAGACCACATCACCCAGCACCTACGAGACCTCCACTGGCTCCCTGTCAAAAAAAGAGTGACCTTCAAGCTGCTCACACATGCCTACAAAGACCTCCACAACACTGGACCCCAATACCTTAATGAAAGAATCTCCTTCTACGCCCGCAAAAGAAACTTCTGCTTCGCTGACCTTGACTTGGCCAAAATCCCCCGCACCCACAGAGCCAGAACGGGAGGCAGATCCTTCTCCTACATCGCCACCAAGACCTGAAACAAACTCCCCCTCAGCATCAGACTAAACCCCACACTGCAAATATTCAGAAGGAGCCTCAATACCTTGCTCTTCGGATGACCGGTGCTTCCCATAACACCCCTCCCCCCCAGTGCCTTGACACCCTCACAGGTGAGTAGTGCGCTCCACAAATCCCTGGTTGATAGAGACTGAATTGGGTGGACATTAATCAGCTATGGTGAAGGGTGGTGCAGAGTGAAGTGAGAGTTAGATTGGTAGAGAAATCAACTTGGGTGAGGGTTGACCCTGTAAATGAAGGAGCATTGAGTTTAACAAAGGACGCGTTGTTGAATGAGATTGTGGATGTGTGTCTAGTGAAAACCAATTGAACTATAAACAAAAAAAGGGTAAAATACTGGTTGACTATTTTAATAGACCTAAGGATGTGTTCAAAATGTACTTGGCATATCTTGTTCAATGGAGATGGCTTAAGAAGCCATTGGGGCTGCACTGAACAGGGATTGTTACAGACTGTTAGAAGCCAATTAATGACCATCTGCATCGGATGGTAAATAAAGAGCTAACTAAATTAATGATGCTAGCCAATCACTGCATGGACTTACAGGAAAGAAAGAAAGGAAAGAAAGACAATATTAAATTAAGTTAATGTTCTTGAAGTTGCATAACATGTGGAGAGTAGTCAAAGGAATCGGAAGTGGAGTCCCATAAAGGGGGGAACAGAAGAAGGTGGGAAGGGGAGGACAGGCATGGACGTCAATTCACCAAAATGCCAGGAACAACTGAAGTGGCATCACAGGTCATTTGACTCCCGCCTGATGTCACAGGAAGTGACATCATGTGACCTTTAGACCCCATTAAAACTCAAAGGAAGTGACATTGCATTGCCTTTGACTTCGTTCTAACTCAGGCAGTGATACACCTATTTTCTTGGTTACTTACATCACACACAGAGGCTGGAAAATCTCTACAGATACAAAAGAAGTAACTTATAAACATCAGGATAGAAAGACTGGAATAAAACATAACTTTCTAGCCTGCACCATGCATCTTGCATGCAGTTCTTAGATGGCAGTTCACAGCTCAGTCTGCTAGATTACGAATGTAACTTATGAACTACGCAGTAACAAAAGAATCTCTGTGACAAAAGCAGTAACTGGACAGACGAAACCCTACAAATGATAACATTATGCAATTTGAGGGTTTTCCCAATTCCCCATCATGTGGTGCATGGCTTACTGTGTCTCTACAACACCCATGATGCGTTTTTTTGGATAGAGAGTGAAGCTAAAATGATAGACATGTCAAACTGCCACTGCCCGGGGGTTAATGCAAACCACACACTGCATACAGACTGTATATTGTATGCAACATGTGTGTTTGGTAAAAAATACTGGAAACGCTCCTTATCAAGCAAACTCTTGTTTTGACCCTCCCCCTTTTATTATACCCAGTCTTCACATTACTTTCTGCACATCCCTTCCACCTTAGGCCTCATGAACACGAGGAAGAAAAGTATTTTTCAGCAGTTTAATATATAAATGGCTAGGTACACAATAACCAACTGTGAGGCAAGACATTGTGAGTCTTCTAACGCCTTCATCCTACTCCCACATCATATTCAAATAATAAATGTGATTCGTAATGGACGCCAGTGTTTTCCGCATAACCCGCCCTGTGCTAAAATTTTATGATAAAAACGGTTTATTTGCACACTAGGTGCCGACACGTGACTGGATTTGAGGATATACATCGTGCCATGCTCTCTGTTTGTAAAGATGTAAGCTCCTGCTGGCTTTTTAAAAATAAAACTTAAAATACACAGCAATAACCTGATATTGTGAGATTTCACAACCTCATAGTGAACTCACCCAGCCTTTAACTCCACATTAACGCCCATGGAGGTCGTCAGTGTATCTGATTCAATTATAAGCGCAGTGTGCAAGGCTGAGCGCTACCTAGCACGTGCCGCCACTATGGAGGTAGCGCCTGTCCCCGGAGGGGTTTGGGGAGGGGGGTTCACATGCCACTTGATGACACGGTACTCCCCACCCCCTACAGACATCCAATGGGGCATCGCCAGAGCCGTGAACCGGAAGCACTTCTAGTGTTTCCGGTTTACACGATCAACCAACGTTGAGGCAAGCAGGTTTAGACCGGCTTGCCCCTTGCCCCCCTTTTAAAAGGGGGTAGCGGGAGCATAAACAGTCTCTTGTTCCTCCCGCTGCACCGAGAAGGCACCCCGGACAGCAGCGGCCCCTCTAATTTGTTTCTGTTTTATTGCAGGTCGGTGGTGTTCGTGATCGGGAAGTCTGTTGCAGCTTGAAGGAGTTTCGGATGTCCTTCGGCAGCCTCCGTCGGGGAGAAATTGTGGCGTCCATAAGGTGTTCTCCCCTTGGCTTCAGTTTGGCGCCTTTATCGTGGGGACCGGACCGGAGGACATTTTCAGCTGCAACGCTTAGTTAAGTACACGCGCGCGCTGCATTCCATGCTGCACGTTTAGTGATTTGGGCCATTTGCCGGGGTTTCTGTGAGTGGCGGCAGCAAGCTCCGGCGGGGAGGCACAGAGGGACGTTCATTTTGTTGTTGGCGGCATACGAAGAGATCGGGTGGTGCGGGCGGAGCGGGCCTGAGTTGTTAGCATGCCAGCTGTGTACCGGTGCTAGGGAGCGCCAAAGGTGGGAGTTTTGGTGGCATTTGCGTACTGCCTACATTAATTTATCGAACCGCCTGGGAGCAGGGGAAGTGAGCAAGCCGGGGGTATCTATTTTCTGGCTGCAATTGTTTCGGGTAATGCAAAGTAAATAATTGCACACAGAGGCAAAAGAGGACATTAGGCTGCATCCGTTTAAGGTGTATTGCTTTTAAATAATTGCACATGGCGATAAAAGGAATTTTAGGTGGCATCATAGGGCGCTTGTTCTTCTATTTTGTGCACGCTAGGGTGGCTTACCGTCACTGTAGCATAAGTGTGGCCCGGTACTGGACATTTGTGTCTCTTTTCATTTTCAAACAAGAACAGGTCCCAACAGGTATTATTTAAAAGACTGTTTCAATAGGAGTATGCCACAAGCATTACTAAGAACAGAACACAAGGAGTCAGAGGATTGAAAAAAGGGTGGTATTATTCACCAAGGGCAAGGGGTAATACATTTACAGTTAAGACAGCACTGTAAAGATTAGATCTTGTGACAACCCAGTGGCACTTGGTGCAAGGTGCTATATACAGTTTGAAGTGAAAAGTGCAAGTGCTTTTAAAAACAGCATAAGTGGCGCATACATGAAATTATGTACATCATTTAAAGCTTCAATAACAGAACAAGTTACAATCACTTGAAAAATAGTTTTTGGTAAAAGCTTTAAGTGTGATATGCGTCGTATGATTCAAGCTGTGTGGTCGACGGCGTTTCGATCCCCTTGGTTTGGGATCGTCATCAGGACGGGGTTGTCGATGGATACAGTGCTGTGGACAAAGGAGGGGAGTCGTAAGCAAGGGCAATGGGCGGGCAGGGAGAGGTAGGTGAGGGGTGGGGGATTTTCGTTGGACTAAATCGAATTAGATCTATCGTGAAAAAGGGACCGTGACTGTAGTGGTGGCCAGAGAGGGAAGGAGAGTGCTATTAGGGGTGACTAGTGTGGAAAAATTGGGCCAGGCGAGGGGGAGACCTTTCAGTGGAATGGTGATCCACCTATAAGGGAATGAACTTACAGTTGCCAGTTGGGATGGCGAGTCTGGCGGCACACGGCTGTTACTAGCGTCAATTGCTGTAGAAAAAATATTGACGTGAGTATTAAAAAAGCAGGGGTGTAACAGGATAGTGCGGGAGGGTCTCTGGATGTTATTACCTGGTCGCGTTCCGTCCTAGGGATGCTCACATAGTTGGGCAGCGTCTGGGAAAAGAGAGCGCGCATGCGGTCAGTTAGGCTGTAGGACGCTCAATGATAGAGCAGATGCTGACTAATTGCGTGCCATCTGGTGGTGCAATCTCTCTGACACACTCTTACCTGGAAGAAGGAAGCACAGAAGGCAAGCGCTCATCTGGCGTGGCTGGTCGGCAGTGAATGCGGGAACAGAGCGCGCATTACCAGAGTCCTGGCTTATGTCCAGGCTGCCGCGCGAGGGGGGTGGGAGGGCCGGCGGAGTGTGGGCGTGAACCAGGGGCGGGGTTTAGGGAAGGCCGGGGATGTGTCGCGAGGCCATTGGAAGGAGAAAATGAAAGGGGCGGGAATGGGAAGGGCCGGGGAGGAGTGGTAGGGCGTGGGTGAAGGTTCCCATGGCAACCCAAGTAAACAGGAAGCAAAGCAGTCTCAGAACGCCGTCAAAGGCCGGCAGTCGCGTGAAGGGGAATGTCAGCAATTAAATGTAAACAAAGGTTCAAAAAAGCTCAAATGGCGCTGTCGGCGTTAAAGGCATGAAAAACATTACAGCATGTTGTGAGCCAACAGGTACAAGCAAATAACAATAATAATGCTCGCAGTGCAAATAAGGCATGTTAGAACCAGAGCAACAGGGTCTAATTGGTGTAAAACCGGGCGGTTAATTTACAGGATGTAATAAAGGCTTAGAGGGTACGTGGAGCCAGGTCAAGGGTTTGGTCTGGACGGAGGTTCATACTGTGGAGGTCATAAAATTACAATACGGGAATTGCAATACATGGAAATAAGTGTACTGTTTATGTACCTCCGGTGACGCTCTGGACATGGATGTGGAGTTAATACGTTAATGTGATCATAATAGAAAACAATAATCTTAGAGCATATTGTATTTTAACAGCCACGAAAGAGGGGTTTTTTGGTGTGAAACCAGGCGGTTAATTTACAGGGATTTGTAAAAGTACTGGTCAGGATGAAAGATCAAATACAATTGTGTAACGTGGAACGCAATTCAGGGGAGGACAGAGGGACTTAGGTGGTGATGGTACTGGTCCATTCATCAAGGGTGTTGAGCCCGTGGTTGACCGAGTCAACTCTGGCGATCCATTTGCATTCAGCTCTGTTGAGCAGAGCAGTCATGTTGCCTCCTCTGAGGGGTAGGGTAGGCTTCTCAATGACCTGCCATCTTAGGTCCGCGTCAGTATGAGAATGTTCAATGAAATGTGAGACCAGGGGCGCTGTGAGTACCTTACAATTGATTCTGCTTTTATGTTGTATGATCCGCTGTTTCACCATTTGTGTTTTGTCCTCCCCTGAATTGCGTTCCACGTTACACAATTGTATTTGATCTTTCATCCTGACCAGTACTTTTACAAATCCCTGTAAATTAACCGCCTGGTTTCACACCAAAAAACCCCTCTTTCGTGGCTGTTAAAATACAATATGCTCTAAGATTATTGTTTTCTATTATGATCACATTAACGTATTAACTCCACATCCATGTCCAGAGCGTCACCGGAGGTACATAAACAGTACACTTATTTCCATGTATTGCAATTCCCGTATTGTAATTTTATGACCTCCACAGTATGAACCTCCGTCCAGACCAAACCCTTGACCTGGCTCCACGTACCCTCTAAGCCTTTATTACATCCTGTAAATTAACCGCCCGGTTTTACACCAATTAGACCCTGTTGCTCTGGTTCTAACATGCCTTATTTGCACTGCGAGCATTATTATTGTTATTTGCTTGTACCTGTTGGCTCACAACATGCTGTAATGTTTTTCATGCCTTTAACGCCGACAGCGCCATTTGAGCTTTTTTGAACCTTTGTTTACATTTAATTGCTGACATTCCCCTTCACGCGACTGCCGGCCTTTGACGGCGTTCTGAGACTGCTTTGCTTCCTGTTTACTTGGGTTGCCATGGGAACCTTCACCCACGCCCTACCACTCCTCCCCGGCCCTTCCCATTCCCGCCCCTTTCATTTTCTCCTTCCAATGGCCTCGCGACACATCCCCGGCCTTCCCTAAACCCCGCCCCTGGTTCACGCCCACACTCCGCCGGCCCTCCCACCCCCCTCGCGCGGCAGCCTGGACATAAGCCAGGACTCTGGTAATGCGCGGTCTGTTCCCGCATTCACTGCCGACCAGCCACGCCAGATGAGCGCTTGCCTTCTGTGCTTCCTTCTTCCAGGTAAGAGTGTGTCAGAGAGATTGCACCACCAGATGGCACGCAATTAGTCAGCATCTGCTCTATCATTGAGCGTCCTACAGCCTAACTGACCGCATGCGCGCTCTCTTTTCCCAGACGCTGCCCAACTCTGTGAGCATCCCTAGGACGGAACGCGACCAGGTAATAACATCCAGAGACCCTCCCGCACTATCCTGTTACACCCCTGCTTTTTTAATACTCACGTCAATATTTTTTCTACAGCAATTGACGCTAGTAACAGCCGTGTGCCGCCAGACTCGCCATCCCAACTGGCAACTGTAAGTTCATTCCCTTATAGGTGGATCACCATTCCACTGAAAGGTCTCCCCCTCGCCTGGCCCAATTTTTCCACACTAGTCACCCCTAATAGCACTCTCCTTCCCTCTCTGGCCACCACTACAGTCACGGTCCCTTTTTCACGATAGATCTAATTCGATTTAGTCCAACGAAAATCCCCCACCCCTCACCTACCTCTCCCTGCCCGCCCATTGCCCTTGCTTACGACTCCCCTCCTTTGTCCACAGCACTGTATCCACCGACAACCCCGTCCTGATGACGATCCCAAACCAAGGGGATCGAAACGCCGTCGACCACACAGCTTGAATCATACGACGCATATCACACTTAAAGCTTTTACCAAAAACTATTTTTCAAGTGAGTGTAACTTGTTCTGTTATTGAAGCTTTAAATGATGTACATAATTTCATGTATGCGCCACTTATGCTGTTTTTAAAAGCACTTGCACTTTTCACTTCAAACTGTATATAGCACCTTGCACCAAGTGCCACTGGGTTGTCACAAGATCTAATCTTTACAGTGCTGTCTTAACTGTAAATGTATTACCCCTTGCCCTTGGTGAATAATACCACCCTTTTTTCAATCCTCTGACTCCTTGTGTTCTGTTCTTAGTAATGCTTGTGGCATACTCCTATTGAAACAGTCTTTTAAATAATACCTGTTGGGACCTGTTCTTGTTTACATAACGCACCCTTCCCAACGTGGTTTATGGGTTACCTCCTGTGCTTCCTACAATCTTTTCATTTTCAGGCATCTCGTGGGAGTACGGCTGGGACGGGTCTCATTTGCCATTAACGGACAACCATTTGGTTTGATCACCACAACAATATTGTCCACGGGGATCTCTTGTTGACGGCAGCACCGGCAAGCCTACACTTTCATCGCTTCTGGGAGCCACACGGGTTGGGATTCCTCACTTGACCCACTGGACTAGCTGGTGGGCGTGGCTCTGGTTGCATGGGTGCAGTGGTCGGCTGGTGACTGCTACTACTGTCAGGTAAGGGTTTGGGCAGTGTCCCAGACCAGTGGGCAGGGGTGTATTTGTACCATTCACAGTGATATTAGTTGGACACAATGGCCCCTAAGGTGAGACGTAATGAAAAGCTGACCCGCACAGTTGTTATGTTGAAGGCCCTGATGCAACAAGTGCAGGTTATGTGGCAGGCTTTGACACGATTGCAGGAAAAGGTTGAAGGTCCTGAGAGTGAAGAGAGGCCCAGGTGTCCTATAGTACCTCCTAGAGCATACTCTCCGCGTGTGGCAAAAAGAAGTAAGTCCAAGACAGGTGGTAAGAGGCCAAGGGGTGTCAAGGGGAGGGCCCCTAAGGAGGTTATACCCCAGCCTGCGGTTCCAAGGCCAGACCCGCTGGGCAGCGAAGAACCCCCAAAGAACCCCCTGCCCCATTAATTGAATTACTGACAGAAGACCAGCCACAGGCTCCAGTGGTCCCTTCAGTAGAGGATACGGTGGGCTACACCGGTCCAGCCAGACATCTTGGCCAACCTGGTGGTGGTATTGCCATGGCTTGAGACAGTGCGGAACTGGTCCCCAGCAGCAGGGGCATCTGGCAGCGGGGGCAATGCCATTGGGAAGGCAAGACAAATAATGTTTCAGATGTGAAAGGCAAAGCCAAGTGGGGAGCTGGCAGGACCGGCAGGAGGGTCAACGCCGGCAGAACCGGCGGGAAGAGCAACACCTGTGGGCGCAATGGCAGTAATTGGTGGGGGAGGTCTAGTGGCAGTTGCAACCAGTGGTTCCAGAAGCACAGAAGGCGGCTGACACAGCAGCAGCAGCAGGTATAACAAAAACACTGCCACCGCTAGGTTTGGGGGAACTGTGTTCACCTAGGGAACAATTGGGGCGGCATTTGTTGCAAGAAACAAAAGAAAAAATATGGAAAGGGGCATGTTAACATTTTTTCACTGTTAATAGATGAGGCAGAAAGGGAGGAGGCTAAGAAAAACAAGGAGTGGATGCTCCCCAGGGAGTGGGTGAATGTGGCCTTGAAATACAGAGTGGAAGAAAACTTGGCTAATTGGGTGCAGTGTTTTACCATTTACACAGCAATCATGCTAGAATGTTTCCCTGATGTGGGCTCAGAGATGGTGTGTAACCAGAACAGGATAACGGTAGCTCAGGCCTCTCAGGTGGGCAACATGTGGACTTGGAATTTAGAAGGCCAAAGTCGCATGATTCAACTTTAAGATGGAATCAGACGGACATGTTTATTCATTTGAGACACTTTGTTCAGGGCCAGTCAGACAGCTTCCGGGGGCAGGTGCCGGACAATGTTAGGTTTCAGCCCTTTCCCTCAGGCCTCTCAGGCAATGCGGGGGGCACCTCACGGAGAACGGGGAGCACAGGGAGAAAGGGTGTGTGTTTTGATATCAATAAGCGGACCTGTAATAGAGTCCCCAGCACGTGTCGGTTTAATCATAACTGTGGCTTCTCTGGTAACGCATCACACCCAAAGGCTAAGTGCTTCAAGAAGTCCAGGGGGAAAGGAGCCAGAAAGCAGGATTGAGGGAATATCACTTGAAATGACCAATTCCCCCATAAACATCGGTGCCATGATAACTTGGTTAAATGTTTATAACTGCCCAGAAGCCGCACAAACGGTCAGGGAAGGGTTCTTGACAGGTTTCAGGATCCCGGCGCAGGGTTACAAGGGGGTGGCACACAGCAGGAACCAACTTTCCGTACAGAACAAAGATAATATAGCAGCAGCAAAAATTGAGAAGGAAGTAAGACTGGGTAGGGTGGCAGGCCCATTTGAAAGCATCCCAATGAATGATTTTGTATGCTCACCACTGGGAGTGGTTCTCAAGAAAGTACAGGGTGAATTCAGCTTAATAGACAATCTTTCGGCGCCAAGGGGGAATTCTGTGTATGAAGCGATTTTAGACACATTGTGTAGTGTGAAAAATGCATCTTTTGACCAAGCAGTGGATATGCTGAAACATCTAGGGCAGGGAGCATTGTCGGCGAAATGTGATATTGAGTCCGCATTCCTTTTGTTGCCTGTGCATCCTTTCAGGTGGGCAACATGTGGAAGGAGCACAACTTGGAATTTAGAAGGGCAAAGTCGCATGATTCAACTTTAAGATGGAATCAGACGGACATGTTTATTCATTTGAGACACTTGGTTCAGGGCCAATCAGACAGCTTCCGGGGGCAGGTGCCGGACAATGTTAGGTTTCAGCCCTTTCGTTCAGGCCCCTCAGGCAATGTGGGGCGCCTCAGGGAGAACGGGGAGCACAGGGAAAAAGGGTGTGTGTTTTGATTTCAATAAGCGGACCTGTAATAGAGCCGCCAGCAGGTGTCGGTTCAAGCATAACTGTGGCTTCTCTGGTAATGTCACACACCCAAGGCTAAATGCTTCAAGAAGTCCAGGAAGAAAGGAGCCAGAAAGCAGGATTGAGGGAATATCACTTGAAATTACCAGATCCCTCATAAACATCAGCGCCATGATAACTTGGTTAAACGTTTATAACTGCCCAGAAGCTGCACGAATGATCAGGGAAGGGTTCCTGACAGGTTTCAGGATCCCGGAGCAGGGTTACAAGGGTGGCACACTGCAGGAACCAGCTTTTTGTCCGGAACAATGGTAATATCGCAGTAGCAAAATTTGAGAAGGAAGTAAGACTGGGTAGGGTGGCAGGCCCATTTGATAGCGTCCCAATGAAAGATTTTGTATGCTCACCACTGGGAGTGGTTCCCAAGAAAGTACAGGGTGAATTCAGCTTAATAGACAATCTTTCAGCACCAAGGGGGAATTCTGTGAATGAATCGATTTCAGACACATTGTGTAGTGTGAAATATGCATCTTTTGACCAAGCAGTGGATATGCTGAAACATCTCGGGCAGGGGGTATTGTTAGCGAAATGTGACATTGAGTCTGCTTTCCGTTTGTTGCCTGTGCACCCTTTGGACTTTCACCTTCTGAGTTTTCAATTTAAAGGAAAGTACTATGTGGACAAATGTATGCCAATGGGCTGTTCAGTATCTTATGTCTATTTTGATGAATGTAGCTCCTTTTTGGAGTGGGTTTTCAGGTGGGACACAGGTCACCAATGGGTGTTACATTACCTGATTGACTTTCTCTTCCTGGGGGCACCAGGATCAGGGGAGTGCGGGACAGCATTAACAAAGCTCTGCGCCCTCATGCAGGAGTTCGGTGTGCCATTGGCACCCAGTAAGACAGCGGGCCCTAGCACAAAGAAAGAACTCCTGGGGATTGAGTTGAGAAAGTAAATGATTTCAGGGCAGCTTTACAGCACTGCTAAACTAAAGAAAAGGTGACTCTGCATCGGTTACAGCAAGTAGTGGGTCAGTTGAATTTTGCACTGCGCATAATCCCCATGGCACGCATATTTTCCCGCACCATTACGCAGGCTATGTCCGGCCTCAGAGAGAAGCACAATCACACTAGGCTATCCAGCGAGGTCAAGCAGGACATGCTCATCTGGTAGAGATTTCTGCGTGATTTCAATGAAAGGGTGGTGTGGCCTAGCCCACCCAGGTCCAGTCCCGAGTTGGGACTGATGACCGACACGGCAGAAAGCGAGGGTTTCGGTGCCATTCTAGGGCCCGAATGGGTCGCACAGCGTTGGCAGGGGTGGTGGAGGGACTCTGGGCTCACAAGTAACATAAGCTTCCTTGAGCTCTTTCCCTTACTGGTAGCACTGGCTGTTTGGCCTGAACAATTGAGAGTCCAGTCTGTGATATTCTGGTCAGATAACATGGCAGTGGTGGATAACATTAATAATCAAGAAGCAAAGTGCAGCATGATCCTGTGACTGTTAATAGAGATTGTGTTGCGGTGTATGAGATTGAATTTACTTTTTAGAGCCAAGCATGTGCCGGGTGTATTAAATCATGCTCCTGATGCATTGTCTCATTTAAAACTACAGGTGTTCAGGTCTCACCTCCCAGAGGCAGCGGTACACCCAACACCTTTCTCAGAACTACGTTAGCAGCTTGGTGCCCCCAGTTATCTGACCTCGCGGCAGCTAGCCTAGCGCCAAGGACCAGGAGAGCGTATAAGGGATGTTTTGGTCTTTTTGTCAGTTCTTGGAGGACAGTTGGGTTAAAAAATGGCACGACCCGGGTTCGGTGGTCGCTTATCTTGGTTTTTTGAGGGATAAGGGGTGCCCAGTGGCGGGGGCTAGGCGGCACATTACGGCCATATCCTTTTTTGCAAAAGAAAAAGGAGAAGGTGATCCAACAAAGAATTTTATAGTCCGCCAGGCTTTGATGGGATGGCAACGCTTGCAAAGGGCGCAGCCGGACAGAAGGAGACCAATAGGGTTGGACACATTAGCGAAGTTGTTTGTCGCCTTGCAGCGGGTGTGTAGCTCAACAGGGGAGGTTACGCTGTTTCAAGCGGCATTCTGCCTGGCAGTTTATGGTGCTTTCAGGGTGGGAGAACTGGTACCAAGGAACAAAAAGGACTGGCAGGGGGCTTACAGGTGGAGCATGTTAAAATAAACAGTAACTCCATATGGATCTCCTTGCACAGGTCCAACACTGATCAGGAAGGAAGGAATGGATGAGAGCATAGTACTTCACAGGACCAGGGGTAATGCATGCAGCCCCGTTACCAGTCTGGAGACATTTATGGCACAGCGGACGTGTGCCACAGCAGGGCCACTTCTGGTACATAAGGACAGGTCACCCCTCGCTATCTTTCAATTCAAGAGAGTCATGGCTTTGACCATGCAAGTCGCTGGCTTAGATTCAGCTAATTTTGGAACTCACTCCTTTAGGATTGGGGCGGCCATAGAGGCAGTGGCAATGGGTCTTAGGGAGGAGCAAGTCAAGAGGATAGGCAGATCGTCCTCGAACTGCTACAAGCGTTACGTGCGGCTGCACATGCTCTAGTATAACTGGTTCACCAGCTTTTTGGGAGGTTCTGTTTCTGGTTAATTGCTATTTCTTCCTTCTGTGACTCAGGGGGAAGCTTGCGGCAATACACGGTTACATAGTGCTATGTGCTGTAGTGTATGTTGTAGCCTGTCAGTAGGGCGGTGCACTGACGATTGCTCTATTTCATGTTCGCTTGCAGTTTCTTCATCCTGTGGCTCAGGGGAGAAGTCTGCATCAGTCTACATTCACGATAGGAAGAAGTCACCTTATCACTCAGAAGGACGGCGGTCACAGTCCAGGAACGAACGTCTCAGGTTATGGCCCAAGTTCGCTCTTAGGCCCCGGAGCAGCAGGAAATCTGGCTCATTGGCCACTCATATGTCTGTTGTTTAAAAACTTTCTTTTCAAGGGCCCACGAGGCCAGGGCAAGTAAGTTGGGAGCAAAAATTGTGTTTCATGGGCAGGGTGAGGCAATTCAGGGACCTGGTGAACCGCTCTTTGAAAGAAAGTAAGGGACCACCAGCATTCTGGATCCTGCACTTAGGGGGTAACAACTTGGCTCGCCTGGGTCGAAGGCTGTTAGTGGAGGAGCTGCTCAGTGAGATGGATTACTGCAGATGTGGTCATGTCTCTAGGTCCACTCAGCTCCAGGTGTTTGTTTTTCATCTGAGATTTTCTTAGCACACAAGTTGAGCAATGTACTGCGGCGGGTGGTGGAACTAGGGTCCCCTGAGAGAAACTAGGCAGACGCTTAGACCAGATGACATTTGTAATTGTGCAAACACTGGTGCTGTATAGATAAGTGACTGTATACATAAGTAAATCATTGACACACATTAAGGGTGGCACGCACCCGAGCGAGAAGCCAAGGTAAAAGGGCACAAGCCAAAATGTCTTACCCAAGTGTAGATGCCTCACTGCTGTTTGCTCAGGATCACCAGCGTCTCAGGGTACAGGCTCAAGAGCCTCTTGTGCTGTTCTTGAAAGTAGAGATGCTGGCAATCTGACAATGTATCAAATTAAGTAATGTGAATGCCGGCTGGCCAGGCCGGGGTCACCATAGCAATGAGTTATTTCCCCCCACCTAGGCCCAACTGCAGGCCATCATTGTGTCTCTGCCGAAAGAGCTTGAATTGCTGCCCACACTGCAGTGGATTTTGTGCCACCAGAGCACTTGCCAAGGTTGACACACAGACAGAGGTCACAAGGGAAGTAGCAGGGGTCGAACAGATGGATTAGGGGTTGCAGTTGCAACCTGCGGTGGCTTTCTGCAATAACAGAGGAGCGTCACCCCACTGGCTTGGAGCCAGCAGGTGAAAAATAAAACATTATTTTACCCTTGTTTTATTTTTCACCTGCTGGCTCAGGCAGTGCGTGAAGGGGGGTGGGGCCTCGGGAGGGAGCAGGAGTGCTATGTGCATACTTCTAAGTGTGCATGTGTGTTTGGCTGGCCGTCTCCAGCCGGCCAAACACACATGCACACTAGGGTTTCTCCATCTCGGCTTAAAACCTGCACTCTCCCATCCATGCTCCACCCCTCACAAGCACCGCTCTGTTCCCCCTTGCACAGTCCACCCACCCCATCACAGTTTACATGCATCGGCCACCACTGTTTGCAACCCTTAATTGACATCCATGAGGACAGGGTGGTGGGAAATCAGGGAGAGGGTATAGAAGGGGCAGGGATGAGGTTCCAGAAGTGGAACGTTCATGTTTCACTTGTAGCCAGCAAAGTCATTTGAAACAAGATTGTCCCAAAACTGAATCTAACATGGAAGTTCTCTCCAATCTTTATCCAAAATTCTTATCCTGAACTTTAGGACAGCTAGAGAGAGTTCAACCGTGCCATGATTACCTTATCCTAGTCTCTCAAAGGGCCACTATGTTGATTGTGTTATTAATGGTAAACACACTACTTATCTTATTGATACATGCCCTAGTTGCTCAGCTCTAGAAGCCTCAGAATTCCTAACTTTACTTCTCTCAGACATGTCTATAGATGCTGTTGGTATTTCTAATCAACAAATTCCTCACTATATTTCTGGCCATGTTCTCAGCTCCTGAGGACCCCTTGGTGGTAAACATTCCTTTTTTGCCTAACTTCCCCAGTTAAAATGCTAGACAGAGAAATTCTTTGCAAGGTAAACTATTCTGTATTTTGCACTCCATATTTATTTATTATTTATTTATTTTTAGGTTTTGTAGAGCGCGTAGTAACCCTAAAGCATGCCAGCGCTAGAACCTGAAACTCAAGAAGGGGTCGGCCGCGGGAAAGGAATTAAGGGTCAGGGAAGAGAAGGGTCTTCAGTGCCTTCCGGAACTGAAGGAGATTGGGTTCAGTTCTCAGTCTCCGGGGGAGGTTGTTCCAGTGTTTGGCCGTGTGGACCGATAAGCGGCGGCCTCCGGACCTGGCTTTTTTAACTCTGGGGACTGTAATGAGGTTCTCCTCGCTGGAGCGGGTGGCCCTGTTTGCTTTGTAAGGGATGATGAATTCCTTGAGGAGGGGAGGGCCGTTATTATAGAGGGTTTTGTGGGCCAGACAGAGGGCCTTGAAGGCGACCCTTTCCCTGATAGGGAGCCAATGGAGGGTCTTCAGCGCTGGTTTTGCCGATGACCTCGCGGGGGTGTCAGTGAGAAGGCAGGCTGCGGCGTTTTGGATTTTCTGCAAGGTGTTGAGAGTGGCTTCGGGAGCACCCAGGTAAATTGCGTTGCAGTAGTCCAGCCTTGCCAAAATGAGTCCCTGAATCAGCAGTTTCTTGGAGGTCGCGGGGAGCAGGGGGAAGACCTTTCTACAGGCCCTGAGAAGTCCGAAGCAGATTCCTGCCGTCTTTTTGGCCTGTGTTCTAAAACTCAGGTCGTTTTCTAGCCATACGCCCAGGCTCTTGACCTCTTCCTTGGGCGCCGGGGGTTCGCCCAGGCAGTCGGGCCAAATGTGAGGCGGCAGGGAGGGCCCATTGTGTCCGAGCAGCAGGATCTCGGTCTTGGAGCCGTTTAATTTAAGTGCAGAGGAGTTCATCCAGCTGTGGATTTCTGTGAGACAACTGTGGAGGTCAGAGGGGGATTGGTGCGGGTGTGAGAGGGTTACCACAAGCTGGGTATCGTCGGCGTAGTTGATGATCGAGACGCCGAAAGGAGTGACCAGTTTCTCCAGCGGGGACATGTACACGTTGAATAACGTAGGGCTAAGAGATGAGCCCTGCGGTACTCCACAGCGGAGGGGAGTGGCGGGGGAGTGGCTGTCGTTCTCCCAGACTTGAAATGAGCGACCCTCTAGGAAAGATTTTAGCCACTTCAAGGCTGTGCCCCTTACACCGATTTCTCCCAGTCGTTGGATTAGGGTGAGATGGTTCACAGTGTCGAAGGCTGCACTGAGGTCCAGGAGGATCACTGCCACTGATCCTCCTGTGTCCAGAATGCATCTAGCCTTCTCCACTGCCGCCAGGAGGGCGATGTCGGTGCCCTGTCCTGGCCGAAACCCTGTCTGGGAGGCCCCGAGTAAATTGTTGCTCTCCAGGAATAGTGATAGTTGTTTATTCACTAGCTTCTCCGTGATCTTACTGTTTCCTGGGAGGAGGGAGATAGGTCTGTAGTTGGATAAGTCCTGGGGGTCTAAAGAAGGTTTCTTTAGGCGGCCTTTGACCACTGCCGCTTTCCAGCTGGGGGGGACTAGGCCCTGCGAGAGGGAAGAGTTGATGAGCGACGTGAGGGGAGGGATGATGGTGCTGGACACTTTTTTCAAGAAACGGAGAGGGCCGGGATCACGGGGGGACCCACTTTTAATTGAGGCCAATGTTGCGGCTACCTCTTCCATAGAGACTGGGCCAAAGGTATCGAGGGAGGGTGAAGGGTCGTCAGGGGAATAAGACAGGTGGAAGGGGTGATTAGCAGGAACCCCGTCGAAGTGGCTGGATACAATAGGGGGAAGGGCTGAGAGAGTGTTATGGATTTTCTCATCAAAGAAGGTAGCAAGTTTAATACATTTGCTTTCCGCTGCTTTGGAGTCCAATGGTTTGACGGGGGGGTCTGGGGCATGGAGGAGTTCTTTGAGAACGGCAAAGGTTTCATGGGCCGAACAGGAGGCGTTTTTGATGCGATCTTCATAAAAGACGCTTTTGGTGTTACGTAGCTCCCTTTTGTAGGATTTTATGGAGGCACGAAATATGTCTTTCTTATCTGCCGTTTTCTCTTTCCTCCAGAGGCGTTCGTTTCTTTTGCACTCCTTTCGTAGTATGTTTAATTCGGGGGTGTACCACGGGGACGGGTTGACTCTCTTGGTACGTTTCAGGGTGCTACATTTCGGGAGGATGTCGTCCAGGGATTGGGTGACCCAGGTATTAAAGTCGTTGTCAGCGGCGATGGTGTCCAAAGAGGGAGGGGGAGTGTTTTCTTTTAGTTTGGCTGCCCATTCATCTGGGGCCAGTTTGTGCCATCGTCTGGTAAGGGTTCTGACTTTGGGGGGTTGGGGAGAAGCAATATTGATGTGCCATTCAAAGGGGACCAGGAAGTGGTCGGTCCAGGGGAGGGGGACGTGAGCACAAGTGATCAGATTTTGTATGTTCGTAAATATGGGGTCGAGTAGCTGTCCTCTGTCGTGAGTGGCCTGTGGGTTTTTTAGGCCTAGGCCAGTGGACGTGATGTCATGTAAAAGTTCTTTCGCCTGCTTATCGGACGGGTCCAAGAAGTGGGTGTTGAGGTCCCCCAATAATAGGTAGTTGGAGGAGGTCGTGCACTTAATGGAGATGTGGTCGATGAGTTTACTGGAGAAATCGGCGAGTTGGCCGGGGGGACGATAAACAAGCAGTCCCGACAGTGATGTCACTGGGGAGATTTGAATGGCGAAGGGGCAGCTCTCGCATCCTTTGATGTTGCCGTCAGAGATTCTGCAGGTGAAGACGTTTTTATATATTATGGCTACTCCACCTCCTCTACCCTCTGGTCTGTTGAGCGAGCAGATTAGGTAGCCAGGGGGGAGTGAAAGGACAATGTCAGAGCCATTGTTGGGGGTGAGCCATGTTTCCGTAAGAAACAGGATATCCATGGCGTGATTCAGGATCAGGAGGTTGATTTCATGTGCGTGTTTGACGAGTGACCTGCAGTTGAGTAGGCCTAGATGGAGGCCACCAGGTGCTGGGTCAGAGTCGGGGGGTAGCAGAGGCTGCAGCTGATGAATGGGTTGTGGCCCATGTGGGAATAAGTGCAAGAGGGGTGTTTATGAGTGTTCAGGGCCAGAAGCTCATCCCGGGAGTAAGTCAGATGTTTCTTGGCAGTAATGGGCAGAGTGGCTGGGCCTGGGGCCGGCTGGGCCCGGACGGGCCCAGACGGGCTTGCCTTTTTGGCGTGCCTTCGGCGCGCTGACGGTGCGCCTGCTGCGCCCGTCCGCTGCGCTCCCTGAACTGACACATGATTTATGGGAGGAGGAAGGGCATTGGAGGGGTGGGCGTGGCCACCAGGGGGGGGCGTGTCCATGTCTCCTCGCAGCCGGCGATGGCGGCGTGCGTGAGGTTCCTGAACCTGACAGCGTTCAAATCGGCTGTATAAGGTGATTCAGGTCAGTGCTGGGGGAAGGGCGCAAAGTGAAATAAAAACACAAGTCAACACAATTTTAAAAGCAGTATTCAATTTTTGAGCATAACGTCGCTCCCGGCTTCCGCCTCAGGAGATTCGGGTAAAGTGCAGCTCTGGTAATCAGAGCGCGCTTTTATGTGCTTGGCGAGGGGTGGGCGTGGCCACCAGGGGGGGGCGTGTCCGTGTCTCCTCGCGGCCGGCGATGGCGGCGTGCGTGAGGTTCCTGAACCTGACAGCGTTCAAATCGGCTGTATAAGGTGATTCAGGTCAGTGCTGGGGGGAGGGCGCAAAGTGAAATAAAAACACAAGTCAACACAATTTTAAAAGCAGTATTCAATTTTTGAGCATAGGGTCGCTCCCGGCTTCCGCCTCAGGAGATTCGGGTAAAGTGCAGCTCTGGTAATCAGAGCGCGCTTTTATGTGCTTGGCGAGGGGTGGGCGTGGCCACCAGGGGGGGGCGTGTCCGTGTCTCCTCGCGGCCGGCGATGGCGGCGTGCGTGAGGTTCCTGAACCTGACAGCGTTCAAATCGGCTGTATAAGGTGATTCAGGTCAGTGCTGGGGGGAGGGCGCAAAGTGAAATAAAAACACAAGTCAACACAATTTTAAAAGCAGTATTCAATTTTTGAGCATAGCGTCGCTCCCGGCTTCCGCCTCAGGAGATTCGGGTAAAGTGCAGCTCTGGTAATCAGAGCGCTCTTATGTGCTTGGCGAGGGGTGGGTGTGGCCACCAGGGGGGGCGTGTCCGTGTCTCCTCGCGGCCGGCGATGGCGGCGTGTGTGAGGTTCCTGAACCTGACAGCGTTCAAATCGGCTGTATAAGGTGATTCAGGTCAGTGCTGGGGGGAGGGCGCAAAGTGAAATAAAAACACAAGTCAACACAATTTTAAAAGCAGTATTCAATTTTTGAGCATAGCGTCGCTCCCGGCTTCCGCCTCAGGTGTGTTCTTAAATATAATCCAACAGCAGGAAATCAAAGTGCTTCTACTAGTTTGTGAGAGCACCAACTTTCAAAAACAATGAGATTACAACTGCCATGTTTCCGGATGTAACTGAATTGTTTCATTATAGTGCCTAATGTCAGTAGATGTAATATCCCGATTCTGCCAATATGCTCGGTGGGTAAGACCACCGCAGTTTTGTCCAAGAGGTTAGAGCGATTAATAATTTGGTTATCCAAAGCTTCCCTGTGATCCCCAATCTTGCACTGTCCTTTCTTTCATTGCTCAAATGCCCAATGTTTCATTGTGGTTCATCTCTGCCATAATTTCATTTTCATCCCATTAAACGAAGAGTCGGTATCTCTTCTTCTTGTCATTCTGGGGATCTCAAATTTTGCAGACATTTATTTCTCAATGATATACAGAGTCCCCTTCAATCTGGACATGTTGGTTTTCCCCCAGGGTTCCACTTTAGTTGATGATTTACTGTTATCCTAGATCACTGCAAGGTGGATGCCATCAACCTCCTCACCAAATTGGCTAATAAAGGGCATAAAGCTGAAAAGGAGAAATAGTATACTGCACTCCCAAAGTGCATTATTTTAGTCATGCGATTTCTGCTGAAAGTGCCACATGTCCTCTGACAGAGTTGAAGTTAGGTGTAAGTTACCCCCCACCCCATCACTGTCTCTCAGGAATATACTTTTCTGTGCATACCTGGGTTTTGCTGACAGTAGGTCTGTGGACGATTTGGACTTCGCAAAGCGCTCGCAAGGTTATTCCTCGAAAAAATACCTCTGAACCCTTGCAGAGGTGTAGCAAAGTCGAAAATGACTTTGTAGCAATTAAGCAAGCTGTGAAGCAGTGACATCTCTGCTTATAGACAACAGGTTAAGAACTACTGCCTTAGATAACATTTTAGCAGCAAAAGAGAAGTTAGTGCTATTGTAGGTTCTGAATGAGGCACCTGTCTTCGTAACACCTCCCACAGCATTCATCAGCATTTTTGTTGGTGTATGCTGAGAGTGGTGGTGTTGGGAGGACCCAGGGATACTTCTAAGAAGCTATACAAGCTTCAAACTGAACTCGATTTCAATCTCAATAGCATCTGGACGTTTTGCATGGATTTATGACACTAGGGAATGATAGTATTTGAAATAATAAATGCTATAATTGTAATTGTTCTATTTATGCTAATTAAATTAATGATATACATCATCCAATGTACATGCACAAATAAAGCACGGCCAACATATTTCTGCTTGCTATCTTTGAGCATGATGAGGCCAGTGATCATGAAGATGTAAAAGCAGAATTTTTGAGACTGTTGGTGAAGGAATTGTTGTGAAGCATTTTGCCTTCCAGCAAAAGAATTAGTAGCAGAGAAAACATAATCATGTATTGTTGCATCAAATATTAATTCTTCCTTGTGCAGGCATATCTCAACGTGCACTGATATATCACACAATAAAATCTGGATATTGCTTTTTTAATTAACCTGAAGTGTTCATCAGTCTTAGCATGCATGCTAAAATTCATGATTCCCATTGGCATAGAAGCAATTTTATTTGTGGTAGGACATCTGCACATTTCCTATGTTTCATGGTAAAGGATAGTCCCACTTTTATTGTTGGCAAGCAGAAGCGCTATTTTAGGAAAACAGAGATTGCAGCAGTATATTTATGTCTATAAACTTCATTTCAAGGACTTCTCACCTTCTCTCTGTGAGAAGATCCTGCACACTGCATTTTAGTTGCTGCACTGTCTCAATCATCGATGTGGTCAGTGAGGATTTTAAAGTATGTTTCTAGAGTGCGTAATAATAAAATGTAGAATATACAGAGCTACTGTGACCAAGTACATCATTACTCATTCGCTAAAATAAAAAGAAAGTCATAAAATGCAATTAAAAATGCAACATGTTCTCATTAGCAAATCAGTCTTGGGCTTGGCTGTGCAAGGTTTATAAAAATGTCACAGCTCCAGCCTCCAGCATTGATGTTGGGGCAACCTGACTGTGCTGTATTAATGAAGGTAAGAGTGCTCGGTTGTGGGAGTGGTTGTGCAAACGTTTGTTAATGTGCCAATATTTATGTATTTAGTATGACATGCACAATTAATAAAAAGCTTTGCACCAGGTGCCATTGAGAGATCGATCAAATCAGGAAATAATCTGTATACAATTACAGTGCTAAAGACTAGAAGTCAGCAAGAGTGAGGCTACAAAGGATTTGCTCTTGTAGTCAGGTCGCAGCAGAAACAATTTCTTGAAGGAATATCAGATGAATTGAGAGTTCAATGTTAAAAGTGCTTAAGTGCTTTGCCTTTGTGGCTACATGACCTTGCTGTGAGACCCGGCTGAAGTCCGATTATGCTGGTCCCTAGCGACCATTGTTAACTGTTGCGCCTCGGTCGTAGGGTGACGGGGCAGCGGCTGCCTAGTCTGGGATTATCTTACGCCCAGAGGGCTGGGAGATCTTTCATTCAAGTTTATCCAGGTATTCTGCAAGGATACTTCTGAGTTGCATGACCTTCCCATTGAAACAGTTTAAAATTGCTGGATTGTATCTATGAAGCACTTTCTGGTCCTTAATCAGTTGGAAGATTGTTTTACAGTCTTCCATACTGCATTCACAAATGTATATTGTGTGAATCAGTATTTTGGGGGCTATTCCACAAAGCCGGCATGACTCTGTCATGTTTGAATGCTTCCATGGAGAGGTATACATATGATGGCAGGCATCCCATACGAAATTTCATGAAAACTGTTTTAAGTTGAGGTTTAATAGATATATACCCAAGTATGGCTGAGGTGCTAGTTCAGTATATGATGACAGGGTGAGCAAGGCATGCTGTCTCTTGGCAAATACCTTCTTGTCTGCTTGCAGGGAACGGGGCTTGATGTTTTTGTTAACTAACTCTTTAGTTTGGTGGTTTGATCTAAAGGGTTCCCATTAATCTGTTAGACCTAGTGATGTCAGAGAACTATCTAAGCAGGGCCTCGCTAAAGAGTGGGTCTTCCCATTCATTTTTAGACAAAGGAGGGAGCTCTGCATTCCTGAGGTTGCTGCCTTAAGTTTATAGCAGAGCTTGATAAATGCACCCTCCCTCGCCATTGATGACTTTCTCCAGTTGGAACCCCTCCCCTCCCCCTAGGGTTGCACTACCATATACAATGGTGGGGATTAGTTTTACCTGTGTTGTTTTCAGCAAAGGTAAATAGAACAAGGAACCTGTGGCTCCTTTGATGCATTTAAATGCAGGTGTAAGTGAGAGTGATTACTGCCGTATCAGATTCAGGTGTGGCTTGAAAGTCCCATCGCTGTCCAGGAGGACTCCCAGGTACTTGTATTCCTGCACATCTTCCAAAATGATCGATGAGGAGGAAGAGCTCAACAGATAGCTCTGCAACATCTGGAGCATCTAACATTATTCAGTAGCAGCCCTTGCTTGAGCAGGGTTCACACACCCCAGGAAACCAACAACTCAATTTCTAATACACCACAAGGTGTTAGTGACAGACTAACAACCTCAGTTGGTAAAGGATGATGCTCTGGTATGGTTCTCCTTTTACATAACTGTATGCATCAAGAAAAAGTGGGCCCTTTAGTATATTGAACATTAAGCACCACTGTGACATTCCCCAAGGCTCTACTTTGTCTCACAGACCATTTAATGTGTTTATGCCCCCAGAAGTTATTCTCCAATCCTATAGGATTTGGTAACACATGTCTGTTGATGGCACCCAGACCCATCTATAGCTTGAGGGCAACACTAGCAACTTTCACAAGTTATCTCATGGGCTTCCTCATATTCATCAATGGATGCTGTACAACTGTCTATGTCTTAGTGGGGAATGCTTTTTTGTTCTCAGTCCTTAGAGCCCCATAGCTTGGACTGATGTTTGGGGCTTCCCACACCCTGGTGAATAAAGCATTTAATATTGGAGTGATCTCCACTAGTGATCTCATTCTCCTTGTAGACAAATGTGGCATGCAACAATGCATTCTTTCGTCTTTGTCAATTGAAGGTGACCTTGCCATTGCTACCTTGTTCTCAGGAAATTGACTTGATCACGCCAGTGGTCATATCCCACCTGGATTCCTGTAATGGACTCTACGTTGGACTTCCCATTACCTCCCTGAATAAACTGCATCAAGTGCAAAACTATGCTACTGGACTTGTTTACGGTCTGAAACGCCATGATCATATCATTTGTTTGTTAAATCTCTCCACTGTTTCCCTCTGAAGGAAAGGACGTTTAAAGCCTGTCGTCATATTTGAAAGGCAATACATAACTGAACTACAAACTATATGTGCCAGTCATATTGTTGTTAACTACCAACCATCCCAGAGTATTAGGTCTGCTAAGAATGGATTGCCAACCAATTCAAATATAAAACATTTGGTGGCTGCACCTTCTTCGTTAGGGTACTTCTCTGTGGTAGTCATTACCCGTCCACCACAGACTTGAAATGACTACTTCAAATTCATGAAATCCGTAAAGACATACAATTCCACGTATCTTTTGGCTAATCTCATCTTTCAAGAGACCTTCTATCCAAACTCTATCCTAGTCCGTCATTCAAATGCCAAAGACCATTCCACCCTTAGTAGCCGGGCTCTAGACCACTTGTGATATACAAGCCTTTGTCATCATTTTGATTCCTTTAGAAAGACTATTATTGACCCAAAATGAAAGTCCCCACGACTACATTTGACTATTTCTAGGTTCACCACTGTGCTCTGAGACTTTAGGTTGGTGATTAGCAGTGCTTAATTTGGGTTTTTTTTTTAAACTAAGTGCCAGGGCTTTTGTCTGGAGGCCACTGCAGCTTGCACCATACATTGCCACTGCCATGCTGCCAATGATAATAACAACACAACTACTACCATCACTCCTACAAGTCTGACAATAGGGACTATTTCAGGACCCCAAAGCTATAAAAATGGCTTGGGCTGCAGAAAATACTCATTTGAATGTATATTGCATTAGTAATTAACTGTTGGTGTGGTCATCTCTAAATTACCCAGACATCGCCACCTTGTGGCAGACTGCCACAAGCGCCAGTGTTGCCAATCAATACCAGTGCTGAGCACCGGAAACCACGAGCTCAAATTAAGCAGTGGTGATTGGTAGTGCTTAACACAGCCCCTAAAATAAGGAAATTTGTAAATGCTCATGAATCTTATTCATAAAAAGCAAAACAACAGAACACAAATATTTAAAGGATATATCATTTAAGTGGGACTATATCTTGGAATAAAGGACCTCTGCATTTTTTGTCTGCTTTTAGCTGGCCAACATTTCTATTTTATGTTAATGCTTCAGTGTAAGACGTCTTACTTTCCATTCACGTTTACTCCTATGTAATGATCGCAACACTTTAAGGAATATGATATGACATTGCAAAAGCATTATGAGGGCATTGGCGCGACTCTACCTTGGTTTGTCTCTCTTTTTCTGTCTTTAACAATTCTAGTAATTTCTTGCAGGATGGCCCTGGGTTCGATTGGTCACTGACCACTGGACCTGGACCACTGGGCCTTTTTGCTGGACCAGTGATCCAGAATTTCGGGTTGCTCAACCTGTTAAATAAGGTGTCACAGACAATGTAAAGTCTGTTTTAAATTGTGGTATAGTATGACCTTCAGTCATAACATTGCAATACATAGAAAATGCAATGAATTGATATTTGTCTGTTTTATACACCGCAACAAGGACAACCACCAGCGCAGCTCTTTAAAAACAAAATGCCAACCAAAAAACAGGAAAGGAACTGTATTCATTTGCACCCTCTCATGAAGACACAGCCAAGAACGAACCAATAACAACATATGGCACAGGCTCCACACCGACTTAAGCATCAACCAAAGGAAATGTTCAATAACATGATGGGCCAGATCACCAAACATTTTTGGCTGGTGTTATTACATGTCCTTGGTGGGAAGCAGTGGCAGCTGGTGGACTTTAGAAGTGGTGGGCATACAACGGCAAGTGCCTCAAAGCCCATAAGCACTGTTTATTTACAGTGCCATCAACTATGGGGATCAGATCAAAGGTCACTGCATCTTTCTGACGCGACCATGTGCTGTAGTTCATTTTATGCTTACTTTTAATCGCAAACACAACTCTGCCACATTTAAGTCGAAAACATAAAAAAACCAAATGCTACAGCATAAATGTGGCAGGGCGGTGCTTGCAATAAAAAATAGGCACAACATGAAATACAACACTGAGCTGCATCAGCTGGAGGCAGCGCCCTCTGATTAGATCCCATTGTTCCCAAGCATATGACAGCTGTAACATGCCAAGCAAAGATTAGAAGAGCGAGGCAGCTTGTTGGGCCCTGGAACCCATGTGGGCCGCCACTTGAAAGCTCATCTCATTTCTGGCTCGAGGCTCTGAAAGGACTTCTAGTTGAGCCGGTCATCTGAACTAGGCCTAGCTCGAACATTCACTGCCTCACCCACTTCTAGCGTTGTCAATTTGGTCAAATATCCTGAATTATTAGCCTTCCTCTGCCACTTATTATCTGAGGCAGTACCGCCAATAATTGATCAAAAATTGGTTTGGGAAACCCTGTTTGCACAGCTGCATTTGTTATATACCTAAATATGCCCTATCTTTTGATTATCACACATCCATCATATTACATTTTTCTTCAGTTGGTGCACATTTTATGAAGGTATTCCTGTTTCCAGCATATGCTGAAACATTTGGTCCACATACCAATCATTTCTCAGATCAAACTGTTCATAGTACAGATTTTAGTTTTCTCAACAAGTAGTGCGGACAAAGATGGGCCTTTTTTGCGAAAAATAAAATGATGTGTACTGCGTTTCTATTCACATGCCATAGAAGGACCCTTTTTAGTAATTCAGGTTGTCTGGTCAAACTGTGTCAAAAGTTACTCGGATATACATAGAAATGCAGCAACTTTTTAATGTAACCTACTCTGAGTTGGTGAAACGTCAGAAGTTTAAAGTAAATATATGTAACATGTCAGTAATATTATTGGAAACTTCTTCAACCCACTACCCTGCAAAGCGTCGTCCATCTCCATTTCTTTACATGTTTTGCAGAATATACAATCGATAACATGTAGTCCAACCAACGGATGCGTGCACTCACCAGACATTGAGGTGAGGGCCATGTTTCTCCTGACTTCATCTTGCCGTCAAGCTCTACCTTGCTCCACTTCTCAGACAGGCCTTCTCCCTGACCTTACTGTCCTAAATCATAGTCGATGCAGGTCAGGGCGTCAGCCAAGCCTCCCATTCTGAACGGTCCTTGCATTGAAACACGTGGAACAAGATGCACTCCGCTGTGGGATGTCACTGCCATGGTCTAGGTAAACACACTCCTCTGTTGGCCACTCCAGAACCCGGTTTCGGGCATTGCCAATCCCCGGGAGAATACCGCCCAGGCAGGCTTTCCAATTACACACATACACTTTAACATGCTTTCAAGCATACAAATATACATATACAAGCAACACGCACACAAAGGCAGTAACACTGACAGACAGACATTCACGCGCATTCCCGAGCACACAGACGCACACACAGGCTGATAAACACAAAAACTTACCCGGGGTTGTCTTCGATATGGACTCCCCCCTCCATCTACTAACTCCACCAAAGAAAACACTAGAGCCAGCTCCACGAGCTTCCACCCAATCAGAAGCTGGTATATGGTTTAAGTTACTAAGGTAGACCTTTTGTTCTCTGTTCCATCTTCTGATAGGCCAAAAGGATGTGTTATTGATAAACCTTTATTCTCCATTATCTGGTGTGTTATACTGCCTCACGCTAGTGCAGCATGTCAGATACGTGTTGTGTCTGTGTGAAGCGGGCTGTACCAGCCTTGCCTGACACATGCGCAGTACATCTAGTGGAGCACTCTTCTGCTGGGAAGGTAGCATTACAGTTTTTTACATATAAGTAAACGACCGGTGAAATAATTTGTTTTCATGTAAAAGCTGTTATATGCCAAGCAAATAGTGTCAGAGCTAGGCTGAGGGTTGACGGCATGGTGCCCCCTAAGGGCAGCCACCTCTGGTGAAAAGTAAGGCAGTGCTTTGAACTTTTACTACCAAATTATAAAAACAGTTTTCTAGAGGCAGGAATGAGTGGCATTGAGGCATTGTGATGGTGATGTGTTATGTTGTTTGTGCAGCTGTGTGTTTTGTGCATCATTATTGCACTATGTTTTTGTTGTGTTGTACTTTGGTTTGTATATTTCATTCTGTGTTGACTGTTTTGTTGTGTAGTTCTCCTTGTATTGTCATTGTGTTATGTAGCTTTTGGTGTTTGTTGTTTACTTTACTGTCTTCACTGTATTCTGCTAAATTTCCAGCCAAAAGCTACAAACCCATTTAAATTTCCAGTGACAACTATGTACCCTTGTCTAGGAAGGGGAAAAGCCACTGCTTCAGCTCTACAAGTATTGAGCACAATGTTCATCCCCAGACTGGGTGGTATCACCTCCCACTGGGAGTTAAGACACAGTTTCTGCCATAGTTTTAGACTTACTGGAGTCATAAGTAGTAGAAGAGTCGGAGAATAACTATTTTATCAACTTAGACAGTAGAACATAGTTCATTGTCACAGGAATGTTCAAGGTGGCTTTCGCCTGAAAATGTTGTAGCAATTGTTGACATATCTAAAGTAAACAACAGAGCACAACACAATAAAGTTGGAGGCTAACACACTAATACAATTAAAACATAACAGGGCACCCTCCGACAAAGTAAACAAAAGAGAACTCAACACCTCAACCACAATAAAACACAACACTACATTTCAATAAGGCTCCACAAGAACACAGTGGCACAAACGACAGAACAGGGGGCTCAGTGGAAACTAGTTGCGGGGGCACTGCCCTTACCGCGACCGGAGGCGCATAAATCAGAGGCGAGCCCCGGTGGAGCGGGGGCTCGGTGCAAACTACTTGCAGGGGCACTCACCTTGGTTCCTGATGCCTTCTTCTTTCCCGCCGCTGGCCACCTTGTTTCCCCTCCCGCCGCCGCTCCCCACACCAATGCAGCGCGGGCAGCGAGGAGAGGGGGGACTTCAAGCCCCGAGAGCCATTGCGGCAGAATCCACCACTGCCCTTAGCGTGCCCGGAGGCGCATAAATCAGAGGCGAGCCCCGGTGGAGTGGGGCTCAGTGGAAACTACTTGCGGGGGCATTGACCTTGGTTCCTGATGCCTTCTTCTTTTCCGCCGCTGGTCACCGTGGTCCCCCTCCCGCCGCCGCTGCCCACACCAACGCAGCACGGCCAGCGAGGAGAGGGGGGTCTTCAAGCTCTGAAAGCCCTTCCGGCGGAAGCCACCACCGCCCTTAGCGCGCCCGGAGGCGCATAAATCAGAGGCGAGCCCCGGTGGAGTGGGGGCTCAGTGGAAACTACTTGCGGGGGCATTCACCTTGGTTCCTGACGCCTTCTTCTTTCCCGCCGCTGGTCACCGTGGTCCCCCTCCCGCCGCCGCTGCCCACACCAATGCAGCGCGGCCAGCGAGGAGAGGGGGGTCGTCAAGCTCTGAAAGCCCTTGCGGCGGAAGCCACCACCGCCCTTAGCGCGCCCGGAGGCACATAAATCAGAGGCGAGCCCCCGCGTCGCGGGATCGCGCGCGGGTTGCGCCGGGTTAAGCCCGGGACAAGGGCGGGACCATCTACGGCCGTCCAAAGGCAGAACAAGCCAGGGCAGGGCCACCCCCCTTTGCAACGGGACTCTGGACTTTGGACTCTCTGAACTTATTCCCTGTAACGTGGTCAGTGATTTGACATACTTATTTGTCACTCAATACAAGTTATATATATTTGTAGTATTTTTGTTAAACTCTTTTCCAAATAATGAGCACTTGCAGTGGGGTTGGGGGTAATGGGGCTGTGGGCCCAATTGATGCCTTCTTTGTACGGGCGGAATCTTTTCTAAATCAGGAGATTGAGCTCACACAGAGAAGACTTTCACTGACACGTTCTGCTCCCATTGAACAATCTATAAGTGGCCCTTCTTCTAATCCACCTGAATGCAGCTTGGTTAACCCTCCTCATCTAGCCACTGGACCTCTTGAGCTCGAGTTGGCAGCTGCGGACTCACCCATTATAGCTATAGATAGAGATGCAGGCAGGTCCCCTTCACCCACTCCACCTCCACCCCAAATCGTCACACGATCTACACGACAATTAAAGGGTGGGGGAAATACAGCTCAAATCACAAATCGGAAAAGGAAAGCAAGGGACTTACCCGCCACAACCCAACAGACCAACAAAGTAGCCAAAACTAAAGGCACCGTCCACGGGAAGACGGGTCCAACTGGGGTGGTTAATGTTATTAGCCCAACTGATCCTTGTATCTCTGGGTGCTATTGCCGTAGTAAGCAGCCCCAAACCGCTCTAGAAGATTTGCTGTTATCTAAGCTAGTAGATACATTTGGAGTGCTGTTAAACCCACTGCTAAACAAACTCGCTGATATTAACACTAGACTCGATTACATCGAGCAGAAATTATCTACTCAGCCCAGTCAGTTATCCAATGGAACCTTGATAGCCCGAGGGGGGTCTAGTATATGCCCGGCACCTATCCTCAATCAGCCAGCGATTGTAAATAGTGATGCTAACAGAATGGGAATACGTGCCCCCATATCAAGATCCAGCAGGGAAAACTTCTTATTATGTAACCCAAACCAAAGGAGGGGAAGGCTAGGGAGGGGAATATTAATAATAGTAATAGGGACCTGCACAGGGACAGCACAAACACTGTACAAACCGCTCACAGTAATGACTATTTGAGCTTACCTCCCGAATGTACACCATATGTTATTGTCCTCTCCAATGTACCACCCTTAGCTCCCAATACAGTGGAACATTGGAGTTCTTTAAGAAATAGGGCACTCCATCTATTGGACACTAAGACGGGATTGGGGAGCTGTTTGTTCCAGGAATTCAAAATGGCAAGAAGGGTCCCATGGATAGGCAGATCGACCAAATCCAGCAGAGGTGATTGCATAATATTAAACTTTGGCTCAATAGAAATAGTACACACAATTCTGGAGAGAGCAGGGACAAGGCACACGGACAGAGAGGGGATACACATTTTACCTTTAGGTTTTTTCTATCAGACTCAACCATTTCTATCCATTAATAGACGCCAACTACCAATTAATGCCCCCAATCAGGGGAGGTACGAGTATAATGTACCAACATCTAACCGGTTTGAATCAGCTCTCTCTAACCTAGATTCACAAGACTGACTGTCAGGTAGGATGACAAATGACAACACAATATTGGTCCCCTCATGTACCTATTTACCAGCCCTCAGTGGGGCCCAAGAACTTCTGGGAAAATGTAACACACAGCCATTAATGATCTCTACTGATTCCCAAAGGCAGGTAAAGGGTGGCGCCAGTTACGACAAAATCAGTGGTGGGCTAACAGCCAAGGCACTTCAGAACAGTAATCAAAGAAATAACGGTCTGACCTCAGAATTCCCAGCTGGAATGTTGCCGGTCTTGAGTCAAGACTAGCGGATACAGAATGGCTACGCCTATTATCCATACAGGATATAATAATGTTTCAGGAAACATGGGCCCCTCATGATTTACACATAGAAGGGTTTCATTGCCTTAGTATAGCGGCCACTAAGTCAAATTTCGGCCGGGCAGCAGGGGGCCTATTTATTGGGATCAGTATAGCAGCCGGTGGGAGTTTTAAGATCATAAATACAAACAACCCCAATATACAAGCAATAGAATATAAGCGCCGAGTACCCTTTTATTTGATACATTTTTATAATAATGGTTTTTACTCTACCCCAAATAAGAATTTTATAGCACTTTTTAAATTCATTTCTAAATTAGAGAAAACTCAGGGCTCAGGTTAGGGCATGGGGATCCTTTTGGGGGGATTTCAATGCTAAGCTCCCAACAGATACTCGTAATATAGGCACACAACAGGTAGATCCAGCCGTGCAGAGGGGATTAGAATTGAGATCCTTTCTCAGCAAACATATTCTTAGTAATATAATGGATTCAGGCCCACACCCCACAACTCAGTTGATGCCAACATATAGAGGTAGGGATAGTGTTTCAATTATTGATTTTATTTTTGTCTCTCCCTGCCTGGTGGACCGCATATTGGCCACAGAGGTTGTAGCAACAGACTTTGGGGACCACAACCCTTTGACAGTGGCCTTAAGACTAGCTCCACGGCTAGTGTATGCTACCACACAAGGGGCGGTGAAAGATGTTTACACTAAGCACTGTGTCGTAGTGTGAATGAACACAACACGCCTCACACAAGATCTCTAAGGAGATATGTTTATTTACCACGGTCTTAGTCAGCTACAACCAGCCACTGCTCCTGGCAACTGACACTCCTAGAATCCACAACCCTCCTTTATTCCACTACATTCCATCTTCCACGGAACACAGATACAGAACTTGGAATTTAGGTGGAAAAGTACATCACCACACACTGCCTTAACATACTCCCAAGGACATGAAATAGCATCTGTGAAACCGTTTTGTGATCCTACCCCTGGACTTTGGCAATGCTGAGAAAGGCTCTGATATCCGCTGCTTCCCTCACAACTCGTGAATGAATAGTTTTTACAGACATTGGTTAATTAAAGGCACTATTCCAGCTTTATCGTGCCTTGTGGGGTGCTTGAAAATCTCGGAGCCTGTACATATCTGGCATAGCTATCAAGCACCAACATCCACTCTACTTGAGGTTCATGTAGTAGTTTCAGGTATATGTTGAAAAGAGAAGGGTGCAATGTTACTATACAACAGTTTAGGAGAGGCCAAGTGCCCTAGCGACAACTGAACTCTAAGACTGGTTAAGAAGAAACCGAACTACTACTGAGGTACTTGTGAAACCCTGACCCCGTTTTTAAACGCAATGTGGACTATGAGGTAGTGTTGAAGGACGGGGCCCTCTAGAGCCCGCGGGTTATTTCCACAACCACCTGCTATGCCTTCCCAAATGAAGGGTCGGTCAGACAGTAGAGAATGCAAACTTACTTTATTGAATATATGCTCTGCAGAGGAGCCCCAACTCAGGCCTTCAACCTAAGATGGTTGCCGAGCGGCACTAACTCCCTAAGGCGTGCTAGTACATGATAAACCCTTCTGGAGACTTCAGCCATGCCTTTTGTGGAAAAATACTGGTCTGAGCTGAGCATGAACAAAGCAGGTAAAGAGAGATGAGGTAACACCTGCCAGACGAGCGCGTTATCAATACTCCAAGGCCAATATAATGGGTCTCAAAGTCTCCTAACATGGGAGCAGAACTACACATACAGAAAGGAATGTACGAAAATAACATCTATTTATTAGCAAATCATACTTCAAACTTGGACAGCAGAGAGAGAATAATAACAGTGTACAGTTTTACAGTTCTGCTGAAGCAAGCGAAAAGTAAAATAGGGCCTAGTTTGGATACGGCCTAAACAAACTGCTAGTAGCCATACATTACAAAATGGAGGCATACAAGCAAACAAAGCTTACCTGCCCCAAGGATAACTCAGTAGGTTGCATAATGCAAATACAAATGGCATCTATTTAGCCACATAATGCTAACCTATATAATATGTATAAATGCACAATAAGAAAGGGAATTTAAAACATGACAGTGTTTAATTTGACATGGCTCTTGCAAGTGGGGCCCACCAGCACTCATGTTTGTGGATCAGGGCTTATTTTATATCATCAGACTTTGACTGTGACCAAAAGAGAGAAAGACAGCAAAGCAGGATAAAGGAGGATGAGAAACAACATTTGCAAAATTGTGTTAAAGAAGCAGGGATATATGTTGGTGATTGAAAAATGGAGGAAGTAGGCATCCTTGATAATCGGCAATCCATGGGCCCGATTCACAAAAGTAATCAGAGACAAAATCCTAACACAAAGGGCATTTAGGAGTAGTAAAGTTAGGATTCCTAACTTTACTACTCCTAAATGCCCTTTCTAAATACCAAAAGTCATAAAATTAGGAGTTTGTTTCAGAATACTTTTGTGAATCGGACCCCAAATGTCCAGTGACAGGGATCACCTAAGGAATACTTATGCCACTGTCACTTATTCTCCTGCAAACTAGGCCCAACTGTGAGGTCAATGCTGTTGATCATTTCCCGTCACATCCCTCCCTGTGATGGCCTAGGAAAGTTTTCTGACATAAAAAAGTACTGTTTCTTATTTATTGTTTGCAGCTAGGAGTGGATGCCGGTGCATTTTGCTTAGTGAAAAACATTATAGGAAGAAGCTACCTGATTTATAGTTTTCTGTGCTGAACACCATGTGAAACTAGTCACATCTTTATTTATTGACAATGCAACGTCTTTGCAGCTATGAGGTTATCTCAAATATGAGAATATGAGACTCAATTTGCTACAGAAATGTTTCTGTCATTTTTTGATGTGATACAGTACACCATGAGGGTGTTTCAAAGCTCTAGTGCTGACAGCCCAGTTCACAACATATATCTTTTATAGTACAAAATGACCACTAAACCAGAAATATAATTTTTATAGAATGTTACCATAAAATTATAGAAAATCAAATTAAGCTATTTTCGCAATCTGAAGTATCCCTACCACAGGTTCATACTGAATTTATGAACCGGCATAAAAGGAGAAAAAAACATGTTGAAATGGTGTGTGTTGGCAGTAGCGGTCGGTGGTGGGAGTAGCTGCCGGGTGGTGACGTGGGGAGTGGGAGGGGCAGGGTGGGGGTAGTAATCTATGGATTACGGAGGTTTGCAGGTAAGTAAACACATAAATAAATTAAACGAATTTCGTTGTCTGCACTGAATCCTCAAATGCGATGCAGTGCACGCAACAAAATTTGTTTTATTTATTTATATGTGTAATTAACTGTAATCTTCCATAATCCATAGATTACTACCCCCTCACTCTGCCACTCCCCCTCCCCACGACAACGCCCGGCAGCTACTCCCATCACCAACCGCTACTGTGTGTTGGCCTTTTCAGAATTTCGTTTAGCCTAATGGATGATCACATCAATGAGTAGTTGATTACACAATCTGCCATGTTTGCACCCCTTTTTTCTGCACCAGGGCATATTATCCTTCTTACATTCGGTTGCCAAGCAGTTAGACATTTATGCTTATCCAAGGAAGGTCCTTTTTTAACAAGTTATAGCCCAAGGCCAAAATATAATTAATAAATGAATGATGTAATTCTACATACGTCCAATAAGAAACTGGCTCTAGTAATTATGTAGCAAGTCATTTCAATTTTTAATGTTTTTGCAGACTTTTCGAATGTGCACTTTTTTTAAAAACAAATCTCGGAATTTATGCTCAAATTTCATGATAACGTTTTTGCTTCCATTTGCCTCCAACAGGACAAGAAAACTGCAACCATCAGCATCTTAGAGAGTAGTTGTGGCCTTGAAAAAGGTAGGCATGAACAGGGGGCGGGGTTTAGGCTCATTATTGCCTGAACAGCAATGGAGGTGCAAGGAGATGAGAGGACGATGGATTAGAAGGAAGGTCTTGGAGCTTGAGCACCCTTCTTACCTTCCCCAAAATGCACAAAAGCACACCCCATGCTCTGGGGTGGTTGTAAATAGAGTACTGGACTTCAATTGTGGAAAGCCTCCACCCCCTAGCTGGAAACCTATCCTATTTAGATGCTTTCAGCTCACCTTGTGTTCGCAATGTGATATTGGTTCTTCAATGGGTGACCGTGTGAAAAGCTCTGATGTCGTGTGACTCATGGTGACTCCTTGTGATCTGGCAGGTCTGAGATAAAAGCGAGTAAACAAGTATAGAGGTCTTCAATGAATGAATGTAGCCTATAGCAACTGCAATGAAGTGTGGTCCACACGTGTTGGGTGGGGCTGGCAATATTTTACCAAGGGCTGCTATTTTCTTAAATTGACTGTGCGTCTACCTACAAAACGTTCTGTGTAGCATAAAGAATTCATAGTACATTGGATGTGACTCTCAGCACCTCACAGCCTCCATCGAGCAGTTTTTTGCTTCTATATACTTTTTTTTGTAGTTATGCATGTATTCATTACTTTATCAATGCTCACAAATACTAACAGCCTTTTTAACTTCCAATGGTTGTTTCTAAATGCTCACTGTCCTGTCACTAATCATTTGATGGATCATGGGCATTGGCAGAAGTCTGCACAGGCATAGTACAGGCAGAGAGTCTCGGGTTCATGTCAACAGGTGACCTTGTCTTCATGTACCAGTGCAGACACTCACATCCACTACTCATAAAAAATATTAACCTTAAAGGGTGGAAGACTATAGATAAGACAATTTTCCTTGTTTCTTAAACATAAGATGATATTCTTTGGATACATTTCATAACAGTTTTAATCAAATCCGGAACGTGAACTCAATCCTGTCCAGCATGGCTTAATTATAGTGTCAGAAGAGTCTCTGTTGACTGATCCATGTGATAAAAAATTGGAAAGTGCACCGAACGCGACTATGCTGCCTCGAATTTTGCTATAGAAACAAACTCATATGCAGAACAAACCTTGTTAAAGGATTTTCAGTCCTTATCTAACTGTTTTCAGGAGGGGGAGGAGCCGACAGTAATTCTAGAGCAGAAGGACATCCTAAGGATTTTGGGGGCCCTGGGCCAAAGATATTTTGGGGCCCCCTGTTCGTAACAGCTTTGAATTTATGATCCGATTTTTAGCTCTTTCATGCCCTCTTTGGCCAGATCACTGACAGTGCACAGGCACACTGGTCCAAATTCTAAATGTGTTTACATCTAATATTAAGGGATAGTGATGCGTGTTTTCGATATTGTATTTTTAACACAGCAGTAGCTCAGTAATATTACTTCAAATAATCTCTGTAATACTCTCCAATTTCTCATGTGTATGGCTCCTGTTTCCATCTAAAATATTCTTTTTTATGGATGTTGCATGAAACATAAATACATATTTCCTGCAAAATGTCTATAAAAGACTCTCACACTTCACCCACTTTAAAAATAAATTAAAGGAAAACGGTGCTTAAAACAATCTACTTAAGAATCATTAAAGGTCATCAGGGCAAGACCGTCTGCAGAACAGAGCTTTAAAACGTCTCTGCTAAAGCACATGGAACAGCTTGCAAACTTGTTATTGTCCTGGGGTTTGATTCTCTATGGTGCGCCTGCAACTGCAGCAGGTGCTTGGATAGCAGCCTGGAGGTTGTTGTGGATGAAGCTATGGAATTTGGGCGTGGGTCAGGATTCCATAGTTCATTGCCTTCCTTTTCCAGGCCGTGAGCATTCAAGGTGAGGCCTTAACCCCTTCGCTACTGTAGTGTAGTTCCTATATTCCCAATAGGCTCTGCGCATTGGAATAATATAAACAGCAGTGTAGACGTAGGACTGAGGTCATCTAGGTCTCTACTGGCTATATTAGACTTAAGGTTTGCCAGCTAGCTCAGAGGTCACTAGAAACTTTCGCGAATAAACAGGGAGGAGTTTAACCTCCCTGGATAGACAAGAAGGGATTAGCTTCTGACAACCATAAAACATGACAACTTTGCTCCCTCAGAATAAGAGTGTATCTCTAGAGTCGTGTGAAAACAATAGACAGCTATTTCACTCAGTCAACTGTGCATACTTAGTTTCACCAGAGTGCAGAGAAAAGAGAGACAGGCGTTTTCAATAAAAGGTGTAATTTATTGAGCAGTCTTCTTTCTCATGCAAGAGAAATGAATTGCCACAATTGCAATACTCATAGTAAAGTAAAGTGCGTACAGTAAAAGGAGTATTATAAAATAATACTGTAAAAGCATTGATATGGTTTCTTAGCCATATGATACTTTAAAATGGATAAAATATATACATACATATATACATTGAATAATGTACTCAACTGGTGCTTCTAAATACGCCTACCCCGGTGTACCTGACCTCAGCCTAATACGTGGGAAGGAGTAAGTAAGTAGCAGTTTAAGTTAAGTTGGTTTTGCCAAGAATCTGACTCAAGAATTCTCTGTAAGGGCTTAGTCAGCTCCGTACCTCGGTAATAGAAAGCAGGAGGTCTGGTATCTCTTGTTCAGGACTCGATATCCCAGTAACCCGCGAAGGTATCTGGAAACACCGGAGCTGGATTTCTCGGCAGGAGAAAAGACAGCGTCTCTATCAGTGCGTCAAAAGGGAGGGGCGGCGTCCGTGGGCTCTCGCATCAGCTGGGCTCTCGGGCAAGTAGATAGCCGCTCTGCTCCAAAACCACCACCGTGTGTTTGCTTAAGGCAACGTTGGTATATTTATACCTGAAAGGTACCAGGTTTGACGTAAGGCTGGACATAAGATGTCAATAAAGATGTCACTAAGAACTGGCCGTTCGTACAGTGCTCACAGGAGTTCTAGGACAAAATCAAAACAAAAGCAATGGGGATTTCCCAGGTTGCTGGAGGTTTGGTTTGTTTAGAGAACTCGTTGTGCTTTCTAGGAGTCCGGGGAAGTAGCCTTGCTTAATGTGACTGCACGGGCTACGACTAAATATGGATATGATTTTTATGCCTTTATAAGGATATTATGTATTATAGCCATACAAGGGCATAAATTAGGAATATCGAATTAGGGTCCTAGATAGAAACACAATACCCACTCCACGATCTAATGTCCATCATTACTAAAACTAAGCAATAGTAAACATATAAAGGTGCATGTGTTTTTTCAACCCACCCCAAAATACATATTTTGCATTTGAAATGGTATATGGTAAATACACGAAAATGATTATAGGTATGTACGCTTTTCAAGCAGTGTTATCATTCAGTAAAAAGGATGCATAAATATCAGCCGAATGAATTGCAAAAATTACACATGAAATGGCTCTGAATACAGAAAAGAAGGTCGAGACCATTTCATCACATATTAATACAGATGCTGTAAATGTGCTAGAGGCTGAGGTAATATATTGTCTCTAGAGTTCCTAAAAATAGAAGCTCTGTTCTCTAAGAATAGTTCTACTTTAAACAGAGTACTCTGTGCCAGAAAAAGGTAAATATTTTGGAAGGGAAAAAAATAATAATTTCGTTTTCAGGGGAAAAAATAATTCCAAGTGTTTTTCAGTAGCTTTTGTTTATCAAAGCTGAAGGCCGAATTCAGAGTTAAGGGAACGCTGTGTGCTTGTTGCCTAAAAAGGTATTCTTTCTGTTCAAGGGAAAACATCATTTCAGCCAGACTCGCAAAAAATTGGTCTACGGCTTCAGGTGAAAGTTGGACCAAGTTTGAAAATGCCGCAACAGTGCAGTCGTGAGAATGATTGCTATCATCGATGTCAGGATCAGCAATGCTCACAGAAGGTCGTACCTGGGTGATGCTGCTCTCATTTCGTACTTCACTACAACCTACTCGTAGTGGTGAAGTTTCAACGAATGCCGTCATCAGAATGGGTAGCCGCTGGGGACAACACGATGCATGAGCATTTCAGGACTTAGCAAAGTATCTGTATCCATTGGTACTGCTGATGGTAGTGTAAGACAGACGTCCAACACGCATTCTTCTCCGCATAGCATACATCGAAGCACAGGTAAGATGCAATTCTGCCAGATAGGTCTGAATGAAAGAAACCAGGTCATGTTCAGATCTCTTAGCCGGGCTAATCCAAGGACTTTAGTTATGCGGTCCCGATAGCGTATAGCTAGGATAGTTTCTTCCATCGTTGCTGGAGTCTTGTCTGCGACTTGGCTTGCCATATCGGAGCAGAAGGATCAAAGATGAAATTCCTGCTACAAGTCCCAAAAGAGATGGTAGGCCGCCAAAGACAGAATGGACAAAATTAGGAAAAATGCCCAGAACTGTTTCGAAGGGTGTTAACAGTCCCGAAAAAATTGTCTTAAATACATGTTGGGATACCACTGGTATCTGACATATTTAGGATTTGGCTTAGCATTTCTACGAAATGCACGGGGCAATTTGTTGATAAAAGGCTATGTATATCTGCCGTTGTCCTTGCAACTTGCAGATCATACGTTTCTTTTGATGACGTTAAGGGCACAGTTGTCTGTAAAAGAACAGACTTCATTCTGCTTAAAGTATCAATTCGAATAGAAGAGATATTCAAAGAAGGCCAAATTGTTGCCTCCATATCTGGAGTGCTGTTTGGATACAATACTTGCATACGGCAAGTGACCATGGAACTAACGCTTACGAGATAGGCTTTCCCTGGCACCAAGCCACAACAGCTGTGATCCACTATTAGAATATAGCTCCCGTTAGAAAGCCGTCTAAAAATGGCTCTATCTGTGTTGCAGGTGTGCCGTGCTGGTGACATGAAAGGTTATTTGAAGTCCCTTCACATGCCCCATGCAAGTTAATACCTTGACACAGAAGTATACCGCTTAGTGATTTTTTACAATTTTTACCACTAAGAAATACATTCTGTTTCTTTTCACTATAACATGTGTGTGTATAAGGTAGTTTCCATGTTGACTTGATGTACCCTTTACCCAACCTGTCATGGTGGCCCGCTGGTATATACTCTTGGCAGTATTTAAATTGGAACGTTGTTATCGGAATTGTAATTATTCCGTGTATTGTCCATTCAATGACAGGTCTTTCTGACATTGTCAATGGTAATCTCTCAAGTTTTTCAATGCTCAGAATCGTATAGTCTGCTCCTTTGTGTGCCAAACTGATTTGTTTATCAGTAAGGTTAAAGATAGAAAATAATGACGTTCCGTTGATTAAACGCCATGGCACGTAGCCTGAACGCAGATTTTGCAACGTCCAGCCAAGCTGTACAATAGAACGTAATTGAGACTGACCATGTTGTAACATTATTAAGTCCTGCTCTATTATATCAATAGCAGATGATACAATACTGTCCAGTGAATATATTCTGGAGGACAGAGTCGGTAACTCATTGTCCACAAAAGAAAGTGATTTTTCCAAATGAATACGATCAATTTCTCGTATTTTTTCTGCTGTTTCAATTTGCATTACTTTCCAAGCTTCGTTGTACGCAGCGTATATACCGGCCGCTATGAAACGTTTTTGACGCTGTTTGCGTGGTCCCATTATGAAATCACGCAAGTCAGCACTGTCTTTAAGTAAAGTCAAGTGTTGCTTAATTTCAGCCAGTGTGGATTTCTGTAGCCATTCGAGGCAGAGTTTCCCTGCACTGTATGTTGTAACTATCCCTGGATGTTGTCTCTGGGAGTATCTTGGGTCTGGCCTGATCATTTTGAACCCCTGTATTTTGTTCAGGAATCTATCTTGACAGCTATTTGTGTCTGTGGGCCAGATCAACCATTTTTTCCAATCAGGATGTTTTCTGTTTTGGTTTAAAATATGGGATACGTCCATCTCCATGTCTGTAGTGCTATTACTATCAGATATGGGTTTTGGAATAGACGGTTTGGTTAAGTCTTTTATCTTGGCTAGGCCAAGACAGGATGTCTGTTGAATGGTGTCATTCAAGAATATTATTTGTTCTGGGATCATGCAGGCTCTAAATAATGCTTCTAAACCTTGGACCTGCCACTCTTTGGTACCCCAGATGGTTATTGTCTCAATGTTGTCTTTCCAGAAATCAAAACCAAACGTAATCATTTTTTCATAAAAGTTTCTAAATAGATCAATTTAGTGTTTGTCAGCATTGTTTTCATTCCTGTCTTATTTTACATTTTGAAATAAAACGTTTCTGCATCACTTGTGTTAAACCCTGAGAAGTATGGGAATTTCTCACAGAAAGTTTTCGAACTGCTTTTAGGTGGAGTTGCACAATGTTCCCATTGATTATAACTAAAACATTTCTAGGTTGAGCAGATTTATGCAAATAGTGATGTGCAAAGTGGTTGTAGCAGTACATTTCCTCATAATTTGATGAACCCTGTAAATAATCATGTTCTGCAAATTTTGCTGACATTACTAAATCTGACATCATATCATTAATACTTTTAAACTCCCAATCATCAGAGAATGTATTCGGCTTTACAAAGTCACTTAATGAAACCTTGAACTGATGTGGATATCTCAAGAGCTCAACCGGGCCATAGATTTCATAATCCGTTTTGTCCCATGCTACCCCACCGGGTATTGGATTGGCTGTGACATTCACTGATGATAGTTCTCTTTTCTCGATGTGAGATGACTTGTGTGGTTTTAGGACCAAGTTGATGTTCTGACTTGCTGTGTCCATTGTACTGTATTTTCCCTCAATGAATCTTCCCAAGCAAACAACCACGATGAGCCAAAGCAGGAGGAAAAGTACACCTAACACAATCCAAAATTCAATCCATGGAGAAATCAGATAGGTTTCTTTGAGTTGATGAAAGAGTTCAGTTACTTTGTCTTTAAAAGATTTTGTTGCTGGCGTTTTGTCAGGTTCGCTTGGATCTTCAGAAAAGTTATCGAAATTGATGAAGTAGCCAGATGCAGTTCTGTCAATTGTTGGAATTACTTTGTTTTTGCATTTTTTCTTTCATTAGCATAGTCTGAGGCTACATCGTTGTAGACTGGTATTTCTTGACGAACTGTTGCAATTTGGGTTTCAAGAGGCACAAGTTCCATGGCATTGTTGCATAGTCCTTTTTTATTTACTGTAGGTTTATCAAATGTGATTAGTCTCTCAGTTTGAACCTCTTGTATTGTAGCAAATTTTGGTACTCTGCTATTTCTTGGGAGTCCACTTGGCCTACTACTTATTATTGGCCACATGATTGTGGTTTTACCAGGTCGATGGATACAACTCGGTTCTCCTTTTTACCAGCAAGGGGCGGTAGTACAACTGATCTTGTTCCGCTGACAGCTAAGACAGATACTGCTTTTCTGTAAGAAGGCCCAAATTCCTTCTTCACCGCGATCTTCTCTCTGACCAGATCCCCAATCTTAGGAATCCAGACAGGCCTTGCTGGGACAGGTGGTTTATCTTCAGTGGCTGTTGGCTCCTGTTTTAACTTTACGTTGCTCAGGTCTTTTCTTGTTTCATTTAAGTCCTGTAAAATAGCCAAACGATCTTTGATATCAAACCATTTTTCTTCTACCACTGAAGTCTGACTATCTAAGTCCTAAATATGCATTCTAGTACCGAACAATAGTTCGTACAGACTGAAACCTCTTAGAGAATTTCTTGGCAGATTATTAAGACTACGTTGGACACTTGTTAAATGTTGGACCCACCCATCACCCGAACCTAATACCCTCGCTGTTATAGATTGCTTTATGTCCCGGTTTTTTCTTTCCACTACCGCATTTCCCTCAGGATGGAAGGGACAAGAGTACCGCAATTCAATGCCCATGCTGGTCTTGGCCTCCTTATAAGCCCGAGAGCTAAAAGCAGGACCCTGGTCAGAATGTAGCATGGCAATTGCGTATGTGCCGATAAAGACTCGCAAATCTTTTATAACAGTTCTGGCATCAGCCGAGCGCTGGGGCCACCTCCAAATGAATCTCGTGCAGGAATCCACTGCGACCATGATATATTTATAGTTGCCATCCCTTTGTAAGGGACCACAGTGGTCCAGGTAAACACAAGCTAATGGTTTATCTGAGATTAGAAGAGGCGTCTGTTCTGGTTGTTTCACTGTTGATACTTTCATTCTTTGGCATATTTCGCATTCTAGAACATAGTTCTTAGTTTGTATCCTCATGCGCGGCCACCAATATCTCTGTTTTAATAACGATATTGTGGCGGAAACACCAGCATGTAAAGAAGCCAACCCTTTGTGTGCCGCTGTAATTAGTCCTAACCTGTGTACCATGTTTGGAATTGCCCTATCCCCCACTCCAGGGATTCGAGCAAAAGAAACATTATTCGTATCAGTTATGTATGAGTACTTTACTGGAAAGCCTTTCAGGAGTGTTTGGAAGTCCTTTTTTACTGACGCACTGACAGCTTGCATTATATCTCTGTCTATTTTTGTTTTTGACCGGGTGATAGCAGCTACGGAAGCCTTTTGCACAGCTGCATTCGCGGCTTCATCAGCCAATGAATTCCCCGCAACGTGAACGCCATCACGTTGATGACTCAGTGTATGTATCACGTGAGTCTTTTGTAGTTCTTTCTGTAAAAGAACTACTTGTTCCCAAAGCGTTTTATGCTTGATTGTGCCACCTTTTGCATCTTTGAAACCGTTTTGAACCCAGTTCTGCAAGTATTCATTATAAGACTGAACGCAGTAATATGAATCGCACACTATTAGTGTGGGGAATTCGCGATCGGTATTTTCAAGCGCCATCTTAAATGCTAGTAGTTCAGCTCGCTGAGCTGTACAATCTCCTAGAGATTGCGTTTTAGTGACCAGTGGTCTAAATTTTCCTTTGTGCCAACGACCTTTAACAATCGCGCACGCAACACTGTAAGCTTGTTTACCCCCAACTGCGGGTTGTGCTGATCCGTCTGTATATATTATACAGCCGTGGTGTTCTAGAGGCAGGATTTCTGCTGGCAGAGGACATTCATATTCATATTGTAGAAATTCTTGTGTTTTTAAATTAGGATCAAATTCGTATATTACGTCTGTTGCAGCAAGAGAATTAACCCATTGGATCCATCTCGGATGTAGTGCTTTAGCATTTGGAATGCTTGCTTTTGTTACCGCTTCTAGGGCTGGTACTGGTGTGACGATTATTATTCGTTTACCTTGTGCTAGGGATCTTTCTTTTGCTACAGCAGTCTGAACCGCAGTTAGAATTTTGTCAGTTGAACTGAATTTCATTTCAGCTTTTGTGTACAAATGTGATTTGTATGCTATTGGTACCGTTTCTCCCTCATTAGAGGTCAGGTACGTGAATCCGCATCTTCCTGGGATGACTCGGATTACAAGGTTGCGTACGTTTTCGCGAGTTTGCAATTTTGTTTTAGCTAACATGTCTGTTTGCAATGATCTCAAAATTTCTGTGTGTTTTTGAGTCCAATTGATTGGTTTAAAATCAGGTTTTATTAATTCATAGAGAGGTTTAACCCTCTCCGCATAATTTAGAATGTAAGTTCTTCCGAAATTCAGGAAACCTAGTATTGATTGTAAGTTCTTCAGCGTTTTAGGTGCTTGGAGTACAGCGCATTTCTCTAAGAAATTGTCTGCTAGGCTTTTGCCTTCACTTGATAATTCATATCCTAAAAACAGGACAGTTAGATGGGCAATTTGTGACTTTTTAAAGTTGAATTTGTAACCCTCAGCTGCGAACCCAAGTATTATGGTGTTCACTCTTTTCAAGTGAGTATCTAGGTCATCATCTGTGAGATAGATGTCATCGACATAAGATAATGCCTCATCATCATATATTTGTAGTAACTCTGTAACTCTTGCTGAGAATAATCCTGGGCTATTCTTGAATCCCTGTGGGAGTCGACAGAAATTTGCTGTGACCCCATTATTGAGAAAGCGGTCAAATACCGGCTTTCAGGTGCCATGTTTTGACAAAAGAATCCATTTGAGATGTCTAATGTCGTTTTGTATTTTTTGCGCACGATGTTATTCATTAGTGCTGCACTGTGTGAGTTTTGTACTGCAAATGTTTTGCAACATGAGTTAAGGTGTCTGTAGTCCAATACCAGACGATATGAATCGTCTGGCTTGGAGACAGGAAACAAAGGATTGTTCATTTGTGAGGTGCATGTTTCAATCACCCCCTGATATTCAAGTTGATCTAAGATCTCCCTGACTTGTTTTTTAGCTTCTTTTTTAACAGGATACTGTCTTTGTGCAGTGGGTTGACATTTTAATTGGATTTTGTGAGGAGGAGAGTCCTCATCCCATCCTACATGATTTTTATATAATGCAGGAGCTTGGGTCACCGCCCATTTTCTTGCGTATGTATATTTTCTATGAATTGGAATATGATTTGAGAAGGCAGGCATAATCATGTCTTCTCTAATCAAAAGAAGGAGGTGAAAAGCTGATCCATCCAGTTTCCTGAGTAAATATTCTAATCAAATGGGGAAGGATCACTCGTCCTGCACAACCTTAGGTATGCAGGAGGACGTGGAGTGTCCCAAGTAAAAGACCCTCATGCACGTGATGGGTATGTTGGTATCTAAGCGGTATATCTTGATTTTCCGCTTTCTAATCACGTGTGTGCATAATCATCAGGTCGATCAGGTTATGCAGCCTCCACCAGGATGTTCTTACCCAAGGTTGATACAGTAGTGAGCCGGTGAAGAAGGGTCTGTAAAAGTCCCGGAAAACCAGATAGAAATTTTATTAGGTCTGGATTCGGGTCTGGAAACTCTGGAATAGTGCATCTCGTGAACTTGTTATGAGTGATAGGTGCACTCAGAGTATTAGAGTTATAAATAGTGGGGGGGTTTAAAAATTGGTCGACATGTTTCTGCCTCATTGGCCTTGATTAGGACTTACGGGCATTAATCAGGACCGTTAGGTGAATAAGGTGAAAAGGATGTAAATAAAGTGCTCTTAAATATAGTGATAAGAAATAGGGATTGTCAACCTGTTTCGCTGTGTTGGAGGTCTCAGTGTACCTGTGGGAAAGTAAACACAATTGCTTCTCAACAGACAAGGGATGGGGTACAAAGGGACACACACTGAGCAGAAATCTGCTTGACATGTCTATTCACTGATAGACTCCATAGCAACTAAAAAATGGCAATACTTCATGGACCGGCAGGTACATATGGCAATGTCAACTCTCTCTTCAGCACTCCAAACTCATGCAGAGGGCTTAGCATGCTCGGGGTTGGTGTTGCATGCATGTATTCTCAACATACCTCTAAATGTGGAGTAATTGAAATCATTCAAAAATCAGTGATCGTGCATCATGTCGTGTTTTTATCAGATTGTACTTAATATCCAACACAATACACTTCCACCGTCACTCGTTCTAACGTGAGGATGTCTATCAACGATTCTATTTTGGTGTCTTCTCATGTGTGTTTTTAATCACCAATAGATCGTAATCTAATCTTAACACACTAAAAAAGTCGTGGTTACCTCGCGCGTTTTCCTAACGCGCTCCAATCGGGTGGCAGAGCTCCAGGCAGACTATAAGAAGAGAGAGCTGGAATTAAGGCTAAGCCTTGCAAAATACTTGCGGTTTTGGCGTTCTCATTTCTTCAATATCGGCACCTTCTGCGTCTGACGCTGGCAACCTCTGTGTGCGCTCTGCTCTCGCCGACCCGGAAACAGTCAGTTGTGTTTCCGGGTGAGTATTAAGGGGCGGTGGTCACATTGCGAAGTGAGCTCATTGGTTATTCCGTACGTTTCTATGGGAACCTGGAAAGTTTACTCGACATGTCCAGGGAATCCCTTCCTTTTGTGCGTGGTCTAGGTGTGTTATTTTAATACGGTAAGGTCAGTGGAACCAATGTTTAATAACGAGATGCGAGGCTTAGCCTTAATTCCAGCTCTCTCTTCTTATAGTCTGCCTGGAGCTCTGCCACCCGATTGGAGCGCGTAACAAGTTCACGAGATGCACTATTCCAGAGTTTACCAGACCCAAATCCAGACCTAATAAAATTTCTATCTGGTTTTCCGGGACTTTTTAAGACCCTTCTTCACTGGCTCACTACTGTATCAACCTTGGGTAAGAACCTCCTGGTGGAGGCTGCATAACCTGATCAACCTGATGATTATGCACACACGTGATTAGAAAGCGGAAAATCAAGATATACCGCTTAGATACCAACATACCCATCACGTGCATGAGGGTCTTTTACTTGGGACACCCCACGTCCTCCTGCATACCTAAGGTTGTGCAGGACGAGTGATCCTTCCCCATTTGATTAGAATATAATCATTTCTTCGCCATGAGGGCACTCCCTGACAAACTCTGGAGGCCAATCTTTTTCAGCTAAAAGGATGTCATAGCCTTTGGAAAGGTTATCCCAAAATAGACCCCTTACTTTCCTAGTCTTATCTCCCTCTATACGTAATGTTATTTTGTATATTTTATGAGGTTTACTAACTCTGGTATCTGCAGTTTCCACCTGAATGTATTCATTCGTGTCCACTGTCTCCAGAAGATTCATCAGGATCTTGCGAGCTATGGTCACTTCTGCTGCGCTGTCTAGCATTGTCTGGGCCCACTCTCCATTTTTCAATTGTGTCCTCAGTATCCTCGGCATGTTTAATTATTTTAATACTGGCTACCTTCTTTCTTGGAAATTGTAATTTTTTACTTTGAGCAGGTTCCTTGTCTTTGGACTTGACGTGCTCTTCCCTGTGTTCTGACCGTCCTCTTCTTTCCGATTTCTGCGAGGAAGTCTGAAAAGATCGAGAGGGACGTGTATAAATATCTTGATATCTATCAGGTTTCTTCAGATTATCCCTATTTCTAAGGTTGTATCTTTTCTCAGAGGGCTCCCTCTGGGGAGACTTGTGTCCTTGGTCCGGAGACCTTTCTCTCCTCCGAGGAGACCTTCCTCTTGACTGGAATCTTTTTTCTTTGGGAGTGGATTGTTTATTTACATCCCAACTCTTTTTTGGAGTGTTTAGATTATTTTTAATAAAGGTTTTTTCAGGATTTTCAGTTAGTTGGGGTTTTACTGGTTTCCCACCCAAACTATCTCTTCCTAGTTCTTCATAGGATTTTTCTATGATTCTGGCAAGTTCAAATGGTTGTTCTGCTATATCTGTTTCTTTCAATTTCTGGCGGATCACCACAGATGCTGCTTCTCCTTTTATGTTGGCTAATAATATAGCCGAGACCTGCTTGAAGTCTTTCAGTAATTTCATACCCAGAGTTAAAGCAGGTTCTGGACCGTATTCATTTTGAATCTGTATTAGTTTATCTGGTATTACCGCCGTGGACGGAACACCATGTGTTTTTGTATAGATGGAAGCAAAGACTGTTCCCCAAGTGTCACAGTCCTCCACATGTGGTGCGATTCCCATTGGAAGACAAATAGTCAGAATTCTGTGTTTCTCAGTAGGGGTAGTATCAGGAAATACTGCCTCTATTTGAGTGATCTTTTGTGCTAGCCAGAACGGAATTTGTTCCCGTTTTGTTGGTACTTTACCAAGACATGATTGTATGTTCTGTGGTGTAATTTTGTTTGTGTTCCCCTGATGAGGGGTCAGCTGTGGAATGTTAATAGCTGGTTGGACTGTTGAAGTCCGCCTTATATATTGGACTAATTGTCTATGTATTTTAATCAGTATTTTTAGCTGAGCTAAAAGTTCCTGGTCTGACATTTTTTCAATGTCGGGGTGTGGTGTGTAGCTGGCTAGAACCGGCCACGTTGCTCCTGGTCTACCTAGTGGACCGAGCCTGGTGATATGATTATTATGTTTTAGGGCGCCTTTAAACCAGAGCAGGTGCTCTTGGTAATTTAATGGGATTTCCACCTCCTCGAAAGGAGTGTATTCTTCCAGAGGTTCCTCTATTTTGTAATAGTGGAAGTCGTGTGTTACAGCGTTTGCTGCTGGAAAGTTGATCCATGAATAGAATACCTCTGTCTGCCGATATTCATGGGCCTCTACCACGAATATGACTGTACCACCTCGTGATGTCAGTCCATTTTCTATAAGTTTAATAGTTATAGTTCTTCTTATGTTGACCGGAATGAGTATAGCATTTGGGTCATTCTGTTGGAGACTTGTGTCTTCTAACAACAGTTGAGACGCTGTAGCATCTCTTTCTTCGTCTCCGTCAGGCATTTTACTGACAGAAAGTTTTTTGTTGCAGATCAAGTTTCAAGGAAACAGAGATTAGGTGCACAATATTTAGGAACACTGTATCCTTCAACGTTGACTAAACCAACAACTATACATAGGAATCTCTTCCTACTAAGTTCCAGCGGATTTGAACCTTTTACCCACTCCAGACGTCTATTGGAGTTTTTACGGGAAAAGGGTCTGTGTGAAAAAGAACGACTTAGTTACTCTAACGTCTTGCATTAGATTTATCGCCTTACCAAACGTTTGGCGCCATGTAGTGTAGTTCCTATATTCCCAATAGGATCTGCGCATTGGAATAATATAAACAGCAGTGTAGACGTAGGACTGAGGTCATCTAGGTCTCTACTGGCTATATTAGAATTAAGGTTTGCCAGCTAGCTCAGAGGTCACTAGAAACTTTCTCGAATAAACGAGGAGGAGTTTAACCTCCCTGGATAGACAAGAAGGGATTAGCTTCTGACAACCATAAAACATGACAACTTTGCTCCCTCAGAATAAGAGTGTATCTCTAGAGTCGTGTGAAAACAATAGACAGCTATTTCACTCAGTCAAGTGTGCATACTTAGTTTCACCAGAGTGCAGAGAAAAGAGAGACGGGCGTTTTCAATAAAAGGTGTAATTTATTGAGCAGTCATCTTTCTCATGCAAGAGAAATGAATTGCCACAATTGCAATACTCATAGTAAAGTAAAGTGCGTACAGTAAAAGGAGTATTATAAAATAATACTGTAAAACCATTGATATGGTTTCTTAGCCATATGATACTTTAAAATGGATAAAATATATACATACATATATACATTGACTAACGTACTCAACTGGTGCTTCTAAATACGCCTACCCCGGTGTACCTGACCTAAGCCTAATACGTGGGAAGGAGTAAGTAATTAGCAGTTTAAGTTAAGTTGGTTTTGCCAAGAATCTGACTAAAGAATTCTCTGTAAGGGTTTAGTCAGCTCCGTACCTGGGTAATAGAAAGCAAGAGGTCTGGTATCGCTTGTTCAGGACTCGATATCCCAGTAACCCGCGAAGGTATCTGGAAACACCGGAGCTGGATTTCTCGGCAGGAGAAAAGACAGCGTCTCTCTCAGTGCGTCAAAAGGGAGGGGCAGCGTCCGTGGGCTCTCGCATCAGCTGGGCTCTCGGGCAAGTAGATAGCCGCTCTGCTCCAAAACCACCACCGTGTGTTTGCTTAAGGCAACGTTGGTATATTTATACCTAAAAGGTGCCGGGTTTGACGTAAGGCTGGACATAAGACGTCAATAAAGATGTCACTAAGAACTGGCAGTTCTTACAGTGCTCACAGGAGTTCTAGGACGAAATCAAAACAAAAGCAATGGGGATTTCCCAGGTTGCTGAAGGTTTGGTTTGTTTAGAGAACTCGGTGTGCTTTCTAGGAGTCCGGGGAAGTAGCCTTGCTTAATGTGACTGCACGGGCTACGACTAAATATGGATATGATTTTTATGCCTTTATAAGGATATTATGTATTATAGTCATACAAGGGCATAAATTAGGAATATCGAATTAGGGTCCTAGATAGAAACACAATACTACGGGGCGTATTCACCTGCTGTGAGGGGGGATGGGGGTCGCGCGCAGCGCGTCCGTGCTTGTGACGAGCTCGGCTCGTCACGGTACACGGTGGCGATGTGCTCATGACGAGCGGAGCTCATCACGGCCACACCCGTTTTGGAATGTTCAGCACAGCGGGGAAATTATCCCCGCGTGTGAACGTTCCAACGGCCGTGACGAGCTAAGCTCGTCATGAGCACAGCTCAACCGTGCCTCATGACGAGCTGAGCTTGTCATGAGCACGGAAAGTGTTAATCAGTTAATTCAGAGCTGGCTGAGGAAAAGAGCATTTTAAAACCTTTCAGATCGTCTCCTGCAAACAAGTCTTTTTTTACACATAAACACGATGCAGTTGGCTCAGCAGATTTATTTTCCCTTTCATGACCTAGCCTGTGGTCGGAGCCAGCCCTGGGAGAAATTTCCCGGCTCCAGCATCCTCAATCTCAACCACCCAAGTAGGCGTGTATAAAATTTAAATGACGTAATTCACATAATTTTAGGAATTTAGCGTTATGTTTGCCATCAGAAATTCTTTAAATTGTGTCACTGCAATACTTTGTGTAAGAACATGCCATTTGATGTGAACTCACCAGATCAATAGTACACAAGCTGCTGTATTCAAGGAGAGTTTGTTTTTTGCCTAATTTCTTTAGTACAAAATGTGCCTTCACATCAACAACTGAGGTGAGTATTCATTATATGCTAAGATATAGCATGAAATGACAGATTTACATTTAAATTAATTACATGTAAATTAGTGTAATTTTTCATTATTATGCCCATTTTTTGCGTAATTATGCAAAAACAAACTGTATAAATTTTGCACATCATTACAGATTACTTGACTATCAAGGAGAGGTAATGGGGGCTACAGTTTACGACATATGCGGGCAGCTGTTAAAGGACAAGGGGGCACTATCATTAGTAAAACATAATTATTCTATAGAGCTAAGAGAGCCACCAGAACCAATGTTTTGAGAAACAGCAATACCCTGAGCACCAGTAAAAAAAGACCCCTTTCTAAACATCTTTGCAAATCTTCTAGTGAGGGAGCAGTCTTGCAGGTACCCTATCCCTCAAAAAAATCAAGGGCAGTGTTATTATTGTTCCCAAAACCAGATGGTACTTATCGACCTGTACTATACTTGAAGTGGGTAAACCCGTTTGGTCAGTACATCCCATTTAGACAGATGACTCTGCAAAGAGTGATTCCTCTTTTTGGAAAATGGATTATCTGATGACTCTCTAGGATGCATATTTTCATGTGCCATTCCCTAGGAAAAGTCAGTCACTTCTGAGATTTGTGGCAGGAGGGTAATATTTACAATTCAAAGCCTTACCATTTGGCCAGTCTCCTCTCTGAGAATTTTCATAACGGCACTTGCACCAGTGGTGAAGCTTTTGCTTATAGAAGGTTGTCAAATCATGCCACACCTGGATGACTGTCTAGTAGTCTATCTCCCCAGCACAATACAACGTGAAGAGGGTCTCTTAGTGTCCGAGCAACCTAGGACTTCTGTTGAATTTGAAAAATATTAATCTGGTACAGCTCAAGAGAGATTATTCATTAGGTCTCTATTCGACACTGAGAAAACCTTCTAAAAGGTGGCATCACTGGTTCAGCCAGTTACAGTATTGTTGACTACCAATGCAGGTCTATGGTCTTGGGAGTTCCACGCTGTGGCAGTTTGAGGCAGATGACAGCAGGTTGCAGGAAGAAACTCTTTAATCTTCAAATTGGATGAAACTGTCAGCAGTATGGAGTGCTCTTCATATGTTTACTTTTCACTATTTAGGGAGAAGCTGTGGTAGTTAGGACTGACAACCAGATAGTCAAGAGCTGCAACTGACAGAGAGGAACCACAGACAGATCTCCAGAAATAGTGCAAAGTATCTATGATTGTGTGAAGAGACGCATATTTTCCTTCAAAAGAATATGTATCCCAGGGAACAAAAGCTTTCAAGCAGGCAGCTTAAACAGAGATGTCCCATCTACAGTGAATTTCTATCTGGGTAGGAAATCATTCCAGCAAGTTGTGAAGACATTTGTGTCCCATTGCTGGAACTCTTTGCATCCCCATCCAATGCTCTCCCCCCAGTTTCTGTTAGGAGAAGTGGCGCAATAAAGAATGGGCAATAAAAGCTCTTTCTTTCAGTTGTCTAATGGGTCTGCTGTAAACTTCTCTCCCATTCCCCTTCCTGCTGGGGTGCTTCAGAAGATTGTGGAGGAGAAGGTTACAGTTGTCCTCATAACCCTGTTTTAGCAAAAAAAATATGGTTTCCAACTCTAATTCAACTAGCGGAGGAAATTACATATTTCTTTCCACTGACCCCTCACCTCTCAGACATCATCTCTTGACTAAGAGAGTATTGCAATTTCTAAACATGTTGAAGTGGAAGTTGAAAGGGTTGAGTTACAAAACCTAGGCTGTTCTAGGGAAGTAGCCACTTCCATTGAAGGGTCCAGGAACCCATCGACTTTATCCTTGTACCTAGAGCACTGGAAACATTTTGAGAAGTGGTGTTCAGCCAAGGACCTAGTGGCTACCTCTTATGATCCTTTTAAGGTCCTGGAATTTTTGAAAGAAGGGTGTCAGAAAGGGTTATCACGTTTAACCTTTTCTTCATCTTGGGGTGATTTCTCAACTATCATTCCTCTGGTAAAAGGTTATTCATACGTTTTTGACTTGAGAAACCGCTTGAACAATCAGTTGTTAAAGGACCACAGTTCTTAAAAGTTTTTAAGGCCCCACTTTTGAACAATTATATTCGGCATTTCTACAATAGTTAACTTCAAAGGTAGTTTTCCTTCTGGCCATTGCGTCTGCTAGGAGGTTAGATGGGATATGGCACTTTTGGAATCATATCCTTCTGAGAGATAAGGTGATTCTAAAGCTTGACCCCAAGTTTCAACCTAAGGTACAGGCTCGGTTTCATTCAGAGCGTGAAATTATGCTTCCCATTTTTTAGTCTGAAGTGGAGGATCAGATCCCTTTATTGTTTGAGATAAAAAGTGCTTTGCTGATTTATTTGAAAATGACAAAAACAATCAGAAAATCAGATTCCTTTTTGTGTTTTTGTGGCTTGGGTAAAAAGCCTTCCAACAGCACCCTTTAGTAGGAGATTATAACAGGTAATCAGAAAAAGCACACTCTTCTCTGCAACTTCATATGGCGGCCTCCATCCAAGTTAGATCCCCCAGGGGAGTTGCAGCATCATGGGCAGATGCAAATTATGTACCTTTTATTTATATCTGCAGGGCTGCAACGTGGTCTCCTGCAGATAAGTTTGTAAGACACTTTCATTTAGGGCTCAGTGAAAGTCTTAATTTTGGTTCTGAGGTATTAGGCTCTGTTATGAAGTAAATAACATGAATCATTAAAAGTGGCATTAAATAAGTGTTTGTTTTGGCATAACTGATGTTTTTGTTTTTTATTGAGCAACTGCAGAAAAAGTTAATCTTTGGTATACGCTATGATAATTCTAACTGTGATGGTATGGTTGGGTGAAGGGGAAATGAAATTACTTACAAAGATCTTAATTACCATGGCCTTTAGTCATCTCCGTCACAGTGCCAGTTCCCTCCCTCCCTATTTCTTTTTCTTTAGCCCTCAAACTTCTTAAATGAGCAGGAGAAAGCTGGGGTGGGATGGCTACTTCTAAGAGCATATAGGATTGTTTGGGTAAGACAACAACTGAAGAAAGACTTAGGGGCATATGTGCAAGGAGCTTACACCGCTGTTGCTTCATTTTTGTTGAGTCATCGGCGGTGCATTCTTGGCTCCATATTTACAAGTGATGCATCTACGGAGATGCTTCACTTTTCATTGGCCTGCAATGGTTTTTACATTCGTTGGAATCGGCTGCGTCACGTTAAAATTAATACATGCAAGATAAGCTTTCCCACGTAAAATCCTCTGTAAAATAGAAGGAGTGGTATTTGTGACTTTTTAGAAAAGTAACATATCATTGGGAAGCGGCCTGCTGCACTTTCAATGCATAAACATTTCTACGCCTCTAAAATCCAACTGTAGGAATGACGCATTGGCTGTGGCATAGAAATCTGACCAGTTGCGATCACTTCAAGCAATGTAATCTGCAAGGAAATCACGTCCCCTCAACAGATAATTGCACACATAACATATGGTAGGTAACACAGTAAATGCCACATTCCACAGCATTAATGACTTGTATCGACACACATAGTAGTCTCACACAATATGTCCCATATACATAGGTATAGTGGTACACAGAAATACACTATGCCCACTTGTATGCAAGACATACACGACCAATGTAATAGAGTCCAAAGTGAGTTTTTCACCTGGCCTCGTACAGTGGGCTCCTTTTGTCAGTCAAAAATGACTCATTGCCTCTGTTTTTTTGATGTATTGCTGTAGTTGCATCAGTCTTATGTCCAACTGCAGCAAAGCAACACTTTTGGGCATGAAGCCTTGTGCCATCCTTTCCACAGATCAATCAGTAATTCTGACACATCTGTGGGTGATTGTGCCATGGAGCCCAGTATTGTAAATACTGCGCAACCATGGTGTCATAAGGAGTTTTCCCAGAGGTGCAAGTCATTTTGACGCATTGATACGTTACTGCAGCAATGCTTAATTTCTTGTAAAGAAGACTCTTATTTTTATTTCAAAATGTTTTTATTGATTTTAGTTTTTAAAATGAATACAAGACTAACAATGGTGGGAGGCACCAGCATAGCTTACAGATCAAAATATACAGGAAACTCAAATGACATGTTCATCTTGAGTACTAGGTCTCGACCTGAGCTGGCAGCATACGTTATGTTCCCCGCTGGCTGCTTTTAGGGTTGAACAATACCACATCATTATTTACTCCCATTGTGGTTTATGTTGTTCTTCGACACTTTCGTCTCATTGATACACACACTCTTCCCATGTAACTCATAAACAAAACTAAACAAACTATAGTATCATGGTAGCACAAATTCACGGTTGGTCATAAGTGAGGATGGACTAATAAAGGCAGGGCCTGAAGCGATCCCCCAAGCCTCTCAGCCCATGAGTCACAGTCATCCAGAGTGTTAGATAGGAAAGAAATGAAGAGCCCTCAATCTGGGCCCACAAGCGAATGAGGGCAAACCTTCTGACAAGTATTCCACCAGAGGGGGCCAGGTGTAGTCGAACCCTGTTCTTGCATCCTCTACTAAATCCACCATTCTTTCATTTGCCAGTGCTCGCCATAGCCTGGCATGCCATTGTGTAAGGGTGGGGACCTCCACCCTCTTCCATGCTGCAGCTATTGTAATTTCGGTGGCCCCTAAGCACAGCCACCTTACAGAGCGCTCCCAATGTGTTTGACGTTTCAAGTTAGGGTCCCGGAACCCCAAGTGTTTTGAATGTGGCTTCTTACCAATAAGCCACACCCAATCACTGCATTCCCACCTGGGAGGCAAATATACCATTACACCTTTGAATAATATACACTTTTAAGCATGTCTAACCACCCCTGGCACAGCAAGACTGCAACACAAAACAAACAGCACCCTTTGAAAAGGAGTTTTAATTAACAAAATGCAAAGACTATCACTTTTAGAATAAGGTTTGGGGTTTATTACATAATACTCTCTAAACAAAGGCTGTCTCAGATACCAAATGCATTAGATTCAAATGTATGTAGCAAACTTATAATCTAAAGGCATGAATCAATAACTGAGCAAACTTATAATCTAAATGGAATGAATCAATAATTATACTGATTAATAAACAAGCAATACCTGATATAACGTAAGATACACTGGACATCCTGCAAGAGATCAGAAAGATATATATACAGAGTAGAGGATCACTCTGGATGTACACCTCCCACACCACAAAGAAACACCTCAAACGATCACAGCCACTGGCTCACATCACAATGGCAATATTCACAAAACTCAATACATCACCTGATGCATACACTGCCCACTTCTGGCTGGAGGAAGTCTTCACACAGCCGGGGATCAGAGCTCAGCAATCAGGGTTCAATCCGAGATAGACACGTCTGTCCTCACTCGGAATCCATACTCCCAAACTTCCACCAGACCAGTGGAGGCTCCCCCCTTTAATACAACTGGAAACGTTGGTCGAAGCTTCTAGCAAGCCTCGCCTCCTTTTCCCATCAGATTCCGTACCACTCCTTGCCAAGGACACAGCATCAGCTGATCAGGCCTTTGCTATGACTTCGAGAAGGAGCCTGTACATTCCTCCGATAAGAACCGGTTTCCTCCAGTCAGAAAAGTGTGAAAAACAGGAGGTAAGCAAAACATACCCTCTTCAGCTCTGCAGCTTCGTGCAGGACAGAAAGGCACAAAGCAAGATGGAATTAAAAAGCAAGATGACATAAGAGCATGTCAAAGGCAATAGTCAGCACTGCCATAAAGCAAGGTAAAGTCAGAAAAACAGAATAGTCAAAGCCAATAGTAAGAACTCATAATTCTCACCAATGCACAATACAATACACATTCCTGCACAACTGCACACCTTCAAATACACATCCCACACGCTCTTCTCTTGGCAAGACTGTTCCACTCCTTAACAGCTCCCACTGAAAGACAGCAAGATTACAGAACAGAAAAGAAGCAGGCAAATGCAGGACCATCCTACATTAAGGCTAGGGTAAAATAACACACTAAAATCAATTAAAATGATGGTAGTTGGACGTCATCATAGGGTGCCAGACCACAAAAGTGGCTCTTTCACTACCACAAGACAGAGTGTTCCATTGTAGCAGGAATTGGATAACCCAGGATTGTTTTCATTTGGGATAAGATTTCTTTCTAAAAGGGCTGAATTAGGGGACAATCCCACCAGATATGCCTGAAGTCTCCCAGGAGGCAGCAACCCTGCCGACATCTATCGGAGGTGTTACCGAATATTTTGTGCAGCTTCTGGGGGTGCAAGTAGTTCTCATACATAATTTTATAATGAGCCTCTCTTAAAAACATGGAACGGTTGTTTTTGCAAATGTCCTTATATGGGGAGCCCCATTGTTTTTCCCTCAAAGGGGTAGCAAGAGGAGAATCCAAAAATCTTTGGTGTCTCTCGTGGAGAGGAAACCCAGAGTCCGTATGAGTGAGTAAAGGAATGAGATGGTCCTCTTTGAGGATGCCCCCGATTGAGCGAATTTTTCATTTGGGAGTAAGTCTCTAGTTGCAGCTAACCGGATCTGAGGTTGTTGTACCCAGTGTATGTAGTGGAAGTTTTCAGAGGGCTGAAGCTTGAATGGTTTGGCGCATTCCTCAAATGTCATTAACTTCCCCTTTTTAAAAAGATCTGAAATCATAAGGCAACCCCCCTCTCGCCACACTTTGAACGGCCCCTCTTGGTGAGCCGGCGGGAACTTGAGAGTAAAGTGAATGGGAGTGTAGAGAGAAGGGAAGGTGGTCAGGGGCAATGACCTATTAAGGTCCTCCCAAACCTGTAGGGTGGTAGCTGTGGGGGTGCTAATATAAGCATTCAATGGCCAGTTTTGTTTTGGCTTCCAGAGGAGATCCAAAATCATCCTGTCACCTATTTGTCGGTCCATATGGAACGAGAGTTTTTCAGTTTCATGAAGGGACCAATCTGTAATCACCCGGAGTTGTGCCGCCTTGTAGTAACCGAAGAAGTCCGGGAGTACCAATCCCCCCTCCACTCTCGCCTTAGTTAGCAGACGATAGGATAAACATGCCCTCTGACCCTGCCAAATGAACTTAGTGATCATCTTTTTCAGGTCAGTAAAGAAAACCCTTTCTACTGGTATCGGTAGGCCTTGAAAGAGGTAAAGCAGCCTAGGAAGAACATTCATTTTGATGGCGTTTATGCGTTTTATCCAGGAGGTATAGGAAGTTCTCCACCTCGCAAGATCCGCTTTAAGCTGCCGCAGCAAGGGAGGATAGCTAGCCCTGTACAGATTCGATAGCTTAGGGGTACGTTTAACACCCAGATATGTGATTTCTTTATGTATGCTTTGGAAGGGGGACAACTCTACAATAGCCCTCGTGGTCTCCCTCGGTAGTGTCAGATTGAGGAGATAGGACTTCAATAGATTTACTTTAAACCCCAAGGCTTTTTCAAAGGAGGTGAGCTCTGTTTGTATGGCCGGGAGAGAGGACATGATGATTGGGAGCAATACATCATCTGCGAAGAGAGAAATCCTGTGTTCGTCTATCCCAAAAGGCACCCCATTTATGTCTCGGTTGGCCCTGATTCCTTTGACTCTTTGCTGTGGGCAAAAGGCAGAGGAGATAGCAGGCAACCTTGTCTGGTTCCCCGCGAGAGTCCCAAGGGTTCTGAATCTACCCCATTTGCCAGAACCCACGATCTAGGAGCAGAGTAGTTAGCCCGCACCATGCCTATGAAGGTCGTGTTCAACCCAAACTTCATCTTTATTTGTGTCAGGAAGGCCCAATCGACCCAATCAAAGGCCTTCTCCACATCTAGCGACAGAAGGGCCGCTGGGATGCCTTTTTCTGCACTTTTTTGATGATGTGTACCACCCTTCCCAAATTATCATGTGTTTGCCTCTCCTGAATGAAACCTGCTTGATCCGCCTTAATGAGAAACAACATGATATTCTCTAGGCATGTGGCTAGAATTTTAGAGTATACTTTGGCATCTAGGTTCAAGAGAGCAATAGGCCTGTTGGACGCACAACTTGTGCGGTCCTTTCCCGGTTTGGGAATAACTGAGATGAATGCTTACCCCATGGAGGGGATCACCTGTTGTGCGTCTGCTATTTCATTAAATAAGGTCACCAAGTGGGGAACCAGCTCCGGGGCGAAAGTACGATAGAAGTGGCAGAACTAGCACTTCTAGGTATTTCTCTTGATCCCCTGATAACCAATGGGTCAGCGGTGTATGAGGTGCGGTAGAAATCCCCAAAGGCTCTGGTCTTCCCCTCCTTACTTCTCTGAGATGCTCCATATTTATCCACTATCTGTGCAGTGTATTCTTTTTCCTGCTTTGCTCTAAGTTGTTGCACTGAAAGGGCACTGACTGATTTCCACCTTCGTAATTTTGGGCTTGCAGTCGCAGGATAGTTTTTTCTGCCCCATTAGTGTAGATGACTTGTAACTTCTTATTTAGCTGTGTAACTTTCCCTAGGTTCTGGACTGAGGGGTTTTCCTTATGAGCCGTTTTGACTTTTTGTAACTTCCCTTCCAGAAGCATTCTCCCCCCTTACATTGATTTTTAAGTGTGGATGCTAGTTTGATGCACTTCCCCCTTATGACGGCCTTGAAAGCGTCCCAGTTATTAGCAAGAGAAGTCAGAGCAGGGTTGTTAATGTCGAAAAACTCTGTGACTGCCTTTCTCAATTTGTCCCTAAGGACAAATTGCTGAGAAAGTTGGGGTAGTACCATCTGGCATGTTTAGCATACGGGGCCAGTCTAACACCAACTCTAGAGGGGCGTGATCTGAGAGAAAAATCGTGTGGAACTGCCATCCTGAGAGTGTGTGAAATATGGACCGGCTAATGAATGCTAATGATCAATTCTGGAGTAGGTCCTGTGAGAGTAAGAGAAAAAGGAGAAGTCACGTTTCGAGTGATAAAGACCTCTCAAAGCATACAAGAGACCCAATCCTTGTTGTGCCATTTTAAGTGACTTGCTGAACACTCCCTTGTAGCCCTATGTGGGTGGATAGTGTCTAGGGACCGATCCCATATAGAGTTAAAATCTCCTATTAACAGAATGTCTCCCGTGGTAAATCCCTCCTGAGTGGTTAGAAATGTGCTCAGGAAATCTTGCTGCCCCACACTGGGTGCATAGACCATAGCAATAGTGCATATCTTTCCTCTTAGCTCACCCCTGACTATCAGGAATCTCCCTGCCTTGTCTGATTTGGAATCCTGAGGGAGAAATGGGATGGAAGAGTGAAAGAGGATAGCCACCCCATTGTGCTTCATGTATGTGGAAGAGCGATAAATCTGTGGGAAGGCCCTGTGTTTCAGCCACTGCTCATCTCTTTTTGGAAGGGGGTTTTCTGCAGAGCAGCTATTTTTACATGATGATCCAGCAGAAATTTCCACATGCTATGCTTCTTATTGGGGGAATTAAGTCCCCTCACATTCCAAGAAAAACAGTTAACCGCCATTATTCAATTTGGGAATCTCCCACATGCCTCTCTAAATTTGCCTGCGAAGACTTTAGGCTCTTCCCCTCCTCCAATGTACCCCCCCACCCTGATCAAGAACACATAGTCAGATCGAAAAGTTTCATGATACCAAAACATATTCAACAGAAAGATATATGAACCAAAACTTTGAGCTCCGCGGGACTCTGTCTCAGAAGCAAACTTCAACTTGTTTATCTCCTGGGGCAGACCCAATTCTGCCACCAAGGCCCTCTTAACAGCTTGACGGAATGATTTTAGAATTAGCCATTGCTTATTGTCAGGCTAAAATACATATTTTTCCCCCTTCTATGCGCACTTCCTCCCATGCCTCTGCAGAAGCTGAGTTTATCAGTGTCAACTGTGGATGGGGCCGAACCCCTTTTAACTTTGAGCGCCACTGTTCCTCACCAGGCTGCACAAACAGTTCAAAATTTTACTGGACCAAAATTGTCTCTTCACGTTTCATTCCAACGTTTACTTGCCACCTCTTTTCTGTTGCTACCAGGGACCTCCTCCATGTCTCTCTATTTGTGTGTCCGTTCCTGTGCCCCATGCTCCCTTCGGTTGCTTCTGAGCAGAGACCTCAATGTCCAAGATGGTTGCTGCTTCCTCTATTTCTGTGCAATGAAAGTTCTTGTCAAACGAGAAGGCCAGGCCAAAGGGATAAGTCCAGCGGTATTTGATTTTGCGATCCCTCATGGTTCTGTGATCAGCCGGAACTGCTGGCGATGAGCAAGTGTAGCCTGGGCCACGTCTTGGAATAACGAGCAGGATACCTTGTGGAATGTTACTTTCTGAAGGGTTTGTGCTTTCTGAAGAATCAATTCTTTGATTTTGAAGGAGCTGAATTTTGCCAGTACATCCCTAGTTTTTCTGGAGTCTCCTGGTGGTTGCGGACCCACTCTATGGACCCTCTCCAGCTGGACCTCCCGGCTACTCTCTCCCAGCACTGTTGCCAATAGCCCCACCATGAAAGTTTTCAAGTCAGGGCCCTCGCAACCTTTCTCCAGGCCTCTCACCTGGATGTTGTAGCGTCGTGATCGGTTGTCAAGGTCTTCGCACTAAAGTATAGGGACCTAAGTTGTTTGCGCAGGTCAACAGAGTAGTCCGCAAGAGTCTGCGCACTGTCAGACAGTTCCTGGCACTTCGCTTCCAGGTCCAGGGTGTGGGCCCGATTGAATCCACATCTGCTTGCAGGGCCACCAATTTTCGTCCCATCTCTGCTTTAAAAGCGTTGAACGAGGGCCGCATATCTGCCTTGATGTCATCCCGGAGCTCCTTTTGGAACTCTCTCAGTGATGCCATCAGGTCCTGCCTTGTAAGCGCCAGATCGCCACCAGTTTGAGCCCTCCTCTCTTTATCCACGCCTGAGGTGGCTTGGATGAAGTAGTTGGAAACTTTCATTAACTGCGCTTTCTTTGGCGGCATAGGGACCAGGGTGTGGTGTCAGCTCTTGGCCTGCCTGTAGCAAGGTGACAAAGAGTTGTGTGGTACCCCAATGTGAGGGAACAGGGATCTTGCTCCGAAGCGCCGATGCTTGGACACCTATCTCATGGCACTCAGGGCCAATGTCCTAATTGCGCACAGTGAACTTGCTCTGGATGCCTTTCGGGGCTATAGATGGCTCCCCTGGGCTGAACTATGCGAACAGATGCAGGGAATTCAATCTGAGGCCCAGCGACAAGGCTGTGTTCTAAGCTTGGAGCTGCCTGACTGACACCATATTAGGGTCAGGCAACTCAGTTCCAGGGCTCCCCGTAGCTATATACAGATCGGGGGGCCCCTATGCTCCAGGGTGTAGTGCGATGTCTTCAGCTCCCCCCCGGGGCCCACCTCCTCAAATTATGGGCCCCTGCATCTCACCTGGGGAACCATGTGGGGATCCTATGTCCCTCAGTGGAGTCTTGGCGGTGACAGTGCATGAAAGGCAGATGGCCTGGTCTTTATGCTGGGCCTCCTTCACTAGTGCTCGTTCAGCCCCAGGTGCCGCCGCCTATAGGCCCTGCTCTATGGCGCAATCCCACCGCCCGCAACGAGTGCCTCCGCCTATCTCCTTTTCAAGCAGGGCCGCCCTCTTGATTCAGGCCACGCGGCTCCAGGTTCCACATTGGCACCCAGTAGGCATGTTCTGCAGCACCAGCAGAACCAAACAGGGGGCCCCCTTTGCCTAGAAGAGTAGGGGACCCGGGCGGCAACGTTTTTGGGGGACAAAGCACCTCCGAGTAGGCTAAATCATTCGGGCCTGGCACCAAGCCGAGGAAAGTTACGTCTGTTTGGCCATGATGGTTGGCCCCGCCTACTGACTCTCAGTTTTATAGTTGTTGCCTACTCTGTGTAGATGCTACGCGTGCCACACATGGTTCTGTGTGATAGGAAGGACCAAGCATCAGGACAATGAAGATCACTGGTCAGTAACATTTTTATTATTTCTTAGAAGTGTTGCCTCATGCCCCCTTTAATCCTAGGAATCCTGTGAATGGGAAGGCATTCAAAACAAAGGCAGCTTGGCACGTCAACCTCCTGAGTGAGTGTCCTGTATGGCAAGTCTGATGCTGAACATCAAGCATTAGTTACACAATCAAAGTTCTTCATTGAATTATTTCTGAGAAGCCTATTTATCTTATAATGCATTGTTGCCCTAAATTTGTTTATGCAACCCAATTACTATGAGTGTATGTAATCTAATGACAATATTTACTTCTTCAACTAATGTTTCCGGTTAAAATTTTGATTTGTATGGCCATACGTCTTAAATGTAGTTTATAAATTAGGAAATAATATGTAGCTCCAGCATCTTCCTCTCATTTCATTTGCCACAGGGAGCTGGGCCTAGGCTATCTGAGCGACTCTATTCAGATTTGCCCGGTCACACTGTGGCAATCTATTTGGAGTGCAGAAGGTGCCACACTAACAAAAAACATAGTCAAGGATTGTCTGCCCTGCGATAAGGGCCTCTCTATCCCCTGGTAGGCCTATGTGAAAAAATCATTGGAAAGTGTGGGCAAAAGAGATAGATTTTTGTAAGAGAGCCACAGACTGCTGCTTGTAGGAAGCAAGTGAAGCATTTATTACTGGAGAAAGCTAAAGCAGACAGATTATGGGCCGAGAGTAAGAAAAGTAGTTTTGTAGATTATCTGCATTTTAATTTACGGGAGCCCAGTCAAGATTACTTATGGAACACGAAAAGCAGCTGAACAAGGTATTTATTGTTCAGCTTTAGGGCTGGAACTATAAAATATCTTTTATGCTTCCCAAGCAAGTATCAGCAGGGGCTTCAAATTGAGGACATACCCATGCAATAACTACTCGAAATAAAATATGCTGCACTTTCCTTTTTTTCTGTGTTTTTTATATGTTATATACTTAGAAATTTCTTATACCATTTATGAGAGAGAAAGATATGATCTTGCATGCAGACATATTGCTTCTCACGTACTCTGTCTGATGATGAAACTTGTTACTGCATAACTATGTTCCTTCCAGCTGCTGTATCCTCTAGAAAAACAATGCTAGATTACTGAACTCTTTTTCTCGCATTCCAATGTTTTAAACATCTAATGATTTATGAAATATGGTGTTTTTTATGTATATTTATTGTATTTTATACCATGTGTTTTTATGGCTGTTTGATAGCCGAATAAAGCAAGAAAGAGAGAGTGAAGAGATATAATATATATCTTTATTACTATTTGGTGTTCATTGTTTATGATATGGTGTATGATAATGCTAACAAACCTGTCAGCGGTGTAAATGTATTATTGAGTGGACTTATTGTCGTGGATATAAAATGATGGATAGCCATGTAGATTTCTTTATGTTCCTTTATTCATATAAGTTGGTAACAAGATGTAATGAAGATAACCCCACCAGGAACAGGATGGTCACTGCTCAGCCCACTCTCTTCAACTGTCATTCCACATACACACCATGCACACTAACATTCTATTCACTCTGTCATCCAACATTCAACATTCTACACTGACATCACATTCATACAGGCTGAGCAGCTACAAGGAGATAATCCAATGTACAACATATCCCCTTTTCTTCAATAACAATAAGCACAATATTATGTTACATAGCTATTTAAATTGAAAAGAGAAAACTTGTAATATATCATATGGTTCGTAATAACAGAAAAGAATGAATGGTAGCTGAAAGTGACAAGAATGAGGAAAAGATAAAACAGTCCAAACAATAACACACATCTCCTTCCTCTGGAACAAATTTTTTTTTTTAAATATTGAGAAAGAAATGTTGTTTAGTGAAGGTGAATTAATACAGGACTGAGAGAGAAGGAAAACTTGAATAGGGTACCTAAAACTATGTGTATGTATATAACGTACTGTCTACGGCAAGAATGCTCAAAGACATAATAATGCATAAAGGCACAATGTTTGGGTCAGATAAATATAAGTACATAGCCTATTGTATACTGGCATAAATGTATATGTATATGACCCATGTATTTTATAAACTGAAGTGTGAACTTAACATAGCAATATGTAGTGTAGGACCAATGAAAAAGGTGTGCGCACCACCCTCATTGAAGTATGGAATAAATGTAAAGAGGCCTGCTCCTATACATAACTACACTACTCACCATCAATACTAGAGTTCTACAACAGTTAATATCATTCAGATAAACACATGTTACTTCTTTAAATTCTAATTATAGAATCATGTAAAATACTGTGAATATAGTATATAATCATTAATAATAAAATACAGGAAACTTCAACTACGTCTTAACATCAGTGCGCAGGAATCGTTTCGTGACTTATAATATGTGTGATCAAAATTTGGGCTGTACATATATCAAGATCAGCCAAATTTAACATATAATAAGGAAAATTCTGAAAATGACTATATGTGTCTTGATACCTGTGCGCATGAAGCATCTTGCGACTTATAATATGTGTGACTAAATCTTGAGTTTTGCTAACTTCAAGATTCATATTATGTATATGAGTCACGTAATATGTATTAATATTAGTGCATTCAGTAAGCATATCGCGACTTATAATGTGCGCGTTTTAATTAAATTCCCATATAACGCGTCTTAATTAAGTGCTTTTAAGATCCCACAAAATACACATTAAATAAGCAAAGAATAGTGCAAACCCAGTCCAACATGCCAATCATTACAACACAATAAACTAAAACAAATAAAGTTGTCACCGTAGATCCATCTTCTTCGATACTTCTTTGCAATTCTCGTAAAGTCCCTAAAAAAAAGTCCCTTTTTCTTCAGTGCGAAATGAATGTTAATCACAATAAGCACTGTACTGCTTCCAGCCCACTCTCTTCAACTGTCATTCCACATACACACCATGCACACTAACATTCTATTCACTCTGTCATCCAACATTCAACATTCTACACTGACATCACATTCATACAGGCTGAGCAGCTACAAGGAGATAATCCAATGTACAACACTTATCATATAAACAGTTTTTTGTTAGTAGTAATTGGATGTACTGGCGTTATTGCCTGTATCACACAAACATTTCTGTGTCGGTAGTATTCGAATCTGTCATCAGCTCCAATCCTGTTTTTTCTTTATTTTTTCCTGACTGTCATGGGTGATCACACCCCTTAACGCTTTGCTGCCACCACGATTCATGGTTATTACATTTTTACTTGGGTGGTTTATTTCCAGATATAATGCACTGTATGCTTGCTATGTTGATGTGAAACTGCACATTCTACCATGATACTATTGAGTTTGGATCCCTGGCACACAGAAAAGGTTCATGTAAGACTTTTCTAAATCGCATCGGCAACTGTAGGATGCTACATGTACCTTAATCTTGTACTGTTTTTATAAGTGACAACATGTAATGTACCGTACTGTGCAAGTTCTTAATAAAAAAAAGTTAATAATAAAATTCTCATCAGCAAAAGGTGTCAGTGATACTTACCTTTATTGTACAATAGGTAATTTTGATTGTTACTTAGATTTGATCAATTATCATTTGACATTTTTGCACTTTGCATTGTGTGAAGGTGGCAATACCTGATCTGTAGTTTGTCTACGGGGAACTGAGGTACTGGGTTTTTCAGAACCGGTACCGAACCGGTAACCCAGCGGTGCCAGGGTACACCCAAAGACCTCGGGTACTTTCCTGATTCAGACCACAGAAACTCAGAGTCTTCTAGGTGAAGTCAAGGATCGATTTTATTGGCTGCAACCAAGAAACAAGCGTCCTAGAAGTACAACACACAGGATGTATATTCTCAGGAGACTGCTCAATCTTACAAAGTCAGGCTTCTCTTTTTATACAAAATATTGTGCTTTAGGCAAACATTCTTCGAATTTACAGTATACTATTCACATATTTTCGTTACAAAGGAAAAGCAGAGTCATGATGACAAGCCCATATTTCAGTTTGTCCAGCCCACAATAAATTACCCGGCAAGGCCCAACATTTCATCAGATATCGATGGACCCCCAATAAAAACGGGCACCTCCCCATCATAAAGCAAGTGAGATAGAAAAGAGCAGGGACAGGTGTGAGCAAGATTCGGTAGGGTGTGTGTGCGATGTAATGGGTTTATGGCCTGTTGTGCCTTGATGCTATCTTGTTCGGCCACTGGGAGAGGAACTGACCAAACAGGTTCGGCCTGGGGCAATGGTTTCAACCTGCCCAGGTCAGAGAAAAGTCAATTAAAGTGTACGTGTCCTTTGGAATCGAATTTAGCTGTATTATAAGCCTATGTCAGGGCAACCCACAAAATGGCTGCCGTACACAAAATGGAAGCCAAGGGTTCAAGACGAAAATGACGATTTCGAGGTGAAATCGTCACTTGAATATGACGAAAATGCTTGTACATAGTGTACTCGTCATTTTCGGTCTTTTGATACTAAATTCGTCATGTTACGACAAAGTTTTATTCTCAAGTCCAGAATTTTCAGAACCACAAACCCTCCTTTTGCCCTTACATAGGCAATTTAACCTAATCTCATGCTAATCTGAGTCCAGGTCTACATTCCTAAAGTCATTGAGATGTTGCTGTAACATCATTCTAGTACTTAGCTCGTCTCTTGATACAGGTTTCCTTACACATGATGCAGCACAGAGGCCACATATTGCAGGAGCACACTGCACTCACAGACAGAGCAGGAAAAGAATGGCTAGGACCATCCCAATGACCATCAGAATTTTCCATCCCCAGGCGGATATCAGTTCCCAGAACCATCCCATTAAAGACCAATCTCCTTTATCCACATGAATAGATTCGGAAATCTTATGCAGTTTAGAGATGGCCTGGTACACTGTTGGAGCGTTATCTGGAATGAAAACACAGCAACTCGATTGGATCAATCTACATACCCCACCTCGGTCTGCAAGTATGACATCTAATGCGACCCTGTTCTGAAGGGTCATAAGACGATCCGACTGGAGCTCAGCAGTCAAGTTACTAAGGGCACCAGCAGTTTCAATCACGGTGGATTCAACCACCCTTGTCAATTGCCTTATGTTCCTGCTGTTAGCCATCGGTCCCCAGAACGGCAGAAAAACTTTTACGAAGTCCCCAAATTCTTGTCCTGCAGTGTCTTCTTTGCTCAAGACACCTCTAACTATCCTGGTCTTGTGGTAATCTGCCGCTGCTGTGTAGGTGGGAGGCAACAGGAACGAAACAAAACATGAGCCCGAAAAGTCAGGGGGCAACCATGTATAGGCTCTATCATGGCAGATGAAATAGGTACCCTTAGCTGCTAAAAACGAAGGGGAAGTCTGGGCTGCAAAAACATACATTTTAGTGCAGATACTCTTCCCTAACTGAGCTCTGGGATTCGTGCCATTACCTTGCAGACACAGATGACCCTGATGGGGTACAATCCAAATCGGGGAAGATCTCTTAGCTTGCTGTTTCTCACTCAGAGTAGCTCCATATCCGGTTACGTTCCATCCTATGTATACTAGTGTCTCATCTCTCAGGATAGTCTCATAAGAAATATCTTCCTTAATCATGTCTACTATACCCTTAACTAGAGCACTATTCTTAGGATTGTCTGTTACAGAACGTAGGGGGTAGATTTCATGCGCATATATGAACATTGTCCTGTATGCCCACACAGAACCATTGTGACTGAATGGCAGGACCAGATAAGGGATACCTTTATCCGTTGTGTGAGGCATAAGACCACACACCCAACAGTTAGTTGTGTTCATTACTAGTTGGTGTTGGTGCAAAAGCTGAACAAAGGAGTTGTTAATAAACTCTAATCTCCTAGCTGATTCGTGTTCAGGAAGGGGTTGAAAAGAGTGTGGGGAAACAGTAGAAGGAGGAGGTATAGGCGATGTAGTGGGTGCAAATGTTACTCGAAAAGAGAATAACACATAACTTATTAAAAATATCATCACACTGAATAACATGAAAATGCACAATATCAAAAAGCTTTTCTTTGTCATTATATTACAGATCCTGGTTTTAAAGTTCACTCTTTTGGCAGGTCTCTCCATCTCGAAAAACTCCATCCTCTCTAAAGTGCTGCCCGCGATGGGAGGTTGTTTCTGCTAAAGAATGCTTCTGTCAGTCCAGGGCAACTCCCTTAGACCAACCAGAACTGCCGACCTAACGTCGTCAGCTGCACCCCAAAGACTTTGGGCAATCGCGGCCCTAGCAGCGGAACCCGGATGGCAGTTCGAAAAACAAAAATGAGCAAGTTTCTCAGATGGGAGAGCTGCACTTTCAAAAAATAGCAGGATAAAAAGAATTTTATTTATTTGTCCATAGGTCTCGGCCTCAAATTGTAGCGCTTTTTCCCAGGTACTCTTTGGTCTTTGAAAAGGAGTTCAGGTTCTGTAGTGTCCAATCGAACTGATGGTTGCAAAATGTTATCACTCTCTTGTTCAGTAACTGTTCCTTTTACACGTGCATCACTGAAAGGCAGAAAACGTGGCACGGTTTCAGTCTCTGAGTCGGCGACACCTTCCTGGACCCACCGGTCATATGGCAGAGGCAGAGGGATCCGTTTGCAATGGATCCCGTGGATCCAGTTCTTCTTCCCCTCCACTCGAACAGCTGATCTTGTGGAAAGAAGGACGAGGTGCGGTCCGGTCCACCTGGGCTGGTCGTTCTTGGTTCGCTGGAAATTCTTGACCAGCACCCAGGATCCAGGTTCGATCTGATGTCCTGGAGCGTCAGAGACTTGAGGCAGTGTATCATGCACCTGTTGGTGTAAAACACGCAATTTAGCCGTCAATTCGTACAAATAATCAAGCAAAACAGGGTGTTCAACTTCGCTGAACTTAGTGGGCCTTGGCACTCCCCATATGTTGGCCGGGCGGCCAAAGACTATTTCGTAGGGACTAAGTTTCACTCGCGAATTCACAGTCATTCTGGTGGATAGGAATGCTAAGGGTAGAGCATCAGGCCATTTAAGACCTGTGCTCGCTTGAATTTTGGCCAGTTTTAACTTAAGCGTGCCATTGTAACATTCTACTAATCCAGCTGATTGGGGGTGATTTGCAGCGTGGAACTTTTGCTGAATGCCTAGCCCTTCACATACTCTCTTCATCACACGACCCACAAATTCACTCCCATTGTCACTCCAGACCATTCTAGGCATTCCGAATCTGGGGAAGTACTCTTTCACAAGGGCTTTAGCTGTGGATAAGGCAGTGTTGTCTTTTAGGGGATAGGCTTCCACCCATCTTGAAAAGGCACAAACAACAACGAGTACATATTTTAAATTGTTGCACCTCTCCATGTGGATGAAATCTAGCTGCAAAACCTCGAACGGATACGTAGGAGGTGCAAAATGACCAGCTGGAGTTGGGGTTCCCCTACCAGGATTCTGTTTCAGACACACCATGCAATTCTTGACGACATTCTCTGCACACTTGGGAATTCCTGAATTTTGCCATACTGGAGCCAACAACTTGCAAATCCCTTTCACGCTGATATGAGCCATTCCATGAGCCATTGTAACCACTGCAAGCACATATGCATCGGGTAACAACCATCTCTGATGCTCTGACAATTCAATCCAACAACCATTTGCATCCATTCTACCCGTACTTTCTCTCCACATGCTCAACTCTTTCTCTGTAGCCTCAGCTTGAATAGACTTCACACTCTCTATCGTGTCCTCACACATTCCAACATCACCAACCCATCTTGCATGACCTGCAACATACATTCGGCTCATCACATTCCTTGCAGTTTCTTTCGCGATTTCGTCAGCAAATGCATTTCCACGACCAACATCATCGGTCACCTTCTTGTGGGCACTACATTTCACAATCGCCACTTGCAGAGGCATGGTCAGTGATTCAAGAAGCTCATTCACCAACTGACCATGCTGAATCTTAGCTCCATGTGAAGTCAGGAACCCACGTTCTTTTCACAATCGTCCAAAACTGTGAGCCACACCGAATGCATACTGGCTGTCGGTGTAGACAGTCACTTTCATTCCTTTTGACAACACACATGCTCTCGTAAGTGCAATCAATTCTGCTGCTTGAGCTGAATTATGTGGAATACGTGCAGCTTCAACAATTGTATGCAAAGTCGTGACAGCATATGCTGCAGTCGTGTCACCATTCGGAAGCTTGAAGCATGAACCATCCACCCATAATTTACCATCATACTTTGCAAGAGGAGTGTCCTGGAGGTCTATTCTCCCTTTCGTTTCTTCTTCTGTTCTAAGAAAACAATCATGCTGTTCTGAAGCATCTAATTCCTCTACAATTGGCAACAACGTAGCTGGGTTTAGAGTGTTGCATCTTTTTATATGCACATGACTCGCTAACAATGTCAATTCGTAACCTGACAATCGAGCACTAGTTAAGTGCTGTGTCTTGGTTGTGTTCAACAACGTGTTCACTGCATGTGGAACCATCACGACTAACATATTATTCATCACTAGACCAGCAGACTGTCGAATAGAAACAGCTGCTGCTGCTGTTGCTCTTAAACAACTCGGCAATGCTTTAGCTACCGGATCCAAAGTCGACGAAAAACATGCACATGGACGCTGCTTGTCTCCAAACAACTGAGTCAAAACTGACAATGCACAACCTTGTTTCTCATGGACATACAATGTAAAGGGCTTACTGTAGTTGGGGGTACCTAACACAGGAGCCGAACATAATGCTGTGCGTAATTCAAAAAAACTTTTCTGACACTCTTCAGACCAAGGAATGAGATTGGGTGTATCTTTACACGTTAATGCCACCAAAGGTTTGGCTAATAACGAAAGTTTTGGTATCCATTGCCTGCAATATGATGTAATGCCCAAGAAAGCAAGGACCTCTCTCTGTGTTCTTGGCACACTCAATTTCGCTATTGCCTGAATTCTTTCTGGGGTCAGTTTCCTTCCCTCCTTCGATAAGAGATGACCTAAGTAGGTCACTTCTTGTCGACAATATTGCAATTTTGAGAGAGACACTTTGTGGTGCAAATCACACAAATGACGCAACAATGACAACGTGGCTTCTTTACAGATTTCCTCAGTATCTGCAGCAATAAGCAAATCATCTACATACTGAATGAGGGTAGCGCCATCAGGTAAAACAATCGTATCAAGCTGTGTTTTTAAAGCTTGACTATATATTGATGGACTTTCACAGTAGCCCTGGGGAGCGCGTTTAAAGCGGAAGCTGCGACCTCCTAAACTGAAACCAAAAATATCCCTACTCTCCTCAGCAATCGGGATGC